>NC_037090.1:24108000-24722500 GCF_002994745.2 Rosa chinensis | reverse complement strand
TCCCTGCTTTCTTCTTAGAGACATTGATCTTGTGTTTCTTCGAAGATACCTTGTTCACTTCAGATCCACTTTTAGGCACTTTGCTTTTGTTCTTGCTACCTCTTGGCTTTCCACGCTTTGGAAGTGACTTATAATAATGGTGAGGCCCATACTAACCGCTTATAGGATTGAACGACGCACCACGAGACTGAGTCGAGACTTCTTTGGAGACGACTCTCATAGCTCTTCCTTTGGTCGACGTTGCCTTACTTGGGTACTGCTTCCACTCAAACTTGGGGACTTAAGTTCTTAGATCAAAATCTTCTGTCGCGGTTTGGGAACAGAAAAAGCACAGTCTCCAAGTGGCTGCTAAGCTGGTGAAGGAGGAATCTAGCCTTGAAAATTAGCATTCGTCCAGAAGTTGCAACTGCACAAGGAGAGGCCGGAACTCTAGTCAACGCATTCTCAAGATTCTCGCATGCTAGACTAGCGCGGTTCTACAGGTCCTAAGTAGTAGTCCATAACAGAGTCAATTAACATAGGTAATCAAGTCACAAGTACGACAGCGCCAAACCAGATTTTTGAAGAAAACAAATCCAAATCTAGGGTCACACCATCCTCAATAGTGAAACTCCTCTTGAATATGATTGGCTACGACAAATTCGTCTCCACCAGAATGCGCACCCGACCAATAAACATCTCCCCTTTATCCTTGTCTTGTTATCTACCGAGTGAGCTTCCCACCAAACATATGCATATCTCTGTTTGAAACGCCAGCATAATGTTGGTGACCCTCACCCAAAGTGTCAAGGTATTCAAAGACAGCTTGTCAATCTGTGGGACGCCGGCGTATGGGACTAGCATATCCCGGCGTGCTCAAAGCTCCATGTGTTAAAACCATGATGCAGCAACTTAATCATCACAACGTAAAGATCAAATCATAAATACACAAACACATACTCAATTACATAAACGTATGAACAAGATATCTGCAGAAGAGAATTCCTAATTTTATTGGGACACCCACCTGCATCCACACTCTTGATTCCATCCAAGATAGTCTGACCAACGGCAACCATGTTGACATCCATTTCTGCAGATGATAACCACAACAACTTACCAAGAAAAGTCTTCTCCCTTCTACTACTGTTTAACCTCACTCTATGGAAATGAACTGCTTGTTACTCATAGTAGAGGCAGGGACTTCTCCTGCTAATATATAGGCATCAATCCAAAGAGTCCTCTCTCCATAAAAGAGTCCATGTTATTTGCCTAAACTTATTGATTAGGAGACTTAAGTTTATCACATTAACTTGATGTTAACCAGGTAAAGTTAACTTGAATTTCTAACTCCTATTAAGAGATATACATTCTCAATAGGTAACTAGATAGAGTTAAAGCATTATATTTCTTGTTATTTATCTTAAACTAAATCAGTTATCATTTACTTAATGCTATGAGATAACGTGAAGTCCATATTTTCCAACACCATGGTCTTCTCTTAACAAGATCATGTCCATTTGTGGTTTTCTTCCTTCCAAAATGTTTTTAAAAGAAAGATCATCAAACACATGCATTTTCTATAACAAATTAAATAATTATTTCAACAAATAATTCACCACAATAATAATAAATAGTAGATCATCGAAAAAGTATCCGAATATCACCAAACTTTATAATCAAATTAATATTTATCTGAACTAGAAAAAAACAAAATTAAACATAGAACAATTAGAGCCCAATCTCTACATTGCATTTTTGAGGGGAATCAAGGAATGAATATCCATAGATATATTCATGACTTCACTGTGTCACTACCAAGTTATTACATACACCATAACAAAAGCGCCCGAAGCATAAACCTGCTTGTACATATTCGGCCTAATCAGGAAACAGATCCCTAGCAACTATCATACATTTTAACAATGCCATGCACACGTATTGCATTACTAAACTACAACGAAAAAAAAAACTACCAAGTTAAAATCCAAGACAACTATGAGAAGAAACCAAATTTGGTAGTTTTACTTCCTGAGCTATCTCAGAAACCAAATTCAAAAGAAGCTAGACCCAATAAGAGACAAAAATAGGGTAATTTCCAATTCAAAATTCAACTTCAAATCAACATAAACCCCATAATCATCAATTACATTTCAGGGTGTTCTCAAAAGGCAAAGTAGAAGCTACTGAGCAGAAATTGAATAAAGGAATAGGTAAAAGACCAGTAGTTAGGGCCTTGATCAAGCTAATTCTGCAGCCCCTGAAATCTCTGAAAATCTCTTTAACGGTTTGAGGATTGTAAGCTGCTCCAGCATCAACTCCATTCATAGATACATAGCCATCTCTCTCTTCTCTCTCTCTTTGTCAGTCAGCGACTCCAACCTCGGTCAAACCCAACCCAAATCGGTCGAATTTCATATATATCCATAAAACCATAATTGATACACTCTTCAGTAAGACTCGAAGAAGTTTGGGGGTGTACTGAAGCAAGACAATGAAAAGCAAAGCATGTTTTGTAGCGACCACATCTGAACCTCCGGACCGCCGCCGAAACCTCCAAACTACAATATGCTCCAATTAGGGACGCCAGATAACCCTTCCATTAAGCTCTAAAAAAATCATCTCGGATCTCGGCTCTCCTAAGGTCCGATTACAGCTTCAAGCCCTTCGGCAAATCGGACTAAATTTCTTCTTCATCTTCATCTACTGGATCCTCCAACATATCAACTCGTACCTCTAATTCCTTCAATGGGTCCTTCTCAGACGATCGCAACTCAATCTTCTGAGCCCTCAAAGCCCAAGATTTTGAGCAGCTGAAGTGGACGAGTCCAGAACAAAGTTGTGACCATCGTCAAAGGTGGAGTTCACGGTGGAGCCACAGTCGAGGAGTTAGTTTTCGTCGGGAGAGAAGGGGGAGAAGGTGAGGGTAGAGAGAGAGAGAGAGTGTGAGGTTTATGTAGTGAAACGCCTCAGAAAAATTCGAAGATGGAAGATCCGAGGGGACTGGGTTTTGAGTTTAACAGGTGATATGTCTATTTTGCCCTTATTGGGGGTTCAGACGATGAACAGTGCGACATGCTTGTTGGTGCCAAGTCACCATCTGATGTCACAATTGGATGAATTTCTGAGAATCGGACACGAATGATGCATTTAGGAAGTTCAGGGGTGATCTTGATTAAAAAAAAAGATCAAGGACTAACATGATGTTTGCCCCTAATTAAGTTGGAGGAGGCAAACTGAATTTTGTTCTAAATTTAACTTCGCTCTCCAACTCTCTCTGGAGTAAGGCTGTCAATGGGTCGTGTCGGGTTGGATTTGTGTCGGGTCAAGGTATTTGTCATATCACAAGATATAAACCCAAACCCAACCCATTTAATAATCGTGTCATAAATTTAAATCCAAACTCAACCTATTTATTAAACGGGTTACCCGTTTCCAACCCGCTTAACCCATTTAATAAATAGGTCGTGTCATGTTAGGCAAAATGACCCATTTAAGAGTTAACAATGCAACCCATTAACTAAAAAAATGCATAAATTGATTAAATTCACTAAAAACTCCACAAGACGAAGAATATAAATAATTATACATAATTCATAAATAATTAAATCCAATAATTATAAAGCAAAATATTTTAAATAATCCTATGATCAAATACTCCCAATGTCCAAAATTTCAAGAAGAAGTATAGCATAATCGAGTTATACGGGTTCACTTCGTGTTGACGGGTTGACCCGTGACCAACCAATTTATTAAATAGAAAATTACATAGTAGCACATGACCAAATATATGAACACAGAAAACTCATTTCCAAAAAGATTTATACAAATAAGGACATGAGCCTAGGCCTAAAAGCCAAATAATGCAAGTCTGACTCCTAATTTTAATGTAAAATGACCAAAACGCTCAATTTGATGAAATATTTACATGTATGCCACAATGCCAATACCAACCCCCAAATCCCATCCATGACCCTTGGCCCTTCTGCTCCATCCTGTCGCAATCTGAAACGGCGTCGTTCACCCACGCGCACATCGACTGGAAGGAGACGCCGACGGCGCACGTGTCCAAGGCTGATGTGCCGGGCCTGCGGAAGGACGAGGTCAAGGTGGAGGTGGAGGACGACAAGATTCTTCAGGTCATCGGAGAGCGGAAGCACGATGTGGAAGAGAAGACTGAGACGTGGCACCAGGTCGAGCACAGCAGGCATGAGTCCTCAACGTCACGGTGCCCAAGGAGGAGGCCAAGAAGGTCTATGTCAGGTCAATTGAGATCTCTGGTTAATCAGGCTTATCTGTAATTAAGTGTGTTCTAAGTGTGATTAGGGTAAATAAAATTGTATTATGCAGCTTAATTGCTTGGTGTTCTATGATTATTATTATGAAATTCAATGTAGGCAATCCTAAAGGGCTTTTCGTTTTCGAATAACATGTAAGAATTTGGTATGTTTCAACCAAAATTAGGTACGTCTACTGCTTATTTTAGATAATTTTCTTCTGTGTTTAGCATTACTACTTGATGCAACTGTTCATTCACCCATAATCTTAACAAGTTCATGTAGCTTAGGTTGCTCGTGAAAGGTGCCGAAGTGACTCTTCTGGGCTTTTATGGGTGTGGCGTGTCGAAACAAGAATAATGTAATTGCCACTTTTAATCAAGTAGTGTACCAACGAATGGCTTATTTTCCATTTTCATCTTCTATGTTAAGCATTCTGAATTATAGGTGCTGATCAGTGTAGTAGCTTAGCCTAGGCCTTGTGAAAATGCCTAGTGGCTTTCCATGGTTTTGTTTGGATAGGTTCACGAATTGGTACTTCCAGTACAAAGTTGTTTTCCAACTCATATCAAGATTGGCCATTATGCTTGTTATTCTGGGCTTTCATAGTGTTTCATGTTCTTATATTATGAAAGCCGCCTTACATTGTGTAATGAAATTTATAAGAAAATATTAAGATTCAGACATACATGTCAAGAATTGAAATAGAGTATCTCCTTTCCAACTCATAATCGAAACACCAAATTGGAGCGTTAGTTTTGTAGTAAGTGTGAAGTATTTTGCTATTGTATTAGTTCTTGATTGATTGTGTTTTACTACTATAGTGATTTCCTATTTGTTCTTTTTTTTTTCTTTCTGTTTTTGAATTTGTTTGTGAACAAATTCAAGATCAGATAACCCAAAGCCAAGAGCACTAACAATAGTAGGGGAGAGGAAGCAGATCAAGAGCAATATGACTACCTTTGCTTTGTCCTTGTGAATATGCTTTATGTGAGTATTCTTTGAGTTTATTTATTTACACTGAAATCAACTTGGATAGTCTTTTATTAATATATGTACATAGTTATCAAGTCTTAAGATTTCTTGTTCATTAATTCTGCAAGTATGCTGAGTGTAACGAGTGCAGTAGCAGGATAAGGTAATGACGAGTGCAGTAGCAGAACACGAGTTCGAGGGTAGTAGCAGAACTGGATGAGCATGACTGCAGTAGCATGATTGGATGAGTGCAATAGCAAGATGAGGCGATGACGAGTGTAGTAGCAGAACTGGACGAGTATGAGTGCAACGAGTGCAATAGCAGGATTGGAGGAGTGCAGTTAGGCGATGACGAGTGCAGTAGCAGAACTGGACGAGCATGAGTGCAGTAGCAGAATTGGACGAGTATGAGTGCAGCGACAGCAGTAGCAGAATTGGACGAGTGCAGTAGCAGGATTAGGTGATGATGAGTGCAGTAGCAGAACACGAGTACAAGTGCAGTAGCAGAACTGAACGAGTATGAGTGCAGCGAGTGCAATAGCAGGATTAGGCGATGAGATGAGACTAGTAGGAGAATGAGGTTTTGTGAAGTAACATAAAAGGGATTATTGTCAAGAAAAAAAAAGTAACACAAACGGATTATTCTAAGAAGAAAAAAAATTAAACATAAACTGACAAGACCCACCCCGAATTCCACCCTGGAACTCGAAGTGGCCATGCGGGACCCACCTCTAAAGGAGATTTACCAAAAAAAAATTCGGCATAACCTCCCTTATAAATGGATAACCCAAAATCCTGTAGAAAACCAAAATTCACTTCTAATAATCCAACCATAACTCCTGGAGCCACCCTGCTCCCAAATTCAACCAATCCCATCTCAAAGCTAATAACATCATACATAATCTCCGAAAGGTAAAAGTTACTACAATCACCAAAGTTAGGTCATAGACCTCAAATATAATTCATACAAGTTTGGGTCACATATCCCTTAGTAATCAGAGCATTCTAGGAATATAAATGGACAAGGAGTGCAGTAGGTTAAACAGGTAACCTACAAAATGTGATGGCAGAAGCAGGTGCGGTCACTATGGCTCACACTCGTACACTGAGCAGCAATACTGCAATCTGGGCATTTGAAACCGAAGGGCCCAGGGAAAAGTATATAAAAACGTTAGCGTGAGTGGACAAAAATAAATAATTGAAAGGAAAAAGGAGTTTATACTTTTCCACATTTATGTCAATAAAACTCCCGATGCATGCAACAATTAAGAAAACCACGAGAAGCTCCGCTCAAGAAAAACCGACTAGCCCCGCTAGTCCAGAACAACAACATAAAGATATGGGGAAAAGAGTTCACCATACGGGAATGGAGCCCCTCAGGCTCAACCTACCCTCGACTGCCACTCACACATAGATTGTGCGAGGAGGAGAACTAATAACCTCAACTACCACTCACACATAGATTGTGCGAGGAGGAGAACATTACCTCGACTACCACCCATGTGAGGAGGAGAAAGTTACCTCAACTGCTACTCACAAACACAAAGTAAGTGAGGAGGAGACCTAATCACATGACCCGCGTATGGTGAGGAAGAAGATCGTCGAAAGCCAATAAATCTGTATAGTTTCCCCACATATCTCACGAAATAAGAATCCAAGTGTACAAAGACGTGGCACCGCACACCAAGATCATCTCAAGTTCAAAATAAATAAGGTATAAATAAGTATAAAGTTTTACTTCATCGAAATCTTATTTCGTAAATCTCATAATAATCTCAATTAGCTGAAAATAAATATAAAATAAATGGTATAAATTCTGAATCCGCATAAATTAAAAATAATATCAGAGATCAATCATGAAATTCGAAAATATAATACGATAAGCAATTTATCATTCGGAGGCAAATAAATGATTGCATGCATCAATCCTTGAAAATAAAAGTCCACTCACAATATGCGGTCAATCCTGACGTCGCTCGTGATTTTCCTCGTATGGAGACTCCTCTCATCCTGTACGAATAACATTCATAAATATATATATTTCACAGGACGAAATTTTTAACCTTACGATACTTAGAAATGGAAATTCAAAACATCCGCCTTCCTAAAATCCAACTCCCCAACTCTCTCCAACATCCATCCTTAATACTCCAACATTAACCTCGATGTAATATCTAAAGTGAATCCGAAAGAAATTCGGCGATCGAACTCACGAAAATCGATAATTAATTATTTAAACTCAATTCGTAATTCCTCCGATTTCCACCAAATTTCATACATCGAATTCTACAATCATTATAGGATATATGGAACTAAAACTACAATTAAAACGCAGCTCTACGCGCCACCACGCGCCACCTACAGTGGCAGCGCGTGGCGTCCACGCGCCGACGACCACTTCCTCCGATGACCACCAAATTCCGGCATTAGCATCTACACAACAGACCTAACAACTTTCCCAACTGCAACATAATCCAATTTTACCTTGAAGTAGTCGAATCAAGCCGGTGAAGAAAAGCCCCGAAACCTCAAGAACCCTAGAAATGAAAAATCGTTAATTCGACCTTCACAATGCAAATTGGAATAAACTACCTTAGGGGAAATGATCTCCATCAAAAACCGAACCTTCGATGCTAACCTGGTGGCCGGAGGTGGCTGGAATTGCCGGAAATCGGCGAAATCCCAAAACTGCAACCGGAGCAATCCTTGCTTCAATCTGGACTTTCACGGCCAAAACTCCAAAATCCTAGGTCACTAGTGTCAAGAGAGGGTTGAGGCGTCCCTGTGGTGACCGGCTGCACGCCGGTTGGTGGCCGGAAAGTGGAGAATTGAAGGGAAGAAGAGAAACCCGAAGGGAAGGGGAAGAGTCGGGGGAGAGGAGAGAGAAAGAGAGGTGGGTTTCCGGTTTTGGAAACCTACCCGGTAACTTTCTATATTTATCAAAAATTTTATCATGAATAGTAACTTCCGTATTTCACTCATAACTTTTGCATACGAACTCCGATTTTTACGTATCACATATGCACGCGCTCGGTTTAACGTCCTCTACAACTTTAATGAAGGAAATTTTCTCAAATTATTAACCCATAAAAAGTCAATTTTTAGCCACCCCCTAAACGTTAAAATTATAACCGCGAACGGTAAACATATAGAAATTCGTGTAACTCAGTAAAAAGGGTACATCAGATGTGGGGTGTAACATAAACGGATTATTCTGAGGGGGAAAAAGTAACATAAAGGGGATTATTCTCAGGAAAAAAAAAATGAAAATAAAGAGATTAGAAGTCAAAAGATGTAGTTAAAGGTAAAAAAGTAAATTAACTCATGACATGTGGCAAGTAGAGAGCAGACTGTCCTTATTTGTAAGATTTAATCCTTACAAAGGGATTAGAAGTCAAAAGAATTAGTTAAGGATAAAAAAGTAAATTAACTCATGACATGTGGCAAGTGGAGAACTTATTGTCCTTGTTTGTAAGATTTAATCCTTATATGTTTAATTTAATATTTAAATGATGTATTTGTTAAATCATCTTTTGTCAATAACTTATATGTAATTAGTAGCACATGACCAAATATATGAACACAGAAAACTCATTTCCAAAAAGATTTATACAAATAAGGACATGAGCCTAGGCCTAAAAGCCAAATAATGCAAGTCTGACTCCTAATTTTAATGTAAAATGACCAAAACGCTCAATTTGATGAAATATTTACATGTATGCCACAATGCCAATACCAACCCCCAAATCCCATCCATGACCCTTGGCCCTTCTGCTCCATCCTGTCGCAATCTGAAACGGCGTCGTTCACCCACGCGCACATCGACTGGAAGGAGACGCCGACGGCGCACGTGTCCAAGGCTGATGTGCCGGGCCTGCGGAAGGACGAGGTCAAGGTGGAGGTGGAGGACGACAAGATTCTTCAGGTCATCGGAGAGCGGAAGCACGATGTGGAAGAGAAGACTGAGACGTGGCACCAGGTCGAGCACAGCAGGCATGAGTCCTCAACGTCACGGTGCCCAAGGAGGAGGCCAAGAAGGTCTATGTCAGGTCAATTGAGATCTCTGGTTAATCAGGCTTATCTGTAATTAAGTGTGTTCTAAGTGTGATTAGGGTAAATAAAATTGTATTATGCAGCTTAATTGCTTGGTGTTCTATGATTATTATTATGAAATTCAATGTAGGCAATCCTAAAGGGCTTTTCGTTTTCGAATAACATGTAAGAATTTGGTATGTTTCAACCAAAATTAGGTACGTCTACTGCTTATTTTAGATAATTTTCTTCTGTGTTTAGCATTACTACTTGATGCAACTGTTCATTCACCCATAATCTTAACAAGTTCATGTAGCTTAGGTTGCTCGTGAAAGGTGCCGAAGTGACTCTTCTGGGCTTTTATGGGTGTGGCGTGTCGAAACAAGAATAATGTAATTGCCACTTTTAATCAAGTAGTGTACCAACGAATGGCTTATTTTCCATTTTCATCTTCTATGTTAAGCATTCTGAATTATAGGTGCTGATCAGTGTAGTAGCTTAGCCTAGGCCTTGTGAAAATGCCTAGTGGCTTTCCATGGTTTTGTTTGGATAGGTTCACGAATTGGTACTTCCAGTACAAAGTTGTTTTCCAACTCATATCAAGATTGGCCATTATGCTTGTTATTCTGGGCTTTCATAGTGTTTCATGTTCTTATATTATGAAAGCCGCCTTACATTGTGTAATGAAATTTATAAGAAAATATTAAGATTCAGACATACATGTCAAGAATTGAAATAGAGTATCTCCTTTCCAACTCATAATCGAAACACCAAATTGGAGCGTTAGTTTTGTAGTAAGTGTGAAGTATTTTGCTATTGTATTAGTTCTTGATTGATTGTGTTTTACTACTATAGTGATTTCCTATTTGTTCTTTTTTTTTCTTTCTGTTTTTGAATTTGTTTGTGAACAAATTCAAGATCAGATAACCCAAAGCCAAGAGCACTAACAATAGTAGGGGAGAGGAAGCAGATCAAGAGCAATATGACTACCTTTGCTTTGTCCTTGTGAATATGCTTTATGTGAGTATTCTTTGAGTTTATTTATTTACACTGAAATCAACTTGGATAGTCTTTTATTAATATATGTACATAGTTATCAAGTCTTAAGATTTCTTGTTCATTAATTCTGCAAGTATGCTGAGTGTAACGAGTGCAGTAGCAGGATAAGGTAATGACGAGTGCAGTAGCAGAACACGAGTTCGAGGGTAGTAGCAGAACTGGATGAGCATGACTGCAGTAGCATGATTGGATGAGTGCAATAGCAAGATGAGGCGATGACGAGTGTAGTAGCAGAACTGGACGAGTATGAGTGCAACGAGTGCAATAGCAGGATTGGAGGAGTGCAGTTAGGCGATGACGAGTGCAGTAGCAGAACTGGACGAGCATGAGTGCAGTAGCAGAATTGGACGAGTATGAGTGCAGCGACAGCAGTAGCAGAATTGGACGAGTGCAGTAGCAGGATTAGGTGATGATGAGTGCAGTAGCAGAACACGAGTACAAGTGCAGTAGCAGAACTGAACGAGTATGAGTGCAGCGAGTGCAATAGCAGGATTAGGCGATGAGATGAGACTAGTAGGAGAATGAGGTTTTGTGAAGTAACATAAAAGGGATTATTGTCAAGAAAAAAAAGTAACACAAACGGATTATTCTAAGAAGAAAAAAAAATTAAACATAAACTGACAAGACCCACCCCGAATTCCACCCTGGAACTCGAAGTGGCCATGCGGGACCCACCTCTAAAGGAGATTTACCAAAAAAAAATTCGGCATAACCTCCCTTATAAATGGATAACCCAAAATCCTGTAGAAAACCAAAATTCACTTCTAATAATCCAACCATAACTCCTGGAGCCACCCTGCTCCCAAATTCAACCAATCCCATCTCAAAGCTAATAACATCATACATAATCTCCGAAAGGTAAAAGTTACTACAATCACCAAAGTTAGGTCATAGACCTCAAATATAATTCATACAAGTTTGGGTCACATATCCCTTAGTAATCAGAGCATTCTAGGAATATAAATGGACAAGGAGTGCAGTAGGTTAAACAGGTAACCTACAAAATGTGATGGCAGAAGCAGGTGCGGTCACTATGGCTCACACTCGTACACTGAGCAGCAATACTGCAATCTGGGCATTTGAAACCGAAGGGCCCAGGGAAAAGTATATAAAAACGTTAGCGTGAGTGGACAAAAATAAATAATTGAAAGGAAAAGGAGTTTATACTTTTCCACATTTATGTCAATAAAACTCCCGATGCATGCAACAATTAAGAAAACCACGAGAAGCTCCGCTCAAGAAAACCGACTAGCCCCGCTAGTCCAGAACAACAACATAAAGATATGGGGAAAAGAGTTCACCATACGGGAATGGAGCCCCTCAGGCTCAACCTACCCTCGACTGCCACTCACACATAGATTGTGCGAGGAGGAGAACTAATAACCTCAACTACCACTCACACATAGATTGTGCGAGGAGGAGAACATTACCTCGACTACCACCCATGTGAGGAGGAGAAAGTTACCTCAACTGCTACTCACAAACACAAAGTAAGTGAGGAGGAGACCTAATCACATGACCCGCGTATGGTGAGGAAGAAGATCGTCGAAAGCCAATAAATCTGTATAGTTTCCCCACATATCTCACGAAATAAGAATCCAAGTGTACAAAGACGTGGCACCGCACACCAAGATCATCTCAAGTTCAAAATAAATAAGGTATAAATAAGTATAAAGTTTTACTTCATCGAAATCTTATTTCGTAAATCTCATAATAATCTCAATTAGCTGAAAATAAATATAAAATAAATGGTATAAATTCTGAATCCGCATAAATTAAAAATAATATCAGAGATCAATCATGAAATTCGAAAATATAATACGATAAGCAATTTATCATTCGGAGGCAAATAAATGATTGCATGCATCAATCCTTGAAAATAAAAGTCCACTCACAATATGCGGTCAATCCTGACGTCGCTCGTGATTTTCCTCGTATGGAGACTCCTCTCATCCTGTACGAATAACATTCATAAATATATATATTTCACAGGACGAAATTTTTAACCTTACGATACTTAGAAATGGAAATTCAAAACATCCGCCTTCCTAAAATCCAACTCCCCAACTCTCTCCAACATCCATCCTTAATACTCCAACATTAACCTCGATGTAATATCTAAAGTGAATCCGAAAGAAATTCGGCGATCGAACTCACGAAAATCGATAATTAATTATTTAAACTCAATTCGTAATTCCTCCGATTTCCACCAAATTTCATACATCGAATTCTACAATCATTATAGGATATATGGAACTAAAACTACAATTAAAACGCAGCTCTACGCGCCACCACGCGCCACCTACAGTGGCAGCGCGTGGCGTCCACGCGCCGACGACCACTTCCTCCGATGACCACCAAATTCCGGCATTAGCATCTACACAACAGACCTAACAACTTTCCCAACTGCAACATAATCCAATTTTACCTTGAAGTAGTCGAATCAAGCCGGTGAAGAAAAGCCCCGAAACCTCAAGAACCCTAGAAATGAAAAATCGTTAATTCGACCTTCACAATGCAAATTGGAATAAACTACCTTAGGGGAAATGATCTCCATCAAAAACCGAACCTTCGATGCTAACCTGGTGGCCGGAGGTGGCTGGAATTGCCGGAAATCGGCGAAATCCCAAAACTGCAACCGGAGCAATCCTTGCTTCAATCTGGACTTTCACGGCCAAAACTCCAAAATCCTAGGTCACTAGTGTCAAGAGAGGGTTGAGGCGTCCCTGTGGTGACCGGCTGCACGCCGGTTGGTGGCCGGAAAGTGGAGAATTGAAGGGAAGAAGAGAAACCCGAAGGGAAGGGGAAGAGTCGGGGGAGAGGAGAGAGAAAGAGAGGTGGGTTTCCGGTTTTGGAAACCTACCCGGTAACTTTCTATATTTATCAAAAATTTTATCATGAATAGTAACTTCCGTATTTCACTCATAACTTTTGCATACGAACTCCGATTTTTACGTATCACATATGCACGCGCTCGGTTTAACGTCCTCTACAACTTTAATGAAGGAAATTTTCTCAAATTATTAACCCATAAAAAGTCAATTTTTAGCCACCCCCTAAACGTTAAAATTATAACCGCGAACGGTAAACATATAGAAATTCGTGTAACTCAGTAAAAAGGGTACATCAGATGTGGGGTGTAACATAAACGGATTATTCTGAGGGGGAAAAAGTAACATAAAGGGGATTATTCTCAGGAAAAAAAAATGAAAATAAAGAGATTAGAAGTCAAAAGATGTAGTTAAAGGTAAAAAGTAAATTAACTCATGACATGTGGCAAGTAGAGAGCAGACTGTCCTTATTTGTAAGATTTAATCCTTACAAAGGGATTAGAAGTCAAAAGAATTAGTTAAGGATAAAAAAGTAAATTAACTCATGACATGTGGCAAGTGGAGAACTTATTGTCCTTGTTTGTAAGATTTAATCCTTATATGTTTAATTTAATATTTAAATGATGTATTTGTTAAATCATCTTTTGTCAATAACTTATATGTAATTTGTTATTTATTAAATGAGTCATGGTGAGTTGACTCACTATCGACCTGCTTTTTAATCGTGTGGGTTGAACCCGTTTTATTTCGTGAGGGTTTCGAGTCGTGTTATAGAGTCGTGTCGGAATTGACAGCCCTACTCTGGAGGGTAACTTGATTTGAACAAACTCGGTGCCTGAAGTGGATAGGCATCATACGACAACGGGGAGAGTCCTCCTACTAGATAAGCCGTCACGGGCTCACCCTTCTTTGACACCTCCAACACCAGCACATCAACCTTGTCGCCGAACTCACTTGGGCTTCCCGGAGGGTTGTCGGACCTGATAGGAGATGAATTTCATATTCTTATGGTCGACGGGGTCAAAGAGCTCCTTGACATGGACGCAGACTGTGCCGACGTCCTTGTCGCTAAGGATGTGCTCGCAGATGAGCTTGACTTTAAGGGAGAGGCGGTGAAGGAGCTTGTTCCTCCATAATCTAGAAGAGCGGGAATGGTTATTTGGGCTAATGAGGCAGAATAAGCTTTGCCGACAGCGGAGTATTTATGTCGCCGGACTATAATCAAAGCATGGAGCAGCAAAAAAAGATGACCATAAAGCAAATTCGCTTCTTCTTGGATCATGGAATTTTCAAAGGTGGCTAATCAAGAAAGGGGCTGAGGGTGAGTTTAGGAAGTTTGCGCTATAATAAGAGCATGCAGCAACAAAAAGAGATGACCATAAAGCGAATTCGCTTCTTCTTGGATCATGGGGTTTTGAAAGGTTAGCTCATCAAGAAAGGGGTTGAGGCTGAGTTCAGGAAGTTTGCACTTTGCGCTTCTTGAGGTTATGAAGATTTATGATCATTCTTTTGTCAAGCTCGTGAAGGGGCTGGGGCTGAGGCTGAGTTCAGGAAGTTTGCGCTTCTTAAGGTTATCAAGATTTATGATCATTCTTTTGTTCAAGCTCGATGTACATTAACATGACTTTTTTTTTTTTTTGAGAAGAATTATGTTGTACAAGTTTGTTAATTATGTATTAACAAACTCAAACAGCATAATTCAAAGGAGAGTCATGTTAAGCATTTTGATATATCATAAAAAAAAATGCACATCGAGCTTGACAAAAGAATTATCATGAATCCTAATAACCTCAAGAAGTGCAAACTTCCTCAACTCAGCCTCAACCCCTTTCTCGGTGTGCCAACATTAAACCCCACGGTCCAACAAGTAGCCAATTCGCTTCTTATCTCCCTCTATTGCTCCATGGTGTGGTTATAGTCCGGTGATAAAAATACTTAGCTGCCGACCTCTTTCAGATTAAGAGCTTGCTTTGGCTCATCATCCCGAACAATGAGTCCCGCTCATTCAGATTGTGGAGCAACAAGCTCACCGCCTCCCCCTTGATGTCAAGCTTGTCTGCGATCGCATCCTCGGCGACAAGGACATCGGCGCAGTCCACGTGCCTATCAAGGAGCTCTTCAAGTCCGCAGATCCCAAGAATATAAAATTCATCTCCTATCAGATTCGATGGCTGTCCGGGAAACCCAAGGATGAGGTCATTTTCTCTTGTAAGTTCGGCGACAAGGTAGATGCATTGGTGTAGGAGGTGTCAATGAAGGGTGAACCAGTGTCGATTTATCCTGTAGGGAACATCCATGTTGTCGTATGACACCTATTTGCTTCTGGCGCCGAGTTCGTTCGGGTCGGATTACCCTCCAGAGAGAGAGAAGAGGGAGTTAGAGAGAAATTGAATTTGAATGGCTGTAATGTGGTTTCATAATTGAGCATATTATAAATGGTAATTTTGCCCTGTTTTTAGGTTTTTTTTTTTTTTTTTTTTAGAATGACCCTGTTTTTAGGTTAAATGAGCTTGTTGGTACCCTTTTTTGTTTTTGTTTTGGGTGATAGGGAAAGTTTTCCATAGAATTAGACTTATGGGTCAAGGCTAGTTAAAAAAAAAAAAAAACTATTACCACAATTTTCTATAGAGAAATTCTTACTTAAGGACAGTTCTATTACGTGGCGATAGGGTTGCCAATGATATCAAATGTACTGTCTAAAAAATTGATTCACCTAACATTATTTTTCCTTATTATTATTTTCTTTTGAAATAACATTACTTTTTCTTTTTCTTTTTAAAACCCCACGAGAGACCAAAAACTTACCACCCCACCAAACACATATCAAGGAACATTACTGTATTTGAAAGCCTTTGGAGCTTATCTTCTTTGGTAGTCCGCTTCCTATTCTAACTCTAACACGCACGCTTTTGAATGTTTTCTCTGGCCCTATTAAATACTAGATTACGGCTTCTTTTCAATGATAAGCCTACCGGCTTCCTTGGCAACCTTGCATCCATACTCGTTTAATAAGTACGTATATTGATTTCTCTGCTTTGTTTTTTCTATATATCTGTCAGCATTTTTTTTTTTCCGATAAGCTATATTTCTGAACATTGCTCTCTTAAGTGCATATGGTTTCTGACTCTCGATCATTTGGCTGTGATGATCGACTACGTTACTGTACGTGTTGATATATTATTAGGTCTCTTCTTGGTTGATTGCCTTGCTATACATAAAAAGTACTTTGTAATTCCTATCTGCAGTTTTCTATGTCTTCAATTAGTAGCCTCCGATTACCAAAAGAACTCGTAGCCTCCAGTTTTCTAACTACATTCGTATTGAAAGAAACTAATGAAGATGCAGCTTTGCTGAAGTTCTTTTGGGCTTTTTGTTTGAATCTTGTTGATGTTTTTCAGCAAAAGTGTTCATTTAGCGGTAACCATGAATTATGTGGTCACCCGATTTAATAACAAGAGTTAAAAACACTTAAAATTCTTGCATTTGATTTAAACCCTTGATATTAAATGTGATCAAAAAATTCTTGGTCACTAAGTGACCAGATGCATACCACTCTGTTTTTTAGATACCTCCAAAAGAGAATAAAGTCTTAGTATTTCTTTGAATATGAATATGGTTTACAATCTTATGTACAAACTTTATTTGTATTCAATCTGTTAAGAGGTTCTTCAAATAGTTCGATCCACTGCGAGTCTTTTCTTACATCTCAAAATCGAACTTAAATAACAGTTTAATTCATTAAGTGAGGGGATCTACTATTAGTCCTTCATCCCAGCTGATGGATATTGTAACTTTTTTCTTTTAATCTGTTTTACTTACGGTTATTGAAATCTCTTCACTACAATTCAATTAGAGTCAGTTTTAGTTTTTCGTACTAATTTCAGTATGTTTTTGCCATTGTAACTCAACTAGCAGTACCCTAATTGTACAATTGAATTAAATTTCTTAGCGTTCTAATTCAAGAGATTTATATATTTTGTGTATACCGATGAAAAGATTTCAATGCCATTGATAGGGAAAAGATGAGGTCAAGTTCATTAAGTACAATATAACTCAGCTCATTAACTCTCGTTAAAACAAGACTAAACATACTAGTAGAATTTCCCACATAACTGTAGTGAAAACAAGTTTTATTTATCAATCTATAGTACATACTGTTTCACTAAATTTGATGATTAAAACTCACTTTCTGTCACACACAGCAGATGATGTCTTGCAACGAAAGAAATAAAAGGAGATTAGAACTTCCCTTTGATTCCATTGTTGAGATTTTGAGTTGGCTGCCAGTCAAGTCTTTGCTAAGGTTCAAGTGCGTGTGCAAGCGATGGTGTTCCTTGATTCAAGATTACAATTTCATTCTCAAAAATATGGATCGGACAAGTACAATGCTGCTCTTTTATCCTTGCAAATCCCATGATGAAAATTTTGAGTTTGTTTCAAGTTGTGCAGGCTTGTGTATGGAGAAGAGTGCTAGTAAGGATGCTAGTAATTCGACAGTTTTTCGTATCAGAAACCCCGCGACTCACCAAGTGCTTTACTTGCCTGATCCACCTCCATATACTTCATCAGTAGACTTTGCTTTTAACTCATTCACTGGTGAGTGTAAAGTTCTATGTTTTTATTGGGAAAAGCTATATTTAAATAATGTCCCCGCTGCATTTGGATTCAAAGTTATAACCATTGGAAAAGATGAGCAGTGGAGACCCTTAGAGCTCCCCGACCAAAATAAGCTACGCAAAAAAGGGGTGTTTAGAGGATGTTACTCTAAGGTTGAAGGGGTTTGTCATTTGTTTCAAATTATTAGGTTTACTGATGAAGAAGAAGATATGTACCTAGAAGTTCAATCTTTAGATCTATGGAGTGAACATTTTACAACGAATACTCTTCCCCAGGGAGTTTCCTTAGACTGGAATAAAGTTAGTGTTGTTCTTTGGAATAACTGCTTATCAGTCGGTTATATGAAAGAGGAATCCCTTGACCTCTTGGTGTTACAAGACTATAAGGAGCGAAAATGGAGTCCAAACATGATCATCATTCCCGTCAAAGGGCCAAAAAAGAACGACGGTCGTCCAAAATTTGCGAAGGAAATAACAAAAATTCCTTCTACCGAATTTGATTTGCATATCAATGATGAAGGGGACTATAGACTTTCATCTGTCAGGAAAGAGGAGATGAGAGAGACTGGGGAGATATTACATAAGCCAAGCCTGGTAAGTTTTAAGGGAATAATGATGCCAGAAAATGGTTATTACCCTAAGAATGAAGGTAAATAGAGCTGTTACAATTTTACTTGTCATCATACATGGGTACGAATTAGCTTGTCTACAAAATTACATTTATCTGTTTATCTTGGCCTTTTGATTTGCTTTTTGTTTTTGTTTTTTGATCGATCTGTTCATCTTGTAGAACCTTGTTATAAGTTTTAGCTATGTCCGCAAAGAAGCTTTTACCCTCTCTGTTCTACATTACTGGTACTAGCTGTAAATACATTTGATCTTTTGCTTACATTCATATAGCCCTACGCTGGCTACGCATATTATTCATATAAAAAACCAAAGGCTGTCCACCTACCACAGTTCACTAACTACACATGATGGAGGAAGAATATTCTTGTCCAGAGAGAATAAAAAAAATAAAAATAAAAATAAAAATAAAAACAGATTAATTAAGCGGCAAGAACAAGTTGATCAATAATGGAACACAAACACATTATATTCAACAACAGCATCTCCGGTTGTTGCATTGAACCTGAGAGTCTTGGCCTGAACATATCCCCTAGAAAACCGAAAAACTCCACTTCCACCGATTATAGGCATCTCTCTTACAGCTTCAACCACAGGGTTTCGTCCCACAACAGTAAGACTGCTGCCATTAAACTTCCCTTCGGTGAAAGCCAAGTTCATGGTCACCATCAAAGCATTTTCACTTTGTGAGGCAGATGCATAAAACCCTTGTGCCCTTCCCACAACTTTGGAGCTCCTTTTGGGGCCGATAGTTAACGCATCATCGATCATAGATACAGAGCCAAACAGCGTCGGAGATTTGCTAGACGTGGGTGCTCGGGCAACCCAGATGGAAGTTGGGTTGGGACCGCTGGCGATATCGTGGAAGAAGAAGTGGAGGTGGCTTAGCTTCTCTTGCTTGATCCCAAGTGACAATGGAGATGTGTCTTCTGAGCAGGTTGAGGATTTTGCGGTGGCATGGATTGTGAAGAAGAAAATGGTGAGGGAAATGTGGAAAGTAGAATCGAGTAGTGGGAGTGTTTTGGACTTTTTGGTCATGGTGTGAGAAATGAAGTGGGTTTGTTTAGTGTTGGAAACTTGGAATAATATATAAAGTTAAAAATTAACGAAAGGAGGTGTGAAGTAAAGTGGAAGGAAGCTGGTGGATGCATCGTCAGCGTGACATAATAGTAGCGACAGCTGATCGCACAGGTCCGGCCAACTACTATTTAGTTGATTTTTAGTGAAAAATTATTATAGAGTACACGGTTATTTTTCTTTTTTGTTTCAGGTTAAACTATGATATGTCGATATTTGATAATGTTTCACTTGTTTCATAACTAAAATTACAAGATTGCTGACCATATAAGGGCATCTATAACACTTTAGTCAAAAGTCATACTATTTCATGAATTTGACATCCCTAGTGTTATTACTATTCATTCAGATTTTGCATATCCAATTCCATTTAGTCAAAAGTCATAGCATAATCTCAATGGACTATGGAACCTACCTCCTCTCCCTTCTTCTCCATTTTGGCTTTCGTTCTACAAAACCTAGTCAAAATGACTAAGCTTTTGACTTTGGGGTCATTTTGACACCCTTTTCTATTTAGTTAAAGATGCTGGACTTGAATTGGGAAAACCAAAATGACTTTTGACATAGGGTTGGAGATGCCATAATAAGCGGTGAGAGGGGGTTGAGAATTAGATTAGGAGTAATATTAGGTTGGATAATAGTTCAAATCCTCTCCAATATAACAAACAATTGTAATACGATTATTATTAACACTTTCGCAAAGTCATTTGGCACTCTTATCCTCATTTGTTGATAAAAATGCACCTAATTATTGAATGATAGCATACTGATGATGAATTCTTTTCAAAAGTAGATATAGTATTTTAAAAAAAAAAGTTAGATGTATAATTTTAAGAGTTGTTAATTAACACTTTCGTAGAGTTGCTATTCCTCTTGTAGTTTTGCTTTGGGTCTTTCTAAATGTACCCAGCAAATATCTATATAAACCCAGCAAGTTTTTTACACCCAGCAAAATGATAGAATTTTTAACTGCACCCAGCATCTTTTCTAATAATACCCTTTCTGATTGCAACCAGCAAAACTCACACCCAGCAAAACCCACACCCAGCAAATCTCACACCCAGCAAAACCCACATCTCTATGTGGAGTAGAAACTCGAAACCCTCTGTTGATATACAATAGTACATGAATGTATATATAATAATTATAGTAATAACAATAATAATACCTAAAGCTACAAATGGTGAGTATATATGAAGCATGAATTTGATTGAATTTGATGTCTTCATTATCTGGTGCCCATGCTGGTGCTCAAATACTTCTTAAATAAGAAATCTGGAGAGATCCACTTTATGGCCAACTTTCCAACATTTTTTCTCGGTTCTGAATATAATTAGACATAATTATTGATTTGTAGTATGGCCCGAGGTCCTTAACACCATGATTGCCCCACTCAAAGACAAAAAGGAAAATTTGTTCTCAACCTTCTCACTTCTCAGTCAGAAGTAGATGATGGTATACTAGAGGATGAGGTGGGAAAAACAAGCTTCTAAACCATTTATAGATGCAGATTAGCCTCTAAGTGGTCCATTTCCTGGAGGTCCAATTCTCATGATCCATTTGCATTGAAGAGCTTTAAAAGAAGGGATAATGACCATTTACACAATTTTAGGATAAAAATTGCCCACTTACCCAAACCCTCTAAGAGATTGTCAATTTACCCAAACACTCTAGGAGATCATTTCCCTAATACCCAATTAATTATTTTTTATTCATTTTTATTTATTTTTGGGACATTTTTGCCCTCTCCTTCTTTGTCACTTAGAGAGAGAAGTCATCGGAGATATTGCCGGACTCCGGTGACCGGTGGCTGGCCGCAGACTCCGGTGACCGGAATTTAGAGACCGGTGACCAGAATCCAGCGACCGGTGACTGGATTCTGGCGTCTGAATTTATTGCCCCCTAATAATACCCACTAACCATATTATTGGCCCCCAATAATCTTATGTACCTACATGTACGTTTGCAAGCATAATTAGCTATAATGAGCCACGCTCATTGTACCGCCAGAGGTACCGACTCTCACCAAGGGGGTGACCTGTGGAGGCACGGCCAGGCGGGCTACCGCCCGAGCCCGGGATCGCCCCCAGATCACTGCTGACTCGCCGCCACGCACCCCGCCATGGTAGCATCAGAAGCATCAGACGCTGGGAATCGAAGCACATCAGTCCCACATCGAAAACAAGAAGAAGATCAATCTTCTCCTCACCTATAAAAGGTTCTCTCCTCTCTCCTCATTAATTACGCATTTACTACTCATTTATTGTTATGCTGCCTATATGCATTGACTGACTTAGGCATCGGAGAAGTGAAGACCGCCCAACGCGGTCTCCCTCTGACGCCCTGTCTCTCGTGTGACAGCTAGCGGAGGCCATCAAATCCTCAGAGTAGCGGTTCGCCCACCAGACCCGTGTTAAACGAAAGATCGGCTACCGCCGGACTTTGAGTATTAACATCTTATTATTGGCCCCTAATAATCTTATTATTGCCCAATAAATATTTTACTGCCCCCTAATAATCTTATTATTATCTTCTAATAATCGTTTTATTGCCCACTAATGAACTTATTATTGCCCAACCAAATCATAATAAACAAAACAATAACTTATACACAGAGGAATCCAAAACGCAGCAACTCAGATCAAAACAAACGATACACAGAGGTTTATCTAAAGCCCTTTTCTCTTCTGTTTCTTATCTAAAGAGTCCTAATCCTTTCTGGGTTTAAGAGACAAGTGAGTCCCCTCACTCTTTTTCTGTATAGATGTATTTCTTGGGTGAATCTGTCAAAATTTTGAAATTCAAAACACTAAACATATATTGAGACAAAAATTGACATGAATACCAACAAGCTAGGCTCTCAGATCTACCATGGTTTTTTTGAAAAAGCTAAGATCTACCATGGTTGTGAACGAGAAGGCTACCAAGAGTGCCAGGAGGAAGGTCGCTGCCTCTGCTCCGGGACCACATCTCATCGCAACGACTCTCCATTGAAAACCTACCCTACCTCCACCGTGGCACCAAAATCCAGACTCTGCTCCCCAATTACTCACTCACCGTGACTTCGTCTCCGGCTTCCGAAGCCTATTTATCGGTCAACGACTTTCCGGTCAACCCGAATTCGGTTTTGGACGACTAGTCGAAGATCATATACACCGTCGATTCTTTAACTTGAGTTTCTGGAAGCTGAAGAAGCTCCGGCGACGGCTTCGATCGCTGGAATTTCGAGTCAGCCACACCTGCCTTTCGGGTCGGTTGCAGATCTGCTGAGGAACGGCGAAGCCTCCACGGATGGACGGAGAGAGAGAGAGAGAGAGAGAGAGAGAGAGAGTCTAATCGGAGGGGAGAGAGAGAAGTTTGTAGTTTATTAATTAGATTGGGGTAAAAATGTCACTTACGTTTAAATTAGGTAAATGAGAGTAAAATTTGGTTAGTGGAGTAAGTGGGAGTAACTTGACTCAAAATTGGGCATTTGGTCAATATCCCTTAAAAGAATTGCTAGGTACAAAAGTTTTTTGGTTTCTTTTGTTATTATCTTTATTTATCATGACTACTACTGTCATTTTATATGAGGATATGACTGTCTTTTCATACAAAATTGATTTGCGGGGTCTACATGGAAATTTGTTGGGTACATTTAGAAAGACCATTTTGCTTTTGCGAGTGTTTAATCAGAATACACAGGAATGCTTCTCGAGTAGTAATAGGATCCAGATCCGGATCCTCTCCTTGGCTCACCCTCATCCTTGTTTCTCCTTGACTTTTCGTGTCAGTCGTCCTTTCAAATCTAATGGTAGAAACAAGTCAGCAAATGACAATTAATTGCACAAAAATAAACTTATTCAACCTGACGACAGTTTTCTGCG
The DNA here is from genome assembly GCF_002994745.2 of Rosa chinensis. Taxonomy (NCBI): domain Eukaryota; kingdom Viridiplantae; phylum Streptophyta; class Magnoliopsida; order Rosales; family Rosaceae; genus Rosa; species Rosa chinensis. The sequence continues at coordinate 24,699,161 of NC_037090.1, read as the reverse complement.
TTATCTCTTCTTTCTATCATTTGCCTTCTCCATTCTCTCTGTTCCACTATCTAAAAGACTTCCAGATCTGTTTCGTCTCTATCCAATCCATATCCTTTCAATATCCAGGCAAGGAGAACCTCCTCTTCTTCTTTATTCTTTTTCTCTTGTCGGACTTTTTTCTTTCTTTGAAATTTCTCTATTCCACAATCCACCATTAATTATGGATTTTCATATCTGATTGGTTTATGCCTTCTCGGGCTTTTTTATGAAATACATTTGATTTCATGACCAAACAAAAAGATTAGCAAGTTTCAATTTTTTTATTTGGATCTAAACTGGACATTTCTCAAAAAGGTTCTTGGGGCAAATTCATTCAATAAAGAAGAGTTATGCCCAGAATATATAGTGCTTAGAAGGCAAGAATTCTAGATTGGAATTGATGCGATGACCAACTGATGAAAAACATTCACTCCTTAATCTTCAAATTAATCAATTAAAACCAACCCCTTTTTCCCTTCAACCTTGTTAAAATGCTAACTCTCAAAATTGAAAAAAGGAAATGATCGACGGAGCTCGCTATGCAAATATTTTGATTTTAAAATCTCCAAAGCAAAGCTATGTAAGAATGAAATTAGAAAAAGAAATGACTGGAACAATGAGAATGACAATATGATGATGACCAACCTCTCTTTTCTAGAATCATGAACAACCTATGTTTGGATTGCTAAGTCTGAGAATATGGGTGATATATGATGATGATGATCAATGACCAACCTCAGTACCTCACAACTCGACAGTAACCTCAGTACCTCACAACTTGACAGTCTTTGGAAAGAACAAAGTCTGAGAAGAAGACGATTTAGAGCATGGGCACATCTTTGAAGGAAAGTAAAGAAAAATGACGGACGTTAGTGTTGGAAACCCAAACTATGGTTAAATACTACTAAGTTGCTGATGTGGCTTGTTAATGACGTTTGGATTATCGACGGCTGACACAAAAAGTCAAGGAGAAACGGCTTACGAGAGAACCTTGCGCTTGAATAGCTTAAAAATCAAAAACCCAAAATCAAAATGAAAATCAGAAACACCAAACGAGTACCGAATGAAAGAAAGAAGGAACACTAATTTAACTGACAAGTTCATGTAGAGGAACACATACCTCAAATTGGACAACTGAGTTCGAGAATATTTTCGAATGAAGATCTTTCTCTCTAACCGAAGTCCAACCAAAGAAATTTGAGAAGCCACATCTCTTATAACAAAGGAAAAATTGACTTAATCGACGGCATTGGGCCTTACTGCTGTTTTAAGCTACACTAATCCTACTTACCCAAACATCTTACAAGATTACCCACTTACCCAATAAATTATATAATTTTTGCCTTAATACCCAAACAAATAGACAAAAAAGGTGAAATTAGAGCTTCCGGGAAAATTCCAGCAAGTTGCCAGATTTCGGAAGCTCGTGGCAACTTGCAGGAATTTTCCCGAAAGCTTTAATTTTACCTTTGACCTAGTAGGAGATGAATTTCATATTCTTGTGGTCGGCAGGGTCAAAGAGGTCCTTGACGGGGACGGGGACATGGACGGTGCCGATGTCCTTGTCGCTAAGGATGTGCTCGCAAATGAGCTTGACTTCAAGGGATAGGCCGTGAAGGACCACAATCTAGAGGAGCGGGAATGACTATTCGGACTAATGAGGCAGAATAAGCTTTTTCGGCAGCTGAGTATTTGTGTCGCTGGACTATAATCAGAGCATGGAGCAACAGAGAGAGATGACCATAAAGCGAATTCGCTTCTTCTTGAACCATGGGGTTTTCAAAGGTTGGCTCATTGAAAAATGGGCTGAGGCTGAGTTGAGGAAGTTTGTGCTTCTTAAGGTTATCAGGGTTTATGATCATTCTTTTGTCAAGCTCCGTGTGCATTTCTTTCTATGGTATATCAAATTGCTTAACATGACTATTCTTCTTCTTTTTTTTTTTTTTTTTTAAGAAGAATTATGTTGTTTAAGTTTGTTATGTATTAGTCAAACTTAAACAGCATCAATCTTCTCAGAAGAAGAAAAAAAAAGGTCATGTTAAGCATTTTGATATATCATAAAAAGAAATGAACGCCGAGCTTGACAAAAGAATTATCATAAATATTGATAACCTCAAGAAGCGCAAACTTCCTCAACTCAGCCTCAACCCCTTTCTCGGTGAGCCAACCTTAAACCCCACAATCCAACAAGTAGCCAATTCACTTCATGGTCATCTCCCTCTATTGCTCCATGGTGTGGTTATAGTCTGGTGACACAAATACTTGGCCGCCGACCTCTTTCAGATTAAAGAGCTTGCTTTGCCTCATCAACCCAAACAACGAGTCCCGCTCGTCCAGATTGTGGAGGAACAAGCTCACTGCCTCCCCCTTGAAGTCAAGCTCGTTTGCGATCGCATCCTCAGCGACAAGGACATCGACGCAATCCACGTACCTATCAAGGAGCTCTTCGAGTCCACAAATCTGAAGAATATGAAATTCATCTCCTACCAGGTCCGATGGCTGTCCAGGAAACCTAAGGGCGAGGTCATCTTCTCTTATAAGTTTGGCAACATGGTCGATGTGTTGGTGCAGGAGGAGTCAAAGAAGGGTGAGCCAATGTCAATTTATCCGGTAAGAAACCTCCATGCAGTCGTATGACTCCTATTCGCTTCAGGCGCCGAGTTCGTTCAAGTCGGGTTACCCTCCAGAGAGAGAGAGAAGAGACAATTGGAGAGAGAAATTGAATTTGAGTAGCTGTAGTGTGATTTGATAATTGAGCGAATTATAAATGGAAATTTCGCCCTATTTTTATGTTAAATGAGCTTGTTGGGAACTTTTTTTTTTTTGGGTGATGGGGAAAAGTTTTCCATAGAATTAGACTTATGGGTCAAGGACCCTTTTTTAAGATAAAAAAATGCTAGTTTTTTTTTTAAACTGTTACCACAATTTTTCTATAGAGAAATTCTTAGTTAGAGACAGTCCTATCACGTGGCAATATAGCTGCCCAATGAGATAAAATGTGCTATGTAAAAAGTGATTCACCTGACATTTTTTTTTTATTTTTTTATTATTATTTTCTTTTGAAGTAACAAGGGATGGCAAAAATCCCCATCGGGTATTCGACCCTAACGGGGAGATATTCGGGTGAAATCGGGTAACGGGAATGAGGATTCCCAGTATTCAAATTCTGAAATCGGGTACGGGGCGGGGATGGTATTTTGATCCCCATCCGGCCATCCCCATACCCACCCAATAAGAAGTATCTGAAATAATATATATATATATATATATATATATATATGTTCAAGTAAATCCTTATTTGTGTGTCTGGCCCAAACTCTAGGTTACTTGACTTAGTGATAATAGGGTTTAATTAGAAGGATCTAAATATTCCTATTCAATGTATGATTACATTTCCTTTTATGATTCGGATTATATGCATTGTAATTCTCTATATAAAGAGGCCCCTATTATCAATGAGAATACACAGCGATTTTCTCTCAATTTCTAGTTTCCCTATAACACGTTATCAGCACGAGCCCTAACCACAAAAACCAAAAACCTGAAAATCTTCGTCGCTACCGCAAGCACGCTAGCCGCCTCACCACCGTTGAGACTCACCGCCGCTGCTCTCCTGCAGCCTTGCCGCACGTCCGCTGCCCCTGCAGCACCGTTGCATGCGCATTGCATCCTTCTCCTCCTAGTTTCTCCTCTCGTTCCTGTGCATATCAATCAGTTTACATGCCCTAAAACGTCTAGTTCGGAACTTCAGATCAAAATCCATCATTCATCAAAGTTGTTCACCTCTGTCTCTTCTATCTGACCTCCAAATTTCAGCCCCATTGGAGTCGTTTTGAGACCTATACACCAATCGGAGTGGGAGTTGTTTAGAAGCGAATCTGCTCCGAATTTCAACAAGTTTGATTCACCTAGGACTGAAGCTCGTCTGGAATCCTACAACGAGGAACGAATACGCTCTGCAATCCTAAGAGGTATGGTTCACTAAAAGTTCCTGTTTTGAAGTTTTTTTATTCTTTTTCACTTCTTTTTCTCGGGGACTTGCAACCTCCCTTCTTCTACCCCCCTTTCTTCATCATAGGGGAGACCAAATTAAGCCGAACTATGGGGGTTTGTGCTCACTCCAAGCTTAGAGCTTGTTGAGATCTCCAAACTTAGAGTTTGTAGAGAATTTATGATCGACCATTTACGTCATTGTTTCGATCTAATCCAATACCTCTTGGAATTTAATTTCTTGGAAGCGATTACGCTCAGGAATTATATATGTTTTCATGGTAGCATTTTTCGCTCCGAAACTAACCCTAATTTCTTGTTCACTTTCAGGATAAGTAAACCTGAACAAATTGGATTTTGCTCCATTGGGAACAACTGGATTTGGATATCACAGGTGGGTTCGTGATGTTCGCCAGCATCTCAAGGCCGATGGAATCTTAGATACGATTCTCGAGCCTAGCCAGGACGTGCTAGCTATTGAGCAAGCTCAAGCTTTGGAAGCAAATAGAGCAGCCTTAGAGGCAAATAAGGCGAAAACCATCATCCTAATGACTCGTCATATGGATGATTCGCTCCAGTACGAGTGTATGAATGAAGAAGATCCCAGAAGGCTGTGGGTCTCACTAGAAGAAAGATTTGGCAACGTTCGTGACTCCCTGCTTCCTGACCTAGAAGTGAGATGGCATAGCCTCCGCTTCTGTGATTTCAAGTCAGTTCTTGACTACAACTCGGAAGCACTTCGCATTAAATCCTTAATAGAATTATGTGGTAAAAAGATCACAAATGCGATGTTGATTGAGAAGACTCTCTCTACCTTCCCCGTCTCTGCATTGATGGTTGCTAAGAACTATCGAATCGATGTTACAACAAGACGGATCACAAGGTTTCATGAGCTCATTGGAGCTATAAATGTCCCTGAAAAGCATGACAACATCCTTGTGAAGAACTATAATTCGAGATCCGTGGGAACAGAGCATATTCCGGAATCCAATTATAGTCGCGCCCCAAAGAGAAGGCGCCAAGAGTGAAACCCAAATCTTAGGGATACATTTCGACGTTCTGGTTCATATAATAGCTCTACTTGGGAAGGTAACGCCAAAATAGGCGAACACTGAACCGAAGAGGTCAACGTGGAAAGAGAGAGGGAGGCAACGCCTCTGGCCATGTTGGTGGCTCCACTAACACTATGAACTATCTAAATGACGCTTTCAATGTGCCTCAATTAATGGAGTTTGAGCAAAGAGATGTATGTTCTCGATGTCGAGTGTCTGATCATTGGGCACACATTTGTAGAGCTCGTGAAGAACTTGTCACAGCCTACAAAGCATATTGTGAAGCAAGAGAAGCTCACTATGTGGAACAAGAAGATCAAGAAGATGATATAGAGTGAAGGGTTGAAGACTACAAATCTGGCTGGGATCAATAGATCGCCAATTCTGTTTAAATCTTTATTTTTCCAAGAGATGTAATAGGCAATTACCATATACTTTGTAGTAAATGCCAATGGTTTAGTCTTTCTTCAAAGTAGGCTCACCCAAAGTAAGTGTGATGTCTAGGAAGGTTCTGAGATTAGTGGTACTTAAGCGAGCCTTGCTCCACCGACATCTCTTTACTCACCTGGTCACATTTATTTTGGAATTACCGAAAGAAGTTAGACGACTACCATTGTTTTGCATTAACTAGCATTTTGGATTAGATTTTCTTTGGTCAAAGACAATGATGTAACTTTGTTGGCTTATGAATAAAAATTTCGAGTTCTTTTCATTATTACTCCATTTTGATTCTGAGCATACTTCTTTGTGACTACGATGGCTGGGCCATCAGTATTAATTCAAGGACAGGGAATAGCCTAAGTTCCCTTTGCCAAATGACACCTTGATTACTGTCACAGAAACTCTCTACGCTTCTAGGGAAAATCGCACCTATCAATAGCAACAGATTCCATGCGAAAACGCATGTAGAGAACTTAAATGTGTTCCTTTGCAATAACTCTAATGATTACTAACAAAAGCGCATCTTAGAGAAGTTTATGTGTCTCTCTAGTGGACTCTATGTCACTATTCGAGCTATTAAATCCAATAAAGTTATGAGAGAAGGTCTCTTGGATTTAGACACAGGCTTTGTCACGACAGGATATGTCATCCTAGTCACGATATGATGATCCGTCTACTAAAGACTTCACATGGACATTCTATCTCTCAAGCGAACTGAAGCATGAATCAAAAGTTGATTTCTAGACTAAGTGTGACCGACGCTGCAGCTAGAGCACCGCCTCCGTCCACCACCAGCCTAGGGCTAGCACAGTCCCTATCCATGACACCATGGATAGCGTCCATCATAGTGATGGAGCCCCAGGTGATGCTGCAATCACCAACTTGCTTCAAATAGCGTTTCAGACACTCCGACCCAACCAAAATCCTCATTGGTTGCTTTTAAAGCCTCTCGCTCATTTTACAAAGCCCGTTCCTTAGGGAAATTAGGACTGAGACGGTCCTATGCAAAGAATATAAAAATACTTATTATGTTCTTACATAGAATCCGTGGGGATTATGTGGACTAGTTCAACCAACTTGCGGACGTTTAAATATCTCATGATGTTGGTTGACACGCAAACACGCTAGTCACGTGTTGTGCCATTGTCCACTTGTAAATGCTGCTTATGCTACACTCCTAGCACATATAATACAACAACGGGCTCACTCCCCGGATCATCCTATTCAGTCAATTGGATTTGACATTGCTAGAGAGTTTACATCGAAGACTTTCGATGGTTATTGCATTGGGACTGATGTTGGACATCATATTCCTATGAACATACCCAAATGGTCTCGCGGAAACGACTACAATGGTAGTCCGGACATTGGTAATGCGCACCAATCTCCTTACATCCGGTTGGGGTGATGCAATATCGCATGCAGCTATGCTCATTCGTCTACGACATACCGCCACTCAATCTACCTCTGCGTACATCTAGTGACTGGGTACAAGTATCGTACTTACGCATATTTGAGTGTGCCAATTGTGTCGCCACAGCGCTCTATAACAGGTCCTTACAGACGAATGGGCAACTACGTTGGATTTAAGACTCCAACAATCGTCTGCCACTTAATGCCCTTGCTAGGCGATCTCATTACCGCTAGATTTGCGGGTTGTCACTTTGATGAGATAGTCTTCCTGTCGTTAGGGGGAGATAAGAACACGGATGTTCAGCAGGAACGACATGAATTGTCGTGACCTGTCCCTACTATGTCTCATCTCGATCCCTGTTAAAGTGACGAGATCACACAAATATGCTGCAAATATGTCTGCAAGGAAGGACGTCCCTACGAGGGGACGTAGCGCCACCCTGCACGGGGGTAAGCATGGCGCCAACGCCATAGAGAGTGGCACTTTGGCGTTATAAGCCATGGCCCCAGCTAGGATGCGTGGGAGGCCCGTGGGTTCGAAGGATACTTTGGCACATTCCAATCCTTTGATCATCAAGACTCAAAATCTATCTCATGAGAATCTTCCGGGTTAGGGTTATCGTTGGGGGATGCCTCAGCGTTAGAATCTATTCCTGAGAATATAGAGCTCTATGAAAATTACACTAGTGTACATAAGATGTGGGATAGAAACTCCATCATAATTGATGATGTAGTTGCGCATTTTGTTGCGCATGAGTTTGTTGAGTCTGACATATTGAACCACGCTCCGTTGATGAATGAATGCAAACGTAAAGAAATCTGGCCTAAATGGAAAGATGCGATCCGGGTTAAGTTGGATTCTCTAACGAAGAGGAAGGTTTTTGAGCCAGTGATGCTAACACCTCCTAACATAAAACCTAGTGACTAATGGGTCTTCATTAGAAAGAGTGATGAGAAAAAGAGATGGCAATCTCGCCTTATGGCGCAAGGCTTCTCACAAAACGCCCTGGAATCGACTACGATGAGACATATTCTCTTGTAATGGATGTCATTACACTCCACTATCCTGTCAGTTTGGTAGTTTCCGAATAACTGATTATGCAGCTTACAAATGTGGTCACTACGTATCTCTATGGGGATCTAGATACGGAATATATATGAAGGTTCATGGTGAACTTCATTTATCCAAGTCAAGTGGCTCTAGACCACGGAGCTCGTTTACAAAGAGGTTGAAACGCTCACTAAAATGACTGCTTGATTGGGAAGGGATATGCCCACGCGTTTCCATAACAAGTTTCGGATTCTATCGCGGTTCATGTTGGACATGATCTTCATTGGAAGCCCTACCGCTGAACACTTGAAATCCGAGTTTGAGATGAATGATTTTGGGAGAACACGATTATGTCTCGGTTTGGAACTTGAGCATCGTGTTGATAGATGCTTAGGCATTTTGACAAGGTCAAACCTCCAAGCACCCCCATGATTGTTCGTAGTCTTGATCCTAAAAAGGATCCGTTTTGTTCAAAGGATGATGACGAAGATGTGCTAGAGGTAGGAGTGCCTTACTTGAGTACAATAGGCGCATTATTATACTTAGTTCAATGAATAGAACCGGACATCTCATTTGTAGTGAACTTGTTAGCTAGATATAGCTATACGCCAACGCGACGCCATTGGATTGGTGTAAAAGATATCTTTCGGTACTTGAGATGTACGATTGATATGAGCTTGTTCTATCCCTACAGAGAGATGATGGATTCAGACCCATCACACACCAGGATCGTCGCCAACACTGGCCTGCGTCCACTATCCCTATCCCAAAACGACATGTGTTTTGGAAGATTTTGCTGATATTGGGTATCTTTTTGACTCATACAAAGGTCATTCCCAAACTGGTTAAGTGTTCACCATGGAAAAAGACTATGATATCTTGGAGGTCTACAGAACAGACCTTAGTCGCTATATCTTCAAACCATGCAGAGATTATTCCTCTCCACGAAGTGGTTCGTGAATGTTTATGGATTGGATCCATAATTACACATGTTCGAACAATTATGGTTTGAAGTCTACCACAGATGAGCCTACGAGCATTTAGGATAATGCTTTTTCGTTTTGAACAAATGAAGCAAGGCTACATCAAAAGCGACAACACCAAGCATAATCAGCCACAACAGACTCTCCTCAAGATCAAAGTGAACTAGGTTCAATCTGAGGACAGTATGGCAGACTTGCTCACTAAGTCATTGCCTAAATTCCACTTTCGAGAAACATGTTGGTAACATTGTTTGTGGAAGTTATCCGAACTCCAATGACCGTAGTCATCAGAGGGAGATGCAGACATCAGGGGAGGTGTCTACATGTATGGTCTCAAAATGTGAAGGGTGTGTTGTACTCTTTTTCCCTTTCGACCGAGGTTATTTTTGTCCCACTGGGTTTTTGTTACTCGGCAAGGTTTTTAGCGAGGTAACGAGAAAAGCACCGCGTTTGGGCGACACAAAAGGGAGTGTTCAAGTAAATCCTTATTTGTGTGTCTGGCCCAAACTCTAGGTTACTTGACCTAGTGGTAATAGGGTTTAATTAGAAGGATCTAGATATTCCTATTCAATGTATGATTACCTTTCCTTTTATGATTCGGATTCTATGCATTGTAATCCTCTATATAAAGAGGCCCCTATTATCAATGAGAATACACAACGATTTTCTCTCAATTTCTCGTTTCCCTAAAACAATATATTATTTATTATATACAATTTTAATATTATTTATAAATAAATATTTATGTAAACTTCATCTTTTTGTCAATATTTAAATTGTGTTAATAAATATGTTAAAAAAAAGGAAAATTCTTTTAATAAAAGATCTTTATCAACATGTCAATTTTCCTTGATTGAAATAAGAAATTTATTTTATTTTGATTTTGATTTTAACTTCATATTTTACAATTCATAATTATTTGTATGAATTTTTATATAATAAATTAGTAATGTTGTTAACGGGGATTGGGGCGGGTACAGAGACCTAATCCGCAATGGGGACGGAGACAGGGAATCCCCAGTATCTTATTGCGAGGATTGGGGCAGGTAAGAGGATGAGGAATGAAGTCGGGTATGGGGATGGAAATTTAATCCCCTTACCCTATCCTCCCCATTGCCATCCCTAGAATGTCCAAAAGCTTTCAAATATCCGAATAAGATAGGGTAAGGGGGATGGTAAAAGCTTTTGGAGCTTATCTTTTTTGGTAGTCCGCTTCCTATTCCAACACTAACACGCTTTAATTTAGAATGTTTTCTCTGGCCCTATCTAACACAAATACTAGATTACGGCTTCTTTCAAATGATAAGCCGGTAGCAACACCTTGGCAACCTTGCATCCATATGCATACTCGTTTAATAAGTACGTATATTGATTTCTCTGCTTTGTTTTTCTATATATTTCTGAACATTTTTTTTTTCCGATAAGCTATATTTCTGAACATTGCTCTCTTAAGTACATATGGTTTCTGACTCTCGATCAGTTTGCTGTGATGATCGACTACGTACTGTTACTGTACGTATTGATATATTATTAGGTCTCTTCTTGGTTGATTGCCTTGCTATACATAAAAAGTACTTTGTAATTCCTATCTGCAGTTTTCTATGTTTTCAATTAGTACCCTGCCAAAAAAGAACTCGTAGCCTCCAGTTTTTCTAACTACATTCGTATTGAAAGAAACTAATGAAGATGCAGCTTTGCTGAAGTTCTTTTTGGCTTTTTGTTTGAATCTTGTTGATGTTTTTCAGCAAAAGTGTTCATTTAGCGGTAACCATGAATTATGTGGTCAGCCGATTTAATAACAAGAGTTAAAAACACTTAAAATTCTTGCATTTGATTTAAACCCTTGATATTAAATGTGATCATAAAATTCTTGGTCACTTAGAGACCAGATGCATACCACTCTGTTTTTTAGATACCTCCAACAGAGAATAAAGTCTTAGTATTTCTTTGAATATGAATATGGTTTACAATCTTATGTACAAACGTTATTTGTATTCAATCTGTTAGGAGATTATTCAAATAGTTCGATCCACTGCGAGTCTTTTCTTACATCTCAAAATGGAACTTAAGTAACAGTTTAATTCATTAAGTGAGGGGATCTACTATTAGTCCTTTATCCCAGCTGAGGGATATTGGAACTTTTTTCTTTTAATCTGTTTTACTTACGGCTATTGAAATCTCTTGGCTACAATTCAATTAGAGTCAGTTTTAGTTTTTCGTACTTATTTCTTGTAACTCAACTAGCAATACCCTAATTGTACAATTGAATTAAATTTCTTAGCGTTCTAATTCAAGAGATTTATATATTTTGTGTATACCGATGAAAAGATTTCAATGCCATTGATAGGGAAAAGATGAGGTCAAGTTCATTAAGTACAATATAACTCAGCTCATGAACTCTCGTTAAAACAAGACTAAACATACTAGTAGAATTTCCCACATAATTGTAGTGAAAATAAGTTTTATTTATCAATCTATAGTATATACTGTTTCACTAAATTTGATGACTAAAACTCACTTTCTGTCGCACACAGCAGATGATGTCTTGCAATGAAAGAAATAAAAGGAGATTAGAACTTCCCTTTGATTCCATTGTTGAGATTTTGAGTTGGCTGCCAGTCGAGTCTTTGCTAAGGTTCAAGTGCGTGTGCAAGCGATGGTGTTCCTTGATTCAAGATTACAATTTCATTCTCAAAAATATGGATCGGACAAGTACAATGCTGCTCTTTTATCCTTGCAAATCCCATGATGAAAATTTTGAGTTTGTTTCAAGTTGTGCAGGCTTGTGTATGGAGAAGAGTGCTAGTGAGAGTGCTAGTAATTCGACAGTTTTTCGTATCAGAAACCCCGCGACTCACCAAGTGCTTTACTTGCCCGATCCACCTCCATATACTTCATCAGTAGACTTTGCTTTTAACTCACTCACTGGTGAGTGTAAAGTTCTATGTTTTTATTGGGAAAAGCTATATTTAAATGTCCCCGCTGCATTTGGATTCAAAGTTATAACCATTGGAAAAGATGAGCAGTGGAGACCTTTAGAGCTCCCCGACCAAAATAAGCTACGCAAAAAAAGGGCGTTTAGAGGATATTATAGCAGAGTAAATAAGGTTGAAGGGGTTTGTCATTTGTTTCAAATTATTACGTTTACTGATGAAGATGAAGATATGTACCTAGAAGTTCAATCTTTAGATCTATGGAGTGAACATTTTACAACGAATACTCTTCCCCAGGGAGTTTCCTTGGACTGGAATGAAGTTAGTGTTCTTCGTTGGAATAACTGCTTATCAGTCGGTTATATGAAAGAGGAATCCCTTGACCTCATGGTGTTACAAGACTATAAGGAGCGAAAATGGAGTCCAAACATGATCATCATTCCCGTCAAAGGGCCAAAAAAAAACGACGGTCGTCCAAAATTTGCTAAGGAAATAACAAAAATTCCTTCTACCGAATTTGATTTACATATCAATGATGAAGGGGACTACAGACTTTCATCTGTCAGGAAAGAGGAGATGAGAGAGGCCAAATGTGGAGAGACTGGGGAGATATTACATAAGCCAAGCCTGGTAAGTTTTAAGGGAATAATGATGCCAGAAAATGGTTATTACCCTAAGAATGAAGGTAAATAGAGCTGTTACAATTTTACTTGTCATCATACATGGGTACGAATTAGCTTGTCTACAAAATTACATTTATCTGTTCATCTTGGCTTTTTGTTTTGTTTTCGTTTTTGTTTTTTGATCGATCTGTTCATCTTGTAGAACCTTGTTATAAGTTTTAGTTATGTCTGTAAAGAAGCTTTTACCCTCTCTGTTCTACATTACTGGTACTAGCTTACATTTGATCTTTTGCTTACATTCATATAGCCCTATGCATATTATTCATATAAAAAACCAAAGGCTGTCCACCTACCACACTTCACTTACTACACATGATTGAGGAAGAATATTCTTGTCCAGAGAGAATTAAAAAAAAAAAAAAAAATCTGTAATTAAGCTGCAAGAACAAGTTGATCAATAATGGAACACAAACACATTATATTCAACAACGGCATCTCCAGTTGATGCATTGAACCTGAGAGTCTTGGCCTGAACATATCCCCTAGAAAACCGAAAAAGTCCACTTCCACCGATTATAGGCATCTCTCTTACAGCTTCAACAACAGGGTTTCGTCCCACAACAGTAAGACTGCTGCCATTAAACTTCCCTTCGGTGAAAGCCAGGTTCATGGTCACCATCAAAGCATTTTCACTTTGTGAGGCAGATGCATAAAACCCTTGTGCCCTTCCCACAACTTTGGAGCTCCTTTTGGGGCCGATAGTTAACGCATCATCGATCATAGATACAGAGCCAAACAGCGTCGGAGATTTGCTAGACGTGGGTGCTCGGGCAACCCAGATGGAAGTTGGGTTGGGACCGCTGGCGATATCGTGGAAGTAGAAGTGGAGGTGGCTTAGCTTCTCTTGCTTGATCCCAAGTGTCAATGGAGGTGTTTTCTGAGAAGATTGAGGATTTTGCAGTGGCATGGATTGTGAAGAAGCAAATGGTGAGGGAAATGAGGAAAGTAGAATCGAGTAGTGGGAGGGTTTTGGACTTTTTGGTCATGGTGTGAGAAATGAAATGGGTTTGTTTTTTTTTTTTGAACACAACACTCTTTTAGTTTACAACACACAAACTGACTGTCCAAACCTTAACCTTATCCTCATCCCCTTCCAAGTTGTTTCAGATTGAGACGAGGTGCTTCCCTGACTCTAGTGTGCAGGCTTCATTCAGATGGGATCACGACACAGGTACTTTCACTTGACTACTTGGTAGTGGTTGAATCGAAGGGATGAGCCCCTCAAAAGACTTGAGGGGAGCCGTCTGTCTCTGTGCTTTGGCCATATACCATTGGTATATGGAGCCTACAAAAGAGATAGATTCTTCTCTCTGGGAAAGGATATCACATACCAAAGTCAATTCTGGTCCCCTTTATCTGAACTAGATACTTTACTTACTATTTGTTTAGGAACCAAGCACTTTTTTTTAAAAAAAATTTTACCTACTCCTGTGAGTTAGGGCCATACCCCTCTGTGGTTTGTTTCAGAGCAATGTCTCTACTTTTTTCGTCAGTCCCTTTATTACTCCGGATATGAATTCCTTATCGTCATCTCAAAGGGAAATTCCCTATGAGGATGAAGGAATCATTGAGGCAATGTCAGTCTGCTTTGAGGACAATACAGACTTCGTGGACATCGAAGAGGGAATCAGTCTCCTGGGTATCCTTATTGCTGATGAAGAGCTTGGGGTTGGGGGAGTCAAAGCTACCCTGATGGGCATTTGGAAATCTCTTGGCCAAATACGAATTGTCAGAGTAAAAAAGAACACCTACTGCCTAACTGTTGGCTCTGAAAAGCTGGCAAGCAAGCTCTTGAAGGACAGCCCCTGGAACGTAAAAGGCTACTGCTTCACGATTCGTCATTGGACACGATATCAATCCATTGATGACATCGAAACTAGGAGGGCGACATATTGGATCCAGGCTCATGGCATTCCTCTACATCAGATGAATTTCAACAATGGGAGGAAGGTGGGAGAATTGCTGGGGTCGGTTATTGAGGTCGAAGACCCTTCCATCACTGGTAACAGGGGCTATCTTAGATTGAGAGTCGATTTTGATACAAGCAGACCTCTTGCAACTTTCATTCAGCTGCCAAGAGCCAACTCCTCTTCATCCAGGATCCAACTACAGTATGAGAACCTCCATAATTTCTGCTTCAAATGCGGCCGTCTAGGTCATATGGTCTCCTCATGCAGGTACCAAGTCAATCCTGTTCTATTATCCATGGGGGTCAAGTATGATAACTCCCTGATTGCTGCACCTCCACAAAAAGCAGTCTTTACTCAGTCCAATTTTCCGGCTGAGTTCCCCTATGCCCCTACAACAGGAGTCTTTGGCCGGAACAAACTTGGGGGAAGGTTACCTCAAAATTCAAATTCTGGGGAAGCGGGACCTTCAGAGTACAATAGACCTATCAGGGCACACAATTCAACTTCTGTGGATGATGTGACAGATAGACACCCCCCCTCTGGGCCATCATGGTCCTTAAGGGACATGTCCCTCTCACCAATGACACTGCGGAAACCTAGGATCCCCTTGAATGGACCCCACCTCTGGGACCTTGACGCACATGGGGCTTTCTTCAAAAATGGAAGTGTTACCAGGGCCTTGGGTGGGCTGAGCTTGAGAAATGAGTCATGGGCGGATCTGGAATGCATCCCACCTTGGGCCTTCCAGAATAAGCATGAGTACTATAAGGCCAATCCGCATTTCCCTGTACCTTCATGTCTGGACAATTATGATGGGTCAGTCCCCAAGCAGCCCGAGGCCACCACAATCAAATTAATTGAGCTGGATCCAGTCAGCAATTCGGACATCCAAAAGGAGGAATTGGATTCTCATCCTGCAGTGACCAAAAGAAAGCATAAACCGAAGAAGCCCTTTGAGGCTGGTGGAGACTCAAAACCACCCACAAAACGGACCAAAGTCATTCAGAGCCCTGGGCTTAGGCTGTCCAGTAGTGGTGGAAGGGGACGAGGCATGGGTAGAAGAGGAAGGGGTAGAGGTTGCACAGTGGCTAGTGTGAATGCAAGTGTCAACCCAGATTCCCCTATTAGTAATGGCAGACGGGTTTATGAGCCCCAACCCATGGGGAATGACCTTAACCATCGTGTGCAGGGAGATATTGCAGAAGGTATGGAGGACCCAACCCCCCTCCACGGCTGTGGCGGCTGGCCGAGTACAGCTGCACGGGGTCAATGAAGTGCATCTCTTGGAACTGTCAAGGTTTGGGTAAGTCCTTGACAGTTCAAACTCTGAGCGAGATAACCCGCTCCCATAATCCTTCTTTTGTTTTTCTATCAGAAACGCACAAATGTGACCACTATGTTAATCGAATACGTCGGCAGCTTGGATATAGTAAAGGCTACAATGTCAGTCCCATCAATACTGCTGGAGGCCTTAGCCTATGGTGGAAACCAGGTTGCACGGTAGAAATCACCGACTATTCTAAAAACCTCATCGACACTCGCATTCACACTAATCATTTGGATGTGACCATACGTGTTACTTGGATGTATGGTCCTCCTTATGGGGATGAGAAGGCTTCTTTCTGGGAAGCATGGTCTGGGCTTAATCATAGTGAGGGGGAGCCTTGGTTAGTAATTGGTGATCTTAATGAGTTGGTGGATCAGCATGAAAGGGATGGGGGATCTCTCTGGCTCTCTGGTCGCAAGAAATACTTAAGGACCTTTATCTCTTCCAACTCACTACTTGACCCCGGCTTCAAGGGAAAGCGTTTCACCTGGGCCAGACTAGAGGATGGCAAAGTAATTCTGCAAGAACGCCTCGATCGCTGTCTTTTAAATGAGGGTTGGCTACTAAATTGGCCCAATTCTTGCCTTTCTCACCTTACTCGGATTGGGTTTGACCATAACCCTATTCTGTTTGACTCGGAGCCTACGTCTACAAAGTACCACAGCTCTTTTAAGTTCGAGGCCTATTGGGCTGACGAGGCTGATTCTTATCATATTGTCAAGGATAGCTGGCATCCCAGACACTATATGCCGACCTTGACAAATTGGAGGGCAAACCTTAAAACCTGTGAACAGAATCTCACAAAATGGAGCAAAAGTCGTTTCCCTAAGTGCAATAAAACTGAAATCAGGAACTGTCTAATGGAATTAGAGGATTTACATAACTCTTCCCCCTTCCATTCAGACAGCAAACAACAAGAGCTGACTAGTGAATTGGGCACCCTCTGGTTGAGGGAGGAGAAATACTGGCATCAACGCTCTCGGGTGAATTGGTTATCATCTGGGGATTCCAACTCTAGATTCTTTCATTTGTCTACAATCCACCGGAGAGAAAGAAATCGTATTCTGAAAATCCAGAATGATGCAAATGAGTGGTTGGCTGGTGATGCCCATATTCGGGCTGAGTTTGAGGATCATTTTAAATGAATTTTCCAGAGTTCTAGGTCAAGGTCATGGGGGTCTGCTTTTGATGGAGTGGAAAGGGTAATCACAGATGATATGAATGATGGGTTGTTGGCCCCTTTTACCATGTAGGAAGTGAGAACTGCTGCCTTCCAGCTGGGGGCCCTGAAAGCCCCTGGTCCAGATGGATTCCCTGGGCTGTTTTACCAAAAATACTGAAAGATAATAAATGAAATTGTGGGAGCTGCTTCTGGTGATTTTCTGGCCGGACAGCTTCAGGTCCAAGACATTAACCAAACCCACATTGTGCTTATACCTAAGGTTCCAAACCCGGAGAGAACAACTCACTTCCGGCCAATTAGCCTTTGCAATAACTCCTACAAAATCCTCTCCAAACTCTTGACAAACCGTCTCAAACCCCTGCTGTCCCATCTGATTTCCCCAAACCAAAATGCATTTGTCCCGGAAAGATCGATCTAGGACAATATCATGTTGGCTCATGAAGGCTTTCACTACCTAAGAATGAAAAGAGAGGGGGACAAGCATGAATTTGGGTTAAAGCTGGATATGAACAAAGCCTACGATCGAGTTGAGTGGGATTTTCTTATGGCTGCCCTCTACAGGTTTGGGTTTTCCCCTCAGTGGATTAATCTGATCATGGCCTGTGTCACTACGGTTACCTTCTCCATAGTTTTGAATGGCAATCCGGGTAGTCCTTTCACTCCAACCAGAGGGCTTCGTCAAGGGGACCCCCTATCCCCTTACCTATTCCTCATTGTCAGCGAGGTTCTCTCCCTAAACCTGACAAAGGCTATAAGGTTGCGAAATTTATGCGGTGTAAAAATAGCTAGATCTTGCCCTATGCTATCGCACCTCTTTTTCGCAGACGACTCCTTATTTTTCATGAAAGCTACATTACAGAACTGTAGGCAGCTAGCCATGATATTTCAGGAGTACTGTGTGGCATCGGGTCAGCTCATTAATTTCGACAAGTCAAGTATTTATTTTTCACCTAACACCCCATCCCAGATGCAGGGGTTGATGTGCACACTCCTAAGGATAAAAGGCACCGATAATCCTGGTGTTTATCTCGGCCTTCCTACTTTCTGGGGAAGATTAAAAAATGAAGCCCTTGCCTTCATCAAGGAGAAGCTAGCCAATAAGATTGACGGCTGGAAGCAAAAAACACTTTCCCCTGCAGGAAAGGAGATCCTAATTAAAGCAGTGGCGTTGGCTGTGCCTTCTTATCCTATGAACTGTTTCAAGTTCCCTAAAGGGATATGTGATGATATTAATGCTGCCCTCGGTGATTTTTGGTGGGGGTTTACTGAAAATGGGAAAAAGCTTCACTGGAAGAGTTGGGAGTATTTGGGGAGACCGAAAGAAAATGGAGGCTTGGGCTTTCGTGACCTTCATCATTTCAACCTGGCTCTCATAGCCAAACAAGCTTGGCAGTTAATGAACGATCCTGAGTCGTTATGGGCACGGGTGCTTAAGGCACGATATTTTCTGAATTGCAGCTTTGCAGTGGCAACTAAAGGTCATAGGGCTTCCTGGGGGTGGTCAAGTTTACTTGAAGCTCGAGACTTTGTTACAAGGAATAGCTATTGGCATATCATTTCTGGATCTGCAATCAATATTTGGACTGACCCCTGGCTACCGCCCCAAAACACCAGCAATGCGGCCTTGTCAGGTACTACTCTAGCTACCAGAACTGTTCCTCTAAATGCCCCAACTCTGGTAGAACAGATTATCGACAAGGAGACTCGATCATGGCAACTTGATAGCATTTTACACATCATCCAGCCCTCAGAGGTTACTAGGATCAGATCTATTCAGGTTGGTCGGGGGGATGGCTCAGATCGACTTGTCTGGACACTAACGAAGAACGAAAACTACACTGTCAAATCAAGCTATCACCAGATCCACCAATGGTCACAGACCAATAGTAGTCCTATTATTAGTGGAAGCTCACACACTGTTGACACAAAATGCTGGAAACTCCTGTGGAATCTAGCTACCCTCCCGAAAATCAAGCTCTTCTTCTGGAAAGCTCTGAACAAGGCTATCCCAACCCTGTTCAACCTCCACAGAAGGAAACTTGCATTTCCCCATTATGCCCGTTATGTGGTGAGTTTGAAGAGACAATCGAACACATACTGCTCTTATGCCCATGGGTGGAACCAGTTTGGTTCGGCTCCCCATTGGGACTGAAGATTGAAAAACAGAAAATTACCAATCTAGATACCTGGCTATCTGAAATTGCATGCTCTTATAACTGCTTGGGGGAGAGGAACTGGGTTCTTACCTTTATTAGCTTCATCTGCTGGGCCATTTGGAAGGCTAGATGCGGCTATGTTTACCAGCAACGCCATCCGGCCCTGACTCTTCTTGTTCAGACATGCTCCAGGTCAGCTTTTGAGTTCTTGTCTGTTGCGTCGCTATCGAAGTCCAAGCCATCCATTGAAGCACCCAGGAAATGGACTCCACCTCCCTCGGGTTTCCTTGCAGTGAATTGCGATGTGGCGTGGCATACTCCTACTTTGGGGGGCCTTGGAATTGTTATATGAGATCATACTGGGGCTTTGGTGGCAGGAGAAGCCTCTTTCTTTCCAGCGTGCTCTGCGGAGGTAGCGGAAGCCCGAGCGGTGCTCCAGGGTCTGAACATGGCGATTGATTTGAACCTGAGAATAATTAGAATTCAATCAGACTCTCCTAATCTCATTGCTGATCTGAATTCTAATGGAAGGCACAGTAATTGGAAAACTTCCCAACTGATTGATGAGATCAAATGGCGGAAGAGTTTCCTGGAACTTGTAACTTGGGAATGGATTCCCCGGGAAGCAAATTGTGTAGCCTATGAGGCTGCCTTGCTTGGATGTCAGACGATGGGTCTTAACAGATGGGCGGGAACACCACCACCGTCTCTCACAATGGTACTCAGGAATGACGGGCTTCCTTGTCCTCATTAGGTAGAGCCTTAGCTGGAACCCCCGTGTTCCTCCATTCTTTTGAGCTTCTGGTCTCCTTTTTCTCTATCTGTACTGACTGAGAAGGAGCTCCTGGCTGTTTGTAATTGTATTTCTCTGGGCTCATCTTTATTTGTTGGGCTCTTTGGGCGGTGCCCGTTATAATGAAATATCTTTTCCAAAAAAAAAAAAAAGGGTTTGTTTTTGTGTTGGCATAATATATGAAAGTTATAAATTAACGAAAGGAGGTGTGAAGTAAAGTGGAAAGCTGGTGGATGCATCGTCAGCGTGACATAATAATTGTGACAGCTGATCGCACAGGTCCGGCCAACTACTATTTAGTTGATTTTTAGTGAAAATTTATTATAGAGTACGGTTAATTTTCTTTTTTGTTTCAGGTTAAACTATGATCTTTTGATATTTGATAATCTTTCACTTGTTTCATAACTAAAATTACAAGATTGCTGACTATATAAGGGTATTTATAACTAGACCTGTAAATGGACCGGATTTTGATCCGGACTCGCTTCAGATCCATGGCTATTTGATGGGTTTGGATTGAAAATTTTGATCCGTTGATCCGTTAATGATCCGAATCCGTTAACCCGTTTATTTAACGGATCAAATACGGATTTAGGTCGATCGATCCGTTAATGATCCGGCCCGTTTTCGTAATAATAAAATATATTTTTTATTAATATATTATTATTTTTAAAATATATATAATATAAAATATGAAGAATTTCTAATATGCTCAAGTAAATCCAGAATATGTGTCTGGCCCAAACTCGAGGTTACTTGCTCTAGTCGAAATAGGGTTTATATTAGAGATATTCTAGAAGAATCTTAGGAGATATCCAATCAATGTACGATTATGTTTCCATGTACAACTCTATCTCTATGCTTGTAATCCTCTATATAAAGAGGCCCCTATTATCAATGAAAGTAAGTCTCAATTCTCTCCCAATTCAGTTTTCCTAAAACACGTTATCAGCACGAAGCCTTAACCCTGAAACAAATAACAAACCCTGATTCAAGAAGTTAAAAACCTTGAATCCGAATACAAAACCTTGAAGCCTTTTCTGTCTCTATCTCACACATTGAAAAACTCGATTCCAGGAATCCAGAACCGGCGGCGGTACCCCAAGAACCGGCAGGAAACCTACCGAACCGGCCATCGGAAGCTCCATACAACTTGCAACAAATATTCCACCGGTTCACCATCTTCCGTACCTCCAATTTCCACCAAATTTTGATAGCAGAAGCCCATTGATCTGAAGTTTCAGGAACCAGAAGAAAACCTTCAAAAACAGGCCTAAAAATACGTGAACCGGCCATCTGAGCATCTGCGTCTTGAACCGGAAGAAAAGAAGAAGAGAAGAAAAGAAAGAAAAAAAAAAAGAGGGAAAGGAAAAGAAGCCCAAGAAGCCCAAGGCAGAGGCCCACTGATGCAGGCCCACAGCCACGTCAGCAGCAGGACCCACAGCCACGTCAGCCGTCTGGTCAACTGACAGGACCCGTCCCGAATTTCACCTTGAAATCCGAAGAGGCCCTGCGGGGCCCACCTTAGAAGAAATTCTACCAAAAATTTGACAGAACTTCCCCTAAAAATGGACAACCCAAAACCTGTAGAAAAGCATTTACACTTCTAAATCATCCATCCTTATTCTCCTGGAGCCACCCTGCTCCCTATAACACAACATCTCCCATTTCACAAACAATTCTGATACTTAAGAATATTAATCTCAAGAATTATCAGAGCAATCTATTTCTTAGGCGTACAAGAAGGTAGAATACAAGATAAACGACCAATACTTTTATAATGCGGAAGCTATGACAGCTATGCCTCAACCCCAAGTACGCTCGACCTCAAGCTAAACTGACCAGCAAACTGGGCATTTAAAACCGAAGGGCCCAGGGAAAAACATTTAAAATCCGTTAGAGTGAGTGGACGAAAAATAAGTAATTTCGACTGTATAAGTAAAACTTAATGCTTTCCCAAGTTATTCTCTAAAATCTCGCATGCAGTAACAATCTTGAAAACACTCTTAATCATCCTCTTTACTGAAATCTCAATCACGTAACAAGAACATCTTGAAATCTCTTAAAATCTCATCCTCAATCCTTATAAAAACATCCTTTTCATGAGGCCCGTTTGATGACTAGAAAGGACTGCTGTCTAGTCATCTCATGCCATCTAAGAGGGACTGCCACCCAGATGACGCATCGGAAGGGACTGCCAACCGGAATAGGAGGCAGTGGATAGATGGGACTGCCAACTAGCCACATGTAGTAGACGAGACTGCCGACTAACCACAGGTAGTAGACGGGACTGCCGACTAACTACCTCATGTCATCTGGAAGGGACTGCCAACCAGGTGACGCATCGGATGAGACTGCCAACCGGGCTGTAGTCTGGAAGGGACTGCCAACCAGACTATTACCTAGAAGGGACTGCCAACTAGGTAAGATACGCATGCGCCAAAACTGGTCTCCTTAATAAACTGAATAGCCTCCTCAAGAAACTGAAAATAACCTCAAAATCTCAATAAATCCTCGAAAGCATCCTCGAAAGCATAAAATCAAATACTCTGTAAATCAATAAATGCTTTCGGAAAGAAAACTCAATTTAACTTCAAGGCTGATAAGTACGGAGCTCAAAGCTCAATAAATCTCGATAATTCAATCATGCTCAAAAATTCGATGAAACATTCGTACTCGTGAATCCTTATAAAAACCGATATTCGAAATCCATAATTCTCATAATATTTTCTAAATCAGTCACTTCCCGAAAATCATTCCTCAACTCAATAACTCATGAATGACTATCTCAAAAATCTACTAAAAGCCCTCGGGAAGGAATTTCAATACTAATCTCGTAATTCATAAATAAATCTCGATAAACTAAATCTCATAAAACCATAAAACTCAATAATTCAAATTATAAATTAAATCTCAATCGGAAAATGCTAATATGCTGCATGCACAATTAATTTAAAATAAATGTCCACTCACAGTACTATTTAGGCGACCATGCTACCGGTCTCCTACGTCGAGCAGTAGCTCGGCACGTCGCTCTGTACACAATTATAATTCGTGAATAACAATCCGGAAATTAAACACAATTCCCACATCATATCCTCATAAATCACCTATCCACTTCTTCTTGGATTCAATCCAAACCTTACCACTATTAACAATTCATCGATTAAGTTTCCAAAGCGGAAACAAGGGAAAAATACGAAGGTCGGATTCCCATAATCGACACCCGTCTCACTAAACTTCAGAAATTCATAATCCATAACAAATCACTCCAAAATCCACCAAAATCACATTTACAAACTCTACAACAAATATAGGATTTAACTAGCTAAAAAAAACAGAATATAAATCACTGTTCATACACCGCACTATTCACCGTCGCACTATTCATGCGGCTACACTGTTCATGCGGCGGCCAACTCCTCCTCCGGCCACCAAATTTCATCCACAGCATCATCTCAACATTTCTAATAACTTTCTCAACTGTGACAAAGTCAGAAAATACCTTGAAGTGGCCGAACAATTAAGCACTCCGAAGTACAGTGAAATTTTCCAATTATGCTTTCTTCCTCCATGCTTCGATCTGGGTTATGAAACTTGGTGGGCATGAAAAGTGGCTCAAGGCGCTTCTAATGGACCTGACTTTATGACCTGGAGGTGGCCGGAAATCGGCGTTGACCAATTCGCTACAGTAAAAAAGTTGGCTTCGATCTCCACATTTCCGGACAAATCGCCGTAAACAACTCCCACATGCGTGTTAAGGAGGAGGAGACGAGTCCATCGATGCTCGCAGCTCGCCATTTGGTGGCCTAGAGGTGGTGGAAGAGAGAGTTGCAGAAGAGAGAAAGAGAGAGCACGGGGGAAGGAGAGAGAAAAGAAAGAAAAGTTATCCAGCCACAGTAATTTTTCAAATTTATACTAATCTACCATAAACAGTAACTTTCATATTTCGCTTATAACTTTCACATACGAACTCCGATTTTTACGTACCACATATGCACGCGCTCGGTTTAACGTCCTCTACAACTTTCATGAAGAACATTTTCTCAAATTTTGATCCGAACAAAAAGTCAACTTTTAGGGCCCCCTAAAATGTCAAAACGGAGCCAAAAATTAAATGTAATTGTCGTTTACCCATCGAAAGACTCGTAAACTGGTAACTTTAGGTTCGGGACGTTACATCAACCCCCCGGTCAATGACTTTTCCGGAGACTTTTCCTGCCACTTTCCGGCCATTCTCCGACCACTTTTTCCGGCGACCTATTTTGAGATATTTTTTTACTAAACGTTCCCCTTTTTTTAGAGTTTTTAAATTTAATTTCTTTTCTTTTTCGGGGACTTGCAACCTCCCTTCTTCTACCCCCCTTTCTTTATCATAGGGAAGACCAAATTAAGCCGAACTGTGGGGGTTCGTGCTCACTCCAAGCTTGGAGCTTGTAGAGTACTAGAGTTCTCCAAACTTAGAGTTTGTTGAGATAAAACAATCGACCGCAAATATTATTGTTTCGATCTAATCCAACCCCTCTTGGAATAGAATTTCTTGGAAGCGACTACGCTCAGAAATTTTATTCGTTTTCTTGGTAGCCTTTTTCGCTCCGAAACTAACCCTAATTTCTTGTTCTCTTTCAGGATGAGTAACCTGAACAAATTGGACTTTGCTCCATTGGGAACAACTGGCTCTGAATATCACAGGTGGGTTTGTGATATCCGCCAGCATCTCAAGGCCGATGGAATCTTGGATACGATTCTCGAGCCTAGCCAGGAAGTGCTAATTATTGAGCAAGCTCAAGCTTTGGAAGCAAATAGAGCAGCCTTAGAGGCAAATAAGGCGAAAGCCATCATCCTAATAACTCGTCATATGGATGATTCGCTCCAGTACGAGTGTATGAATGAAGAAGACCCCAGAAGGCTGTGGGTCTCACTCGAAGATAGATTTGGCAACTTCCGTGACTCCCTGCTTCCTGACCTAGAAGTGAGATGGCATAGCCTCCGCTTCTGTGATTTCAAGTCAGTTCTTGACTACAACTCGGAAGCACTTCGCATTAAATCCTTAATGAAATTCTGTGGTAAAGAGATCACAAATGCGATGTTGATTAAGAAGACTTTCTCTACTTTCCCCGTCTCTGCAATGATGGTTGCTAAGAACTATCGAATCGATGTTACTGCAAGACGAATCACAAGGTTTCATGAGCTCATTGGAGCTATGAATGTCGCTGAAAAGCATGACAACATCCTTGTGAAGAACTATAATTCGAGATCTGTGGGAACATAGCATATTTCGGAATCCAATTATAGTCGCGCCCCTAAGAGAAGGCGCCAAGAGTCTAACCTTAGGGATACTTCTGGACTTTCTGGTCCATATAATCGCTCTACTTGGGAAAACAATAGCCAAAATAGACGAACACGAAACCGAAGAGGTCAACGTGGAAAGAGAGAAGGAGGCAACGCCTCTGGCCATGTTGGTGGCGCCACCAACACTAAGAGCCATCTGAATGACGCTTTCAAAGCACCTCAATCAATGGAGTTTGAGCAAAGAGATATATGTTCTCGATGTGGAGTGTCTGATCGTTGGGTACACATTTGTAGAGCTCGTGAAGAAATCGTCATCGCCTACAAAGCATATTGTGAAGCAAGAGAAGCTCACTATATGGAACAAGAAGATCAAGAAGATGATCTAGAGTGAAGGGTTGAAGACTACAAATCTGGTTGGGATCAATAGATCACCAATTCTGTTTAAGTTTTTATTTTAACAAGAGATGTAATAGGCAATTGCCATATATTTTTGTAGTAAATGCCAATGGTTTAGTTTTTCTTTAAAGTAGGCTCACTCAAAGTAAGTGTGATGTCTAGGAAGGTTATGAGATTAGTGGTACTTAAGCGAGCCTTGCTCCACCAACACCTCTCTACTTACCTGGTCACATTTATTTTGGAATTACCGAAAGAAGTTAGACGACTACCATTATTTTGCATTAGCTATCATTTTGGATTAGATTTTGTTTAGTCAAAGAGACAATGATGTAACTCCGTTGGCATATGAATAAAATTTCGAGTTCTTTATGACTCAATTTTGATTATGAGCATATGACTTTTGTGACTACGATGGCTGGGCCATCAGTATTAATCCAATGACATGGAATAGCCTAAGTTCCACTTGCCAAATGGCACCTTAATTACTGTCATAGAAACTCTCTACGCTCCTAAGGCCAATTGCACCTATGAATAGCCATCGGATTCCATACGAAAACGCATGTAGAGAACAGAAATGAGTTCTTTTGCAATACCTCTAATGATTTGTTCGCATCTTAGAGAAGTTTATGTGTCTCTCTAGTGGATTCTATGTCACTATTCGAGCTATTAATCCAATAAATTTATAAGAGAAGATCTCTTGGATTTAGACACATATTGGCTTTGTCACGACAGGATAGATCATCCTAGTCATGATATGATGATACGTCTACTAAAGACTTCACATGAACATCATTCCTTTCGAGCGAAACGAAGCATGATCAAAAGTTGATTTCTGGACTAAGTGTGACCGATGCAGCTGCCTAGGGCACCGCCTCCGTCCACCACCAGCTTAGGGCTGGCGCAGTCCCTATCCATGATGCCATGGATGGCGTCCATCATAGTGATGGCGCCATAGGTGATGCTGCAATCACCAACTTGCTTCAAATAGCGTTTCAAACGATCAGGCCCAACCAAAATTCTCATTGGTTACTTCTAAAGCCTCTCGCTCATTTTACAAAGCTCGTTCCTTAGGGAAATTAGGACTGTGACCGTCCTATGCAAAGGATATGAAAATACTCATTATGTTCTTACATAGAATCCATGGGGATTCTATGGACTGATTCAACCAACTCGAAGACGTTTAAATATCTCATGATATTGGTTGATATGCAAACACGCTGGTCACGTGTTTTGCCATTGTCCACTTGTAATGCTACTTATGCTACACTCCTAGTAAATATCATATGACAACGGACTCACTCCCCGGATCATCTTATTCCGTCAATTGGACTTGACTATGCTAGCGAGTTTATATTGAAGACTTTCGATGGTTATTGCATTGGGACTGATGTTGGACATCACATTCCCATGAACACACCCAAATGGTCTCGCGAAAATGTCTACGATGGTAGTCCGGACATTGCTAATGCGCACCAATCTCCTTATATCCGCTTGGGGTGATGAAATATCGCTTGCATCTTTGCTAATTTGTCTACGACCCACCACCACTCAATCTACCTTTGCGTTACAGCTAGTGACTGGGTACAAGTATCGTACTTACGCATTTTTGAGTGTGCCATTTATGTGCCAATTACGCAGCCACAGCGCTCTATGATCTGTCCGTACAGACGAATGGGCAGCTACGTTAGATTTGAGACTCCAACAATCGTCCGACACTTAATGCCCTTGCAAGGCGATCTCCTTACCGTTAGATTTGCGGGTTGTCACTTTGATGAGACAATCTTCCCGTCGTTAGGGGGAGATAAGAACACGGATGTTCAGCAGGAACGATATGAATTGTCGTGGCATGTCCCTACTATGTCTCATCTTGATCCCTACTAAAGTGACGAGATCACACATCTGCTGCAAATATGCCTGCAAGGAAGTACGTCCCTACAAGAAGACGTAGCGCCACCTTACACGGAGGTAGGCATGGCGCCAACACCAAGGAGAGTGGCACTCTGGCGTTATAGGTCATGGCCCCAGCTAGGATGCGTGGGAGGCCCGTGGGTTCAAATGATGCTTTGGCACACTCCAATCCTTTGATCTTTGACAGTCAAAATCGGTCTCATGAGAATCTTCCAGGTTATGGTTATCATTGGGGGTCGCCTCAACGTCAGAACCTATTCCTGAGAATATAGAGCTCTATGAAAATTACACTAGTGTACATGAGACGTGGGATAGAAACTCCATCATAATTGATGATGTAGTTGCGACTGAGTTTGTTGAGTCAGGTGATATCGAACCACACTCCGTTGATGAATGAATGCCAAGGTAGAGTGATTTGGCCTAAATGGAAAGATGCGATCCAGGTTAAGATGGATTCTCTAATGAAGAGGAAGGTTTTCGAGCTAGTGATGCCAACACCTCCTGACATAAAACCTATTGACTAATGGGTCTTCATTAGAAAGCGTAGTGAGAAAAAGAGATGGTAATGTCGCCTTATAGAGCAAGGCTTCTCATAAAACGCCCTAGAATCGACTATGATGAGACATATTCTCTCATAATGGATGTCATTGCCTTCCACTACCCTGTCAGTTTGGTAGTTTCCGAATAACTGGACATGCAGCTTACAAATGTGGTCACTACGTATCTCTATAGGGATCTAGATACGGAATATACACGAAGGTTCATGGTGAACTTCCTTTACCCAAGTCAAGTGGCTCTAAATCACGGAGCGCGTTTGCAAAGAGGTTGAAATGCTCACTAAAGTGACTACTTGATTGGAAAAGGATATGCGCACGCGTTTCCATAACAAGTTTCGGATTCTATCTCGGTTCATGTTGGACATGATCTTCATTAGAAGCCCTTAAAGAGTTAAGGGAAACCGTTGAATACTTGAAATCCGATTTTGAGATGAAGGATTATGGGATAACACGATTATGTCTTGGTTTGGAACTTGAGCATCATGTCGATAGATGCTTAGGCATTTTGACAAGGTCAAGCCTTCAAGCACCCCCATGATCGTTTGTAGTCTTGATCCTGAAAAGGATCCACTTTGTCTAAAGGATGATGATGAAGATGTGCTAGAGGCAGAAGTGCCTTACTTAGTACAATAGGCACATTATTGTACTTAGCTAAATGCACAAGACCGGACATCTCATTTGCCGTAAGCTTGTTAGCTAAGATATACCTCTGCGCCAACGCGACGCCATTAGGATTGGTGTAAAAGATATCTTTCAGTACTTGAGATGTACGATTTATATGAACTTGTTCTATCCCTACAGAGAGATGATGGATTCAGACCCATCACACACCAGGAACGCCGCCAACACTGGCCTGCGTCCACTATCCCCATCCCAGAACGACATAAGTATTTTGGAAGGTTTTGCTGATGTTGGGTATCTCTCTGACCCATACAAAGGTCATTCCCAAACTTGTTAAGTGTTCACCATGGGAAAAGACCGTGATATCTTGGAGGTCTATAGAACAGACCTTAGTCGCTATATCTTCGAATAATGCAGAGATTCTTGCTCTTCACGAAGTGGTTTGTGAATGTATACGGATTGGATCCATAATTACGCATGTTTGAACAATTGTGATTTGAAGTTTACCACAGATGAGCCTACGAGCATATAAGATAATGCTGCTTGTTTTGAAGCAAGGCTACATCAAAAGCGATCATACCAAGTATAATCAGCAACAACAAACTCTCCTCAAGATAAAATTGAACTAGGTTCCATCTGAGGACAGTGTGGCAGGCTTGCTCACTAAGTCATTGCCTAAATTCCACTTTCGAGAAACATGTTGGTAGCATCGTTTGCGGAAGTTATTCGAACTCCAATGACCATAGTCGTCAGGGGGAGATGCAGACATCAGGGGGAGGTGTCTACATTTATGGTCTCGAAACGTGAAGGGTGTGTTGTGCTCTTTTTCCCCTTCGACCGAGGTTATTTTTGTCCTACTGAGTTTTTGTTACTCAGTAGGGTTTTTAATGAGACAACGAGAGGAGCACCACGTTTTGGCGACACAAGGGGGAGTGTTCAAGTAAATCCAGAATATGTGTCTAGCCCAAACTCGAGGTTGCTTGCTCTAGTTGAAATAGGGGTTATATTATAGATATTCTCAGAGAATCTTAGGAGATATTGAATCAATGTACGATTATGTTTCCATGTACAACTCTATCTCTATGCTTGTAATCCTCTATATAAAGAGGCCCCTATTATCAATGAAAGTATATCTCAATTCTCTCCCAATTCAGTTTTCCTAAAACATAATACAAATTTTTTGCAGAAATCTAAAGGACAGTCTATCACCCAAGATTCCAAGAAGCATTAAAAATTTTGATAATGTAATTCTACTTTTGGTGATACTTTTCATGTTGTTTTAATATTTCATTAATATCTTATGAGGTATTATGATATAAATTTAATATTATTATTTAAAATTTTAAAATATTTAAAATTATAAACCGGTCAGATTGGCGGATCGGATATTCGTTAATCCGGTAGATACGGATTTGGATCGAGCTATCAATGATCCGCTGGTTTAACGGAGCGGGTTTGGATCAATTCTTTTTTGAAGTAAACGGATTTGGATTTAGGTCAATCCGATCCAAATCCGGTCCATTTACAGGTCTATCTATAACTCTTTAGTCAAAAGTCATAACTAATTCATGAATTTGACACCCCTAGTGTTATTACTATTCATTCAAATTTTGCATCTCCAATTCCATTTAGTCAAAAGTCATAGCATAATCTCAATGGACTATGGAACCTACCTCCTCTCCCCTATTCTCCATTTTGGCTTTCATTCTACAAAACCTAGTCAAAATGATTAAGCTTTCGACACCCTTTTCTATTGGGTTGGAGATGCTGGATTTGAATTGGAAAAACCAAAATGACTTTTGACATTGGGTTGGAGATGCCATAATAAGCGGTGAGAAGGGGTTGAGAATTAGATTAGGAGTAATATTAGGTTGGATAATAGTTCAAATCCTCTCCAATATAACAAACAATTGTAATACGATTATTATTAACACTTTCGTAAAGTCATTTGGCACTCTTATCTTATTTGTTGATAAAAATGCACCTAATTATTGAATGATAGCATACTGATGATGAATTCTTTTCATCTTAAGAAAGTAGATATAGTATTTTTTTTTTTTTTTAAAAGGGCTAAATACTAGTTAGTACCCTGTGGTTTAGGTCCAAAATCAATTCAGTCCTTGAACTTCTAATTTCATCAAAAACACCCCTGCACTTTCCATTTTGATCTAATATGTCCAATTCGTTAATATTCTATTATGGGTTCAAGTTATAGTTGGATTATTTGTTGAAAAACTATTTATTTTTAATAGTAGGACTCACTCCTAAATTGACTATGCAGACCTCCTCGACACCACATCATAAAATATAGGCCATATATGAGCCACATTAACAAGTTAAATAACTCAATTGTTGGAAAACTAACAAATTGGACCTATTAGATCAAAATTGAAAGTGCAGGGGTGTTTTTGATGAAATTAGAAGTTCAGGGACTAAATTGATTTTGGACCTAAACCACAGGGTAGTAATTTGTATTTAGCCCAAAAAAAAAAGAGAAAAGAAAAAAAGTTAGATGTATAATTTTGAGAGTTGTTAATTAACACTTTTGCATAGTTGCTATTCCTCGTGTAGTTTTGCTTTGGGTCTTTCTAAATGTACCTAACAAATATCTATATAGACCCAGCAAGTTTTTTACACCCAACAAAATGAAAGAATTTTTAATTGCAACCAGCAAATCTCACACCTAATAAATCTCACACCCAGCAAAACCCACATCTCTATGTGGAGTAGAAACTCGAAACCCTCTGTTGATATACAATAGTACATGAATGTATATAATAATTATAGTAATAACAATAATAATACCTAAAGCTACAAATGGTGAGTATATATGAAGCATAAATCTGATCGAATTTGATGCCTTCATTATCTGGTGCCCATGCTGGTGCTCAAATACTTCTTAAATAAGAAATCTGGAGAGATCCACTTTATGGCCAACTTTCCAACATTTTTTCTCGGTTCTGAATATAATTAGACATAATTATTGATTTGCAGTATGGCCTGAGGTCCTTAACACCATGATTGCCCCACTCAAAAACAAAAAGGAAAATTTGTTCTCAACCTTCTCACTTCTCAGTCAGAAGTAGATGATGGTATAATAGAGGATGGGGTGGGAAAAACAAGCTTCTAAACCATTTATAGATGCAGATTAGCCTCTAAGTGGTCCATGTCCTGGAGGTCCGATCCTCATGATCCATTTGCATTGAAGAGCTTTAAAAGAACTGCAGGGTACAAAAGCTTTTTGGTTTCTTTTGTTATTATCTTTATTTATCATGACTATTACTGTCATTTTATATGAGAATATGACTGTATTTTCATACAAAATTGATTTACTGGGTCTACATAGAAATTTACTGAGTACATTTAGAAAGATCATTTTGTTTTTGCGAGTGTTTAATTAGAATGCACAAGAATGCTTCATAATAGGATCCGGATCCTCTCCTTGGCTCATCCTCATCCTTGTTTCTCCTTGACTTCTCGTGTCAGCCGTCATTTCAAATCTAATGGTAGAAACGAGTCAGCAAATGACAATTAATTGCACACAAAAAAACTTATTCAATCTGACAACAGTTTTCTTCGTTATCTCTTCTTTCTATCCTTTGCCTTCTCCATTCTCTCTGTTCCACCATCTAAAAGACTTCCAGATCTGTTTCATCTCTATCCAATCCATATCCTTTCAATATCTAGGCAAGGAGAACCTCCTCTTCTTCTTTATTCGTTTTCTCTTGTCGGACCTTTTTCTTTCTTTGAAATTTCTCTATTCCACAATCCACCATTAATTATGGATTTTCATATCTGATTGGTTTTTGCCTTCTCGGGCTTTTGTATGAAATTCATTTGATTTCATGACCAAACAAAAAGATTAGCAAGTTTCAATTTTTTATTTGGATCTAAACTGGACATTTCGCAAAAAGGTTTTTGGGGCAAATAAATTCGATAAAGAAGAGTTATGCCCAGAATATAAAGTGCTTAGAAGGTTGACAAGATCAAGAATTCTAGATTGGAATTGATGTGATGACCAACTGACAAAAAACATTCACTCCTTAATCTTCAGATTAATAAATTAAAACCAAACCCCTTTTTCCCTTCACCCTGGTTAACATGCCAATTCTCAATATTGAAAAATGGAAATGATTGATAGAGCTCGATATGTAAATATTTTGATTTTAAAATCTCCAAAAGAAAATGTATGTAAGAATGAAATTAGAAAAAGAAATTACTGGAACAATGAGAATGACAATATGATGATGACCAACCTCTCTTTTCCAAAATCATGAACAACCTATGTTTGGATTGCTAAGTCTAAGAATATGGGAGATATGTGATGATGATGATCAATGACCAACCTCAGTACCTCACAACTCGACAGTCTTTGGAAAGAACAGAATCTGAGAAGAAGAGGATTTAGTGTTGGAAGGATTCAAATTTGCTCACCACTTTCATTTTGTGGTGTGTTGAGCAAAAATTGCACAAAGTGTAAAATGTCACCCAACG
This sequence comes from Rosa chinensis, assembly GCF_002994745.2. NCBI lineage: Eukaryota > Viridiplantae > Streptophyta > Magnoliopsida > Rosales > Rosaceae > Rosa > Rosa chinensis. Next base: position 24,665,957 of record NC_037090.1, on the reverse strand, counting down.
TAATTTCACTCGTATTCATTAACAGAATAGAGTTTTAATTATTTCGTGTTCGACCCATTCAAGACAGAATGTGTCTCTTAATTACAATCCCTTGTTACAAGGGAAACACCCTTTGATTCCATTCATAAAGAAACCAGTGTGTGGTTGTTTGTTTTTGTAGCTGCACCCGAATTTTGGAATGGGTTGCCTACGTACCCGGGAGGGGATCAAGCCACTCGTAGTTCAAGAGTTCCAATAAGTGAATGACCCATTGGAAGGCTTGGATTTTGGAACAGGAATAGTGTTTAGGATGCGGTTGCATCTAGATTATGATTCCAGATTGCCTACATATCCTTGCGGGATCAAACCACATGTAGTTCCAGCATTTGGGATTTAAATGGGTAGATGACCTATTTATTTTTGGATTTGTGTTTGGGATATTTGTGAGGGTTTAGGGCCCTTGCATTTGCTTTTGGATAATTTGGAAATGATTTTATTTTTCTGGTGTTTGGGTGAATTTGACTGGTGGAGTCAGGGATTTGATTTGAATTTGTGGTTGCATTTAGTGGGTCGTTAGATTGCCTAGATACCCCGTGAAGGGATCAAACCATTGTAGTTCAGAATTGGGATTTAAATGGGTAGATGACCCATTTATTTTTGGATTTGTGTTTGGGATATTTGTGAGGGTTTAGAGCCCTTGCATTTGCTTTTGGATAATTTGGAATTTATTTTATTTTTCTGGTGTTTGGGTGAATTTGATTGGTGGAGTCAGGGATTCGATTTGAATTTGTGGTTGCATCTAGTGAGTCGCTAGATTGCCTATATACCCAGTAAAGGGATCAAACCATTGTAGTTCATAAAATTTGTGGATTTTGGGTATTTGCCTTTCCCTTGGTTTTGTACCAAAAGGATTTTCATTTTGGGTTTCGAAGCATTTTTTTACGAAACCAATATTCGGGTATTTTTCTATTTGGACACCCATAGCGTCAACCTTCGCCGATTTCCTCAAATGGGTCCAAATTTGGACGTGGGCTTTGCTTGAGGGTTATGTCGCTTGGTCCGCATCAATCAAGGCTTTTGGACCCCAAATTTGATATAGGCACCTGTAATGTCGAGTAAACTCCGAGTCACACTTTTAAATTTTCGTCTGGAACCCGAAAGCAGCCTTCGAATGTTTTGGGCCGCAAATTGCTATGGGCACCCAACAGCTAAACATTTTGCTCTTTTGTTTCTCTGACTTCTTTACTTGTTTCTTTCCTTTTCCAAGTCCAGGCGAACTGGAGGCGATGTCAAAAATGGAACGAGGCCGCTCCTGGAGGTGCGATCACACTTGGCCCTGGATTTGGATGAGCCTAAACTTCTCAAAGAAATTAGGAGATTTCATTGCCTGGAGCCTCAACTTGGGAATAGTAAGAACTCAATTCTGAAACTTTACTTTTGGTTCTCTTCTCTTTATCAGTCACTCTGCTTCTGAAATTGCTTCCTGGTGTTAAACTTTGGTTGAAGCGAATTCGAACAAGCTAGTACTCAATGGCTATATTTTTAAGCCAATAACATGTGTTTATGAGCTCAATCTGAAGATGAAGTAGTCTTTTGGATCCATGCTTTCACCGGCAATAATTAATTCAACTTCATTTGCTTGCAGGTGCGACTGGGAGAGACCCACATATGATCATGTTTTGTCTCTACACATCCTGACTTCGATATTTGATCTTGCTCACCCTTGTATTAAATTAATCATGTTTAAAACAAAGCTCCAGGACAACAATTAAATTACAAGCCTTAATTTTTTTGACTTATGCATAGGTAATTAAGGCCCCTCCTTATTTTTGGTCTGCAACACAACCACCCCAAAACCAAAGTTGATCATGCTTTTATGTTTTGGTTTTGTTTTGCTTTTGGCTATTTACGTGGTTCTCGAAGAGGTGACCTTGTCAAACTAGACCATATATATATATATATATATATATATATATATATATATTATATGCCACGGACTGCATGCTTGCCTGCAACTCTTTTGTTCATTTGTTTTGTCTTGCCTTCCCTGTCTTTTATTTTGAGAGAGACACCCACTGAGCTTGCCTGAAGTTTGGGAGAGAAGCAAAGCTTGTGAGATTAGTGCATGGCCTTTAGTATTTCTTTGAAGCCGTTTAGCACCTTCGTCAACCCCATCAATTTCGTATTTGCTTTGTTGTTGTTAAGAGCGAGCATGGTGAAGCACGCAGCTACAATATGGCTCTTAGAGATGCTGCTCCGGTCCAGTCATCAGAGGCGCTGCTCCGGCATGGATCATCGGGACTCTGCCCGGCATGGTCATCGGGATGCTGGCCGACATGAGTTCATCGGGACGCTGCCCGGCATGAGTTCATCGGGACGCTGCCCGGCATGGTATTTTTTGTTCCTTTGTTTTTACTTTGGTATGACATCTTTGAGAGACCTGTGAACACAAAAGAAAGTGAAGGTCATGGAAGAAAGGGAGTCTCAACCTTTGTGATAAAAACACGCTGTTGAGTTCTTCTTGCTTGCAGCAGGGCCTCGGCTCTCTTCTTCTCTTTTTTTTTTGTGTCCTCCACGTCAATATTGCTAGTATTATATAGTAGGCTGATGGAGAGAATAACGTGAATGTTGTTGACTCCCACATGAAATGAAATAGCTAGAGTCTCCTTTCTTCAAGGCTCTTGAAGATAAATTGTCCTTATCTTTAACTGAGACGTTCTCCTGCTACTCCTATTCTTTCTCTTTTTTTTTTTATCATTATTTGGCTGGAACTTTATCTTATATAATAAAGAAAGCTACCAGTAAAGTGTAGCACGTCATTATGGAATTTTGCACCTCTTTGGCCTCATATGTTCATTGTTTATTTTTTTTTTTTTTACATCTCAACATGGTGATATCACCATCCTATTAAAATTTGCCACGTCATATAGAATAAATTTTTTTTTTTAATGAAACATCATGATTAACTATAATTATATTTTATAACACATAGCAGTTTTATATTGAGTGGTGGTATCACCACTAAAGTATTGGTGGTGAGCAAATTTGAATCCGTGTTGGAAACCCAAACTTTGGTTAAATAATACTAACTTGCTGATGTGGCTTGTTAATGACGTTAACAAGGAGAAACGAAGATGAGGGTGAGCCAAGGAGAGGATCTGGGTCCATACCAATATCGATTCTTTTCTACTATTGAGAAACAAAACATATAATTTGAAGGTTTAGGGATGCTGTAAATTTAGAGAATTTGGTTTTCTCTTTCCTCACTATTCCTAAAATGGGAATAGTTATAGGGAATCTGTTAGAGTAAAAGATGCTAATTTTTCCCTAAAATAGGGAAAAATCAAAATATAGAGAAACTGCTGGAGTTGCTCTTAGTGAGATTAGCTGTATAGACTATTATCTGAGCCTATTAGTTCACCGCTAGTGAAAGTTCACTGGCGGGTCAACCACCACCAAAACAGGTGACCATGTTTTTTCTCCACCCTTGTGCCACCTCCGACCATGTTACTGGTCCTAAAGCGACCACCTCATCCCATCTAGCCACTACTTGAGCTCCACCATCCTTCATAACCACCCGTATGGAATAGGAGAACCAAAAATATTGCAACCGACTTCTTCCTCCTCCGGCCACCTCGAGCTCCGTCACTACTTGAGTCATATTCCTCTCTCCTTGCGGTTTGAACTCCACCAACCAAGAACATCAAATAGATCACACGACGACGTATTGCAGAAGAGAAACCAAAACAGGTTGTAACCAAGTTCTTTCTCCTTCGGCCACCTCGAGCTCCGCCACCACTTGAGTCGTATTCCTCTCTTCCTCGCGGTTTCAACTCCACCAACCAAGAACATTTAATTGATCACAGGATGACGTATTGAAGAAGAGAAACCGAAAAGTGTTGTAACCGGGTTCTTCCTTATTCGGCCACCTCGAACTCCATCACCACTTGTGTTATGTTCCTCTCATCCTTGTAGTTCCAATGCCATCAACCATGCACAACAAATCGTTATGTGGAGGGAGAAAGTGTAATTGAAAATTTTGGCAGAAAATCTTTCGAGATGAATTCTTCACTCCTCATTCATTTTTGGACTATATATACTCCAGTTATAGAAGTATAAAAGAGGTAGAGACGAAACCAACGCCATTGATTTCAGCCTTTTTAGTGGTGATTGACCATTCACCTTTGGGGAGCTCAATAATTTTACAACGATTACTAATTAAGTCTTAATATGTTGTATAGAATTTAACAAGCTAATAAATTATAACTTTGCTAAGGTAGAATGGGGTTAGATACTGCTCATTCAACAGTGAGCAGACTGTTTTGCCCCTCCCTCCTAATCAAATTACACTCATTTGCCCTGCCACCTATTGATCTGCTGAGGCACCAGCTCCCAAGATTAACCGCTTAAGTTCTTTCAATTTTGGGTTTTTTTGCTGCACAGAGACTGAGGAGAGAAAGACCGAAGAGAGTCTTTGAGAGCTACTAAAGAATCTTTTCTTTGAAATTTAAGAGATTAATCTCCCAATTGCCCCATGAGTTTGATCGATTTTGAGTCATTGAAAATGCTCTGAAAAAGAAGAAGAAGAATCACCAAGACACAGATGGTTTTATCTTCTTATGCCAATTCACTCTCTCTCTCTCTCTCTCTCTCTCTCTCTCTCTCTCTCTCTCTCTCTCTCTCTCTCTCTCTCTCTCTCTCTCTCTCTATCTACACACACACACGCACACACATACACACATAGTCCTTCTCTGCTAAGGAGGTCCTTAGATATTAATATCTAAGGATTTCCTTGATATACTCACTTTTCGATCATATATCTACATCTCGACCGTTCAATTTTTAGGTATATATGACTAGATCATCTCTGCAAATTTTTAGCCAAATTGATAATCATTCAGGCATTCGAAACTGCTATTTACAATTATGAACACGAACGGTTCAGTTGGACAGATTCAATTCGTTCATTGATTTAATATAGTTCGATACCTTAACGATGATCAATTTGGCTGAAAATTTGCATAAGTGATCTCTACAATAGAACCTAAAAACTGAACGGTTAAGATGTGGATATGCGATCAAAAAATGGGTATATCAAGGAATCCTTAGATATTTAATATCTAAGTATCTAAGGACCTCCTTAGCAAAGAAAAGTTATATATATATATATATATATATATATATATATATATATATATACATTAGTATCTAAGGATCTGTATATAGATCCTATCCAGAGTGAGGCATCGCTTTGAAATTTCAGAGCGAGGTTAGGGTTTAGGGTCACTTTTCGGTCGCATATCCACATCTCAACCGTTCAGTTTTTAGGTACTAATGTATAGATCATCTCTGCAAAATTTCAGCCAAATTGATGGTCGTTAAGGCATTGATAACTGCCTTAAAGCTAGTACGGTTCAGGTTGGACAGATTCAGTTCGTCCATTGGTTTAAGCGAGTTAGATATCTTAAAGACCATCAATTTCGTTGAAATTTTGCAGAGATGATCTATACATTAGTACCTAAAAACTGAACGGTTGAGATGTGGATATGCGACCGAAAAGTGACCCTAAACCCTAACCTCGCTCTGAAATTTCAAAGCGATGCATCGCTTTGGATAGGATCTGTATATATATATATATATATATATATATATATATATATATATATATATTTGGAGTCTTTGAAATTATTCACTAATAATGAACTCAATAGTTGGGTAATTGATTGATCCCATCTTGGATCATTTCACTCTGTTCGTTATATAACATACAAACATATATATAACAACAAGAAACATGAATGTAAATCGTGTTTCTGATGGAAATTAAAATAAATCTTTGTTGACTGTTGAAAATGCAGAGTGCTCAGAAAAACATACGATTCTCAAAATCTCAAATATAGGTGCAAGAGACTCATCTTTTACATCTCATGATATATATATCCTAACATCTCTCCTCTCTCTCTCTCTCTCTCTCTCTCTCTCTTTATTAAAACAACATCTCTCTCTTTATAAAGCTAAAATATGAAAGTAAATTAAAAGTACTAACCAACAGAGGAGATCAATAATGGAGAACGTAGACATTATACTCCACCACAGCATCCCCAGTGTTCAAATCAACCTTGTGAGTCCTAGCACGAGCATACCCCCTAGCAAACCGGAAAAGGCCGCTCCCGCCAACTATTGGCATCTCCCTCACGGCGGAGAACACCGCGTTCCTTCCCAACACGCTCAGATTACTCCCATTATACTTCCCTTCCACAAAAGCAAAGTTCAGCACCATCAAAAGCCCCAACTCGGTTTGCGAGGCCGAAGCATAAATGCCTTGTGCCTTTCCGACTAGCTTGGTTCCCAGCTCCGGTCCGGCAGTCAAGGGGTCATCCATCATCACCACTGCACCGAAAGCCGTGGAGGAGTTTTTGGTCGTGGGAGCCTCAGCGACCCTAACGGCTGTTGGGCTGTGGCCGCTGACTATGTCGTGGAAGTAGAACCGGAGATGGCTCAGTTTCTCTTTCTTTAGGCCAAGTTTGGCTCGGGACAAGGGTCTTGAGAAGCGGTGCTCGCTGGCACCGACAAGGGTTAAGAGGAGGAGAAGAGTCAAGGGAATGGTGCAGAGGGAACTGAAGTTTTGGAGGGTCTTAGCCATTGTTGGAAACGGAGGTGTGGTAAAGCTTTTTTTTTTTTTTTTTTTTTTTTTTTTATGCTAGCTAGAAGAAACAGAAACAGCAAAAACAGACTACAGAGGTGTGGTAAAGCTTTGCATCTATAGCATTTGGGTAAAACCCTTATATAATACAAAACGAAAAAGGCTGATTATTTTATTTAGCGTAATACATATACATTCGAGGTAGGGCTGTCAATTCCGACACGACCCGATAGTACAACTTAAAACCCGCACGAAATAAAGCGGGTTGAACCCGCATGATTAAAAAGCAGGTCGGCAGCGGGTCAACCCGTAATGACCCATTTAATAAACGGGTCGGCCGCGGGTCAACCCGCCAACACGACGTGAACTCGTATAACCCAATTATGCTATACTTCTTTTTGAAATTTTGGAAGTTTGAAGTATTTGATCCTAAGATTGGACAATTTGAAATATTTTGCTTCATCATTATTGGATTTAATTATTTATGAATTATATATAATTATTTATATTCTTCGTCTTATAGAGTTTTTAGTGAATTTAATTTTTCTATATTATATAAAGAGGATCAAAAGATTTCACTCCTACCCCCATAATAACTCGAACCCATGACCTCGATCTTAGGTAGTGGATTTAATTAATTTTATGCATTTTTTTAGTTAAATGGGTCGCAGTGTTAGCCCTTAAATGTGTCAATTTATCAAACACGACACGACCTGTTTATTAAATGGGTTAAGCGGGTTGGAAACGGGTAACCCGTTTAATAAATAGGTTGGGTTTGGGTTTAAATTTTTGACACGATTAATAAATGGATTGAGTTTGAGTTTGTCTCTTGTGACACGACATATACCTTGACCCGACACGAACCCAACCCTACACGACCCATTGACAACCCTAATTCCAGGACTGCTTTTCACAAAATTTATAAGCCAAGCAGTCTAGCTAGGAATTGAAGCAATCAATTTCATTTTCTTGTAACCACCACAGGTGGTCGAGTTGGTAAGAGTCTCCAGGTGTGGAACCCCAACACCCAGGTTCGAATCTCGCCGGCGCTTATTGGAGTTAAATCCCAATATATTCTTGGTGGTTAGGGGGGAGGAAGCATTCTGACAAGATCTCCCGAGCATGGATTAGTCCTTGGGCCTAAGAAGGTTTTGAGGATATCGTGTGATTGACAAATAAAAATAAAAATAAATTTTCATTTTCTTGTTTTTCAACATTTGTTTGGAAAATCAAGGAGCTAGGCATCAACATGCATTAGATGATAAAAAAAACACAAGCAGATTGGGTCGAGATAATTTGTAGTTGGTTTAGAACCGTCTGATCAAAGATTGTAGAAGGAGGATCTCACTGTTGTAATTGAAAGACGACCAAAATCTATGAAGTCGACTGGAAATTGATGGCAGAGAAAATAATGGGAGTTTAAGTCATGCATGGACCACGGGGCCGGGGTCTGAAGAGGTGACCACCAAAAGCAACAATGTCTTTGGAATTATATGCGAGTCTGTAACCAAAAGAAAAGAATGAACGACATGGAAGGATATGGACCCTATGGTCGTTACTGTCCTAATTTCAAGCCTTCACCAAGGTCTTGGCCAAAAGAAGAGAAAAGTCTTTAATATATATAAGGTCTTCTAATACCAGTCAACTAACTTATGTAAAGGGGTAATTTGAAGGAGTTCGTCTTTACTTAACAACCCAAGTCATCATATTCAAACTATTTGTGGACTCCCAAGTCTTCTTTAAATACCACTATTTTTTGAAATTATAGCATTATTAACGTGGAAACTCAGGGTATCACAATGTCCATCTATTACTTTGAATCGTCATGTCTCCATGAAAAAAAAAAAAATTGAGAATGGAGTACACTTATTAAATGAATTTGTAATAGGTAACGCAACCATTTATATCTAGTTACATATTCAAGTTAACTGGGAGAGGCACCATTCTTCTCATTGGTGTGGCCATCCTCATGAACCGAACTCCCACATAATCAAGATGGCTAGGTTTGACGTAATACCGTACCATTTGTAACAATGTAGTAGCTGAAATTTCTGTTATTGTTTTTTTTTAATTCTTATTTTTGTAACGCCCTATTTCTATACCTCATCCATCTTATGGTACCAATAAGTTTTTTTTTTTTTTTTTTTGTTTGTTCGGCTATTGTCACCTTATCATTTTCTTTGTTTACCCTACTACCTCATTAATTACATCTTATATTTTAACGATGAGAACTGAAGAGGGAACAAAAAGACCAATAAAAAAATAGTAATAAATCTAGATTTGGATGGAGAAGATGAAGATTAATATTATCCAATGAGAATTTAAGTAGCCTTTTGTATTTAATTAATTGGTTATGTATTTAGTTTCCCTTATAGATTTGGATTTTAGAAATAAGTAATTAGTCATTTTTGCACTTGGATGATGTAGTATTTTAATAATTCAAATATTCATAGAGTCAATCAAGAAAATCGTCATCATATCATAGCCACACCCATTTTTATATCTTTGCCTCACCCCCTCTCATTCTAAACCCACTTATCCCTGATTCTAATGAGATTTGAACTCATAACCTCTATAGTGTTAGTTAGACTAGCTAACCAACATGCCACAGCTCATCAATATGATACCAGTAAGATTTGAATTCTCAATCTCTCTAGTGTTTGTTATTCTAAATATCTCAGCTGACCAGCAAATATAGTAGTTGGACTTATTTTTAAACTTAATTATATACTTCGATAAATATCTAAAATCACCCAACACGTTATTGATATGCGAGCCGGTATATCACACTTTCATTGGGACTATTCAAATTAAACCACTTGAGGATATATTCCATGTGAGATCCATGCATTGTGTTAAAAACAACGTCAACATTTGTTTTTTAAGTCTCTACTGGAAATTATTCCTATATGTAATATGATCCACTAAAAACAGGTTGTTTGGTCGAAGTCAAACTGTGTTTTTGTCATCCCATCTTTGTCTCAATATAATTTATGTTTTTACCAAATGGAACAAAATCTATCGAGTTTGAGTAATGACGCACAACAAGAACAATAAGAACACAGGAATTGCTGACGCAGTGTAAACCTCTCCCCTAAGGAAACTTCACTGCGTGGCTTTTGACGTAGCCAACACGAATAATCAATCCAATATGGAACAATGAAGTTTACAGTATACAAGTAGTGTTGTTCATAACAAACACTTTCACTTAGCAACAAATGCTAACTTGTTTTACTACTGTCCTAACTTCTAACTAGATCTAATTAGAATTCTAGCCAAGCTATCTTCCACTTCCTAGCACTCAATCGTCTCACAGATCTTGAGAATGAGTTATGAACGTGATTGATTATGCAATGGAATTCATGAAACAAACAGTGAGAGTTTTCAAAGATCAAGTTGAACAAGAACACAAGTGGTTCAAGAAAAAAACAATTTTTGCAAAAAAAAAAAACTCTATCTCAGAAAATGGTTTCAAAACCTTTTTATAGGGAAGCAAGACTCCATCCCCCTCAATCAAATCTTATCTTAATCACAGAATAAGATAAACATAGAAAGGTTTTTAAACTGTTTTGAACAAGTAATCGGATATGCATCCAAAAAGAGATTTTTAGATCAATTAAAATCAATGCATATCAATTTAGAATCATGCAAAGATGATATGTATTAAAAACACCTCTATCTCAAGATCAGTGGATTAACTTCTTTGAATCTCTCTTCATGATTTGATTCTGCGATCTTCTTTTACTTGCTTTAAGTCTCCGAACAAGTAGGAGAGATACTCTCCTAATGCTTTGCACTGTCTGTTGTCCTTGAGGTCTTGGGAAAGTCATGTGTTGAAAAAGGAATAGTCCAAGTACTTACAATCTCCCCCTTTGGGCAATCCCATTCAACACATGACAATTTTCATCTTGGTAATCCTGCATGTTAGATTTTAACAGACATACACATATTGTCTACTTGGATGAAGGAATCAGTTTCCATCCTTTTCCAAATCCAAGCAGCCAACAAAACAATATTATCTAATAACAACAAGCATCCAACAAATAGTCTGTGCTTATGCACTTACAACACAAAAACTAAAAGAGATATTGTCCAACAAAAATAAAGTACAGAAACAAAACAAAAGTTGAAAATTTAATTACTTCTCCCCCTTTGAATGGGAAGGTAGGTCAAATTCCTCCAGCATCTTGGTGACGGTGTCCTGATACTCCTCACTGTCCATGGAAGTAGAGCTGTCCTCCTGGGTGGCCTCCTCAACGATGGCGGTGGACGGACCAGGAGCGTCGAACCCTGGGGGGTGGCGCTGCATGTTCCTGACCTCCCTGATGAGATTTTTCAGAGCGTGATTAGTGCGGACCAGAAGGGAGTGCATGTCGTCCATGTCGTTAGTGAGGCAAGCAATCCTCCAGTCAGCCACCAGAATGGAGTCACGAAGACTATCGAGAGAGACCGGAGGAAGAGGATGAGATGGCAGACGAGAGGGAGGTGGAGGACTGCGGCTCCGGTCGCGATGCATCCCAAGATGAAGCACACCACTTCTGGTAGCGGCCTGGCGGCCCTCCTCAGGAGGAGGGAGACGTCGGTGTCCTCCTATGCATGTAGTGATTTTTGAACGAACCAGGATGAGAGAAGAAAGAAAAAAAAACTGCACACTAAGACAAACAAGAGTGAAATCCGAGAGAGATAAAAGAGGATATATAGAGATCAAAACAGTAGGGTTAGGGAAACTGAAGAGATAGCCCAGTTGGAGAAGGCGTGTTCAAGGAGGATAGTAATTATGACAAATTATGGTTCCGAGAAACACGCATGCAATGAACTTCTCCCCCTCAATTGATACTTAACCAGTAAGGAAAAGAATTTCAACCAGATGTCACGCAAGGGGAGAGAGAGATAAAAAAAAATATTCAAAATCTGCAATTAAAACACACAATCGATTGTCCTGCTAAGTATCAAAGCAATGAATGCATTTGTCATATCGAGGGAGAAAAATATAGCATAGTTCAAGCACAGAGAGCATAAATCGCTTAGGGAAGGAACTATATTTCAGAGTATCAATCATGATGTATTCTATCAACAAATAGGATTGGTACTCATGCGTAGACCTTAAAGATTAAACCTGTGATGAAGTGCGTATAAGCAAGATGTGGGGCTTAGAGACAGGTTTAGTGAAAGAGAGAAGTATTGAAGGAGAACAACTAGACATAAGGACTGTGCTCAGGAGATCTCCTAGGAGAGATAGGAAACATTGTCCCCAAAAGATTGAGCTCTTTGAGTCATAGTCTTCTTTATTTTGTAACGACACATACTCATGTAATAAGACCCGTCTCAGTAGCTCCCAAACCAGATGATCTTAGGGTACTAAGCATAACAAGGATGCTCCATGGAGAGAGTCTTGAGTTGTTGGTCGTATTTTCACAAATTACATACAAAGATCATCCACCAACTCATTTCTTGCAAACCCTAGAAAGTTCACCACAACTAGGGTCTGGTTACTTTGAGAGGAGAGATATATCTTATCCATTCTCGTTTCTTACAGATCCTAGAAAGTTCACCACAACTAGGACCTGATTACTTTGAGAAGAGGGAATGAGTCATCTGAGCAGTTGAAATAGTGCTTCTTTGTTACGGAGACTCTCTTTACAATAAATAAGAAACATGCCACCACATAAAGCTAGAAGTGAAGTGCAGAACAAGGTTACCTGGATAAGTGATGACTCATGAGTACACAATTATTTGTCCAGAATAAGACATGATAATAATAGACACTTTAATTGATAATAGTTTAATTCACTAAGGACAATGGTCACGGTACACTAAGATCACAATATTCTCTAACGACATAGGATAGACATTCTTGTGTTTCAATACCTGGAACATATCCCCAGTGCATTTCACAAGAATTCAAACCTTGCAGTGTCCAGAGGTTTTGTGAATAGATCAGCAAGTTGACTATCAGTGGGCACAAAACTTAATGCAAGAATGTTCTGCTCAACCAAATCCCTAATAAAGTGATATCGAAGATCAATGTGCTTTGTTCTAGAGTGTTGGACAGGATTCTTTTTATGTTAATAGCACTTGTGTTGTCACAGAAGATAGACAACTTACCTTGAGCGATGCCATAATCATGAAGTATTTGCTTCATCCATAGCATTTGTGTGCAACAACTCCCAGCTGCAACATACTCAGCTTCTGCAGTAGATAGAGAAATGCAATTTTGTTTCTTGCTGTGCCAAGCCACAAGATTGTTCCAATAAAGAAACATCCTCCAGAGGTGCTTTTTCGATCCTTTAGATTTCCTCCCCAGTCAGCATCAGAATACCCTGCAATTTCCACGTTAGTGTCGAAAGTATATAAAATACCACAGTTAACTGTACCTGAAATATATCGGATAATTCTTTTGACAGCTTCCAAGTGGGATTCTTTGGGATTTGCTTGAAATCGAGCACATACTCCCACACTGTAGGAAATATCAGGTCGACTGGCAGTGAGATACAGCAAACTTCCAATCATGCTTCTGTAGAGAGTGGAATCTATGGATTTTCCATGCGGATCTTCACTCAGCTTAGCAGTGGTGCTCATGGGATTGGTAACCACTTTCTTGGATTCAAGGCCAAATTTCTTGATGAGATTCTCAGCATATTTGGTTTGAGAGAGAAATATACCTGCATCAAGTTGCTTTACTTGCAGTCCAAGGAAAAAGGTTAGCTCACCACACATGCTCATTTCAAATTCACTTTCCATGATAGATTGAAATTCATTGACAAGATATTTAGATGTAGAACCAAAAACAATGTCATCAACATACACCTGAGCAATGATAAGATCATTTTTCATTTGTTTTACAAATAACGTTTTATCAATTGATCCTCTTGAGTACCCTTTTCCCACAAGATGAGTGGAAAGCCTTTCATACCAAGCTCGTGGAGCCTGCTTGAGTCCATATAAAGCTTTCTTGAGTCGGTAAACATGGTCCAGATTATGTGGATCTTTGAAACCTTGAGGTTGTTCCACATAAACTTCTTCTTGTAAGATGCCATTGAGAAAAGCAGTTTTAACATCCATTTGGAACAGTTTGAACATAAGATGACAAGCCACAGACAGAAGTAATCTCACAGATTCTAGGCGTGCAACAGGAGCAAAAGTTTCATCAAAATCAAGTCCCTCGACCTGTGAATATCCCTGTGCAACAAGCCTAGCTTTGTTTCTGATGACATTCCCTTTTTCATCACTTTTATTTCTGAAAATCCATTTAGTGCCTATGACATTGCAATTACTAGGTCTTGGTACTAAGTATCACACATCATTCCTAGCAAACTGATTTAATTCTTCTTGCATAGCACTAATCCATTCATCATCCAACAAGGCTTCCCCAGCATTTTTTGGTTCAACTAATGACACAAAACCAAACTGGGATATGACATTTATGTTCATCAGATTTTTAGAGATAAAACACAGCAATGCATTGTCATGGCTCACCTGATCTTGACTTACCTGTGTGGTAGCTTGACTTCTGGTCCTTAGGCCATCTGAAACTCTCCCAATGATATCTTGTTCAGAATGGTCCTTTTGAACTTGTTTGAAACCTTGTCTCATTGTCGGAGCAGATTTAAAGATACAATCAGAGGCTTCCTCTTCATTAGTCTAAATGTCATTGCTAGGAACTGAGGTAGAGGTGGATGATGTATATGCAAAAGATTCTTCATGTTTCATACATTGATCATCAATAGAGACATTAATGGATTCCATAACAACTCGGGTTCTTTTGTTATACACCCTATAAGCTCTACTATTTATAGAATATCCCAAGAAAACACCATCATCACTTTGAGCATCAAACTTACCAAGATGCTCTCTATCTCGTAAAATATAGCAAGGACTTCCAAAGACATGAAAGTATCCTACATTCGGCTTTTTACCTTTCCACAGCTCATAAGCTGTTTGATCTGTACCTGGTCTGAAAAAGACTCTATTGATTGTATAACATGCAGTACTAATAGCCTCAGCCCAAAAGTTTGTACTTAAACCTGCAGCATGTAGCATAACTCTAGCCATGTCCAGCAATACTCTATTTTTCCTTTCCACAATGCCATTCTGTTGTGGAGTGATTGGAGCTGAGAACTCATGTGACACACCAAGCTCATGAAAATAGTTAGAAAAGGCAACATTTTTGAATTCAGTACCATTATCTGACCTTACTCTAACTATGCTAGTTTTGGATGACTGCTTTTCAATGATTAACTTTTGACTCAAGTTTTTAAAAGACTCAAATGTTTCAGTCTTATCTTTTAAGAAATTGACCCATGTATATCTTGAGAAATCATCCACAATAACAAGCATATATTTCTTACCTCCAATACTTTCAGATTGAGCTGATCCTATGAGATCTATGTGTAACAACTCCAATACATTTGTGGTTGTTACAGAATTCACCACCTTGTGAGGTGCCTTGGTTTGCTTTCCTATCTTGCAGTCACCACATATCTTGTCAGTTTTGCCTTTTAAGTTGGGTAGACCTCTGACACATTGCTTAGAAGATAGCTTTAGCAAGTCCTGATAGTTTACATGTCCCATTCTTCTGTGCCAAAGTTCAAAAGTTTCCTCTGTGGATCTTACAGACAGACAGGACTGCAAGCTAAAAGATTCATTAGCTTGAATATGGTAGCAGTTATCAAAAGATCTCTTACCTCCCATGATACCTTCTCCTTTCTTATTTAAAACCAAACATCTCTGTTTGTTAAACCAAACATCTCTGTTTGTTAAACCAAACATCTTCATAGTCATCAGCCAAATGGCTGACACTGATAAGATTGGCAGTTAAACCTTCCACAAATAATACATTTTTGAGATTTGGTATACCTGGAGTGTTAACAGTACCTCGAGCTAGTATATTTGCTTTTCTTCCATCTCCAAAGGTGACAGACCCAGTTGTGTGTTCATCTTCAAAGGAAGCGAACCAGGTTTTGTCTCCAGTCATGTGTCTAGAGCAGCCACTGTCAACATACCAAAAGTCTCGTTGCTTTTCAGCTAAGGCAGTCAAGGCTACCAAACATGTTGCCTCAATATGAGATGTATTGGCACAAGCGAAAAGACATGTAGCATCGAATTCATTCGTATTAGTCAGAAGACATTTACTTTCATTTTTCTTGGTCCAGACATCTTTTCTTCTTTCAGTTTGACAATCTTTCTTAGAGAACATTTCAGCTAGTTTATTAATGAGTTCCTTTTGTTCTCTAAGCTCACACCTTAGGGATTCAACAATACACTTTTCTTGAGAAACCTGTGAGTTTGACAATCTTTCATTACATCTAGGTCTGATATGGCCTATCTTACCACAATGATGACAAGTAGGAATAAAAGTTTTAGAGTTCGTGTACCTGTTTCGACCAGTGGGGGACTCTTGGTCAAGCATTACCTGATAACTTGGTGTTGGTTGGTCTTCCCTTTGTTTCTTCATAGCTGTGACATGATCATCCATGGAGGCTTCTTTCTTTTCTACAGATGATCTCGATGCTCTTACGAACTTAGTACTCTTGGAGCTTTCTCCAGTGTACCCTAATCCACAAGTGTCATGAGGAGCTTTTCCTGATCCAAGCAATTTAGACATGGAACTGGAGCTGACATCGAACTTGGCGAATCTTTCTTGAGTTAATTGTAACTCTTCTTGCAGGGACTCATTTTAGCCAACAATTCCAAGTTCAATACTTGTTGTCCTTTAACATCCAGTTCTAGCATTTTGATTCTGTTGAGATACTCAGTCTTTTCAGTCTTCCATGTTGAAGACTTCTGGTCACCTTACAGATCTGCTAATTCACTCACATGTTTGCTTCTTTCCAGTTCCCATGCAGATTGTGATGTTTCCAAAATCTGCTCTAATTTTTCTTTTTCAGTTCTCAGGAATTCAAATTCTTTTTCCCAACTCAAGTTTCTAATCAGAGTTGCCTTTGAAGCTTTGTAGAGTTGTCTGCAGCGGATATTTGTTTCATCGTCAGAGAAGGCTTCGTCACTATCAGAGTCAGGTAGAAGTGATGATACAAAAGCAACATTTTCCACTTCCTCAGACTCATCATCACTCCAGGTTGAGAGAAGAGATTTATTATTGCCATTTCCATGCTTCCTATTTCCACAATCAGTAGAAATATGACCATAGCCACCGCACTCATAACACTTATTTTTTCCTGAATGAGTTCCCTTGAAGCTTGCTTTCCCATTCTTGCTGTTGTAATCACTACTGTTATTGCCATTGTAGGAGTTTTTCCTAGGGGTATTGGGATTTCTGGATGAGTTCTTGTATTTGAGAAATTTTTTTAATTCCTTTGTCAGTAAAGCAAGATCCAGTGTCTACTCTTCCTCTTCTGCTCCTTTGACTGCCTAGAAAGCTACACCCTTATTTTCTTCTCAGGCTTCAATCTCATCTCATAAGTTTTAAGATTTCCGATGAGTTCATCGAGATGGTACTCATCAATGTCAAATGAGTCCTCTATACTAGTGACTTTTGAATGAAACTTTTCTGGCAGGGCTCTGAGTATCTTTTTGACTATCTTGTCTTCATCAAAGGGTGCCCCCAGACTACGACATGGACCGGAAATTTTAAGGATTCTACCATGAAAATCATCCACGATTTCATCATCTCCCATGGTCATAGTTTCGAACTCAAAGATCAATGCTTGTAATTTCTGTGCACGTACCTTTTTATTTCCCTCGTATGTAGTCTGTAGAAGATCCCATGCCTGCTTGGCAGTATCACAATGACTGATCCTCAGTTTTTCCCGTTTAGATAAGGATGTGAAGATGCTGTTCTTAGCTTTGAAGTCTGCTTGCAGATCACGAACTTCTTCCTCAGTCCAGTCCTTCCTTGGTTTGGGGGTGGCAGTGGAAGAGCTTTCTTCTTTTGTTTTTATCATATGTACAGTCTAGCCATTTTCTACAATGTTCCACACATGTTCATCTTGAGCGTAGAGATATGATTTCATGTATATCTAATACTGAGTATATTTTTCACATCCACCATCGAACCATGGAGGACCATTGACAGATCCACCAGCAGCCCTATCACGTGAATGTTCCATCTTTCCTGGGATTACTTGAAGATTCTAGAACCCGCTCTGATGCCAATTGTTTTTACCAAATGGAACAAAATCTATCGAGTTTGAGTAATGATGCACAACAAGAACAATAAGAACACAGGAATTGCTGACGCAGTGTAAACCTCTCCACTGAGGAAACTTCACTGCTTGGCTTTTGACATAGCCAACACAAATAATCAATCCAATATGAAACAATGAAGTTTACAGTATACAAGTAGTGTTGTTCATAACAAACACTTTCACTTAGCAACAAATGCTAACTTGTTTTACTACTGTCCTAACTTCTAACTAGATCCAAATAGAATTCTAGCCAAGCTATCTTCCACTTCCTAGCACTCAATCGTCTCACAGATCTTGAGAATGAGTTATGAACGTGATTGATTATGCAATGGAATTCATGAAACAAACAGTGAGAGTTTTCAAAGATCAAGTTGAACAAGAACACAAGTGGTTCAAGAAAAAAACAATTTTTGCAACAAAAAAACTCTATCTCAGAAAATGGTTTCAAAACCTTTTTATAGGGAAGCAAGACTCCCCCTCAATCAAATCTTATCTTAATCACAGAATAAGATAAACATAGAAAGGTTTTTAAACTGTTTTGAACAAGTAATCGGATATGCATCCAAAAGAGATTTTGAGATCAATTAAAATCAATGCATATCAATTTAGAATCATGCAAAGATGATATGTATTAAAAACACCTCTATCTCAAGATCAGTGGATTAACTTCCTTGAATCTCTCTTCATGATTTGATTCTGCGATCTTCTTTTACTTGCTTTAAGTCTCCGAACAAGTAGGAGAGATACTCTCCTAATGCTTTGCACTGTCTGTTGTCCTTGAGGTCTTGGGAAAGTCATGTGTTGAAAAAGGAATGGTCCAAGTACATACAATTTATAAATTAGATGTTATGATTCTTTTCTTCATAACATAGAGAAAGTGAGCTTCTAGTTTATGTATAAGATATTATCCTTACCGTATGGACAATATTAGACTTTCTCCTTACAATTGCAACGACTAATTACAAAAGTGGAACTCTACAAATATGTTAAGTAGAGCATCAATGAAGGAGTCAAATGTTTCTCAGATAGTTTGACTCTTAAAAATTTGCACTTCCAAATTGAGTGATCGAGTAAGTGTTGTGACAAATGATATTTTGATATAAGCTTAGATAAAACAAATGATCAAACATCGTGCATCTACTAAAATATTTAAAACTCTAGGAAACCCTACAATTGCCTCAACCAAAAATAGGTGTTTCTGATGTTATAACCATAAAGGCTTTGGCATTAGAGCTAGTTTGCATGCTGCTTTACTTCATGGCTATCTTAAAGTTCAAGTTGATTGATTGATAGCTGTAAGTGGAAAAATAAACTACACATGAAGTTGCACAAATAATAAACACAAGATGAAGATCATATATATAGCATAACATAGCAAGATAATAACAGAATCGGTTATGAACATGAATCATACCAGCAGTGGTGGAGAAGGCCATCGATCTTGCAACAAGGTCTTCTGTGATCCTCTCAACTTAGAAGCTACTATCTATGGGGCTAGAACAGTATGCTTGCATGTTTTGAGAGGTCACAGGGATCTTGTATTTATATTGTACAGAACAATGAATACTTGCCCATAACAGGTTACTTAATATCATTATTACTGTATCTAACAAAATATATCCGATATATTCTTACTTGGTTACCAAGCCATTTAGATTCCCAATCGTAAATATTAGATTCACATATAAATACGAATATCATGGAATAGGTTTTCTCATATTATCTCAGATTACTTTCTCTTTAGGAAACAATAGTTATTACACTTGATATGCATTCATTAGATGTTCATATCAAGTCTTACAATCTCCCACTTGAACATCTAGTGAATCCATGTAATAAGAATATTGCTCAGTATAGACATAATAATCAACCAAAGTGTGCACAGAGATAAAATAAGTACCTTAATCTAACCAATCTCTGTCAATGTACAACCATGTTGAAGAACCACATAAAAGATTCAAAATTGTAAAAATTGATCCCTCTGCAATTACAAAACCCCATGATCATGCATCACATGAGATACTAGAATTATCACTTAATATGTACAGTGCCAATGAATGTGAATTTTAACTCTTGATGCATCTGTACATGGTCCTCTTAATGGTTCAATGTGCAAGAACCTCAACACTCAGTCAATGATTATAACTGATCATAATTTGTTATCAAAATTTTGATCCATAATAACTAATTGCTGAATGTATACATATATGGTAAAAGTTAGAAACGGATCAAAACATAATTCAAAAGAAAATGCTGCAGCAAAACAATATATAACTTAAAAACCATGGATAAATTGAATTTTATTGACTTGTAAAATTCAAATTTCAAATACAACTTGATAAGTTCTTAAGAAAATCTCAATCAAAATACAAAATTGAAACATAAATCAAAAAACTTAAAATCAGCTCAAACAAAAACAGAACTCCCACTGAATTTGGCAATACTCCCACTAGACTTCAGTATCCAAAGTAGGCAGAATGCCAATACTTCGTGCATGAGTTTGGAAGGCTACAACAGCTAAGGGTTTTGTGAATGGATCAGCCAACTGGTTCTGGGTACTAATCTTCACAATATCAAGCTCCTTATGCTTCACCCTTTCTCTAACACTATAATATTTCAAGTCAATATGCTTGGAGTTGGTTGATCTTTTATTGTTCTTGGTAAAGTAAACTGCAGCTGAGTTGTCACAGTGTACTTTCAATGGTTTAGAAATAATTGAATTCACCAACTTGGTCTGCTGCAAGAAATTCTTTAGCCACAAGCCTTGACATGTTGCTTCATAGATGGCAATGTACTCTACCATCATAGTGGAGTTGCAGTCTGCGTTTGCTTTACACTTTTCCATGCTATAGACCCTCTAACAAGCATGAATACATAGCCAGAAGTTGACTTTCCAAAATCAGAATATTGCCCTGCAAAGTCTGCATCCGAAAAGCCCTCAACTTCAAGCTCATTCACTCTTCGGTAAACCAAGCTATAACTTTTGGTTTTCTGCAAGTATCTTAAGATTTTCTTCCCAGCTATCCAGTGTTCATGTCCTGGATTGGATTGAAACCTAGCTAACATACTTACTGTAAAAGCCAAATCAGGTCTAGTACAGACCTGAGCATACATCAAGCTCCCCACAAGCCTAGAATATGGTTTGCTCTTCATGTCTTCTTTCTCAATATCATTTTTGGGGCATTGACTCTTGTTCAGTTTATCACCCTTAGACATAGGCACTTGTCCTGGAGAACAATTATGCATTTCAAATCTCTTCAATATCTTTGAAATGTAATTCTGCTGGGATAGTCCCAGTAAGTGCTTGGTTCTATCTCTAGAGATTTCAATTCCCAGAACATAGGAAGCCTCTCCCAAGTCTTTCATATCAAAATTACTTGAAAGAAAAGACTTGGTCTCCTGCAGCAGCCCCTTATCAGTATTTGCCAATAAAATATCATCCACATAAAGCACAAGAAAAATAAAATTCCTGCCACTGATTTTTATATATACACATTCATCAACCAAATTTTCTACGAAACCAAAAGAACATACAACTGCATCAAACTTAAGGTACCACTGTCGTTAGGCTTGTTTCAAACCATAAATTGATTTATTGAGTTTGCAAACTAAGTGTTCAGTTCCAGGCTCAATAAAACCTTCTGGTTGTCTCATGTAGATCTCCTCATCCAAGTCTCCATTCAAGAAGGCAGTCTTCACATCCATTTGGTGCAATTCCATGTCGAAATGTGCCACTAAAGCGATAATAATTCTGAAAGCATCTTTTGTGGAAACGGGTGCAAAAGTCTCATTAAAATCTATCACTTCTTGTTGTGTAAAACCTTTGGCCACAAGCCTAGCCTTATATCTCTCAATCGATCCATCTGCACACCTTTTGGTTTTATAAACCCATTTACAGCCGATTGCTCTATGGTTCTTAACAGGTTCTACTAATTCCCAAACTTGGTTATCATGCATCGACTTAATTTCAGCTTCCATTGCCTCTTCCCACTTCAGATTCTGATCACTTTCAACAGCTTGCTTATAAGTTTAAGGGTCATTACCATCACAAAAATCAAAATCTGCCTCCTGCAAGTACACTTCATATTATGCACTATTAATTGTTGGTTTTCTAATTCTCGCCGATCTTCTCAAAACCTATTCTTCAGCAACATGCTCATTCTGAGCCTCTTCTACAATTTCAAGTTGAGGTCCTATTTAAGCTTCTATGGGATTTGCCATCTCATTATTTTGAACTTGTTCCACAACTTCAAGTTGAGGTTGCACAACAGGTTCAGCAGTGATATTGAGGTCAATTGGTGCAGTTAATCTCTCTGTTTCATCTTCAGGCAGTTCTTGAAACTCGAGTTCAAGGTCTTCATAAGCATGAGAATGGTTAATTTCATCAAGAAAAACAACTCTATTTGTCTCGATGATTCTAGTACTGTGATTAGGACAATAAAATTTGTAACCAAAAGATCTTTCTGGATAACCAATAAAATAGGCTGAAACTGTTTTTGGATCTAGTTTTCCAATATGAGGGTTATAAGGTCTAGCTTCAGCTCTGCATCCCCAAACATGAATGCGATTCACACTAGGTTTTTATTCTTCCACAGTTCATAAGGGGTCTTGGTGACAGCTTTGCTTGGAGTTCTATTTATCAAATAATTGGCAGTTTTTAATGCTTCACCCCAAAGAAATCTAGGCAATCCCGAGGTACACATCATACTCCTAACAATATTAAGAAGAGATCTATTTCTTCTCTCTGAAATACCATTAGATTCTAGTGTTCCGGGTGTAGTGTATTGGGCTTGGATTCCATGTTTTTCTAAATACATTGCAAAAGGCCCCTTTTGTTGTCTTGCTTCAGTGTATCTACCGTAATATTCTCCCCCTCTATTTGATCTAACTGATTTAATCTCTTTCCCCAATTCTTTTTCTGCTTCAGTTCTAAAGATAATGAATTTCTCTAAAGCTTGAGATTTTTCAGACAACAAGAAGACATGACAATAACGGGTAAAATCATCTATGAAAGTGATGAAGTATCTATTTCCACAGATGGTGGTATTTGCAAATGGTCCACAAATATCTGTGTGGATCAACTGAAGTGGTTCAGTGTTTCTATTTGAAGTTTTATTCCTGGATTTAGTAAATTTCCCCTTAAGGCATTCTATACAAGTATCAAAATCTGACCAGTCAAGCTTAGGTAACAAATTTTCCCGTTCCATTCTCTGCAATCTTTCTTTGGAAATATGAGCAAGCCTTCTATGCCATAAAAATGCAGAATTTTCACTAAACTTTCTTTTCTTACTCAAGTCTGATTCACCATTTTCAATCAACATCACATCTTTAGGCAGAGAGCAATCAAGCAACCAATAATCATTAATGAAAAGAGCAAAGGCAAGAGATTTCGAACCAAAAGAAACTTTTATTCCTGATAAGTCGATGAAAAAAATACATCTTTTCTTGACTAAACACGAAACTGAAATAAGATTCCTCTTCATAGAAGGGATATAAAAAACATTCTCTAAATCAAAAATGGCTCCAGAGCCTAATACTAGCCTAACTGTCCCTATAGCTTTAACTGCTACTCCAATTCCATTTCCCACAGAGATGTTGACTTCATTTTTCCTTGGTGCCCTCCTTGTTATGAAGCCCTACAAATTGTTTGCAATATGTATGGGTGAGCTTGTGTCATGAAACCAGGAACTAGGGGAAAAATTTACTAAATTTACTTCAATAGAAAACACTGAAAACCAAGACTTACCCTTTTTCACCAGCCAATCTTTAAAACCCGTACAATTCTTTTTAATGTGCCCTTCCTTCTTGCAGAAAAAACACTTAAATGTCCCAGGTTTCTTGCCCTTATTGACGCCCTTCTTAGGACCAAGTTGGTATGGCTTAGTCCCGCTTGTGCCCTCACCAGAATTTGCAGCACTAGACGCTACAGCTTTACCCTTACCCTTCCATTTCTGCTTGTTAACCAGATTCACAGACACAGTCCCATGGCTCTTAATTAGCTCTTCTTCCTGCACACAAATTTCTATAAGCTCATTCAAGTCCCATTTTTCCTTCTGTGAAAAATATGCAGTCTTCAGTGGGCCAAAACTAGGAGGAAGACGGATCAGGGCCAAGTGAACAATGAAGGCATCAGAGAATGCAATCTCCAATTCACCAAGTCTAGTGGTTATGTGAATAATTTTCATTATATGCTCCCTAACACTCTCTGAGGTGTCAAACTTCATGCCTAAAAGCTGATCTAGTAAGGCTGAAATCTCTGCTTTCTCATTCTCCTTAAACTTCAGGCCAATAGCAGTCATAAATCCCAAAGCCGTATCAGGTTCAGCAACACTACCCCTCACCATAGGTGACATGGTTTGTTTCATAATTAGTTTGGCCATTCTATTGGTCTTATGCCACTCCCTGTCTTTCACAATTATCGCCTCAGGACTAGTATCATTCAAAACAGGTTGAGGCTCCCTCAAACACACATCAAGTCCTTGGAGGCCAAGATAAAGCTCAATACGCTCTTTCCATGTTTTAAAATTTGAGCCATTAAGAGGCTCAATGTTGTGCAAAGAATAGCATGAGTTCATAGCTGAAAACAAGGAAAAGAAAGAAAAATTTCAGTTTTCTGTTCAAAATTTTAAAGGCTTTGTTTGAAAAACTTGAATGCAAAATTCATAGCAATCCACAGAAAATTCAAACAAGCAAACGAGTGAAAAATTTCACACAGAAAACATAAAAGATCCCCAAAATGCACATTCAATTGAAAGGCTTTACCTGTTGGCACAAAGACAATTCAACATACTATTTTTTTTCTTAATTGTAAAACTGAAAATTTAGTGAATAAGGCATCACTGAATAATCAATGCATGGTAGCAAGAAGAAGAGTTCAGATCACTGAATTTAATCTCTAAAATTTCATATCACACTGTTTTGATTTTAAGAATGTGAAGGTCAATCCTTCTGTTGAAGATACAATCACATCCCAAAAAACAAAGACACAAGTTTAGTTCTATTCTAATGATCAACATAACAGTATAGTGATAGATTGATATTACAACATGCATCAAAACACCATTACGTGATCTAGAACTTATTATGGTTGTTACTGATTTTAATCTTATACAACCAGTCAATTAGAAAATCAAATAACAAGACGTAATGATCAATGTGGGAGATTTTCTTGTTAATTGATATTTCACTAAATTTGATACAAACATACAGATCAATCTAGACAAGCAAAACACAAGAATCATTCTCAATCATAATCAATACCAGCAAAAGTCGAGATACCAGAAAATCATGATCAAGAACATATATATATAGTTCATAAGATACAGAGCAGTGAAAGCACAAAACCCATCACTCAATCACAAGACAATTTCAACAATACAAGAATTCATGATCAAGCAAAACAAAATTTAAATTTCATCCGGTCACCATCTACACTAGCCTAGACGCACGCTGGGAATGCTTCTAAGGTTCTCATTCAACATCAGAATTATGCATGTATGTAAAATTCTAAGTTTTTGAAACGAAAATCTTACCGGTACGCTCTCGCGCTGAAAAAGGGTGTTAATTGAAACAAATAGACATGAAGTAGAATCAAATCAAGGCATACCCGTAGCGAAACTTGAAGGAATTTTCAATCAGAAGCATCAAATTCTCAAAAATTGGAATCATCTCTCACAAAAACTTAAAACCCCAAAACTGAAACTGGAAGAGGAGATACCGTTCAAAAAACGGTGTTTTTAGGGAGTACTGTATGTGCACTTGGGCAATAAAATAGGCCTAAATATATTGGTTTGTGAGTAGACTTGAATAAAGAACAAAAGGAGCAAGCCATAAAAGGTTTTAGGCCTGTTCCGGTTTTTTTTTTTTTTTTTTTTTTGAAACTTTTGCAACACAAAACCTAATATTGCAAAAAGCCAAATCCGGTTTATTATCATGCAACTAAGGCTCTGATACCAATTGTAAGCGGAAAAATAAACTACACGTGAAGTTGCATAAATAATAAACACAAGATGAAGATATTATATATAGTATAACATAGCAAGATAATAACAGAATCGGTTATGAACATGAATCATACCAGCAGTGGTGGAGAAGGCCATCGATCTTGCAACAAGGTTTTCTGTGATCCTCTCAACTTAGAAGCTACTATCTATGGGGCTAGAATTGTATGCTTGCGTGTTTTGAGAGGTCACAGGGACCTTGTATTTATATTGTACAGAACAATGAATACCTGCCCATAACAGGTTACTTAATATCATTATTACTGTATCTAACAAAATATATCCGATATATTCTTACTTGGTTACCAAGCCATTTAGATTCCCAATCATAAATATTAGATTCACATATAAATACGAACCTATTCCATGATATTTTCTCATATTATCTCAGATTACTTTCTCTTTAGGAAACGATAGTTATTACACTTGATATGCATTCATTAGATGTTCATATCAAGTCTTACAATAGCATCAACAAGAAGATTTCTACACCTTGGCTAATCAAAACTCTGGTGCATGACATCCCTGAACTAGCTTCCTATTTCCAGTTCATTACTCTCATGTTTGGCAAGAAGCAAATTTTGTTCCTGATGCAATTGTAAGTGTTGGCCAATCTGCAATTATTCACTTCCACTTTGTGCCCTTCATGCTTTTAATTTTGATGCTTTAGGTATAAGATATTTTATAATTTTCTATTTCTACAATAAAAAAGAATGATAAATTGAGGTGTTTAGTACAATGTCTATAGTACAATGTCTATGCATATACAACTTGCTCACCTAAGGAACAGTTTTAAAGGATTGTGAGAGACAAATAGATCTCAGCCACATGTATTAAATTCAAATGTTGAATTTATAATAACCTAAAATTGTGCATTTATTCTCAGCCAGATGCATTTAGCTAGTCTCTTAAGTGAGCAGCCTTGTTATGCATAGAAATAGTCTACCACTTTTGGTTAATTAAATATTTACATTTTATTTTATTTTAATTTTTTTTATATCAAATAAACAACTCATATGCAACAACTAGTGTATTGTGAGTCGAACTCACGACCTCTCACTTATAAAAGGAAGACTTATGCCATGAGACCAAATGGTACCGGGCATATGTAAATAGTTTTTAAAATAAAAAGTTTTAGATATATGGTGGGCTCAAGTTCATATTTTTAACTCTAAACTTCAAAACTAGGCCTACCTTGCTCATTTTTTTTTTTTGAAAAACTAAAAGAAGATTAGGCGGTATTAGCTCTCATATAATAGTGAGCACCCATACAACCCCAAGGGGGACCATTACAACTGGAACCCACTGCCCGTCCTTTGCTAGAAGTATTATTAATTAAAATCAAACCAAGTACAAGGAGTGGATAGTGAAGGACTAAGCCAAAACCACTGTCATAAAATAACAATGACAAATAGAACCAAGCAAATGGAAATTAATAGATAAATCCCACGCCAAATTAAGCAAAACGATATGCCATACGTGATGCAAAGTCAAAGCCAAAGGAGTGGTACAAAAATTGGGGAAGAGCGTTCCACCCTCTATCATCTTCATAGGGAGCACCATAGTTAGCAATCACATTTGCAACAGTGTTTCTGTCTCTAAAAATATGTGAAACATCGAGATTCATCTGACTTTTGCTAACCCGAGACAATTTACCCACTTTGCTTAAAGACGCCAAGGAACATTCTTTCTCCTTATTAGTTGGTCATTCATCTTAAATGAAGGTTTAGATGATTCAGCAATTGTTGTTTTCCTTTCGAAAACGTGTGACGAACCTCCACCCCCTCTTGCTACATTGATTGTTATTTGTGAAGACCGTTGCAAATGAAGAAATTTGTTGCTGATACAGTTGTCAACTCAGTCATTTTATTATAATTGAGTTTATATATCATAAATTTTTTTCTCAATTCTTTTGTGAGAGAAGCTTATTTTACAAAAATAGTAAAGAGTAGCTGTGAATTTTTCGCTAAAACAAAGAACCAAAAAAAAAGAGAATACTATTCTCTTCTTTCTAAACTGGGCCCAACTTGTGGCTCCTTACACTTGGGCCATTCATCCTTTTTTGTTTTTGGTCACATTGGGCCGTTAATCCCAAAACATTAACTTACAACACTATATGCCCAGCCCACATCTCAACCACAGAAACCCTACCCGAGGAGCAGCTACTATAAAACCAAACGAACCCTCAGCCTCTCTCAGAATTCTCATATTCCCAGCCGCTCCACAGAAAACCCTAGAGAGAGAGAGAGTGAGCAGCTCAAAATGCCGGCTGGACATGGTCTCCGATCTCGAACCAGAGACTTGTTCTCTAGGGCCTTCAGGAAGAAGGGTTACATCCCGCTCTCGACTTACCTCAAGACCTACCGGATCGGCGACTTCGTCGACGTCAAGGTCAATGGCGCCATCCACAAGGGTATGCCCCACAAGTTCTACCACGGCCGCACAGGTCGCGTCTGGAACGTCACCAAGAGAGCCATCGGAGTTGAGATCAACAAGCAGGTCATTTACTCCGAACCCTTCTTTTACTTCTTTGTTCTTCCATGTTTTCGGTTTTTGAAGTTATATGTCTGATTTTGGGCGAAAATGATTGTATGGATTTGTGAGCTATTGTTGAAGTATATGCTCGTTTTTGTTGTTGTTCTTGTTTAGGGCTGAGAGTAACGAGTTAGGTCTGGCCAATCTAGTTTTGGTGTTTGGTGTTTGGTGTTTAGTGTTTGGATTTGATAGATATTTCGTAGATGTGTGAAGGTTATCAAACAAAAAAAAATTAGTTCATCTTGTTCATTTTACCTTTGATGTTGTACTGTTTCAGTGGGTAGTGCTTATTGTTGATATATTGTTAGGTTATGTTTTCAGTTACGTCAGATACTGAAGATTGCAGGATTCGAATAAGCCTTGGTTGAAGTTGAATAATGAGAATTAGTACTAGGATGTGATGTGATTATTGTTAGGCCTTACTCATTATGAGGTATGTTGGAGTTACGTATCTTGATTTTGTTTTATGAGGGTCTTGAGAGTTTAGGTAAATTGATGGTTTTTCGTTCAGCGGTTACTATATAAAATGAGGTTAGTAGTTGTAACATGAATTGTATTCACAGTAGTCAGAATCTAGGTTGCTTCTTTATGAGCTTGTGATCTCACAATTCTAATTGTATGCCCTGCTTTTGTTAATGCAACTTTATACATTACACAACCCAATTGTTTATTGTATGTTCTGCACAGTTCAATTCAAAGGTTTCCTGATTGTTTACTTTTAAATGAGAGCAGGTGGGTAACCGAATTATCAGGAAGAGGATCCATGTGCGTGTGGAGCATGTGCAGCCATCCAGGTGCACTGAAGAGTTCCGTTTGAGGAAGGTGAAGAACGATGAGCTGAAGGCAGAGGCCAAGGCTAAGGGTGAGGTCATCAGCACCAAGAGACAGCCAAAGGGTCCCAAGCCCGGTTTCATGGTTGAAGGTGCAGTTATGGAAACTGTTACTCCCATTCCTTATGATGTCGTCAATGATCTTAAGGGAGGTTACTAGGTCTACATTTATTTGGCTTTGTTTACCATCCGGACTAATTGGATGTCTCTTTAGTTTGTCCTCTTATAAATTTTTGAGATATTTTTATTTGCTGCAGAAGTACTGGTTTAGTTTTGATTAATGTGTTTTGATACATGTGATGTTTTGAAGTACAATCTTGTGCGAATCTGGAAATTTTCTTTGCGGTAGGTTAATGTTTTTGAAACATGTTTAAGTTGCTCGACTGTCTGTTTTTAATGCCAGGCACTGCTGGCCCTTGAATAGTCAGTATTAAGTTTTTTGAACATGGTGAGGCATTTTGCTGGCTCATCCCTGCCATTATCTTTGAATTACATAAGATGATAGTTAGGGACATGGCATGAGAAATATTTGGTCATGAGGGAAAGTGTTTCAGTACAATAAACATGTGAGACCTTTGGCTCAAATCCTTTTATGTTTTTTTGAATTCAGTTCTCCGTCACATTGTTAGCAGTAAACAACCACTTTTCTCAAGGAACCCATGTTTGGTTAGTACTTGTTCAATTCAAAGACAAAAGTTTCTTTTCAAATAGAATCCCAAATTGGCCCTGTTGTTTTTTGCCCCCTAAAACTTGGACTCTGTTGAAATCTGTACATTCTTTGTGTTTCAAATGGCATTTGGAACACGATTTGCCCAGTTCTAGCACAATGATATGATCTATAGCAATATGAGCTGCGAGCCTGCGACCCGTGCCCAATGTTTGAAAGAATCAAATTTCTAGTTGGGTGTCCGACATGATTTGACCATCAAGCTATACATTGTTTCTTGGCATTTTAACAGAATGGAAACACTTTCCAAAAATGATCTAGATCTTTACGAAGATGGGGTAGATTCAGCTTCCACCAGTGGTGATTTTAGTTTCCGTTATTATGGTCATAAGAATCTAACAGATGCTCAAATGAAGCTTATCTAACAGATGCTCAGATGAAGCATATCGTTAGCACTGGACAAAGTGAGATTGGATTCCAAAAGAGCTAATTTGATTTGAGAACATTTGACAAAGCACTTCCATTTTCTTTCCCTAGAGTGTTCGATCTCTATCGTAGCATTCATTCTTGTCGGAATTTTCTGAAATTGAATGCTCTGTTTATAGAAGAAACACTATACATTTTTCTTTGCTGGTTTATCTGTCCAACAACTGTTCATTTACAATTTTTTTTTCATAAAAATCTTTGCAACGTGTATAACAAGGCGTTGCCCTTTTCATCTTACAATGACAAAGCTTTGAGTCTACAGACTCTTCCTGACCTCTCAGTTTTACTGAAGATGAAGGCATCCTGCACTCTCCTCTTTCTTCTTGTTTCAGGTTTCTCTTTCAATCGCATACCCCACTGGTTTTCAATTTGTCTAATCTGATATATCATTCTCGTTTTTTCTTTTTCTGCTAATTTTAATCTCAATTTCACACACACATGACATGCATGTACAATAGGACAATAATCAAGCTCATTTTGAGTCTGCATATCATATTTCTTTAAGGATCACTTCCGATCCATTGGCCATGAAAATCCATATCACTAGATCAAGATCCGGTGATTGATATTAATTGCAAAAAGAAAATGCTGCATTGGGTTTTGATTTTCAACGAAACCACTAGATATTCATGGTTCGTTGCCTCATACTTGAATCATTTGCATATTCCTGCTGTTGGATTTTCTGGACAGTCGGAATCTTGGCATCCTCAACTGTCCGCGGTCGTGCACACGCGATAAGGATCCCCGAGCACTCATGTCATAAGCAGATTGAGTCAAGCAAATGTGAGCTCCAGAAATGCATTCAGGAATGCTCCAAAGAACCATCTGGCGCAGGAGTGTGCAAAAATACCATTTGCTTTTGCACATACTATTGCAAGAATCCTCCAAACTGATACATTTTAATCCTTGCAGTGCAATCGTGCTGCGAGTTAAACTATAAGACTGTGAATCATGTGGCATGCATATCATCAAACACAAATATCGGTAAATAACAGCATTGCGATTGCTGTTAGTGATCGAGTTATGTATTTCCGTGTGTGTTTGCAAATTCAGCGTTGATAGCTGTAAGTACAAATTTGTGTTGCATGTTTTCTTTCATTTATTACCAGAATTTGGATAACAGAATCAGTTCAGTGCATTGATATTCTTTAGCAGGCAGCCGGTTAGCGAGTTTTGTGTCGAGTCGAGTACGGTGAATGTATGGAAACTAGCTAAAAACTTCAACAACAAAAAAAAAAAAAAAAAAAACACAGATTCATGCTAGAAGTGTTTTCACTTCAATGATTAATAAATTTTGTGCACAGTTCTGATAGTCACTTCAATCTACATCTATACTATAAACTCAGCTATAGTTCATCTTCATATTATGGAGTCATTCCTACGTTATCATGATCAGTTTTACTAATGTCAAGATCGAGGACAAGACATGTATGAGGTGCCAAATTGAATGAAATAAGATTTTAGCTAGAGTGGTTAGAGATGTGATCAGAGAAATAGCACATGCCAAACTTAGCTGTAGAGAAGTAATAATTGTACGTAGATCAGTAGATCGAGTATTATAACTTAGTAACCTTACTACTTTCAATTCATCAGTGAGATGCGCCAGCTTCTCTTGGTTTTGGTCCTTTTGGATGCTTCTAGATCGATCCCTCTCACATCATAAACTTAAGGCCACGTTTGGTTCGCAGAAAGTAAGCATCAGGAAAGGAAACTTGTTCATTTCTTGCGTTTGGGATGCAAAGGGAAAGGAAATCATTTCCTGAAGGAAGGGAAAATAAGGGGGAAAATAGTTCCTTCCAAATGTGATTCTTTCTCCCCTTCTTTCTTTACATTTATTACTCACACCATATTATTTTATTACATTATTTACAAACTTTTTAGCAACTTTCCTGATAACTTTCCTTACATTACCAAACAATGGAATGGAAAGTTCTTGGGAAATTTCATTTCCCTTCCCATGGGAAAGATCAAGGAATTACTTTCCTTTCCGTGAACCAAACGAGCGTAAGAGTAACCATCTACTTTCTCCGTCTAAAATGAATAAAGTGCAGATTCAATGAAGATGTGGAAAGGTCATCAAGTCTCACTAATTGGATGTGGGAAACCATGAACTGGTACTTGTTCAAGAATAAACCCAGAATAAATTGATATTTGATTAGTTCAACGGTTGGTGATCAAGTGATCAAAATGTGACCGGCAGAAGTGCATACCCCTCGGAGCTATTTGGTGCAGGTGTGATTTTTTTTTGTTTTTGTTTTTTTTTGGAGGAGAACCGAACCCTGACATAGCTAAATTCTAACTTAATTCAATTCTTGAACAAAATACGTAACTAAAAGAAATTTCAAGGCACAATGATAACAACATACGTGGTGTGGTGTGGTGTGGTGGTCGAGCGGCATAGTCTGGAACCCCCAAGTCTAGCGTTCGATTTCCAGCTCCATCCCGTGGCCAGCAGATTTGAGGGACCTTTGTTTGTTAACACGAGGGTTTGTGCGTCTGCAGTGCAGTGATTAGTCTGGCAAATCTGGGATACACTGCATGAGGGTGCGTGTGTGGTTCTATTGACGTCTTCCCCCTCAAAGATGCTTTAGCAAATTACGGTTCATCCTCTGTAGGTTTCATTTGGTGGGACTTGACTCCCTCTTTTATTCATGCTAATTGTGATAGAGATCGACTAGGGCTACCAAACTTTCGTGTTTGGTACTTGGTGTTCATTTAGTTGTTTGGCTTTTGCTTGGGAGGTTTGGTTTGGTCCCCCTCCTTTTGTAATCTCTTTTTTTATAATAAATTCTGGGGTTTTGGAGGCTTTCTGCCTCTCTTAATCTCCAGTTTGCCAAAAAAAAAAACATACCTCATTAGTAGATACCATAAAGCTAAAAATTAGATTGAGAATATAGTCAGTAATGCACAAACTTTTTTTTTTTTTTTTTTTTTCAGTGTAGAGAAACTGAACCAGTATTTGTATGAGTTTGATATCAGGGTGCTATATATAAGTTTTCCACAATAAATTTTGAAATCAAAGCACAAATTAAGTCATAAATCGCAAACTTTCATACAATTTAGACATATAGATTAATTTCTTTCCATATGCTTTTTTACAAGTTACTAAAGGGTACAATGGATACAAAAAAAGGACAAAAATTATATTAATTGGACAATTTAATCAATAAGAAATGTTTGATAATGTGGATTGGGTGTAGATTGAAGAGAAAAAGTGATTAGGTTTAACCTAATAAATCATTGACAAATTGGGGTTAAACTAATTTTTTGAATCATCAATCACTTATTGTTCAGTTGTATAAAGTTAATTATTTCCCTCGTTGTTCCTTTTAGGAAGCGGAAATGGGAGACTCACCATCTTTTTCATGGAGAAGCATCATAAGTAGTAGGCCGGTTTTGGAAGCAGGAGTAAAATGGAAAATAAGGGATTGTTCACAAGTGAGTATATTGAATGATAAATGGATTCCAAATTGTCATCAGTACATGATTCAAAGGCCAAAAAACACAGTTTTTGAAAGGGTAGCAGATCTCATCAACATGCAAGAGCGTGCTGGAATTCCAGCCATAGTTCATTCACTTTTATCTTTAGTTGTAGCTGAACAGGTTTTTAAGTATTCCATTAAGCAGACGTCTGCCTTGCCCGACAGGCTTTATTAGCCTAGAAAAAAGGGGATTCTTTACGGTTAAAATAGCGTATTGGATTGCTCAAGAAGAGGTACTTGGGAATGTACTAACTGCTACATCTAATGGTGATCCTTTTAGGGAATTATGGAGAAGACTATGGAGAGCTAAAGTGCCAGGCAAGGTTCAAATATGTGTTTGGAGAGCATGCAACAACCTGTCGCCCACAAGAGGAAGACTGCTTACAAAGGGTTACGTTGGTGACGGGCTGCCTTTTTGGCATGAACAGATTGGAAGATACAGCTCGTGTTTTTAAGTGTCGCATTGTTGTGGAGTTGTTATCTGCACCCCCTGTTAATTATGGCATGCCTTGCATGTCAAGGCAGAACTGTTCGAAAAACTAATGATGCTCATTTGAGTGCTATTGAAACAGATTGTTTGGAGGCCATGAGATTTTGAACAAAGATTATGAGCTTTATGTGAATGGCAGTTTAATAGATGACTTACAGGTTGCTATGCGCAGTATCAAGGGTGTGCAGAGTGCAGACTGATAAACCAATCATTAATTGATCAAGCATGACTTATCTTCTGTTACGTGATATACTCACTATCTGATTTCATTTTAGTCCTAGACGTACTAGTATAGATAGGTTTCTGTTTACCAGTCTTTATCTTTTCTATATGTAGAGTCTCACACTCCTAATACAATTGTACTTGTAAGTTACTGATCAATAATAAGCAATCATCCACATAATTCATAGTGTGTACGTTCGACAACACTTCAGTTCAAATCCTTATGGTATCACGAGCCTAAACGTCCAACAATTTTTTTTCCTCTCACCCACCCTTCCCATGGCTACTACTCCAATTACCTCTTCCACCGCCGCTGGGTCACTTCCTCCACCATGTCAACCGCAATGTCCACTACATCATCAACTGAGGCCTCTCCCTCTGTCACCAACTTTATGTCCATCAAATTGGACCGTACCAACTATGTACTATGGTTGGCTCAAATTCTGACCACTCTCAAGGGTAGAAAACTGATAGGATATGTCGATGGCACTTGTCATCGTCCCATTTGCTTTAAAACCGATGCAGCAGGTCAATTGACAGATGAAGTCAACCGTGCCTATGATCTTTGGATGGCACAAGACCAAATGGTGCTTGGTTGGATTAACAACTCGCTCACACCGGTAGTGCTTGCTACCGTTGCTCATAGATAGGGTTAATTTCATCGGTCAATTGACCTGCAACATCGGTTTTAAAGCAAAGGGGACAATGATCGAGAAGTGCCATCGACATATCCCTTCACTTTTCTACTCTTGAGAGATTTGAGCCAACCATAGTGCATAGTTGGTACGATCCAATTTGATGGACAGAATAGAAAGTTGGTGACAGAGGGAGAGGTCTCAGTTGATGATGTGGTGGACATTGCAGTTGACATGGTGGAGGAAGTGACCCAGCGAAGGTGGAAGAGGTTATTGGAGTAGTAGCCATGGGAAGGGTGGCTGGGAGGAAAAAAAAAATGTTGGACGTTTAGGCTCATGATACCATAAATGATTTGAACTGAGGTGTTGTCAAGCACACTATGAATCGTGGCTGACGATTGCTTATATATGGATCAGTAACTGACAAGGCGAACACCTTTTTCATAGACCCAAATCCTTTATGGTATCAGAGGCTCAAGGCGAACGCCTTACCGAAGCTCTCCCGAAAACGCCTCAGCTTTTTAAAACATTGATGGCTACTACTCCAATAATAACCTCTTCCACCTCCACTGGGGTCACGCAGATCCAACATGCTCCCA
Organism: Rosa chinensis; assembly: GCF_002994745.2. Classification (NCBI taxonomy): domain Eukaryota; kingdom Viridiplantae; phylum Streptophyta; class Magnoliopsida; order Rosales; family Rosaceae; genus Rosa; species Rosa chinensis. The sequence continues at coordinate 24,630,245 of NC_037090.1, read as the reverse complement.
GAACATGCAATGCAGTGGCGCATAGATTGGCCAAGATAGCTTTTGAAGCTGATCAAATGGAAGTGTGGTTCCATAAAGCTCGTAACTGTATCTTAGATGTACAACAGCAAGATTGTAATAACCGTATTACTTAATCCTTGAGTGAAAGTTTCTCCTATAAAAAACAAAAAGTTCATTAGAAAAAGCATCATGGACTGTAAAAAAAAAAAGCGTTTTACCCCTTTTATAGTTCTATTGATGTCTTGGGAAGTCTCAGTCTATAATTGTACATTATTTGGTACATACAAACTTATAAAGTTCGAGACCATTACTATTCATTAGAGAAGTCATAATGCTACGTACTCCTCAACTCTTCAATACACAAACGCATAAAGTTTGAATCGAATGACATCACTTTGAAGATAAACGTGCCCGCCTCTCTTTTCATTCTTATTTGAAAGTTCATTTACTGCCATGTCAAGAAATTTCTTACAGTTGATTGCAGAAAGGTCATTTGTGCGTTGAGCAGCACCAAAAGCTGAATTGTTGGATTCCTGAAGCTTTATCATCCCATGATCATAAAATTGTGGACTTCGAAGAGTTTTCGAGCGTAGTTGAGTTAATAACTCATAAACTGACTGTTTAAACAACAGGAGAATCAAAAGACTTGTTATTTGTCACATAAATTCCGTTTTTCATATGAATTATGCTTGTGAAGTTTGCAGTTGAGTATTTTTAGAGGCATTCTTCCATCCAAATTAGAGCTCCTCGCTTGTAAGGGCAAAAGCTTGAGAAGCTTCTCACCTTTTTCAAAGATACAATGCTTGCAAATATATTTGGAGATTTAGTCCTTACTCATCCGGAATACAAGTTCTTTTGGTTGTAGTTTGGATCCCTGGATGGTAGTTTCAAATCCTTCATGACCAAGTGACCAACTATATCAGGGGGTGTGTGTGTGTCACAACGTATATAGTACAATTTTTTTTTTGTTGAGATAAAGAGCTCATAAATTAATATCACCTAGATTCATGGTCATAGAATAGTACAAGGACTACTCCACATGGAAACAATTAGAGCACAAAATAGTCTATGCTAATCAAAAATATCTCGCCTCGTAGACAGTGTATTCTATCTAACCCTACTACGCCAAGCACGCCATTGTGGTACAAGAGAGCGGCCAGATACTTCTACGAAGGTTTCTAGAGAAGCTTCTAACAACATAGGCCATAATCTGGAAAAAAAAGAGAACCAACTAGGCAGAAACTACCTCCTTCCCCTTAGTAGATTTAGGAGTACTAACTTTTCCTGGCATAGAGAACTCGGGAAGGCCATTAGCCAGCTGTTCTCCTTTCTTGCTACCTTTGCTACGCTTCATGGGTGAAGTCTTGACCACTTTGTAGTTTGCCTTGGTCTTATTCTTGGCACCACGAGGACGGCCTTGTTTCTTAGTGCCTTCTTGAGCAGCATTCATCACAACCAACCCTATAGAGACATTATCAAGGTTGGTTCTCCCAACTGCAAGACTAAATCGAGGCTTCTTGGGGGAAACTCCCAGGTTCTCAACACGTTTCCTCCTCATACCAACCAACTGTGCCATACTCTGATCGAGCAACACATCTCTAGAAGACAATTCATTACTGCCATTACCACCACTGGACTCCACCCCCACCACAGGGCTCTCCACCACCCGTGTAGCCTTGCTGCTACCATCAAGACCTGTCTTGGTACTAGAAGTACCAATTCATCAGACTGAAGCGCCTTAGGATGAAGTGGCTTGCGAGCCTTAGCTTTTGGAGTAGCTGCCAACATGAAACGGGCCAAACCTGCAACAACTTCCTCTTCCACTCGTGCCCTAAAGACTAATGCTGGTCCAGAGGCCGGAGTGGTGTCTTCCCGAGCCAGCACTCGTTCCAAGTTGCGCTGAACGGGCGAAGTATCCTCCCTTAGGGCCTCCCCTAACAGCGGACCTGCACATGGGAGGCCGACATGGGTTAAACGACCACACTCCACACACCGGCCAAACAGGTTTTCGAATACAAACTCAAGATCCACATCTAGCCCCTCTTCCACGGTGAAACACCTATGTAACACCACCGATTGCATCAGATCAACCTCGACCCGGATTCGAATACGACTTGCATCATATTCCACCGTGTCTTTTTGAATAAACTTCCTTAGAGCACACCCGAGTCGACGAAGGCACCTGTTCGATTGAAACGCTGGTGGTAAACCCTTCACCTTGATCCAGAAAGCTAACGTGTTCAAAGGGACTGCAATGATTTGTCCTAAGCTATCATACAGCCAAAACCACCGGCGCTCGATCAAAGCCCCAAGGTCCTTCTCGCAGAATATGGTTTCGGTCCGATGGGTCAGTAAGAGTGAATAAGAAGCGGTCCCCATGTTCCTGGATCGTGTGCCTCCCATTGAGCCGCAAAGCACGGCGGAACATACCCATGAAAGACAGCCGGTTAAAAGCCGTAGAAGTCTAAAGTTTGCCCACCAGAAAAGTCTGTGAGCGTCGAAGCCCTTCCCCACATGTTGGCTGGAGATCCACCGATTTCCTTCCATCAACCAAGCCCAGGGAAGCCGCCAGTCTTACCGCCATCTTATCCATAGCGTCCATGGAAGGAACTAGAACGAAGAGTAGCTAGGGTTTACTCTCTGAGAACTCACGCTAAAGAGCGGCTAGGGTTTTATTTTCATGTTTTTGATATTGATTATACTTGTTTTGTATATGGTACAAATTGAGTACTACATGAAAAGAAAAAAAAAAAACATGTGTATTGCAAATATAAAGAAACTAATATATTTTATTGGTGCAAGAAAGAGTAATCATATTTCATGTGAAATTAGAATTAAAAGTATACGACCGTACAACCACTTGGTGTGGTAAGCTTGGTCGAGCAGTCTAACATGGAACCCCCATGTCTAGTGTTTGAGCCTCAACTCCTATCAGTTTGTGGCCAACAGGTTTGAAGGGCATTCGGGTTAGTGTGCCTGCGATGGGGATTCGTCTGGCTTTGCTAGGATATCTTCTAGTGCCGGCCCCGGATGATCATGGGTCTCAAAAAAATTTACCCTTCTTTATATCTATGTAGAAAATTAAAGAGAGATGGGGAAAAAAAAAATAGCTCGCTTTTGCTTGCACAAGTACTCCGGTTTTCACAGATTATTTTCAATTATGGAATTGGAAAGCCTATGAAAGATTGGAGGAATTACTTTCAATTTTTCATTCTCTTTGAAGCTTGTTGAAGAATTCAACTTTTTTTTTTTTTATCAACATCAATACTTCGTTTGATTTGTTCATGATATGTTATTCATCTATTCTAAATTTATACCATTGAATTCGATCAGTTACTATCTAAGAGAAATAGATATTCATCGGGTAAATTTCAAGTTTTAGTTTCTCTTTGATGATTTAGAATTTTAGATATAATATGGATTTATTTTTTGATTCACTTGATATTATGAACCAATGAACAACACCAGAGTTTTACTCTAAGTGGTGTACAACACAACACATATATGGAGTTTCATTCAAATGACATGCTAGTTATTTTTTTGGGAATAGATTATTTTATATATCACAAATTGATTAGTTGATTATTGTTATGGTTAATGATGAAGGTCTTTATTATTTTGCTGAATTCTCTACCTTTATCAAAATTTCAATTTTGATTTCACTACAATGTATTTTTTTCGGTTGCTATACTAACATGACTCTTATTATATTATAAAGTATGAATATGGGGCTAGTTGGATCACAACCTCATGAGCCTTTTTTTTTTTTTGTTTGCCTAGAGTCCCAGAAATCTCAGGGCCGGCCCTGATATCCACGTGGACTGGACGGTTGTGTTACTCACTGAAGTAACCGAGATTACCCCCAATTAAAAAAAAAAAAAAGTATACGACTGTACGGTAATGTGAGATGGTCCTCAAGGTGGTTTGACTTCTTCATATGTTTTTTCAAACATGGATAAATTCATTGAAACCAGCTATTCAAAAATCAAAACGCTTAGGAGGACTTCTGGAATAAATTTGGGAGTGTACCAGAGTCAAAAGTGGTTTGAATCCAAGCTAGAACTGAGCTAAGACTAGGGGAGGGCAAAACCGGCCGAACCGGGCCGAAAATATGGTGGCGGTTACTGAACCGGAAAAAGCAGTGCAAAAATATTCAGCTTTCGAACCGGACCGGATTGAACCGGGTCGGAACCGGGTTAATATTCTGAACCGACCGCAAAAAACCGAACCGGCCTATTTATTATATTTATATATATTTTTATTAGTTTTCTTATGTGTCAATTTATGACTGGTGGACATTTGGTTGCACGTAGAACACTCACACCCGATCATGCCTAAACCTAAGTAACCCTAACCAAGTACGATCTCATTCAGTCTCCACTCTTACACTCGGCCTCCCATCTCATTCTCTCTCTCTCTCGACTCCACACCGAGCCCGACTGCGCACCGCCGCAACGACCGCCTCAATCTTGTTGCAGAACGCTGCTGGTTGCCCGCCGATCTTCACGCTGAGCCCGATCTTGCTGCAGAACACTGTTGGCTGCCCGTCGATCTTAACGTCGAGCTCGATCTAGCTGCAGAACGCTGTTGGCTGCGCGTCGATCTTCACGTCGAGCCCGATCTAGCTACAGAACGTTGCTTGCTGCCCGCCGATCTTTACGCCGAGTCCGACCACGCCGATCTTCACATCGATTTGCAGTTTTGTCGCCTCTCTGACATGGACTCGGTAATTCACTTCTCTGTTTTCACTTCGATCTTCATGGACTCTCTATTGTGATAGTATTTCTGTAAAACTTGTGAGGATTCAGATTGAACTTGTGAAACTTTGGATTTTAGGGTTCGGGTTAAAATCTTCATTGTTCTTGATTTGATTTAAACTTTCAGATACTTTCTCGTTAACTTGTTGTTAACTTTGGAGTCTGTTGTTAACTTGTTCATGGGAGTCTGTTTTTAACTTGGAGTTTATTGTTAACTTGTTTATTGGACTTTGTCTATCTGTGTGTTTTTATTTTGTAGATTGGTGATGGGACGTCACAGACTCCAACTCAGTCTAGCATCGGAACTACACCAGCTTCGGCTGAAGTCGGACAACTCCTCATGTCTCCTCCTGCCGCTGCAACACCAACTTCTGCAGCAACCGGTGAAGCTGAAGAACTTGGGAAGAGGAAGAACCAGTCAGACGTCTGGGAGCATTTTGTGAAGCAGAAGAATCCAGATGGTTCGAAGATGGCGAAACTAAGAGCCAAGTGCAAATACTGCCCCCAGACCTATGCCTGCGATTCCAAAGCCAACGGGACAACATCGATGAGGACTCACATGCAGTACCAATGCAAGAAGTGCCCGGCTTACATGCCAGCAAAAAGGCAGAAGTTCCTTTCTTTCGATTCTGCTTCCTCAGGTGGTAATTTAGTTGCTTTAGCTTATGATCCCATGAATTGTAGAAGAGCATGTGCTAGGATGATTGTTAGGGACGAATTGCCATTTAGTCATGTAGATGGGGAGGGATTTAAGGAATTCATGAAAATTGCTCAACCAAAATTCACAGTACCTAGCCGTAGGACAATCTGTAGAGATATCTGGGATCTCTATCAGTTTGAGAAGGAGAAGATAAGGGAGTTTGTAGCTAGGAATAATCTGAGGGTATCACTTACCACTGATACTTGGACTTCGGTCCAGAATATCAATTATCTTGTCCTCACTGCCCATTTCATAGATGAAACTTGGGTGCTGCACAAAAGAATTATCAATTTCTGTGTTATTCCAAACCATAAGGGAAAGACAATAGGTAAATTGATAGAGTCTTGCTTGATTAATTGGGGTATCGAGAGGGTTTTTAGCATTGTAGTTGATAATGCTTCGAGTAATCAAGTTGCACTTGATTACATGAAGGAGAAGATTGGAAATTGGAAATGTTTAGTGTTAGGTGGGAGTTTTCTGCATGTTAGATGCTGCTGCCATGTGTTGAATCTGATTGTGAGGGATGGGATGGAGGAGCTTGATTCCTCCATCGATGCAATTAGGAATGCTGTTAAGTTCATTAGAAGTTCACCTGCTAGACTTGACAAGTTTAGAAAGTGTGCTTCAAGAGAGAAGGTTGAACATAAGGGGGGTATAGTGCCTTTGGATGTCTGCACAAGGTGGAACTCCACCTATTTCATGTTGGACATTGCCGTTAAGTATCGGCAGGCCTTCTCTAGGCTTGAAGACGAGGATCAGCAGTATGAGAACTATTTTCTGGAGAGAGTTGGAGGAAGTAAAAGGGTTGGGCCACCTAAGAATGAGGATTGGGAGAAAGCTACGAGATTAGTGAAGTTCCTTAAAATCTTTTATGATGCAACCTTGAATTTTAGTGGGACTAAGGTAGTAACTTCAAACCAGCATATTCAATGGATTTGTACCATAGTCGATGAATTAGAAGAATGTGCAGCTAGTGATGATCCTTTGATGGTTAGCATAGGGTCCTCCATGAAGAAGAAATTCGACAAGTATTGGTTGAGGTTAGAGGACATTAACACAGTTTTGTTGCTTGCTGTTGTATTGGATCCAAGATACAAATTATTGTATCTTGAATACTTTTTTCCAAAATTGCATCCGGACAGCAGCATGGTGCAATTTATGGTAGATGAAGTGAAGAGGTCCCTCATGCAGCTATACAACGAGTATCACCAATCAGATCCTGTGGCTGCACAAGCCTCAAATGATCTAGCACAGCCTCGTGTTGATGATAGTGCTTTTGCACAAGGAGATGATGACTCACATGCTGCATCACTAAATAAGTTTATGAAGCTTAGGAAGGAGAAACATGTGGTGGAGATCAGGAATGAAGTTGACAAGTATTTGCTTGAAGCTGCGGAGGACCCTGCGAACAAAAACTTTCAGCTTTTAGATTGGTGGAAGGAGAGTGCTGTTAGGTATCCAATTCTGTCCAAGATTGCAAGGGATGTCTTTCCTGTTCCAGCTTCGACAGTGGCTTCAGAGTCTGCATTCAGCCTAGGGAAAAGGGTTGTGGATCCATTTCGAGCATCATTAACTCCAAACATGGTTGATGGGCTGGTTTGCCTCAACGATTGGTTAAGGGGTGGAACTTTTAATGAATACAAGGAGCCTACTAGGTCGGAGCTGGAGCTTTATGGTGAACTTGAAAAGCTTGAATCAGGTAAATTTGTTATAAAATCCATTTGTTATTTTCTATGTTGTTGAATTTCAAGTGTCAAACTAATAGAAATTTGACAATTTGTTGCTGTTTTGATTGGTAGGGAGTGTCATAACTCAGGTGGACGTTTCTGCACAAGAATGAATGATGCTTTAAAGTAGAGAGATGCATGTTATGCTGCTGTTTTGGTGTTGGCTGCAGATTTGCATATAAGAAGTTTTTATGTTTTCATGAACTGTTTTTAAGTTTGAAACTCCTTTGTGAGTTAAATTTGGGTCTGTAATAACTAATGGACTAGCTATCTGTTTCTGGACTTGTGGTTAACTGGTTGTTATGAACTAGGCTCTATGGTTTATGACTTTTAAGTTTGTAGGATTTTCCTAACTTTTTTCCTTTTCGGACTTTATGAAACTGTGTATTGAACTGCATTTTTTCCTCTTTATGCTTGTTGTATTGAGCATTTCATGGGCAGGTTGTGTTTTGCATGTTTATGCTTGCTGCAAATTATTTGGGCCAATTGGGCCCTAAATATTATGTTTGTTTTAACTTAATATTTGTGTATTAATAATGGATTTGTAATTGGGCCCTGAATACTGAATAAATAAATAAAAGCCCATTTAGAACCGAACCCGAACCGGGCCGCACCGAAAATTCGGGTCTCCGAATATGTCGGCCCAGCCCATTTAGAAACAGTTGTCGGTCCAAATTTAGGCCCAACCGAGGACTCCGGGTCGAAGTCGGGTTCGGCCCAAAACCGAGCCGGGCCGACCCGAGCCCAGCCCTAGCTAAGACCACATTAAGTTTATTAGTAACATCTTAATCGATCTGAAAACGATACCCTTCGTGGCCCGCTTAAACCAACCGCAAAACAGTCTCTCAAAGTGAACTTCATATGAATGAATAGGATTTGGCTTGCTAATGGAACCATCTGTTTTAGAAATTTTCAAATTAGAAGCTTCGTAATTGATATTTTTTATTTTCACCGTTTGCTGCCTTTGAGTTAAAGATGCATTCTCGATAATATTCTGGTCATCTTTGTGAAGAAAAACGAGAGTTGTCTTGGCTTCGTAAGATCCTATGAACACTCCATTTCTCTCATCTTGTTAGCCCACGTTCACTGACAAGTCTTACCCATCAAAACGAAACGAGAAAGGCGAGGAAGAAACTAGTTGGGAATAGTTAAAACATGACCTCAGCATAAGCAGTAATCCATTAACAAAATCACTGGTAATTCAAGCCCTGAACCCAAAAAAGAAACATACTAACACAAATGGTCCTCATTCAGTTCTGCAATTGTTTCTTGCAACTTCAGGCACATACATCTGCAACAGTTCCCTACAATCGCTTCTTGCAAAGTCCAGCACATTAACCTATCCCACTTCACTACAATCGGTTCCAAGGATGCAAAATCAGTTTAGCCTGCATTCTAGGCAGATGATGCTGCACCTATGACCCATCAGCATTCAATTTCCAGAACAGTTTCAATCACTAGTGTAGCTCAACGATGCATGCATCCACTTGCAAGATAAAAACACATGAAATAGCATCTAAAAACTGGATAGCATACTTTCGCAAGAGTAATGTACATCCGTTGAACAATTAGCAAGAAAACCATATGGTAATAGCCAACCAGAACACAAAAGATCGACTCACAAGCACACACCAATTTGTTTACTGGCAACCACATAATAATCCAGTAGCCAGGAAGCACAGTGGTGATAAGCATGCACCAAATTCTGTGCAAGCAAAGACGGAAGCAGTAATATCATTGCTTCCCCCTTTGTGAAACACTGGTCCATAAGTAGCAGAAGCAATGCAATAGAGACTGGTATTTAAGGACAGACAAACTCAGGATAACATGCATACCCGAGCATCACATGACATAATCAACAAGCAAATTATTTATGTTGAAACTTGATGACCCCCTCATTAACTATGTCATATCCGTTTTATCAACAAAACACACAAATCCAAACGGATATTTTAGCTTAGGCACATGCAAAATATAGCTAAGAAGCTACAATCAGGGACAGACTCATAACAGACAACAAAACCCCTAATAAAATAGCAGAAATGGAAACTTACAGCTGGTTATTATCTAGATACTGACATAATACTGATAAGCTACCACTTCACAACTAAACAAACAACCTTGTCATGCAAGATCTAAGCAAGTTCAGCAATACAAATTATATTCTGACAGGTTATATATAGTCTTGAACACCCTAAAAAAATTAGCCATGAACTCATTACCAAGTCTCATGACTCTGGCTGCAACATTGATACAGGTGATCAGGCTTTCATTGTTAGTGGCCACAGTTCAGAGTTGACATCGACATCAGTGTCAATAAATCACACGTCCAACTTATGTGAAGCATCATCTTGCACCATGTAGCAATTACAAATCCTTTTACATTCATACAAGTCCATCTCACATTCATATGCAGCATCAGCTACAGGTACGGACCCTTTCAACATGCATCCACCTTCTCATAGACCCATTTCAGGGTCATTTTTTTCAAAATAAACGAGACCAAAGAGGATCATCAGGTCAAACATTAAAATCCTAGAGCATATAACACTTCTCAGAAACAAAGAGCCAACCATATTCTTACCAAAGTTCATTTCGTTGAAGAAAACCAGTTAATTTATTGGCCCAGCAAACAGCTGACTGCAAATACAATCATACTTCTAATACCAGCAAACAGCATCACATTCACGACTAGAAACAGCATCAACGGCTACAAATCAACATCCTCTATCGTGCCTCAATCATTCTTTTCCCGAACACAACTATAAAACCCAAGAAATAGTTCATGATGAATCAGTCCTATGACTTAACCAGCAAAACCACCACTTACTCATAATCAAGAAAGTTAAAAAGAATGCTACAAAAGAAATGAAACTACGAAGAGAATGAAGATGAAAAGGTGCACATACTAAAGTAATTACAGTAGAGTATCCTTTGCAAATACTGTAATACCAACCTAAAAACTACAAAGGTGCAATAACTGCCAATCTGTCCCAAATTAATGCAAGATGCATAGAACGCTAATTAAAACCAGTACTACCCAAACTAGCAATTCAAAGTTCAGATAAAACCAATATGATCCGGACATCAGCAGAACATCCAGAAGAATCAATATGCTTCCAGGAATTGCATAGCAACCAGAAAAGTCAACCCTGCAAAATAGATACAAAAATTTACCAATTTAGTATACTTCAATGATGCAGTAGAAAGTCATTCCAGAAACCAACAAAATCATACACATCAACTCACATCATCTGAATGGCGAGGTGATGGACTTCGAGAATCAGCAGGATGACCTCGTGGTGAAACACTTCGAGAATTAGGCGATCGTCCATCACGACCATGTCCATAAGGGCTGACACTGCGGCTTCTGCTTAACGGAGAAAGGCTCCTTTGAGGTGTAAGGCTACGCCGAGCAGGGGATGCACTGCATCACATTAAGTAAAGACAATCAAAGTATTTTCAATGCTGAAACAATAAACGAAAAGGATTAGAAATAATTATAACCTATCAAAAGAACGGCTTCGAATCGGACTCTGCCTCCGCCTATCATAATCATCATCATCATCATCATCATAGCGTCCTCTTCCCCTGCTCCTGTAGTAATCAGGACTGGCACTAGGGCTCCTGCTTCGTCTATGGCGGTATCTGTCACGCTCATACCTATCCCAACTCCTACTGCGACTTCTCCTCCTGTAGTCCCGATCTCTATAGTCATCACGGTACCTAACAGATTTGAAGTAGTGAGTATCACAAATTCAATAGTATATCATTGTTAACTCAGCTTAATGTAATACTAGAAATCTCTACAAGAAGTCGGGTGAGTGGTTAAATAGTTTTTATATTTTTGATTTGACATTACCCCTCATATTAAACACATTCCCTATGTTATTAATATCAAGATGGCATTTACGTCAAAATTTTGCAGTTATGGTTGACAAAGTCCTTACTCTTAATTTCTTAAATATAGTATAGATAAACAGGCGCTTGCAAATTAAGTTCAAACTTTAGAAAACTCCACAAAACAAATTACAAATGTAAGCCTCCTAATACTCAATTACTCAATTTTCCTGATTTATTTGCCAATAAGCATTCATTCAAAATTGAAGTTAGATGCATTGCATTACATTCCACCTGATAAAACATTATAGCACTGGGATAGCAGAAGTTAGATACCACAGTTTTCCAACATCTGTTCCTAGAGTTGAGGAAAACAAAACCAGTGTGGTAACCCACAAGCCACCATCAATCGACTAATTCCACCTCCCGAAAGGGGAGGGAAGGAAGTCAATGGTTTTGAAACCCAGTTGGTATCCAATGGGCACTTTTGCCATTCTTATCTGTTTCCATCCCTATCTATGAAAGGAGTTTTCACATTCTTTGTCCATTAAGATATACAGTAGCTATCAAAATGAAAATATATGATAAATCAAGTGAAAAGGCCCAAACCTCGATCCTTAGAGAAACAAAAAGGAAGAAACTAACCTTCTCCGAGGACTGCGACTTCTTGACCTATGCCTCGATTTTGGTAGAGTTTCAGTAATCCTTCCTTTATGACTGGAGGGAGGACAGCAAGGAAAAAAAAGTATATTAATACTACCAGATGTGTAGGCATATGTAGACAAAAAAAAAATTCGCAAGTGAATGACAAACTCCGTATACATAAATGTAAGAGTACGGGACTGAAAAGCACCAGTGCACGACTAAAAGGAAAAATTAGAATCACGGTCCACTGATAATGCAACAAAATGTACACCCATTTAACAAAACAGTCAACAAAGCACTGCTCAGAATCCTAATGAAGGATGCACCAATCAGAAGATACATATGCAACCATGCGCAATGGTGCGAATAAATTTCAACCAGAAATGTTGTAAAGCAAATGAAAGACTGTAGTTGCAGTTCATACATAACTTTATGCATAGAACACAAATCCAACCCAAGCTATGCTTTACTGATCAACAATCCATTATATAGAAACATACAAATAAGCAATAGAACTTACATCCTCTCTGCATTAGGCCCATATTTTGCAAACTGAACAGTTATTTCGCGACCATCAACAACTCTTCCTGAAAAATACAATTGGCAAGCTCTAGTTACCAAAACTAAAACTAGTGAACCAGTTTTTGAGAGAGAAATGATAAGGTAATGATAATAAATTGATTAGCATACCATCGAGCCTCTCAACTGCTTTCTGTGCCTCATCTGCATATTTGTATCGCACAAAAGCAAATCCCCTGGACTCGCCAGTCCTAAACCACCAGAGCACAATAAACACCCAAAAATCAGTCAGTCCTCAAAAAATGAAAAAAGGAATTTTGTAGCTACACAAATCCAAAAGAAGGAAATTGAGGAAATCCTACAATTTCCTAGCCCTCCACCACTTCAAACTTCAAAGAGAAGATAAATCACTCATCCGAAAACGAAAAACAGAGGATCAAAGGCTTTCAATTCCAACATCTTCTCCGCATCCCAGAAAATAAGAAAAACAATGAACAAATGGAATTACATAAAAAAAAAAAAAAAACAATGATCACAAATAAACCCCTATAATTAAATGTAACACCAATTTTCTTAATTCTTGATCATCAATTTCATTTCAAGATTACTGAAAGATCAAACAGGATATAGAGTTATCCGAACGAACCTTCGGTCTCTGGGGATGAAGATGTCGACGACCTTGCCGTACTTATCGAAAAGCGGAAACAGATCATCCGCACTCGTCCCTAGTTACGATGAATCAATTAATCAACACCATGAGAAATCCCCTCAGAAAAATTGAAAACAGATAGAACCAGAGGATCAGAGAGAGAGAGAGAGAGGACTTACGGAAGGTGATGTTGAGGACGAGGAGAGAGTAAGTATCGGTGATGTCCGGAGGGCCAGACCTTCCGAAGTGAGACATGGTGGTGGTGGTGGTTGCAGCAGAGCTTGTGAGAGATTAGGGTGTGTAGTACCAAATTGGGGGAGGAGGATAGAAGAACTTTCCTGAAGTATCTTTAGGGGTTCTGGATTTGTATATAAATCATCTGGGGAGGAAGAGGAGGAGGGTTCTGGAATCTGGAGTCTCTGCCTGTCTGAGTATGGACTCTGGCCGGTGGTGATTGGATTTGGATTTGCCGCCCAAAACCAACCCAAACCCAATTCCGCTTGTTTACTGGACTTTGGGCTCTTTTACCGGACAAGGTAAATTGGTGTAACTTACAAATATTTTTCTTTTTTTGAATGAATGCAGCGTAAAGGGCCGGTGGCCCGGTGCGGTTGCCTTCAAAATTTGATTAATGAAACTGTTTAGAGTTTTTTACCAATAACTACAATGGGCCATTAATTCTTCCCATGCACAGGATTTATATTTTGTTGTCCATGCGGTCATCTTTAGAATGAGTAACAATAGTGGCACGTTTGCACAAAAACAAAAGGGCACAAACAGTTCTGGTTAATTACGACAATTGCCACAGCTGTCATTTCGATTTTCTCTCAAACCAAATCTATCAGATCTTGTTCTCCCAAAATCAAAACCGTCTGAAAATCAAAATCCTCTCTAAATCAACATCTCCGACGAAGCTAGGGCGCGACCTCGAATGTGAAACAAGCGCGCGACCCCTGCAGCAAAGTAATCGCGCGACCCCGGCGGTGAAGCAAGGGAGCGACACCGGCAACGAGGCTCTTGCGAAACTAGGGCTTGAAGATCAGTATAGAAACTTGTAGTTACTAAAAGGTCAGTAGCAGCTATAGCTTGATTTTTGTGTTATGCATTCAACACTGTCGAAATTTGATTATGCTTAGTAGCTTTAGCTGAGAAATTTTGGTTGAGAAATTCTGACGGTCATTATCTTCAGCCTCGTGTTGTTCACAGTCTCTTCCTCAAGTAAATGATTTTGGTTGAGAAATTTGATTATTCTCAATGGTTGAGAAATTCTGAGGGTCAGTAACTTTAACAAAGAAATTAACATTTAGGTTATTGAGGGTCAGTAAAGCTATGTGTATTGCAACCTCATTTTTATGTGTAGCTGGGTGGCGAATATTGATATTATGTGACTGATAATAGTACAAAATTAATTGTTTGAGCTTATTGACAATCAATAGCATTAAAATGCTGCAATATGTGCAATCTATGATTATTGAGTCAGTAGCATTAAAATTCTGCAATATGTGCAATCTATTATTATATGGACCCTTTAAAGATCATTAGCTTTAGTTTCTGAGGGTCAATAGCTTTAGTTTATGAGGGTCAGTATCTTTAGTTTATGAGATTTCTTTGTCCTGATGGAAAATGATGAGTTATGTGACCAACAATAGTACAAAATGAATTGTACAAGCTTCAGTTTATGAGGGTCAATAGCTTTAGCTTCATGATTTCACCAACCCTATGTTTATTGCAAGCTCATTTTTATGTTTATTTCTAAGGGTCAATAGCTTTAGCTGATTTTATCTGTACTGCAACCTCATCTTTATGTTTACTTTATGGGAAGGTCATTGCAATTATGTCTACCTATAGGCTCTGTGGATATTTGATCTTGTTATTGCTGTTAATCTTTATTTTCTGCTTGAAATTCTGGTCATTGATTTGCTGCAACTGTGAGTATCTTTTGGTTAGGTCTTTTGCATTCTTATAAGCTATAATGGTTTTTAAATCAAATTAAGGGCCAGTATACTACTGAGCATCAGTACTCATATGTTTGCATTTGACATATACATAAATTAATCGCAAATGCTAAAGAGAAAGGTTGCTGGCTTGTTGCAATAGACAATTAAAGAGGATGTACCGATTGAAAAACATGAGAAGAACCAGCATAGAAGTGTTTAGGCAGACAATGTGCTACAACTTGAAAATGAAATCAAAGAGAACCTCAAACATGAAGAAATCCTGCTTGAGAAACTTCTTCACCATGAGAAGAGGTGAACTTGAAAGCAACTTGTATGTGAAAGCAGCAAAGCCAAAGATAAATGATATAGTGTTCAAGTTTCACATTGTAATATGTATAAATAGTTTTTGGGATTATTAAATAAATGAGTTGTTTCTATAAAAAAAAAAAAAAGATAAAATTCTACATATTATTTCTTCATAATGCTACTGACATTCAGCAATGTTAATTCACATTATTCAAACCACAAGGGCAATTTCTTAATTTACTTGTCAATAGAAAGAACTAAAAAAGTGAAGGAATCTGACCGCAAGATCTAATACCTTGCACATGGGCCTTGCATGCTAGTGCATGGGAATTTAAAAAAAACATGTCTGCTGATGGTAATTTATGGACTAAAAGTATAGGTAGTGGTAATTTACTAAAACTGTTAAGAGTAAAAACATTTTTCTAGTGTTATTTGTATTTCTTCTTCTAAATAAGCTGGTAGCATGTGTTATATATATTGAATTATGTTGAATCAAATTAACATTCCATTGTGTGGTTTCTTTATGAATTCCTAACACTAGAAAGTGGAAAATCATAAATGGAGTTGCATTTTTCGAATGTATGCTCTCTCTATCACTATGAAAACGCAGATCAAGGATGCATGTGTGTTAATTGCATGCTGTATACATATCTTCCTGTGTCTGCTGATTGTATATGCAACCCGATATTGGTGACAAAAGTTAAGGCAATTGAGCTTGTTAGGGTTTTGTAATACGAAACATACAATATTTGTATTTTCGACAACTGTGAGAATAGCTTAATATTAAAAAATTTATAACTCGATGTTTGCCGTAGTCCATATAGATGTTCTATTGCTCATCTTCAGTTGAGTCGAAGCATGTCTAGTAGTAGTTAAAAATATTTGATTTCTATGTTTTAGACACCAAAATCACGCGGTCCACGACGTCCATAAGTAAATGCAATTCGGCGCGCATCTTAGAAAATCCGAAGCCAACATAGAGAATGAAGAATTGTCCCCTACAAAAATAGCAGCATGCATCACCTAAATTGTTTATCTTGATCCATCTATGCTTATCGGCATCAAATTTGAAAACGTTGAATTTAGTTGTCATACGTTTCCAACGGTGGCCACGATGGCGAAATTGATGAATCATATACCTTTGGATCATCAACAGCTCTTTATCATCACTTAACTCCACCAAATATGTCTTGATGGAGTCAGATATCTCTTGATGGAGTCAAATATCTCTCTACCATCTTGTTCAAAAACTCTTGCAAATTTTATATCTTGCGAGTTGAATTGAGTGGTAGTAACGTCAAAAGAATGAAGTTGGTCAAAAGCATTGACGACATAAAATTTATTTTCAACATATACAACATCTTGAATTCTCGAAAGACATTCTGTATAAGTCCATGATGTGTCTTTCTTAAGTCTAAATGGCCTGGCAACAGCGCGGTCACGGGCGGGTTACGGGCGGGCTTAATGGGTTGGCAGTTATAACGGGCTCAACTCGTTATAATCCGTTATCTTAACGGGTTGATCCCAACGGGTTCGCGGGTTACCTGTAGGAACCCGTTAAGACCGCTAAGGATTTTTTTTTTTTTTTTTAGTTTTAAAATTCTTTTCTAATCAATTACCTTTAAAAAAAAAAAATATCCTTTCCCAACCCAAAAAAGGTTGGTTCAAGCAGCAGCATGAGCTGCCAGCAAGTGCGCTGCCTTGTTTGCTTCTCTCTTACCGTGCACTATTCACTACTAGAAATCTGTTCATAGACATTGCATGTTTTAAATCGGTCATACTTGCACACGATGTAAAAAAGTAATCTAACATCGTTTTACAAAAATACCGATTTAAATGTATGTCATTAACATCAGTTCTTAAAATGACCGGTGTTAAAAGTTTTGTTCGAAAATTTGAGGGAACCTATTTTTGCAAAAAGCGCCAAGTGTTTAAGTGAATTGAAGGAAGCGGGTTCTAAAACTCAAAATTCTCACACTTAGAAAAAAAAGCGCCCAACCCCAAAACTGAAACATAAACCCTAACTCGAGCTCTATCTCGACTCTCGACCTCCTTTCTGAACCATACTCGAGCTCCTCGTCCTCAGTCGCCGCCATTGTTACCCTCATCGCCTCCTTCATCTACCTCCTCGGCTTCGTCTAGTCCTTCATCTCACGCGCCTCCCACTACGACGACGAGGTGCTCATCAACTGCCACTGCTGCCCTCCCCCAGCCAAACCCAAATTCGTCCACACTGACCCCTCATTGTGCTTCTAGGAGGACAAGGACATCATCCAAGCCGTTCTAAATGGCGGCGTTCCTTCTTAGTCTCTCGAATCGAAGCTCGGCGACTGCAATATCATAGCGGCGATTCGATGCGAGTGGCTTCAGAGAACGACTGGGAGGTCACTGTAGGGTTTACCTCTCGAAGGTTTCGATTACTACTCCATTCTTGGACAGTGCTACGAGTCGCCGGTCGGAGACGAAGTAATCTTTATAGGTATGATTGTTTTTATGGGCTATTGTTTTAATTTAGGCAAAATTATTGTATGGATTTGTGGGCTATTGTTGAAGTATGATTGTTTTTGTTTAGAGTTTAAGAAGCTCGAGTTTGTGGGTGGGTTGAAGAACTGTGAATTTTTGGAGAAAGTCAAGTCCAGCTTGGGTATGTGCTCTCACTTGCTTCCAATCTTTGTACCAATTGAAATTGTGAGCTATGCAATTTTGGTTTTAATTGCTTTATTCTATGATTTGTATGGTCACCTTGAGTTTGAACTGTTGATTTTGTTATGCTTTAGAGATTGGGTGGTCTGGAGTTGACTGGAGAGGAAAAGAGTTTGGAGTTAATTGCTCCAAAAGTTTAGAACTTAGGGTATATGTTCTTTGGTTTACTATGAGTCCAAGTAGTTTAGATTGAAAGGATTTGGTTTTGCCACTCTGGGTAGTAATGGGTTCCTAGTATTTGATCGAAAATCTTGTTGGGTCCAACAAGTTTGCGCTGAGTTTGTTATGATGACCAGTTTGTTTTGTGTTTTATGACTATCTAATGTTGGTTCTTATTGCAATATGCCTCGTACAGTTCTCAGTTTACACTCAATTTATACATTCTTTTCCATGAGTTGGTGGGTCGACCGGCTTCCTTGTTGTACAGAGAGGAAAAAGTAAGAACTTTGTCTCTGCCTTTTGAACTGTTTTCTTCTCATGTTTGTTGAGATTTTGTTTTATCGTATTGATTTTTATGCAATTGTTCTGAGCCAAATTATTGTTGATTACAGGTAAGGGTATTTTATGCTGTTAGGATCTTTCTTGGTCTCATCTCTATTATTACTGAAACCATTCTGGTTTATGCTTTGTCAAGAAAGTATGGAAAATGTCTTGCCTCATATACTTGCCATGCTATGCTTAACCAGCGGTTGTTTCTTTGCTAGTACAAGTACGTGGCTCTTTTTCTTCTTGCCCAGCTTTTTGTTTTTGTTTTTTCCGAGTGTTATTACACTTGCTTGTCTTGAGGTAGTTGTTCAATGAAATAATGATTCTTTCTATTGCCAGGTTTCTTGCCAAGTTCGTTCTCTATGTATGCTGTGACTGGTAAGTGAACTCTGCTCATAACTAGTTACAGTTTCTTATCGAACCTTTGTTAAAGTAACAAAGATTAAATCCAGAAACCTTTTTTTTTTTTTTTTGATACTTACAAGTTACAATTGGGTAATGGGTTCTGAAATCTTTTTGTGATAATAGGTTTCTGGTCTCAATTTAGTCCTTCTTTTTAATTTCTTTACTCTTCATTAAAGTATACAGAATATTGATGTTAGTCATAATTAGTAAAAGATGCAGATCTACAAATTCGCAGAAGTAATTTTAGTGTAAATACTTAAGTTCTGGATGCTCAAGAGGTGGGATACCTACATTACTACATATTAGGACACAAGATTATTCAGCTGCAGTCAGTAGTTTGGCTGTAGTTTTTATTACTAAAATGTAGTTGCATTTAGCTCGGTCAAGTTTATTGAGTTGTCAAAACACGGTAGATGCTTCGTAAGTAGTAGCTTAATTGACTACCATATCTTATGTTAGTTATGTCTTTATTTTCAGCAGTAGCCTGAAAAGTCCCACTGTTTCATTTGTCAAACTTCTGAGAATCTCTTGATGTGTATTCTCTGTGTGGCTTTGTTGGTTGTGGGAGGTAAGAAATTTTTTCTTGAAAAATTTGTGTTCTCATTATCATCATGCTAAAACTGATCTCTCTCTCTCTCTCTCTCTCTCTCTCTCTCTCTCTCTCTCTCTCCCCTCGTGTATCTACCTTTATTATGCTTTTCCATACTCCTAACAATTTTGGTGTAGGTATAAAGAAGGCCATGCCGCACAATATATATATATATATATATATATATATATATATATATGACAGTGGAAAGAAACACAAGATATTCCCTTGAAGTGGAAATGCAGTGTGTGGGGAATTATGCAGAAGGCAATTATGTGATGTCCTGAACCTCAACACATGTACAATGATGTATAAACACCAAGAAAATACATGATCAAGTTCTTGCAGGTAAGAATAGATATGACCTTATGCATGGAGTGACTTATAGTTGAACCAGTTGAACAAACTTATAGATCGATCAGATTAGATGCTGTTATGGTTATCATGAACTTCAATATACTATTGGTTACATAAACTTATGGTCTTCATGATTGCTTTATGGTCATCATAAGATAACTCTTCATAACACACAGGAAAACTGAAATGGAAAACAAGAGCTCAATTTCATTTAAATTCTTTTCAAATTTGTTATTGATCAGCAAGAAATGCATGCATAACTGAACAATAAGTTTTTCAGCTATTCAGTATAATGAATTTCCATTGTTGTTTTATTCAGTTTATCTCCCTGATACTTTCTCTCTCTCTCTCTCTCTCTCTCTCTCTCTCTCTCTCTCTCTATATATATATATATATATATATATATATATGTGTGTGTGTGTGTGTGTGTGTGTGTGTGAAGATATCAAAAACATGGAAGCAGAGGTGCAATCATTAGAACAGCTTTCAAAGCAGCTATTCCTGGAAATATATGAGCTTCATCAAGTAAAGGTTTTCTTATATATTTGTGTGTGTGTGTGTGTATTTAGTGATATTGTTTAATTTCACATAGGGCTGGCCCTGGTACGGTTACCGGGTTTTTGGGACTGAGCCGACTACCGACCAGAACATGTCGGTTTGCTCAAATGCAGTACCAATACCGTACCAAAAAAATTGGTACCGAAACTGTCGGTTACCGACTTTCCCGGTCGGTATAATTTCGGTTAAGGCCCAACCGAATTGGATGAATGGGCCTACTATTTATTGGTATTTTTTCAGCCCAATTATTCATTCTTAGCTGAATACTCAACTCTTTCTGCAATTTTCTGAATAATACATCTTCATCAAGTCTATTCCATATGCAAACTGATTTCACAAAACATATGCAACTGATTTCTGAGTCTAAAACTACTTAAATATTACATAACTGCAAATAGGAACTAGAAATCTGAAATAAACAAAAATCTACAGATGGTTTGATGATTCCAATCACTTAACAAAAAAACAGCAATATATCTTTGAACTCCAATCCCTTCGGACTAATGCTTGCACTTTGCACTTTGCACTTTGCAGCATCCAAATCTTCAAGCAGCAGTTGTTGTAGAAGAGTTCGCACCTCCCAAATTTAGGCTAGCAGTTTCTGCAAAGTAAACCACAAAAATAAAAATAGCCAAGTCAATAATGCGAAATCATAAGTTGATGAAAAATAAAAACATGCAAGTTAATGTTACTAGATTATAACCTTTTTGCAGTTCTTCTAGATCACTATACAAGGTAAGCTCATCCTTTGTTGGTTCTGAATAGAAATTAGGTTGCTCAGCCCTCAACCAATCACTAGTGCAGACTAGTGCCTCAACCATTTGAGGAGTTAGTGAACTCCTAAAGGGATCAACTACTCTTTTTCCCAAACTAAAAGCATTCTCACTTGCCACAGTAGAGCAAGGAATTGCAAAAATGTCTTGCGCAAGCTTGGAAAGAATAGGATATGCAGCTGCATTCACCCTCCACGATTGTGAAACATCAAAGCCCTTGACTAAAGGATTGACATATCTATCTGCGAGGTACTTGTCAACCTCGTTGGATATCATTTCATGTTCATTTTCAAGCCTTTCTTGCATGAGATCAGCAAGTATCTCAGCTTGTCCATCTTCTAAATCATCAAATTCAACCCCTTCCATTCCTGCAACACCATCTGATTGAACAGATTGGGTTATACCTCCCTCACAGCCCTTATATTCATCATACATTCTCAACAGAATGTTCTTCAAGTCCCTAGTTATCATTTCAATCTTCGCAGGTCTAACTCCCACCCTTGCAAAAGCTTTTTTTTGATATTGAAGTTTCCAACGAGGGTCTAAGACATTTGCAATTACCATGATTGGATTCATGGTTTCAAAGTTGCCCCAATATTTATTGAATTTTACTTTCATTCCCACTGCCACCCTCTGCAGAACCAAATCAGAGTCATCTTTTGCCTTCTTATCAATCTCTGTTTGAAGGCCAATCATCTCACTGAACTGCAAGTTTGCAGTCACTGATTTCCAAGCACTCAATTTGAGTGTTGACTCGTAAAATTTTTTTAGAAAATGCACAAATGCTTTAGCATTTCTCCAATCTTCCTCTACAGGAGGGCCAACCCTCTTCCTACCTTTACTATCTTTCTCCTCAAAATAATGCCTAAACTGCTGATTTTCATCACCCATCCTATCAAACACTTTCTCATATTTTAATGCTGCCTCAAGCATTAAATAAGTGCTGTTCCACCTAGTAATCACATCTAGGGGAACGTTAGCATTCTTATTCAAGTGCTCAAGGACAGAAAACTCCCTAAACTTGTCTAGTCGACTTGAACTTGACCTAATAAACTTGACACAATGCCAAATTGCATCAATTCCATTCTCTAATTCTTTGATTCCATCCTTGACAATCAAATTTATGATGTGACATGCACATCGCAGGTGCAAAAAGTCCCCATCAAAGCTCAAAGTGTTCATGTTTCGGAGCCTTTTTTTCATGTATACAACTGCTAGGTCATTTGCACTAGCATTGTCCACTGTGATAGTGAACACCCTATTGATATCCCATTCCCTCAAACACTGCTCCAGAATCCTCCCTATATCTTCCCCTTTGTGACTGGTAATTGAACAAAAGTTAATAATTCTTTTGTGCAACTTCCAATCACTGTCCAAGAAATGGGCAGTGACCACCATGTAGTTAATGTTTTGAATTGATGT
This sequence comes from Rosa chinensis, assembly GCF_002994745.2. NCBI lineage: Eukaryota > Viridiplantae > Streptophyta > Magnoliopsida > Rosales > Rosaceae > Rosa > Rosa chinensis. Next base: position 24,607,872 of record NC_037090.1, on the reverse strand, counting down.
CCAAGTGTCAGTGGTTACACTAACTCTTTTTGCATGGTGTGCAAAGATCGACATCATCTTGGTCTTTTCAGATTTGTACAATTCCCACACTCCCTTGGCCACTAACTTCCTACTTGGTTGAATCCATTGTGGCTGAGCTTCTTCCATAAATTCCCTAAACCCAAAACCCTCTACATGCCTAAAGGGAAGTTCATCCCTTATGATCATTTTGTACAACTTCTGATCTATCCTACCCTGATTGAATCTGTGATATTGTGGAGCCCCAGTTATATTATCCCTACATAAGATAGTCTGCCCTTTGTCGATTGGTTTCTCAAAAAGAGGATTAACCTTGCAGTTTCTAGCATGGGACCAGCAAGAACTGGTTCCATTTTTGGAACTAGATGCAGGAACTATTGCCTTACAATAGTTGCATTGGGCATTATCTGGGTCAGCCTTGCCATCAGGGAGCAAAGGCCTAGTGAAACAATCCCAGACTTGACTCTTTTTCCTACCCTTTGTGGTCTTTTCTTGTGTTTTCCTTTTCCCCAGCCCCGCAGTGTCTTCCACTGAGGTAGGATCTAAATTTGGTGTAGTATTTGGGGTTGGAACAGGAACTGAGTCCGGGGTAATGTTTTCTAATACTGGTATAGGGTTTAGGTTAGTATTTGGGGAAACCATTGTTGGTTGAGCACTTTCACTAACCATGTTGGATGTTATGGACGGGGATGAACAACAACGACTTCCTGACCTACTTGTAGAAGCCATGGTCTACAACGAAAAAATAAAGTTTTAGTTTTCATATGTTTTATGTAAGAGATGCATTTGCAATCATGTAATGCTGCCTCAAAATATGTTTTGTAACTTTTGTTTATCAATAATCAATTACAATCAAGCTACACATTGCAACCAACCAATCAATCAATCAAAAATGCAAAACAGTTCAAAGAATCAATCAATCAATCAAACGACCAAAACCTAACAGATCTGGAGCAGATAGTGCATGCATGAAAGAATCAAAAGTTCAAAACCCATCGAAGCACACACAAGTTTAGACGTTTAGTTACCTAATCAAATACCTTGATCACTCTCTGTCAATAACTCAATATGTTGAAGCTTCGGACTTTCCTACCAAAACACATATTAACATATATATTAGATAACCACGATCAATTCATCAATTGCAAACAATCAATTAAAAATAACAACAACAGACTACAATTTTTTTCATAGAAATTAGACTAAAATGAGTAACAACAGTTCAAGACTAAAAGGATATAGATTTTACCTAATTTGTTGTGCTCTGAACCACCACTTCAACACCGTATACCACCACTTCAACACCGTATACGCCTAGGGTTGGGTCGAAGGATTTGGGGATTTCGAAAATCAAATGATATTGGGGTTAGATCGTGGTGAGGTTTGCATCTTGCGTCGAGGGAGGGTTCTGAAAGGAAGAGAGAGGAACAGTCGAGGGAGAGAGGAACAGAGGGTTCTGAGAGGAAGAGAGAGGAAGAGAGAGGAACAATCGAGGGAGAGAGGCTGCGGGCACAAATGAGTGAATGACTGAAATGAGTCTACCCTAACTGACCCCCTAGGGTTATCTCAATCGAAACTAACATCCAACGGCTCTTGTTTACAGATGCTATAAATCAACGGTTCAAAACATACCTTGTATTAAAAATTAAATAAAAAATAATAAAATTAGATATATACGGCTGGTTCGGTAATACCGTATATATACATTTAGCCATACCGTTACCGAGCCGAGTAGGTATATACGGTTCGGCAGAACCGAACCGGTCATTCGGCTACCAGTTTTGTCGGCGCCGACGGCGGCGGTTCGGCCGGTTTGCGGCTGGTTTCGGTAAGTTCGGCATTTTCAGCCAGCCCTAATTTCACACAGACTCCCTTCTGGAATTGCTACTTAGGTGTAGATTTTCCTCAGGTTATTTAAGAAACCTTGATTTCCAAAGTTATGCCTGATTGACGGCATATAAACATAAGTTGTTCTTACTGGCAGGAGGTTGCTACTTCCTCGTACCTGGAGAGGTCATTTGTAGAATCTACTTGGCATAACTGTTAGAAAGTCACTCTTGCTTTTGAGTTTTGAATTTTTATTACATCTGTGTTGTAGCTTAATGCTGGTTTAATTCTTAAAGCTAATCAATAATGATGAATTGTCAAAGTTATCACCGCACTTGCAGGTTGATTCACTTTGGTTGGCTTCCTTTGATTCACTTGTACACACACACACACACACACACACACACAGAGCTTCTGCGAAGCCTTGCCCTACCTTAGTCTCATCCTCGTCGCCGGCAGCTAGGGTTTTCTCATCTACTTCCACTCCGATCACTGCCACCCTCTTCCCTGGCGATGCTATCAGCCCTGAGATCATCGAGTCTGTCAAATAGGTCCCTCTTTGATCCTTATTCACTTTCTGCTCTTCAATTTCCATTTATGACTGGTTTATTTTGCATCGGCATTGTGTATGATTGTATGTTTATGTATGCATCTGTGTATAATTAGTTATATACACTCACTCGCACTCAATGAACTTGAATCTAGGGTTTTTAATTTAGATTCTTATTGGATATTAGATTATTTTTTCCCTGATTGGGTATTTTTGTTTTTAAGCATTTTACTATTCACAATTTGATTATTTGATTCCTTGTGAGTACCTTCTGCAATACATAAAGCAAATATAATACAGAAAAGCAAATATAATACAGAAAACTGACAGTTTTTTTGTCAAGGTACATCAATTGTTAATATGTATATATGAAAAACTGAGTTAGAAGGTTGTATGCCTTTTCTGTTGCTGATAGTTCTGTGTATTAGTTGGGTGAGACTCTGTTAAATTTGATGCGTTGTTAGCATGCAGCTGTTGGAAGAGTAATTGGTTCACACAAGAGATGAGCTATATGATACTTGCTTTAATAGTGAGGTATTCCAAACATGATACTTTATAAAGTGCAATTCATATATACTTTTATAAGTTTCTTGTATGATCTCCTACTTAAACTTGTCTTGATGGTTCTATATTGATATAGTACCAGGCCAAAACTCGAAGGAACTGTTGCAGATGGAGAAGCCTCAAATTCAGAGAGTAGATTGATTTGGTGGTTTCGTGATAGATTGAAGAAGGCCTCGGGAGTTTTCTAGGAAAGAAAAAGGGATTGGGCGGGAGTTTTCAGGAAGATTTTGGATATCTCTGGGAGGTGGGCTTGGGTTTGTTTTGGAAGAGGTGTGTGCCGAGATTGTGATCGAGTTTAGGAGACAAGCTTTGGGAGCAAAAGAGGTATGTGTTTTGTTGGTTATTGCAGTTCTGTTAAGTCAAGATTGGATTCTTTTTTTGGTTTTTTTTCCTTTTGTATGGATTGACTGCTGCTGTCGGTGCATTTGAATTAGATGTATTAGCAATAGTTGGTGGGCTACTCTTGGGAACTTCCTACAGACCAACAATGAGTTTTGAATTTTTATTACATCTATGTTGTAGCTTAATGCTGGTTTAATCCTCAATGGCTCGTATATTTACCTACCATTAATATGTTGCAGGTTATTTCCTGGAGGCCTACCGCCTAGTAAGGAAGGGTGATCTCTTCATTGTGAGAGTTGGAATGAGGAGTGTCGAGTTCAAGGTTATTGAGACTGATCATTCTGAATACTGTGTTGTAGCTCCAGACATTGAAATATTTCCAATAGGGTTTACTAAAGTGGCTACAGATAAGAATTCTAAAGCTGGATCAAATGTCTAGGCTAGCCTTTGTCGGTTTTGGGGTTTTATTTTGTGAATTATGTTGAATCATGAACTTGAAAAGAAAATTAATGGAAAGCCTCGATTTTTGGATGATGGGAAATGCATTTCTTTTTCATTTGCACATTATGCTTGTCAGTATGAAGTGAATTATATAAAAGCATAACAAAACAGTAATGCCAAGAAAAATGATGTCAGTTGAGAGATTAGAAACCAGTATCAAAATGAAAATCGATGTCTTATGATTATCAATATATCGAATTGTGTCCACAGAACCGATGTACCCAAAACTAGCGCCCATCGATTTCTAAACACCAAACGTAATCTATTGCCAACACACAAATCACCTACCATAAAGTAAACTGATGTATCATTAAACAGAGAACATCGGTTTTATAAAACAAAAGCAATGTCTACAATGAAACAACACGTCGGTTTTAGAAACAACAAGCGATGTCTAGAAGGGTTCGAGACATCACTTCTGAAATAGAATTCGATGCAAATGTTCACATAGGTTGTCAGGACCCACCCCGGAATTACCCTCCTAACTCCAAGATGGACCTGCGGGGCCCACTTTTCGGGAAAATTCGACAGAACTTCCCCTAAAAGTGGACAACCCTAAACCTGCTGAAAACGCTTCTAATTTATATAAATTACAACCCTGCAAAATCAAATCTTTCAACTTTCTCCAATATTATACAACTCCCAAACACTCATAATTATACAAATGTATAAATCCACCCTTTTTAAAGTAATCAGAGCAATCTAAAGAACACACTCAAAATATAATACATAAAGTAGGTTAACAAATAACCTACTGAGGATAGATGGCAAAGGTGGTGCTAGCCTCCACTCCTAAGCCGGTCAGCAACGCTGCGATCTGGGCAATCGAAACCAAAGGGCCCAGGGGAAAAGTACATAAAAACGTTAGCGTGAGTGGACAAAATAAATAAGTATAAAGGAAGAAAAGTTTATACTTTCCCACAAATTTACATTATAAAATCTCGATGCATGCAACGTTATAAAACGTATTTCTTTAAATTCAAAACTCGTGAAAAACATACCAGCCCCGCTGGTCAAAAGAAATCGGACTAGCCCCGCTAGTCAAGTAACAATAAAATATGGGGAAGAGATTTCACCATACGAAAGAAGGGAGCCTCTCAGACTCGGGTCAGAGCATCCCACACTCTGGAGCATCCCATGCTCTGCTCTTACTCACCCACAAACACATAGTAAGCAGGGAGGAGTACTAATAGGCTAGCTAGCAATAAAATATAGCGACCCAGGTATGGTGGGTAAAAACTATTCAAATCCAATAAATCTATAAGGCTTCCCCATGTCCCACGAATAAAGAAAACACGGGTACAATTCCCAACCGTACCCGGAAATTCTCGTAAAAAGTCGTATAAATCAACAGCGTGTCCCACACGCTAAAAGAATAAATAGATTATCAGTAAGGCATTCCCAATGCCAAAATCAAAAGTCGATAAATAAATATGAAGAATTACTCCAACAAAACTCATTTCAAAAATAAAATCTCAAATTGATGAATAGAAATATAATATAAATAATATAAATCCGAAAACCACATTGAGAACAATTCGTCGAAAATCAACATCAATTATAAATTCGAATCCGAGCATAACAACTTAATAACCAAAATTCACAACCGGTATAAATCATAAATACTTCACAAAAATCATCATTGGAAGCAAATCCACGAGATAATTCGCAATCAAATTTATATGCTCGGAAAATAATATGTTAATCAAATAGAACATGCTTTAATAAATAAATGCATGCATCACTTATTCGAAAACAAAAGTCCACTCATAGTGTACGGCTAAGCCTGCCGTCGATCCGAACCCTCCTCGAGGGAATCCTCCTCACGTCCTGTACAATATAACGTTCGTAAACCCATAATTATTGGATGGAAAACTAATTTATGATAAATAAAACCAAACCCTAACATTATCTTTATTTGTCCAAAACCTCCCAATCTTTTTCACTAATGCTATTCCCTTAAGGTATGGGCTTTAGGGCCGAATCAAGGAAATCCGATGGATGGATTCCTCGCAATTCAATTAACAATTCCACCATTAAACAACATCAAAATCCATATTCATTCCATCTCCAATTCTATCTCAAAGCTGCAATTATGAAACTAGATGTATAATTGATTAATTATCTCAACAACAGAAGTTAAAGTCCGGCCAAATACTGTCTCACGAGCCACCAACAGTGGCGGCGCGTGGCACCCACGCGCCGGTACCAACCTCCACCACCGGCTACCAAATTCCATGTATAGCTACAACTCAACCCACTGATTAATTTTCTCAACTACAACACATCCCAATTTTACCTGGAAATGGTTGAATTCAGCCGACGAAGATAACCCAGAAATTCAAGAACCCTAGGTTATCGATTTGGCCTCTACACAACAAATCTTGATTCGAGGCTAGGGGCGAAATTATCTCCGTCGAAAACCGAGCCTTCGACGCCAATATGGTGACCGGAGATGGCCGGAATCGCCGGAAATCGACAATAATGGCGAACTGCTATAGTAACTTTCCCCACTCAAAATCGAGCTCCTCCGGCCAAATCTCCGCCAAATACCTCCACAGATGTGACAAGGGGAAGGAGACGAGCTTGGGGATGGCCGGATTGCGTCCTGGGTCGGCCGGAGGGGGAAGAAATCGAAGGGAGAAGATCGGGCCGAAAGGGAGGAAGGGTCGGGGAAGGAGAAGAGAGAGTTACCGGGGGGGCTAGGTAGATTTTCCGAAAATGGAAATCTACCAACAGTAACTTCTATATATATATAAATTACCATGAACAGTAACTTCTACATTTTTGGCCATAACTCTCACATACTAAGTCCTATTTTTACGCACCACATATGCACACGCTCGGTTTAAAGTCCTCTACAACTTTCATGAAGAACATTTTCTCAAATTTTGACCCAAACAAAAAGTCAACTTTTAGGGCCACTAAAATATCGATAAAAAGTAAAAATTGAAAGTATTCGACAATTACCGTCCAAATAGTGAGTAAATCGTTAATTCTAGATTCGGGACGTAACATAGGTATTGTTCGACATATACTTTATTAAGCATGAAATGCGAAAATATAAAGATTTAAATATAGTTAACATACAAAATTATGATGATTATAACGATTATACATCGATTTGTTTTTTAGAATCGATGTTGTTTGTTGTCTGGGACATCGGTTAAAAACGCGCTTATACTGATATCTATACCATTCTCTACACCCACTAAGACATCGGTCGAAAATTAGTTTAACATCGGTTCTGGGCCGATGTCTATGAACAAAATTCTAGTAGTATATTCGAACCTGGTTAACAGCTTTCACATCAAATATGAGGTCCTCATAAAGTCTTCCCATTGCAGATGTATTCTGCATATCTACTTGACACAATAGTTGTTTCAATACCAATTAATCAGTCTCCAAAATCACAGGTTGAATTGAATGCTCCAACACATAATTAACAGCTTCTCTGTAAGCAATAATCTCAACATGTCCATTACCAATTGAAACTCTTTTTCATTATTGCTTTGAAAATCAACAAGGAGAAGTCGCGCACCGAACTTCTTCCCTTCCTCTCCCAGACATTTCTAAAACTACCCCTCTAATTTCATCTAGCTGCAACACAACAAAACATTCACATGATTTTCATACAAAATAGTAAGTAACATCCATACATTAGTAACATAATACATGAAACCAAACTCAACAATTAAGACAATTCAGTGACCCACGTTGTTGTTGCTTCCAAAAGCAATGTGGGCATTCTATTCTAGTAAACAATGCAAGGCGAAAGAGAGAGAGAGTACCTGAGGTTGAGAAGGCCAAGACGATTTAGCCATGTTAGGAACTGATGTTGAAATTGCGAAAAACCCAGAATCAAGGCTTTACTACCATTAAGAGTATAGAACCTAGAATCAAGAAAAACCACAACAGGGTCACGACCCATAACCAAAATCAAAACAAATGGGCACCCAGAAAAGTAGAACCAAATCCCAGATGAACAAATCACACTAAAAACAAATTAACAAAAGGCAGAGCTCCACTGACACACTAAGCACTACATACATGTTCGAGTATGGAAGACAACAGTGAAAGAGTTGCGAGAAGTGAAAGAAGCCGAGCTCGTCGGAGAACTCTTTGGCAGCGCCGGCTAAGAGTGGCGGCGTAGAGATGGGTAGAGGGTTCAGGCGGATAAAGTGGAGAAGGGAGAGTGAGCTGTGACTGCAAGAGAAGCGAGCATTAGACCTTTTTTTCCTTCTAATTGGGCTTGATGGGTTCCGTCGTGCAGCCCATTTCCGCCCCTTAACTAACGGGTTGGCAGCCCATTAACACGTTAAGTTATTGGGTGGAAATAAATGGGTTTTTAGCGGGCGATTAATGGCGGTTAATGGGTCATGGGCTGAATTGCTAGGCCTAAGTCTAATGAAAGCCAATTCACATGGATACTCATATATAACCACAACGATGCAATCTCTAGTATTTGAGATTAGGTTTGTCACACCCCGAATTTTGAAATAAAGATTCAAATCCGGAACATGACTAATAACAATACAAATAACGTTCTGAATTTTTTTTCTCTCAGAAACAACCACACCTTACACCTCTTAATATTACATAAACCAAATCCTCAAGGTACTTATTACAGCACACTCTCACCAAATCAAATTGTAAGCTCAAATGAGTATAATTCTCCTCACAAAAACAAAGGCTGTAAATCTAATACTAATACTCTAAACCGCACGATCACTGCCCTGATTCTCCTGACCTGTGAGATTACCCGCTACACAATTTGAATAGTGTACCGGGAATTGCAACAACACAAAACCCGGTAAGCTTTTGACAGCTCGTGAGTAAACAAGAAAGAACTGTTGATTTATTATGTTACAATTCTTATAACTCAAGTAAACAATCAACAAATATTGAAGCATTAATATGTGAAATAACATTTGAGCAACACATGCTTGATCACAACCAACAAATATTGCATCATTAATATGTGAAATAACATTAAAGCAATGCATGCTTGATTTTCTTTTTACCAACACCTTCACATATTCAAAATATATCATGGATAGATATTGGATAAATTTCACTAACACCTTCACATATTCAAAATATATCATGGATAGATATTTGATCAATTTCACATAAGTACATTTCTCTTTTTAGTGAATTTTCAGATTAACTGGTAACAAATCACAGATCCACGTGTTAGGGTCCATAATACCAAAACACGGGAAAACCAGGTTGACTGGTATCAAATCATAAATCCACGTGCTAGGGTCCATAATACCAAAGCACGGGAAACCACATGCTAGGGTCCATAATACCAAAGCATGGGTAAGCCGCAGCATACCAAGGCCACTCTCCAAAGTATGTATACTCAAAGTACCACCCTTCCTAAGAGTATAATAGTGCACTATCTGAAGGGACTAGAGCCCACAGCTTAACGTCATCATAACACCCAAAACAGTTTTACCAGTAATTCACTTAAGCACGGGGTTGTTGTAATCACCTGGCTTCACAATTGTACTTTTCAGACATAATCAATTTCACAACATACAATCTTTATAAATTTTAGATTGTAAATATGCATATGTACACCCACATAAGAGACATATTATTTCAAGACAAATCTTTACTTCTTAAAATAATTTCCACATATTCACAATTGGGCATATAAAATAGCTTTCACACCACATGATCACCATTTCATTATTCAACAATTAAATGGGAGATTAATAGCTTGAATAATATCCAATCAATTCTCAATCATTTCATCATACCAATCACACGTCAATCAACATATATATTTCACGTAAATATATATATACGTAATCATCCGCTCAGGAATGACTACTAATACCAACTATAGTTCAAGTATAAAAACCGTGAAATTCATTTGTATAATAAAATCATTTTACTTACCTATGGACCGTAGTTGATCAAGTCCATATGACTTAAAACAAATATTTATTCCATAAATATTTTCACATAATTGAGATATTTTCACACAATTGCGACAAAAATAAAGTAATTAAATTTATTCGGTTCGTAATATGAACCACGTGAGGTTTACTCACCTCTAATCCAGCTGCGTCTTCTAAAAAGTCGAATATATCAATATTCCGAACGCTCGTCAACTCAAACCGTCAAGTACCTAATCAAGTATGGTCTTTGCTTAGTAAACGAAACACGAAATAACCTTAAACGACGATCCAACGGTCGGATTCTAAAATAAAGACGATCCAACGGTCGGATTCAAAAATAAAGGTGATCCAACGGTCGGATTCGAAAATAAAGACGATCCAACGGTCGGATCGAAATTATATGATGATCCAACTGTCGGATCCTCACGGATCGCCCTTAGGATCATCCTCCAAAATTATCACGAAGATCCAACGGTCGGATCTTCCTGAATCGTCCTTATAAACATCTCCACAAAATTTCATGAAAATCCGACGGTCGGATTCTCACGAATCGCCTTCCGAATCACTATTTCACAATTATACGAAGATCCAACGGTCGGATCTTCGCCCGTGACCACACAAAGTCATCGGGACAGTCATACGATCATCATATTAAAATTTGAAGTAAAACCGATGGTCTGATCTTCACAGATCGTAAACCGAAGATAAAACGTAAAAACGTTAAATAGTAACGTCAAAACGTAAATCCACTATTTATCAACTTTTTCTAAAATAATCATATAATATATCAAAACGCTCGTATGGATGCGTAGATGAATAAACTGAAAACAGAACACAAAAATACGGCCGGAGACGCCACGCGCCGCCACAAGCGGCGGTCAAACCGGTGGTCAACGGTTTACGATAAATTGATTATTCTTTATGTGATGAAACTTGGTTGTTTTGCTCGAAATACATGATCAATCAGTAGCAGCAGCATTAACAATGGCTTTATCTCCATGCCAAGAGTACTTGTTAGTTTGCTGAGTTTGGTGAATGATGCTAAAGCTGAGTTGGTTATCATATCATCTACCTATAACAAAGGCAAAGCATTAAGTGAGAGATGGTGATGCCATTAATCAAGGAACATATTAATAAATCTATTGGACCTCATAACCATATAGCAATTGAGTAGTGCCTGCTAGCTAGCTGCAGTTGAGCTTTATTATTAAACCTCCCTCAAAGGTTTGAATGTAGTGTGTAATTTTCTAATTAATTTAAGTGTACTTTATACATTATGTAGATAATAACCTTGAGATTAGGCATGTTGAGATGTCAATGTTTATTAGAATCCGTAGAAGCATTTGTGTTTTGAAATATCAAGCATGTATAATCAGCTGGTTTTATGCAATCAGTTTCTATGTCAGTAGCTTTTCATTACTAGTCCAGTAGCTTTGTACACGTGTGATAGTAGTTTTTTGTACCTATGTCAGTAGCTTTTTATTATTACTCCAATAACTTTGTACATGTTTTATAGTTGCTTTCTGTACTTAAGTCAGTAGCTTTTTATTACTGGTCCAGTAGCTTTGTACGTGTGCTATAGTAGCTTTTTATACCTATGTTAGTTGCTTTTTAGATTGCTTATTTTTTTATTATCTAGTTGATAAAGAGTGCCACGTTTGGGGCATAGCAGTACATTGTTGTTTTTAATTTTCATTTTAAATACTAATATTTTGTTGTATCTTTGTTCTTGCAGAATTTGTCCCCTTGCATCTGTAGAAGAAGATTTCAAAAAACATATGAATTTGGATATTGAAGCCTCCATTGACCAAGAGAGCATTCAGCCAACCAATAAATGTAGAAATGAGTCTCATGTTGAAGGTGGCAAAATTATGCATATGGGTTTAGAGCATCACAATTGGAAAAATGACAGTAGCATTACAACATTGACAGTAGCTTTGTACAACTATTGTAATAGATTTTCACAACTATGGTAGTTGCTTTTTACAACTATGGAAGTAGTTTTTTACAACTATATAAGTAGTTTTTTACATAGTTATATCATTGTTTGAACCCTGCATACTTTTCGTATTATTGAATGTGTTTTTATATCTCAATTGCAGTAGCATTTTTATCTTAGCTAGATTATTTACATTTCCATAACTTTGTTAGTCTCTGAGAATAGTTTTCTCAGTCTCTTGGAGTAGCTTTTGTTCTACTTAGTAGCAATTTTTGTTCTGCTTGGTTATTTCTTTTGGCATTGATGAGAGTAACCTTTGGTGATAGTGAGAGTGTTATTGTTACCGGTGAGAGTAGTTTTTTAGTGTGGGTGACAGTAGCGTTTGTTGCTTGTGATAGTAGCTTTTGGTATTGGTGATCGTAGCTTTTATTGGTAGGGATAGTAGCTCTTGGTTTTGAAGAGCGTAGCTTTTGTTGCTGACAGTAGATTTTGTTGCTAGTGACAGTACTTTTGTTACCTTATATGAGGTTACCGGAAATTTCACCAGAGTAGTTTTTGTTGCTAGTGACAGCAGCTTTTGTTAGTGACAGTAGCTTTTGTTATTGATGATAGTAGCTTTTGTGATCTCGCCGGAGGTTGCCTGAAATTTCATTAGAGTAGCTTTTATTGCTTGCGACAGTAGCTTTTGTGGTTGCCGGAGTTCACCGGAAGTTGGCCGGAGACCCGTCGGAAGTTGGCCAAAGGTCGGCCGGAGTTGATTGAAGACCTCGCCGGAGGGGAGAGAGAGAGAGAATGGTTATTGACTTTTTGCTCTAGTGGCATTTATGTAAATATGTTGGTTTTTATATCCAAAATATAACACCATTTTAAATTTAGTGGCCTTATGAGGAAAAAAAATTAGTTGGTGGCCTTACAGTTAAAAAAACACTCAAAGATGCACTTATACGTAATTTACTCAATAATCAAAACAATGATTAACAAGTCCCAGATTGGCATTAAAATTAAAAAAAAGTCTCAAATTCTGCAAATTTTGAGCAAAACAATCATACAATTATAATAATTTCTTAGATTAAATCACAAGCCATATATACAAAACCTATTCACACTTCACACTTTGTAAAACTGAACCAACTCAATTAACAACCAACTAACACTTCAAACCTCACAGGCCAAGCTGAAATCAAAACCTCATCACCATTCCACACACTATAAACACAACAAAATTTCGCAATTAACAAGTATAGATATACAACATAATCTTACCGGATTTGACAACATGTTATAATCAGGATCATAGCCTTTATAGGAGATGCTGCCGCCATCGTCGTAAGAAGAAATCTAAATCAGAGTCTCTGCTTCCGGCAAATGCAGTCTTTCCCTCTCTCTATATCTCAGTGGTGGTTGTTGTTGGCCTAGGTCTCTCAGAGCTCCGAACAATGGTGAGAGGATTACTCAAGCACCTCACTTCTTGCTCTCTCTCCATCATCGGAAAATGGCAGTAGCAACAGCTCCGCCGCCTCAACATCCACGAATACAAGGTCTCTCCCTCCCCCTCTCTCTCTCTCTCTCTCACTCGCCCTTTGACTCTCATATCTAGCCGATCTGATTCTGCTTTGACCTCAACTTGCCTACCAGATCCATGACCCGCGCTCGCATACCAGATCTTGTGGACGACAAGGATGATAATCTGGTCGAGGCGGAAGATGGAGGAGACTCTGACCGTGGTCGATGAAGCCATTCCCTCTTGTGACTGATTTGATTTCTCCGATCTGTTTTGAATCGGCATCGAGATCAGAGAAAACGTGGAATAAAGATGAGGAGATGGTGCAACGATGCAGTCTCGTTTCGCTCAAATCTGCAACAAAGCTTGTCTCTACGTCGACATCATCCGGCCAGCGCTGAGCTTCACTACGTAATAGTCGATTGCCACTGAGGGAGAGCTTCTGACATCAGAGAGGTTATTCGACGGTGAGAAGCGAACGAGCTCGTCAGAGAGAGAGAGAGAGAGAGAGAGAGAGAGAGAGAGAGAGAGAGAGAGAGAGAGAGAGAGAGAGAGAGAGAGAGAGAGAGAGAGAGAGAGAGAGAGCAAAATCTGATTCTCATTTCGAGAGACAGATATTTTGATCTGATTTGGAGCTAAGGGCAAAATTGGTACAGTAAAATAAAAATCTGCTGTATTGTAGCCTCAAGTGGCCCTATGTATACAAAAAAATTTAAGTGGCCTTATGTTGAATTATAGTTTCAGAATGACACTTGTGTGTAATTTTCTATTAAAACTATGAATTCTAGATTGTTGTAGGAAACTGCTTTCCTGGTGGAATTCTAGAGGAAGCTCAGTGCTCACCTTTTGGATACTTCAATTGTATCAGGGAATTTGTTGAAGAAGTGAACAAAGCTTCAATGAGGTTTAGGGTAGATAATAAATAAATTAACAAAGAAATAAACATGAAGAAGAAATAAAGAAAGGAAAAACAAAGGAACCTGCCACCGCCGGAGAAGAGAACTACCACAAGAAAGGGTAGAGAAGAGCAAAGGTAGGGAAGACGAAAGGGAGGAGGAGAGAGAACAGAGGTTCCCCTCCTCAGAAAGTTTTCATTTCGGTTGTGCTTCAGAAACTGTATACCTAAGAAAAAGATTGGTTTTGGTTTCTTTACTGTATACCTGTTGTGATTTGAACATCTGTAAATTGAATACACTACATGAATGGAAAAGAATTATGTTATTATGTTTTATGATAATTTTTTCTCTACTCTTCAAAGCTCTAAAGGGCAAGAACTAATTTCTAGAAGAGGATGGACTCATATTGTTTCTTTGGTACATGGGCTTTATATTATTTTCTTTTACTTATTCAAAATGCAGGATGATGGGGACCAATTGGTATAAATTGCATCAAATATTGTAGAGCAGGGCTCAAATCCATAGATACTTATTAGTTGCATTAAAAGGGAAGCTGATAAAGAAGATAATAGTCTGACATTGCTATTGGATGGATGTCATCTGTGTTCAATATTGCATGTAATATGTAATTTTTTTGAATCAAAGACAGAAATACTTAAATTAGGAGGCAATTAGCCAAAGTGATCAGAATCAAACTGCATGTTGTTAGGTATTCGACTAACCAAAAACAGCCTTCCCTAGCCAAAAAGGAATACTAGCTAGCCTGTGAGCTACTCCATTACAAGTTCTTGGAGCATGGCCAACATACACATTGCGAAACAAACCCAAAACAGTTTTGATATCATCTACCAGACCTCCCAACACAGTAAGATTCGGGCTAAGATAATTAATTGCTGTTGTGGCTTCTAAATAATCGGTCTCCAGCACCACGTTGTCAACCTGCAAGGTCTACAGCACTTCAAGGCCTTTTTTGATAGCCATTAGCTCCACATGTTTACCAGAGCAGACATTAGCTACTGGGATTGGAGATGTAGCCCGAAACTACCCCAAGTCGTCCCGGAGTACTCCACCTAGCCCACCTCGAGTCTGGTTCGGAACAAAACTGCCATCAGTGTTAATTTTCCACCGGCCTACAGAGTCCAGTTTCCACCAGCGCTTAGTTCTTTCCACAACTGGTTTGGTCACTTGGTTAGCTTGCTTAAACTCCTCCATCTAAGCTAAAGCACTAAGGAAGATTTCATTTGCAGACTGATGAGTTTCATTCCAAACCTGGTTATTTCTATTCTTCCACAAGGCCCACAACACCACTAGAAAATGATCAAACATTTCCTGCCTCAACTGCAAGGCCCTTTTCAGCATCCATTCTTTGAAGTGTATGTTGGGAAGCAAACTATCTCCAAGATTAAAAGGGGGTGATGAGAGAATAGTAGAGGCCGTGGGGCACTTAATTACACAAAACATGTGCAGTGTCTTCAAAACGATGTGTACATAAGGCACAGTTTGTTGGCCCCTAAAAGCCTTTGGACAGTAACTTGATGCGAGTAGGCAGGAGATCATGACAAGGCCTCCAAAGACAGATTTTGACCTTACCAGGTACCTGTGCTTTCCAACTTTCTTCCACAACATTTGGAAAGGATCTCTGGTAGAAGTTGACGCAAGTGCATTACCTAGCACAATAGGTCTAGTAAGCCAATACACCGACTTCACCGAGTAGAAACCTTTTTTTTCAAGACTCCAAAACAGTTTGTCTTCCATTATTCTCTGGCTTAAAGGTATGCACAAGATGTTTTATGCTACTCTAGTGTGAACATCTCTAGAACGAGAGGGGCATTCCATGCTGGATTATTAGAATCAATAAGTTCGTCCACCAACTCCAACTCACATGGAGGTTTTTGGACTTGGGATGCATGACAACCCGTAATCCACTTGTCCTCCCATCTGTTAAAACAGTAATGCACATTGATACTTTCTATTCTCTAGTTATCTAGATTAATCTAGAACTTGTACAAATCTAATTAGATTAATCTAGACTAATCAGGTTAACTAGTGAAGAAAGTTTCTAGATGTATATATAATTAAGAAAGTCAAAATGTATCTAGAAGCATCTCTTAATGTGTGGTTATCAATTAACCATAAGGGAAGGTCGGTTAAGCAAGTTGGCAGACTTGGTCTATATATATGTAGGGCTGGGCACGGGCCGGGACGGGCCGGTTACTGAGTGATACCGAGCCCGATTCTGAAAATATATTTCGGTACGGGTCGGGACGGGATTTTGATTTTCTAAAGTTGGTACCGACGGTACCGAAACCGAACAGGTTCGGTACGGGCCCGGGTCGGGTTCGGCACTTAAGCTTTTTTTTTTTTTTTTAAATGAAAAAAATGGGCATGCTCTCGAGCAAGCATCTGGAACTCTGGAAGGCTCTAGGTTGGCTCTATCCATGAATTACAGCCAACTAAACAAAAACAAAGCAACTCAAATATCAATTTTTACAACTCAAATATCAATTTTTACAAATCTAGATCTCAAGAAAAGAAAAAATTAAAATTACCCTGCATAATTGTAGATACAATTTCTTTCGTAGAACATGCACAAATTGACAAAACCCAGATCTTAAAAAAAAATTAAAATCAATGGGAACAAGTCTGGAGGGCGTTCCTTGTGGGTGGTGCGACGATTGTGGTGCCACCGAGGTTGACCGAAGATGGCGGTGGGCCGAGGATGCCAGAGTGCAGTGGTGTGGTGGTGATGTCTTTGAAAAAGAGAAGTTGAATAAAGGGTGAGGAAAGAAAGGGTGAGGGAGAGAGAGCCACAGAGAGGTGAAGACGAAGAGGGGAAGAGAGAGAGAGAGAGAGAGAGAGAGAGAGAGAGAGAGAGAGAGAGAGAGAGAGAGAGAGAGAGAGAGAGAGAGAAGAAATCGAGAGGAATAGAGGATAAAAGGGTGAGGGAGAGACAGCCACAGAGATGTGGGATAGAGAGAGAAAAGATAGAAAAGAAAGAAGAAAGTGGGTAGGTCGTGGGATGTGGGACGTGGGAGGGTAAGATAATATATATTATAGATTCATATAAATCGGTACGGGCCGGGCCCAAAACGGGACTTAAAAATGAGAACCGAGGCTCGTCCCGTTTATTCGGTACGGTACGGTACGAGCCCAACAGTAATTTTTATATTTTCAGTACCAGCCCGTTTTAGTTGTTTTCGGTACGGGCTCGGGTCGGGTTCGGTACTTCGGTTTTATATGCCCAGCCCTATATATATATATCAAGCCATGTACAATCATCAATTAATGAAGGGCTAAATATTGGTTACTACACTGTGGTTTAGGTCCAAAATCAATTCAGTCCCTGGACTTCTAATTTCATCAAAAACACCCCTGCAGTTTCAATTTTGATCTAATAGGTCCAATCTGTTAGTCTTCCGATAATTGAGTCATTTAACTTGTTGACGTGACTCGTATACGGCCTATATTTTATGATGTGGTGTTGAGGTGGCATGCATAGTTAATTTAGGAGTGAGTCTCACTATTCAAAATCTATCAAATAAAAAGTTTTTCATCAAATAATCCAACTATAAGTACTATAAGTTGAACCCATAGCAGAATATTAACGAATTGGACCTATTAGATCAAAATTGAAAGTATAGGGGTGTTTTTGACGAAATTAGAAGTCCACGGACTGAATTGATTTTGGACCTAAACCACAGGGTAGTAACCAGTATTTAGCCCAAAAACTAACCATCAATTATCAAAAACTCCTCTGTTTTAGTACAGAACACCTCCTCTGTTTTAACTCCTTCTCCCAAACCCTTGCTCCCAACTAAAGTCCTAAACACATTGTCCTAACCCACTACTCCTAAAGCTTCCACAACAAATTACAACAGTGGTATTAAAGCCACAAATTCTAACACTATCTCCTATACACCAATGCACTCTCGCCTTTAGCACCAGTGTCCCCTGCAAAATGCTTCTCCAAGAGAAAGAAGGTGAATACCCTAGCTCAGCCTCCCAAAATGAACAATGGGGATGATATCTAGCCTTAAACAACTTAGCAATAAGTTAATTAGAGTTAGTTACAGCCTCCACCCTCATTTAGCTAGCATGGCCAAGTTGTATGCATAAATATTTTTGAAGCCCATGCCAACTTCATGTTTAGTAAGACATAAACGCTCCTAACTTCGCCAATGTATCTTTTTCTTTTCCTCAGTATCACCCCAAAAGAAGGAAGCACAAAGTTGGTGAATATCATCACATAAACCCTTAGGTAGCAAATAACAGTTCATAGCATATAAGGGCATGGTTTGTGCCACAGCCTTGATCAAAATTTCTCTACCTGCACAGCTGAGGATTTTTGACTTCCAACTGATGAGCTTTTTAGATAATTTTTCTTTGAGGTATGCAAAAATCTCTGTCTTCAATTTACCAACCCTGAAGGGAAGCCCCAAGTACTTATCATGCTCCTTGACACATTTAACTTCAAGAATGGAGGCTAGGTGAAATTGCTTTTCTTGTGGCACATTATTGCTGAAGATAATACTACTCTTTCGGAAGTTTACTTTTTGTCCAGAAGCTTGCTCATACACATTTAGAATATTCTTGTATTGATAACATTCTTCTACAGTGACGGTTCCAAACAGAAAACTTATCGTTTGCAAAAAATAAATGATGCTGAGTTAGTGCTTGAGGGGAGGTCTAAAGACCAGCAATAACATTATCATTAACAGATTTGGTGATCAATGCAGATAAGCTTTCTGCACATAGTATGAATAGGTATGATAATAGAGGATCTCCCTGTAGGATTCTCTAGTAGGAGTGATTTGTCGACATGGTTCACCTTAAATAAGGATAGAGTACGTACTTAATAAAATTTACACACCTCATGATCATCTAAACTCAAGGTGTAGAGAGACCTAGCTTGAGTAGGATGGCCTGCAAAAAAATCTACTCTAGCATATCATATGCTTTGCTAATGTCAAGTTTCAAAGAGAAAAAACCGATCTCCTGATGCTTCAACATATGCATAAAGTGAGCTGTCTTAATAGCTACTAAAATATTGTCTGAAATTAACCTGCTTGGAACATAAGCACTCTACAAAGGGGAGATAATATCCGGCAAGCACACTTTAAGCCTGTTAGCAACCACTTTGGACCTAATTCTGCAGATTACATTGCATAGAGCTATGTGCCGAAAATGTGTAGCATCTTTTAGGTCTTTGATCTTTGGGATTAAGCACAAATAGGTATAATTGAACTCTACCCAAATATCTCCTGTTCCAAGTAAACACCTCACAATCATACACATATCCTGACTAACAACATCCCAATAATTTTGATACAATAATGGAGACATACCATCCGGGCCAGGGCTTTTAGAAGGATGCATTTGGTAGAATGTAGTCTTAATCTCTTCATCAGTGTACGGCCTCAATAAGCTCTCATTCAGTCTTGTGTGACTTTGCATGGTGTTGCATACAATATTTGTTGCATAGCAATCACATTTGCACCTTCAGTAGAGAAAATATGAGTATAATACTGCATTAAGAGGCGCTGAATCTCAATGGGGGCAGATTGCCATTCACCATTCTCATATGTTGTGATGCCCCAGAAATTCGTATTTACTTTCCGAGGATTTTCCGGAATTTAAATTGTGGGTATCGGACGTTTTCGTGGCTCGTGGACGGAGCGGAAGTGTTTTGGACGAATTTTTATTCGTAAAGTGTGGAATTAGGGGGGGTTTCAAGGTTGACTTTTGATACGTTGAGATTCTCTAAAAACTTCCTTCACGAAAGTTGTAGAGCGCGTCGATACGAGTTCGTGGATATGTGGAACGCGGAAATCGGAGTTCGTATGAGGAAGTTATGACTATGGAAAGAAGTTTCCATTTTGGTATTTATAGGAAAAATCAGAAAAAATATATTCATTTCCTCATTTCCGTTTCCGGAAATAATTTTCCTCTCTCTCTTCTCTCTCGTCCGCGCCCTCAGAGTCGAAATTCTTCGACTGACCCGACCCGAACCCGGCATTCCGACCCGGTCGGAACTCGCAGCTCCGGCGACCTCTTCCGGTGAAACCAACCCAGAACGATTCGCCTCCTTGCTCCGGTCGTCTCTGTGGTGGTCTCTATCGACGATTCTCATCCACGGCGGCGCTGCAAGTCGACCCAGATTGAAGAAATCGGACCCGGCCGGCGATCCTTATTCCGACGTCGGCAAGGCTTCCAGTTTTCTTGGTTGAGCTCAGAACTGCATCGCCGATCGATCCTTGGTGGTTGTTTGGATCGATTCACGTGAAACTTCGATCAACTCGGATTGGATCACTGTTCACGGCTTGTGAGGTAGTTTTCGATCCCTTAGGCTTGTTTTCTGACTTCGATCCAGTTATGAGAATTCACAAGCATGCTTAGATGAAGCTTTTTGATGTTGGGAGTTTTGTGAAATAATGTGTTTTTGGCCGGCGGCGGTGCACCACCGTCTGTGGTGGCGTTCCGGCGGTGTTCCGGCCACTTAAGGAATTGGTTTTGGTATTATATATGTTCTACTCGTTGATACGAGCGTTTCGATATATAATATGCAAATTTTGGAGTTCGTATGGAATTGTTATGATTTTTGCAGTTTCATACCGATCGATTTATTCGATCCTTGAGGATTTGAGCGTCCGATCGACTTGTGGTTTGGTCACATCGATCGTGGACGTATTCCGAGGACTTTGGGAGGTCTCGGATGTGGTTTCGCCTCATTTGGCGTCACCTTGAGAATTTTGGTTCGATTTAGGGTTTCGAACGTTATCCCTTGTGATTCGTTGACTGAATGAGAGCTGTAATTCCTTAGGTACGTGACGTAGTACTCCTCGGACGGCTATTTTGTGGATTGGCTGTCTTGTTCTGTATTGAAGACGCAGCGGGAGTTTCGAGGTGAGTAATCTCACAAGGTTCATTATGAACGGAACTACCATTATTGTTTTGGCGTTAATTATTTAACTGCAAACTATAGTTGGTATTAATAGGCATTCCTGAGCGAATGACTATGTATATATATATATTTACGTGAAATATATATATTCTTGTGGATGATGTGTGATGAATAATATGCATGATGGGTTCATATTATTGTTGAATTGGACTTTTCATAGAAACAATATTGTGGAAAAAGATGTTTTCTATTGTTTGAAAAGCATTGAGTTGATGTTACATTTTGGAGTCAAGCGTGACTCATTTTAAATGTATTGGTCTTTGTACCAAGGGTCACAGATGGTGAGCAGGGATGGGGAAAGCCGGAACTAGATGGTCGTAACGCTTTTAGGTCAGATGTGACTTACTTAACGTTGACTTGAGACCAGATGGGGTTTGAAAAGCATGGGTCGCAGATGGTGACCAACTGTTGGTTCTAAGACCAGACGGGGTATGAAAACCAAGAGTCACAGACGGTGATAGGTTGCAGATGGTAACCAATGATTTATCTGTGTTATGAGTCTAGTTACCATAGATGTATGGTTGCATTTCTGAGTGAATGAGTATGTGTGTACATATATATATTATGGGGTATATATATATACATATGTATTCATGTATTGGTTGCATTTCTGAGTGAATGAGTATGTGTGTACATATATATATTATGGGGTATATATATATACATATGTATTCATGTATTGGTTGCATTTCTGAGTGAATGACTATGTGTGTACATATATATATACATACGTATTCATGTATTAGTGGCTTCGTGGTGAATCTGTGTTGATGTGTTGTGTGTCTAGGTTGGACTGATTTGTTGTTGGTACATCATGGGGTTAGTGGGGAGCTATCTGATGCTCATGAGTACGTGTTTCTTTAAAAGAGAGTTTCGGGGATTCTTTCTTTTAATTGTCCTGGGAGGACTTGTGAATTATATTATATATGTCACAGATGGTGACTAATGGTTGATCTGAGACCAGATGGGGTCTGAAGATCATATGTCACAGATGGTGATAGGTCGCAGATGGTGACCAATGGTTGATTTCGAGATTGGATGGGGTCTGAAGATCATATGTCACAGATGGTGACAGGTCGCTGATAATGACCAAGGTAAGAAATAAGGAATCACGCAGTTAGCCGGGCGAGTGGTTACGATAAGCTAGAGCGCTAGTATGTCTGCCATGGTACCTCATGGATCTAAGTAGGTTACTTATGACTCCTGGGTACGTATTTTGTCCAGGTTGGACTAAGAATCATATGCTATTTGTTAGGTTAACGATAGGTATGATTGATGTGCGTGTGTGTTTTATCCAGGTTGGATCAATTAATCAGATTTGAATTGTGATGTTAACGATTTATATGATTTTGTCACGGTGTGGCTTCTGTGTTTTCCTTTTTGGGGAAGAGTATTGTTTGGGAAGCATGGTATGTTTTCCTTATCCTCGAGTCGAAAGGTTTTCCTCGTGTTGACATGAGTTGTGCGGGCTTTTATCCCGTAAATTCGTGTAATTGGTTTTGAGTTACTCATACGAGCTTCATAAGCTTACCGGGTTTTGTTGTGTGGAAACCCGGTGCACTATTCAATGGAATGGTGTAGGGGTTAATCCTGCAGGTCAGAGAAATCGTGGCTGAAGCTGAGGTGGCGCTTTGCAGCTTTACGGTAGGAAGCCATCTTTGTGACTTTACCGTTGATAAGGACTTCCGTTGTATAGTTACTCTGAGGAGCATTTACGTTTTATTTTGTTGTTGACAATTTAATTCGTAAACTCATGTGTTGTGTGACTCTATGGGGCGAGTCAATATAGAATTTGTGGGTTCAGGGCATCAATATGTACTTGCATTAAAAGGGAATAAGTTTCTAAGTATTTTGTATTGATGGCTGAACATTTCACGCATATATAATTATGGGGTTATATATCGATTTATTGTGTATAAAATCAGGGGCGTGACAGTTTGGTATCAGAGCGTAAGGTACATATTTGGTGATAATCAGTACTATCCGAGTGATGGCCCGTCTGCAGCGGATCCCCATCTGATGCTCTTCAGTATTGATATAATCATTGGGTATGTATGAGTGTTGGTTGTGGGTTAGAATGTAGAATCGTCAGAGCATTGGTTTGCTCTGTTAGTGAAGTTGTGAACCTAGGTGTTGGTTCTTTGAGTTGCAGTCATTGGAGGAATGGGAACCTCTGGATTGAACTCTGGTGGGGTGATAAGGATTGTTTTCGGGGAAAACTGTATCCTTTCGTGCGAGCTTAGTTATTAGATTGTTGTAGTCATGTTGTTTGACTTAATGTGACCTCCTGAACTAAATTATATGCAGGGGTTACTATGAATTGTTTTGCTTGTTTTAAATTGTGATCGCCTTGTTTTCTTCTTGATTTGATTGATTGTTGGCTTAATTTGTGTAATGGAACGCTAGTTGAGAATCTAAACATGAGGCTGTAGTCACCAGTTGACTTATGTAGGCACGATATGGAAGATTATGGAATTGATGGCCGCAGGTGTGAGCTATGTGTATATCGTGTCTAGGTTGAGGTGACTGATCACAGATGGTGATCGATATTGAGTCACAGATGGTGACTGATCACAGATGGTGATCGATATTGAGTCACAGATGGTGACTGATCACAGATGGTGATATATTGAGTCACAGATGGTGACTGATCACAGATGGTGATCGATATTGGTCACAGATGGTGACTGATCACAGATGGTGATCGATATTGAGTCACAGACGGTGACTGATCACAGATGGTGATATATTGAGTCACAGATGGTGACTGATCACAGATGGTGATCGATATTGAGTCACAGATGGTGACTGATCACAGATGGTGATCGATATTGAGTCACAGATGGTGACTGATCACAGATGGTGATATATTGAGTCACAGATGGTGACTGATCACAGATGGTGATCGATATTGGTCACAGATGGTGACTGATCACAGATGGTGATCGATATTGAGTCACAGATGGTGACTGATCACAGATGGTGATCGATATTGAGTCACAGATGGTGACTGATCACAGATGGTGATCGATATTGAGTCACAGATGGTGACTGATCACAGATGGTGATATATTGAGTCACAGATGGTGACTGATCACAGATGGTGATCGATATTGGTCACAGAAGGTGACTGATCACAGATGGTGATATATTGAGTCACAGATGGTGACTGATCACAGATGGTGATCGATATTGAGTCACAGACGGTGACTGATCACAGATGGTGATCGATATTGAGTCACAGATGGTGACTGATCACAGATGGTGATCGATATTGAGTCACAGATGGTGACTGATCACAGATGGTGATATATATTGAGTCACAGATGGTGACTGATCACAGATGGTGATCGATATTGAGTCACAGATGGTGACTGATCACAGATGGTGATATATTGAGTCACAGATGGTGACTGATCACAGATGGTGATCGATATTGGTCACAGAAGGTGACTGATCACAGATGGTGATATATTGAGTCACAGATGGTGACTGATCACAGATGGTGATCGATATTGAGTCACAGATGGTGACTGATCACAGATGGTGATCGATATTGGTCACAGATGGTGACTGATCACAGATGGTGATCGATATTGAGTCACAGATGGTGACTGATCACAGATGGTGATCGATATTGAGTCACAGATGGTGACTGATCACAGATGGTGATCGATATTGAGTCACAGATGGTGACTGATCACAGATGGTGATATATTGAGTCACAGATGGTGACTGATCACAGATGGTGATCGATATTGGTCACAGAAGGTGACTGATCACAGATGGTGATATATTGAGTCACAGATGGTGACTGATCACAGATGGTGATCGATATTGAGTCACAGACGGTGACTGATCACAGATGGTGATCGATATTGAGTCACAGATGGTGACTGATCACAGATGGTGATCGATATTGAGTCACAGATGGTGACTGATCACAGATGGTGATATATATTGAGTCACAGATGGTGACTGATCACAGATGGTGATCGATATTGAGTCACAGATGGTGACTGATCACAGATGGTGATATATTGAGTCACAGATGGTGACTGATCACAGATGGTGATCGATATTGGTCACAGAAGGTGACTGATCACAGATGGTGATATATTGAGTCACAGATGGTGACTGATCACAGATGGTGATCGATATTGAGTCACAGACGGTGACTGATCACAGATGGTGATCGATATTGAGTCACAGATGGTGACTGATCACAGATGGTGATCGATATTGAGTCACAGAAGGTGACTGATCACAGATGGTGATATATATTGAGTCACAGAAGGTGACTGATCACAGATGGTGATATATATTGAGTCACAGAAGGTGACTGATCACAGATGGTGATATATTGAATCACAGATGGTGACTGATCACAGATGGTGATATATTGAGTCATAGACGGTGACTGATCGCAGACGGTGATCAAGGCAGGAAATAGGTAATCACGTCCTTGGCCGGACGAATGGTTACGATGTCAGTCAGAGTTCTTGTCTGTCTGCCAGGATAGTTTATGGGAGTAACGGTCGAGGTTGCTGGAGACTCATAAGTATGTAATTATAGGAGAATTCCGAGAGTATTCTTCCTTTATTGTCTAGATGAGACTTGATTTGCTTCTTAATGGTTAAGTTAGCAAATAGAACATTGTCACAGCGGTGATTTATGTTTTCCTTTAGATGGAAAGGTTATGGAGTGCTAGATGGAATCATGGTTGCATGGTTTCCTCAAGCTGATGTGTGTGCGGATAAGAAAGTACCTTATCTAATTCTGCTTGTGTGCTAGAATAATGTGTGATAGTTGTGTACTTCTTTCCATGTGTTGTGTTGTGTTGAGTTTTGTCTGTTGTCTATAGCTAGACTTTTGAGTGTGGCATGTGATGTGATGCATCCTTCATTGTTGTGGTAGTAGAAGGTCTATACCACTTTGATTGTAATTACAATGACAGGTGATGATGTGTGTGCGGGTCAGGTGGGGCCAGACCTTAGCTTGATTTTGTGTTCCCAGGTTGGGTAGACACTTATTAAGTTGTGATGCATAGGTTCGAGGTGAGTTGAAATGAAGGTTTCATTTTCAATTCTTGTAATGCAAGGTTTGCATTATTGATGATATGATGCAGATACTGTTGTGATAACAGGATTCTGGACTCTTGTGTGATCTGTGTGTAGTGCTGCAGTCACAGAGTCTTTGTTGGATAGTGTACGAGGATGAGATCCATGAAATGATTGGGTTGCCACCGAGCGGTGTGGTAAAGATTCCTAGTGTTGTGATATTAGGTAGGGTACCTGTATCCATTATTGAGCTAGGATATTGTACAGCGAGGTGAGAACAGGTTGTTGAGGAATGAGAATTGGATGTGGGGATGATTTATACGTACTGTGGGAGTGGTACGTTTAAATTTCGGGACGAAATTTCTTTAAGGGGGGTAGAATGTGATGCCCCAGAAATTCGTATTTACTTTCCGAGGATTTTCCGGAATTTAAATTGTGGGTATCGGACGTTTTCGTGGCTCGTGGACGGAGCGGAAGTGTTTTGGACGAATTTTTATTCGTAAAGTGTGGAATTAGGGGGGGTTTCAAGGTTGACTTTTGATACGTTGAGATTCTCTAAAAACTTCCTTCACGAAAGTTGTAGAGCGCGTCGATACGAGTTCGTGGATATGTGGAACGCGGAAATCGGAGTTCGTATGAGGAAGTTATGACTATGGAAAGAAGTTTCCATTTTGGTATTTATAGGAAAAATCAGAAAAAATATATTCATTTCCTCATTTCCGTTTCCGGAAATAATTTTCCTCTCTCTCTTCTCTCTCGTCCGCGCCCTCAGAGTCGAAATTCTTCGACTGACCCGACCCGAACCCGGCATTCCGACCCGGTCGGAACTCGCAGCTCCGGCGACCTCTTCCGGTGAAACCAACCCAGAACGATTCGCCTCCTTGCTCCGGTCGTCTCTGTGGTGGTCTCTATCGACGATTCTCATCCACGGCGGCGCTGCAAGTCGACCCAGATTGAAGAAATCGGACCCGGCCGGCGATCCTTATTCCGACGTCGGCAAGGCTTCCAGTTTTCTTGGTTGAGCTCAGAACTGCATCGCCGATCGATCCTTGGTGGTTGTTTGGATCGATTCACGTGAAACTTCGATCAACTCGGATTGGATCACTGTTCACGGCTTGTGAGGTAGTTTTCGATCCCTTAGGCTTGTTTTCTGACTTCGATCCAGTTATGAGAATTCACAAGCATGCTTAGATGAAGCTTTTTGATGTTGGGAGTTTTGTGAAATAATGTGTTTTTGGCCGGCGGCGGTGCACCACCGTCTGTGGTGGCGTTCCGGCGGTGTTCCGGCCACTTAAGGAATTGGTTTTGGTATTATATATGTTCTACTCGTTGATACGAGCGTTTCGATATATAATATGCAAATTTTGGAGTTCGTATGGAATTGTTATGATTTTTGCAGTTTCATACCGATCGATTTATTCGATCCTTGAGGATTTGAGCGTCCGATCGACTTGTGGTTTGGTCACATCGATCGTGGACGTATTCCGAGGACTTTGGGAGGTCTCGGATGTGGTTTCGCCTCATTTGGCGTCACCTTGAGAATTTTGGTTCGATTTAGGGTTTCGAACGTTATCCCTTGTGATTCGTTGACTGAATGAGAGCTGTAATTCCTTAGGTACGTGACGTAGTACTCCTCGGACGGCTATTTTGTGGATTGGCTGTCTTGTTCTGTATTGAAGACGCAGCGGGAGTTTCGAGGTGAGTAATCTCACAAGGTTCATTATGAACGGAACTACCATTATTGTTTTGGCGTTAATTATTTAACTGCAAACTATAGTTGGTATTAATAGGCATTCCTGAGCGAATGACTATGTATATATATATATTTACGTGAAATATATATATTCTTGTGGATGATGTGTGATGAATAATATGCATGATGGGTTCATATTATTGTTGAATTGGACTTTTCATAGAAACAATATTGTGGAAAAAGATGTTTTCTATTGTTTGAAAAGCATTGAGTTGATGTTACATTTTGGAGTCAAGCGTGACTCATTTTAAATGTATTGGTCTTTGTACCAAGGGTCACAGATGGTGAGCAGGGATGGGGAAAGCCGGAACTAGATGGTCGTAACGCTTTTAGGTCAGATGTGACTTACTTAACGTTGACTTGAGACCAGATGGGGTTTGAAAAGCATGGGTCGCAGATGGTGACCAACTGTTGGTTCTAAGACCAGACGGGGTATGAAAACCAAGAGTCACAGACGGTGATAGGTTGCAGATGGTAACCAATGATTTATCTGTGTTATGAGTCTAGTTACCATAGATGTATGGTTGCATTTCTGAGTGAATGAGTATGTGTGTACATATATATATTATGGGGTATATATATATACATATGTATTCATGTATTGGTTGCATTTCTGAGTGAATGAGTATGTGTGTACATATATATATTATGGGGTATATATATATACATATGTATTCATGTATTGGTTGCATTTCTGAGTGAATGACTATGTGTGTACATATATATATACATACGTATTCATGTATTAGTGGCTTCGTGGTGAATCTGTGTTGATGTGTTGTGTGTCTAGGTTGGACTGATTTGTTGTTGGTACATCATGGGGTTAGTGGGGAGCTATCTGATGCTCATGAGTACGTGTTTCTTTAAAAGAGAGTTTCGGGGATTCTTTCTTTTAATTGTCCTGGGAGGACTTGTGAATTATATTATATATGTCACAGATGGTGACTAATGGTTGATCTGAGACCAGATGGGGTCTGAAGATCATATGTCACAGATGGTGATAGGTCGCAGATGGTGACCAATGGTTGATTTCGAGATTGGATGGGGTCTGAAGATCATATGTCACAGATGGTGACAGGTCGCTGATAATGACCAAGGTAAGAAATAAGGAATCACGCAGTTAGCCGGGCGAGTGGTTACGATAAGCTAGAGCGCTAGTATGTCTGCCATGGTACCTCATGGATCTAAGTAGGTTACTTATGACTCCTGGGTACGTATTTTGTCCAGGTTGGACTAAGAATCATATGCTATTTGTTAGGTTAACGATAGGTATGATTGATGTGCGTGTGTGTTTTATCCAGGTTGGATCAATTAATCAGATTTGAATTGTGATGTTAACGATTTATATGATTTTGTCACGGTGTGGCTTCTGTGTTTTCCTTTTTGGGGAAGAGTATTGTTTTGGGAAGCATGGTATGTTTTCCTTATCCTCGAGTCGAAAGGTTTTCCTCGTGTTGACATGAGTTGTGCGGGCTTTTATCCCGTAAATTCGTGTAATTGGTTTTGAGTTACTCATACGAGCTTCATAAGCTTACCGGGTTTTGTTGTGTGGAAACCCGGTGCACTATTCAATGGAATGGTGTAGGGGTTAATCCTGCAGGTCAGAGAAATCGTGGCTGAAGCTGAGGTGGCGCTTTGCAGCTTTACGGTAGGAAGCCATCTTTGTGACTTTACCGTTGATAAGGACTTCCGTTGTATAGTTACTCTGAGGAGCATTTACGTTTTATTTTGTTGTTGACAATTTAATTCGTAAACTCATGTGTTGTGTGACTCTATGGGGCGAGTCAATATAGAATTTGTGGGTTCAGGGCATCAATATGTACTTGCATTAAAAGGGAATAAGTTCTAAGTATTTTGTATTGATGGCTGAACATTTCACGCATATATAATTATGGGGTTATATATCGATTTATTGTGTATAAAATCAGGGGCGTGACATATGTTAACCCCTTCATTGTATTCCTGGTTTTCCGATTACTAGCTCTTCTATGAAAGAATGTCAAGTTTCTATCACCTTCCTTTAGCCAAAGTGTTTTTAAACGTTGCCGCCAATATTTCTATTACACTGTAAGTAATTGACTATACTTCACATGTAACAGCCATTGTTCTTCATATTGTTGAGAAGAAAATGGTTGTCTCATTACGTCATTCAGCTTCTCCTGAATAGTACCCATCCCCACTCTCTGTTTATCAAAGTCAGAGTAGTGCCACTCCATTAGCTGCTGGCCCACAAACTTAATCTTGTGCCCTAGTTGTCTTAATGGATTACCAGTTGTAGGTTTAGCCCACTCTTGCTGAATGATATTAGCACATTCTTCCCTGTCATGCCATATCTCCTCAAAGCGGAACCTTTTACATCTCCTGCAATTTTGCCTCTTTTCACCATTGACCTCAATCAACAGATAGTCGTGATCAGATTCACTAGGGTAAGAGTGATCACTCTGCTAAATGGGAACCTTCGTCTCCATTGTGTTGTCTAAAACCCCCAATCCAAATGCTCCTTTGTGTAATGATTGGACCAAGTATATCTGCTACCTACAAACCCCATATCCATAAAACCACAAACTGACATCATTCTTCTAAACTTGACCATTGCAGAAGCTACCCTTGGAGGGGCCCCCGACTTGTTTGCTTGATTCATAACTTCGTTAAAATCTCTAGCCATTAGCCATGGAAGAGAGCATGGCTGCACAACTAGGGTTTCAATAAGAGACCAAGTTTTGTCTCTGCCTCCCCTTGCAACAACACCGTAGATCCCCGTATACCTCCACAACTCCAACCCAGGTTTCCCAATGGTAGTGTCAATATGGTTTGGGGAGGATGTTCGAACGTCAATATGCATGTATGTCTTCATTCCAGAGTAGCACCAAGCCTTGAGACTCCTTGCCATGTTCCACGCAAATGCTACCCTTGAATCCCAATCTGCCCCTAAAGCGAAACAATGAGATTTTCCTTGGCTAGTTTCTTCTAAGAAAATAAGACTTGGTTTCTTCGCTCTGACAAGATCAATGAGGGCCCTCTGGGTTTCAATATTCACGATCCCCCTACAGTTCCACACCAGAATATTGCCTTGGAGCATGCTTTTGAAGGTTTGCTTGCCGGAAGATGGTCGGCTTGGTGGTGCTAAACAGAGGTTGTTATTGGTGCCTTAAGGTTTTTTTTTCTTCTGTGAATTATTAGTATTTAGTTGTCATATGATTTTGTTAAATTTGCCATAAGAGATTATAATCAACTGCATGTAATATGTAATGGTTGTTCCTTACGTGAATGTATTGTTATTATTATTTTTTAATATTTATGTTCTTTTATTGAAATTAAGATGCAAGGCTTCGGAATAATCTGGTGATTCTTCATACGTGTTAGTGTATAAGGGGTAATTAGGCCAATTTGTTTAGTTCAATTACATAGTATGATGCCCTTTAGGCTTTTTCTTTAAACTTCCCAAAACTGTTCGTCGAAGGCATTCTAAGTGACTGTCAAAGGAAAGGACAGAAATGTATAAGTGCACATGCGAGCACCGCACACTTCCACACCCGCATAAGCGCGTGTAGGAAGGCTAGTATGTATGTATGTATGTATGTATGTATGTATGTATGTATGTATGTATGTATGTATGTATGTATGTATGTATGTATGTATGTATGTATGTATGTATGGTGTGTGTGTGTGTATGTATTTGATTTAGGATTAAAATGGTATAAGTATATATATTAATATCCTAATTATAACCACAAAAGTCAAAAAAATTTGATGAAAAAAAGGGTCAAAAATTAAAATTAGATCCACAAAAATGCAAAGAATGTTTAAGGAAAACCAAAATTGGGAGAGAATTGAGTCGTGCTTTCATTGATAATAGGGGTCTCTTTATATAATGATTACAAAACATAGAATCAGAATTGTACAAGGAAAGATAATCGTACACTTAATCGGATATCTATAAATATTTCTGAGAATATCTCTAATTCTAACCCTATTATCACTGGTCTTTTGCCTTATTTGCCTCCAAAGATGCTCTATTTGCTTCCAAAACTTGAGCTTGCTCAACAGTTAGCACGTCCTGGCTAGGCTTGAGAATCGTATCCAGGATTCCATCGGCCTTGGAATGTTGGTAGACATCACGAACCCACTTGTGATATCCAAAACCAGTTGTTCTCAATTGAGCGAAGTCCAGTTTGTTCAGGTAACTCATCTTAAAACAGAACAAGAAATTAGGGTTAGTTTCGGAGTGTAAAAGGCTACCACGAAAAAAATAGAATTTCTTAGCGTAGTCGCTTCCAAGAAATCCGATTCCAAGAGGAATTGGATTAGATCGAAACAATGATGTGTTTGTGGTCGATCATAACTTCTCAACAAACTCTAAGTTTGGAGGACTCTACAAGCTCCAAGTTTGGAGTGAGCACTAACCCCCACAGGTCGGCTTTTTAGCCGTCCCTATGAAGTAGAAAGGGGGTAGAAGAAGGGAGTTTGCAAGTCCCCGATGAAAAGAAGAGAAATTGAAAAAAAACTCAAAAACAAGAACTTTTAGTAAAAAAATACCTCGAAATAGTGATCGGAAAGCCGCCAGAATTTGGTCAACGGAGGTGGCCCGAGCTTGGCGGTGGTTGGCAGGAATATTATGGCAATGGGCTGCCCTTCTCTTCTCTTTTTTTTTTGTTTCGGCCCAAGCCTGCCTCTTTTGTTTTTTTTCTCTGCTTCAGCCCAAACCCACTCTCCTTTCTCTGGTTTTTTTTTTCTTCTTCTTCTTCTTCTTCTTCCCTCAGTGGGCCATAGGCCTCTCCTTTTTTTTTCTTTGCACGTGGGCTTCCACTTTTTTCTTTCTTCTCTTTCTTTTTCTTCTTCTGGGCCCCGTCCCTTTTTCTTCTTCTTTCTTCTCTTTCTTTTCTTCTTTCTTTGACTGGAATGTGGGCCACGGGCCCCTCTTTTTTTTCTTTTTCTTTCTTCTGGGCCGCTCCTTCCCTTTCTTTTTGGGCTGCTCCCTTTCCTTTTTTGGGGATCAAATCCTAGAATGGTTCAACGTTGCAGCTCATTCGTGGCCGGCTCGGGGACTTTTCAACTAGTTCAGGGAATAATTTTACCAGTTCCCAGATTGTGAGGTGAAGATGCTGACGTTGACAGAATATTAAGGTCGATGGTGGGCTGGAAATACTCGAACCGCGCAGTGAATATTCTATGTCTTCTTGTGGTCGGTTCGGTGCTTTTTCGGCTGGTTCCGGTGACGCCACCTGCAGTTCTGGGTCCTGGGATCGAGAGCTTCAAGTTCAGGGTTGGTGGTTGCTAGGCTTTGAAGACTACGATTTTAGGGTTTTAGGGTTAGGGCTTCATGCTGATAACGTGTTTAAGGAAAATCGAAATTGGGAGAGAATTGAGTCGTGCTTTCATAGATAATAGAGATCTCTTTATATATAGGATTACAAGACATAGAATCAGAATTGTACAAGGAAAGATAATCGTACAATTAATCTGATATCTATGAATATCTCTAATTCTAACTCTATTACCACTAGGTCAAGTAACCTAAAGTTTGGGTCAGACACATATTCTGGATTTACTTGAATAAAGAAAATATATTAATATCGTAACTCTAAACCACAAAATCTTTTTTTTTATTTATTTTTAAATTTTTTTTATCAAAATCTAACCATGAAATCTGGTAATTTGAAGTAATATTAAACTCTTTTAATAAATATATTTAACAAAATTAATTGCATGATAGTTTCCTTACACTAACAAGTTAATTAGAAAAGTCAAAAATTAAATTGGATTCACATAAATCAAAATAAAAAAAATATTGAAATCATAATTCTAACCCAAGAAATATGGTGATTGAAAACCAAAATAATTTAGAGCCTTGAATTTTGGAATGATAAGATGATTTTTTTACTCAAGAATTACATAACATGATTCGGCAAATATGTGATATGTGTAGATTACATGGCATAACACCTAGGATTGAGGCCATAAATCTTAGGCCTCATTGATGCCCTATATCATTGCTCTTAATTTATATATGCTTTAGAGAAAATTACGTGGTGATGAACAAGATTGAGAGCACAAATTCCGTTTTGAAAAAAAGAGATCGATTATTCAAAAAAAGAAGAAGATCGATTGCTTCCCACAACGGCAGCAATACACAGAGATTCACAATCAATTTGTTATTCCAAAAAGATGAATATAAATCAGATAAAGAATATTAACAAAGGAAAATTTCACAAATGGTCACTCAACTATGACTCATTCGACACTTTAGTCACTGAACTTTCAAATATATCACTTTGGTCACTCAACTATTACACTGTTAATCACTTTAGTAACTTTGTTAATTTTTTTCATTAAAAAAATTATTTGCCACTATATTAATGATATTTTTATCCAACCAATTCTGAAAAATTGAGAAATATGATTGGGACAAGTGATTAAAGTGAGAAAATATACTTCTTGGGTGACTAAAGTGATTGACAGTGTAATAATTGAGTGACCAAAGTGATATATTTAAAACTTGAGTGACCAAAGTGTCGAATGAGTCATAGTTGAGTGACCATTTGTAGAATTCTCTCTATCAACAAACACGCAAATTAATGATTACTCTTGCATATACAGCGCTGCTTTCTGTCTAATATTCCACAAGATTGGATCAATATTAATTAGGGGAAAAAATGCAAACAGTACCTGACCTTGGGCCCATTAGTAACTTTAGTACCTGACAAAAAAAAAATATCACTTTGGTACCTCAAGTTCGAACCATGACCCAACATTATTATCTGGATGGTTAACTCCGCTTAACTCCGTTAAGGAGACTGCCAGCTGTCATATTTTAAATGGTATTTTCGTCTATTTGTATCTTAATTAATTTTTTTTTTCTTTAAGCATTTTTTCCTCTCTCTCTCTCTCTCTCTCTCTCTCTCTCTCTCTCTCTCTCTCTCTCTCTCTCTCTCTCTCTCTCTCTCTCTCTCTCTCTCTCTCTCTCTCTCTCCCCTTTCTTATCTTCTTCTTCCCTCTCTCCAGATCAACCTACAGATTCCTCATCCTTCCTTCAAGTGTCTAGGACTATAATCCAGCTCCTGCTTGGCCTTCTCACACGAATAGACCCATTGATGCCTTAGAACATAAACAGTCGGCGGACTTCCAAAGGAAGCTTTGATTCCATCAAAAATAACCCAAAAATACTCAAACCAAGATGCAATCTTTGCATAAAAAAGCTTCAAACATTCATACACAATAACCAAATCCATAAAGCATGAATAAGAAGAAGAAGAAAAATTAGATATGAGGACGCAACTGCTTAGTCTTCCCTCCAATTAATCACGAAAGCCTCCACCTCCTAACATCCCCATCACTATTGTCTTCTTCATCATCGCCCCTGCCATTGTTTTCGCAGTACAATTTCTACAAATCGGGGTGATTTCGCCGAAGAAACTCGATACCCAGGTCAGAAAACGCGGCGAAAAGCAACCCAAAACCCAAAGGTACTCACCTCTAAATTGGGGAGGAGGATGGTTGCTGGTGTTTCAAAGCAACTAGGTTCTGGTGAAATTGGGGAGTTAGGGGAAGAGGAAGAAGTTCATGAAAATGATGTGGAGGAGATCGAAATGACGAGGCAGAGCATCGTTTGAAATTGATTTTGAGGGAACGGCGGGGAATTGGGGAAAGGTTGGGGCTTTGGATGTAAAGATTTGGGCTTTGGAGGTTGAAGAAGTGAGAGTGAAGATTGTGGAGTTTTGGATTGGGAAAAAACTCTCTCATCTGATCCTCTCTCTCTCTCTCTCTCTCTCATCTGATTGGGATTCTCCATTTCTATTTGGAAGATCGGGATTTTCCATGTGATGATTACAGGCTAGAGTCTCTTGTTCCAAAAATCTGAGAATTCTTCTTCACATTGACACTAGCTCTGTTTTACTTGGCTGAACGAGGACGAATAGAAAGAAGAAGAGATTGAGTGAACGGGGATGAATTTGCAGGTTGATCTGGAGAGAGGGAAGAAGAGGATAAGAAAGGGAGAGAGAGAGAGAGAGAGAGAGAGAGAGAGAGAGAGAGAGAGAGAGAGAGAGAGAGAGGAAAAAATGCTTAAAGAAAAAAAAATTAATTAAGATACAAATAGACAAAAATACCCTTTAAAATATGACAGTTGGCAGTCTCCTTAACGGAGTTAAGCGGAGTTAACGGTCCAGATACTAATGTTGGGTCGTGGTTAGAACTTGAGGTACCAAAGTGATATTTTTTTTTTGTCAGGTACCAAAGTTACTAATGGGCCAAAGGTCAGGTACTGTTTGCATTTTTTTCCCTATTAATTATGGACCTCTAAAACTTTGGAGCCCAGAAGTAAAGGGAACGAAGGATACGGCCGCACCTCTCCTCATCTCTGGAGTATATATTTCATTTTTTCTTTTTCTTTTTGTGTATGTGAATAGCAAAAGTACACTATTATTTTTAATGTTTTCCTTTGAAATGCTTCTATTCATACCTCTACAATTGTTATATGGACCCCCCCCCCCTCAGTTTTTACAAATTTTTTATTCCCATTTTGACCCTGTAGAAAAACTATAAAAAAATTAAACAAGTAAAAATAATTAGAACGTAGTCGGATGCAACCAGAGATGCATCCCCAAATTGAAATTGCCATTTCTGGGTTTCTCTTTCTTTCTCCTTCTTCCTCTTCCTCTTCCTCTTTCTCTTTCCTGCATATTTTTTTTCTCTTCCTCCTTCTCTTTTCTATATTTTTTTTTCTTGTTTCTCTTCATTATTCTTCTGTATATCTCTCTATTGGAATTGGCAAGTCCTATATGAGAGTCCTTGTCTAAAAGATAAAGTTTCACCGAGTCCGCCTAATTGAATGGCTCCTACTTCTTTTAATATTATGAGTTGAATTTATATAAAAGATGATTGAGAGTCCGTCTAAAAGATGAGTTGAATTTCTTATTAAACCGACTAAATTAATTTTCTTTGCTTATAAACTCATTTGTTTCTTCATAATCAACTAGATCTATTTGTGTTAGCCTATCTCTATGTACCACCGTGGGTACTACTACATCTTCTTGTTCTGTCTGTAGATGGTAGCGGAAGGGTATGTAATGGTTACTCTAGCCTTAGTCTAACACAAATTTCTAGTAATTTGATAACACTCCACAAATGCTATATGGAGGTGTTACGATATGCTTGTATTCAACTCTATTTGAGTTTCTATCTATACAGTTATTTCCTTGATTCAAAAAAAAAAAATGTGTGCATTCCATTGATTTTGCTACTTGATATCTTGGGATGACATTAAATTGCAGTCATATAACGCTCAAAGGCCCAACCCTCATATGCTTTCCCCTATGAACCTTCTCCAAACTTGAATCCCAAATTGTCTTCTTTATCAATTCTTTCAATATCCTTGTTGTCATATGTGTTATATTTATTGATCAACCTCTGAGCCTCTCTATCTTTCTCTCACAACAAAGTTTTAAGTTTTTGCTGAAGACACACAAGTCTTGTGAGGAGGTAGATTGAGGTCAGGAAGTGGAAGAAGATAAAGAAAAGAAAATTCTCAAAAGGGTAAAATTGAAAGTTTAGTGATAAAGTAAAAGGTCCAAATACCAAATGAGAAAAATGTGGTATTTATTCTCCTAGCATGCATCTTCATCATCTCTCAGGCCTCTTCTAGGGTTGGATTTATTAGCACTATTTTATGGCATCTGTTGATGCAATGACGGCTACGCTAGTTTTTTCCTTAGGGTTGGATGATAATGATGATGTCTAAGCAACATTTTCTACAATCTTCTATGATCTTCAAACATGCTTATCTATAAGCTAGCACGGCTGCCGTAGATAAACATGATCAATAACGTTTTTCTTTTTTCTTCCTTTTTTCTTTTATTTTTTCCTTCTGTTCTGTGAGCATGGCCATATGTCCCGTAGTATGCAAATGATGTGCGTCAAAAATTACAAATTGAAGTTGACAAAAAAAAAAAATTCCAAATTCATAATAGTACCTACCCTACAGTGGGAGTGAGTAGGTGCATGTGGTCATAGTTTCATCTTTATGCAGATCCAATTATGTCCGGTTAAAATCATCCCGTGTGCTCTATATTAATAATAATGGTTTCAGCCTAGTGCCCTCGAGAATTTCTATGCTATATTTTTTATTTTAGCTAAACAATCCGCGGCCAAAGTTCTTTTATGTTTGTGATAATTTAAAAATAAAAAATAAAAAAACAATTAACCTTTACAAAAGCTTCAGAAAAGAAATGTAACCAAAAAAAAAGAGCCTAATTAGGCAACATGCATCTTCTACAATCTTCTATGATCTTTAAACATGTTTATCCATAAGCATCTTCTGTTCTATATATGGAGTTGAGTGAATTTTTAAATGTCCCGTAGTCTGAAAATGACGCAGAGTGAAAAATTACAAATTCTACATAATAGTACCTACCCTACAGTGAGTAGGTGCATGTGGTGGCCTTTCGAAAAAAGGTGAATGTGGTCATATTTTCCATCTTTATGCAAATCCAATTATGTCCAATTAAAAGCATCCCGTGTGCTCTATATTAATAACAATGGGGTATACTATACTTTCCCATATTTATATGACCTAGTGACGTAAGGAGGGACGTATATATCGCACAAGATCCATAGTTTCATACGATTTTTTCGAATTTTGATCATTCAACATGTTTATTTATCTGGCCTTGAGACATGTGAGAACGTTTGTATGTGGTTTGTCAACATTGTAGTGTGAAAAGCTCCCTAATTCAAACTTTTAGACTAGCTATTAGCTAGGCTAATCCATTTTCATATGTATATATGTAACTGCCTAATTTGATATTGATGGTTCATAGTGAAAGGTCTTTCATACTCACTCAGTAAATTGATGCTAAGAAAGAGAATCATCGAAACTTAATTCACCCGATTTTCCACATCCCTTAAAATCTTATTCGATTAGAACTTCAGATCGAGTAACACGTATAGTTACGTGGACTTAACTACTTGCTTAATTGAAACGCACTCCCATCAACCTTATCAAGAAAACCAAATAAAGCATTTCGTACTGGTTTAATTATGCGCAAAAAGAAAAGGAAAAGAAAGAAATTAAACTGTGGGTCTCACAAATTGATCCCTCTTTCTCACTCGCTCACTCCTCTCCCACGTACTCGATCACTCTTCGAGGCCAAGAAGTCTATAAATAGGGAGGGCCAAGCTTCAGGAACTTCACTCAGAAATCAATCACCTCTTGCATACCTTCCTACAAACTCTAAGCAATCAAGAGAGATCGAGATGGCATTCTCAAAGACTTTTCTTCTTGTCGCCCTCGCCTTCGCTGTTCTCCTCATCTCTGCTGAGGTCTCGGCTCATCGTAACCTAGCTGAGACTACCACTACTACTCGTGAGTTTCTCACTTTCTTAATCAACCAGTGTAGAATTACATTCTATAATTCAACTTAATTGTATTATGTTTCTTTTCTTTTCCTTTCTAACGTATAGATTTTTTTCAACTGTAGAAGAAGCCAACACTGACGGTCACCACGGACACGATCATGGACATGGCGGCCATGGAGGACATGGTGGACACGGAGGACATGGTGGACACGGAGGTCATGGAGGTCATGGAGGACATGGACCTCATGCTGTTGAGACTGAAACTGAGAACTAGATGGTGATGACCCTTTGTATGCATGCAGTTGTGTGTATATTGCACTATTGCAAGCGTACGTACCTGATGTAAGGGTATTAATATTAGTAGCTTGTTTGGTAATTAATAATAAGTATGTATTGGTTGAGCAGTCCACCAAACTCTCAATCGATCATATCTTTGTAATTCAATCCTCGCATCTTCATGTTATGAACTATATATGATCCACTTAAATTAGCTGAATTCATGTTTGACTATAAATATATATATATATATATATATATATATATATATATCAAACTCCAGTGTGTGTGGGGAAAAAAAATTGTCTAATAACACCTAATAACAATTTAAAGAGAATATATATAGTCGGCCAGCTCAAAGGTTAACGTAGTTTTATAAAGTTTTCGATGAAAGTACTATATGCAGCAAACTTTATTTTATGTGCAATATTTGAATGACAAGATAAGCTCAAGACATAATAATAAGAGAGGCCCTCGGCGCAAAACAAACTTTTCTGATCGAGGTCGATAACTGAATCACTAAATTTAATCATTGAAATTAGATAAAAATAAAATAAAAAAAACTGACACTTACGGGATCCGGATCCTAGCCAAGGTGACATTTCCTCCTTTGTTGCTAGATTCGAAATCTAAAGAATTAATAATTGTCCACATCAGCATCAGACTATTAAACTCCCAAGGTGGGAGTCTTACATACTGCACCCACACCACGTGGCAGTGGGACGGGCCAATCAGTACCTAAGTAGGGGAGGTATTTTAAGTATTGCATATTAAAAATCAAGGACAGTTTCAAAAAAAAAAGAGAAAAATTTGAGATTTTTAATTAAAATGTCTCACGGCCCCACCACGTGGCAGCCCCACGCAAGAATTTTTCAACTCTCCCAATGGAAATGCTAAAGTACGTTTATTTCCGTCATCTTTCCCCTCCTTCACCCACCTCGACACCTTTTCATGCAGAAATAAATTTTGAATCAATTTCAATATCAACCTAATAGCCTATGGCTTCTGGACTTAGTTTAGTCCATCTCTTTCTAGTCGCCTATTCTCCATTATCCTTTTCGTTCTTCTTGTTTTTCTGAAATCTGAATCTTTCTCATCTATCATCTGGAAATTTTCCAATTCTCAGACACAGAGATCTGTACACTACTTTTTTTTTTTTTTCTCTCAGATAAGCACGCGGTGGGGGAAGAAAGCGATGGAAGTGGATGACGAGATTCATTCACCTGCGGCGAGTGGTAAACTTGTAATCTCATTTTGGGATTTTGGGTGGGTTTGCTGGCCAAATTTTATTAAGATGTTTTGGGTTCGGTAGATTTGGGATTGGCAGTGAAGTTCAACGGCCAAATGGGTCTCTCTTGATTCCTTAAATTCCCAAAACATTAATTCTCAGTACTTTCATGTTCTATGCTTTGCAAGTTTGCAATATTCATAAGACAATTGATGTAAGAGACATCTATCAAGTAGGTGATTATCTAATGAAATGGACATCCTGTAAGAGATCTAAAGCCTTGAGATTTTGTCTATGGATTGCAGTTTGCTGCAAATGGGTATTGAGGAGTCATTACTGATCATAAAAGAGGTGGGGATTTCAATCCTCGTTGAAGAGAGAAATTAGTCTTCAAATACTCTCATTTGGTCTATACTCTCATGCCGGTGCTATAAGAGCGTTCGAACTAGGAGATATGATTCTGAAGTTTGTTAAGTGGGTTGAATGACGGTCTATTTCTCTGGCTATTCAATTCGCTGTACCAGGCAATGGGTTGAAAACTAATGTGGAGGCAAGAGATGAAGTCATGAAGACGAGAAAGATGGGGAAAGAGGGGAAAAAAAAAAAAATTGTAAACGGCGTTTATGTTTTGTTAACAGTAGAATTCTAAGCTACGCGTTTAATGGAAATTTTGCTGATGTGGAGTTTTAATGGCCCTTGGATATGTAATGTACGGTTGAGATTGAAAGCCAAGGATAAATAAGGATAACTCCCAGCAAGGAGAGGATCCGGATCCAACACGTACTTTCTTCCTAGTACAGTGACCGGAAAGTTAATTTTTCCTGAAATTAACTCCAAAACCCTCTCTCTCTCCCCGCGACCACTGTATATTTTCCCTTGCCATTTTCAGCTTCATTAGTATTTCGACTTATTTTGTTTGTTGGCTTCTGCCTGCATTTTGAATTTGTGATTTTTGTGCATTCTTCCCGGATTATGAAAAAAAATAATTCTCATATATATGAATGGCAGAAGAGTCAAGTCCACCCAGTTTTTAGGGTTCGCCTTTGACCTAATAATCTCAGGTTTGAGCCATGTGATTGCTTATATCCTTTTGCATCAATTAATTCCTAATTAGACCAACAAAACCCTATATATATATATATATATATATATATATATATGAAACTAACTTGACTGTGGATAATGTCGCAAAGAGCCAAAGAATGGTCATGATTTCCGAGACATATAGTGGACATAGAGAAAAAGGTTTTCCCTTAAATGCGCTAACTACTATTTTTTTTTTTTTTGAATGATGGTAGAATTTCATTGATCATGTAAGATGATTACAGTCATAGATAAGTGTATCCACAGGCGTTGGAGCATGATTTTGCCAAATACTGTCCATATTGAGACTAGCTAGTCTCTGAGCAACACAGTTGGTGTTTCTAGGAGTGTAAGCAACTTTCAATCCAGAAATGGTCTTCAAACATGCTTGAATATCAAAGATCAAGCTTCTGTGTTCCGAAAGATCCAGTTCATTGGCTGAAATTAATGGCTTGCACTGCTAGCAGACAATCACTTTCCAAATCAACATTAGTAACATGCAGTTGCTGAAGTAACTCAACACGCTTTTGTATTGCTAGTAATTCAACATGTTGTGCAGAGGCAACATGATCAATTTGATGTGAGAAACCGTCAATGAAATCACCGGCCTGCGCACTGCATTTCGTAAAACACCCCCAACAGTTGAAGATGGCAAGAAGGCACCACCTACATTCAATTTTAATCTATCCTACAAAGGTGGCTTCCAATATCGTTCCTTTTGGGATCTCTGTTCCTAAACAGAAATTCCCTGAGCAGCTATATACTCTTCATACTAAGCGAAACTACTCAAGAGAAGGGTTTGAGGGGGCATTGCAGCTTCAGACCATAACATGGCATTTCTGTTTTTCCAAATAGCCCAGATTACCATAAGTAGTTTAGCAAAGATACTAGCCTGTAGAGTAGATGCCATTTCAAGCATCCATTCTTTGAAAAGAAAGCCTGGTGAAACATGTACCTTAATATTAAAAGGTGGTGCTGCAAGTAAAGGTTTTATTATATGTTGGTGTAAATGTTTCACTTTATAGTAAGCATTTTTAATGGGACTTCTAAATTTACTCAATGGAATGACAAACCACACCAAATCGAACGTGGTTTGAGTCAATTGACAAAATTTAATCGAAACAAAACAAAACTGATGCTTGCAATACGTTTTCGGATAGTACTTAAGAAAAATAGGAAAAAATCTTAACCGAAACGAACCAAAAGCATAAGTTATATAATTGTTAGATAGGGTTGATTATTATTAGCTTTAGTTTCTATTGTAGGCTCTCAAACGCTATATAATTGTCCATAATCTTAACACCTATGCTTCTTTAATTTTCTATTGCTTATTAGAACTTTTAAATTCTATGATTTTAGGTTAATCAAACTCTATTGTAGATGTAGTTTACTCTACTTATTTATTTTTTTTCTTATAGATTTAAATTTCTCTTGAATTTTTTGTCATTCAATGCATGTTATTTGGTTCAAATTAATTATAGATATTGTTATTTAGGATAAAAAATAATTGTCAAAATTTATAGTCAATTTGTTAAAGTCAGCATGATTGAAATTAATCGAAACCGAATAAAACTGAAAAGGTGCGGTTTCTATTATTTAAAAAAAAATTATCAGTTCAATTAATAATTTATACTCAAAGTTGAACTGATCGATCCAATTCCTTCCGTAACTGGACCTCCAATTTAATTCTAAATTATCATATATAACCAAATATAAAATGAGTAGTATGAACGAAAAAAAAAATTACTTCAAATTCACTAAATAAAAGTATATTACCAATGCCAGCTACCCAACGGCAGTGAGTCAGATACAGACTGCAGTCCAATCCCTACAACAAAATCCAGGCCCCGCGATCCATACGTAAGTGTTAAGTGACGCAGTGAGGGACGTATGCTAGTGTGCTTTGCTTGGCTATCTATCCAGTACTGTAATCTTCTCCGATGATCCAAATATTCTTCTTTGTTTCCCTTTGGTCGAAAAAGCCAGAGAAGATTTGATGTAAAAGCCAGAAACCATCAAGATCTATCAAACCCGTCTAATTACTTGTCGACTAGCTAGCTAGAGAGATCAGAGATGCCCGTCGACTAGCTAGCTAGAGAGATCAGAGATGCCCGTCGACAGTGTGAATGGCCTCCCGGCCTATTCAAACTCTGCGGCTACATACATATGAAATGGCTTTTGGCCTCTACTTGAAAATCAATTAATTGATGCAAACACACCAAGCGCTGTAGGAGTGTAGGTCCTAGTGCTTGTTCTGCTGTGATCTTAAAATTTCAACCCATTGAAATCCTTCCCTCCTTTATTTTATTTTATTGAAAGATCTACTTTATCACCGACATGTTCGTTGTTATAACTTATACGTGGATTATGTCATGCATGGAAGATGAACCTTCTTGTGTTAAGCCTATTTGCCACATGATATGTGATATTAGATCATCAACAACTAATTTGACTTAGAGTACGCGATGCTAAAAGTTAATTTAGGAATTTTGTGTTATGCGGAGCATCGATAATCGATGGATCTTACTCATCTTAGACATATATCCAACATATTGGTAATTTCTTCGCTTTTTGCTTTTCAAAAGCAAACAGATATTGTCAGAAGAGAATGAAATTCATGATATTGACGTGATACTAAAAAACTATAGATTATAAGTTGGTGGCTTATTTTAAATCCTATTTTTTTTAGATGTCTGCAGTAAATAAAATACACCCAACAAATTAATTTAGCATAAAAAGACAATTGTTTCCATGTAGGAAATGACTTTAAAATTCATGATAAATTGAGATAATAAAAAAAATCCATAAAAATTGAAAATGTATTTGTATTTGAACCCAGCAGTCCATTGCGTTCAGGTAACAATGTCATTTTTGTTCGAGCAAAA
Source organism: Rosa chinensis (assembly GCF_002994745.2). Lineage (NCBI taxonomy): Eukaryota > Viridiplantae > Streptophyta > Magnoliopsida > Rosales > Rosaceae > Rosa > Rosa chinensis. The sequence continues at coordinate 24,563,221 of NC_037090.1, read as the reverse complement.
ACCTTGAACCCAAATTTCACTTTCTATTATAATTGCTTCATCTCTAGATTAAATACACATGGTATTGAGAAAGTTGTGAGCATCAGGATTTCGAAGGCTTCTAATAAGGTATATATGTTCATTTTATTTGTCATTCACAAAAATTAAAAAGTGTAGCATATTTAACATCCACCACGGCCATGACTGTGTCCACGTCCACATCCCCGGCCTTCCCACAGGCCTCCTTGCAGTTGGCTTCTTGGGCTTGACCTTGGGCTTCTCTTCAACCAGCAGAGTCAAGATTCAAGTTGTCAGGAAGGACGTGGTATCGAATATATTGCTACCTCTCACACTAAGATGATCCGGAGACACTGGATCAGTGGCGGAACCAGGATGACAAATAGGGGTGGGCTACTTTAAAGAGCTTACAAGATATATATTTTTTTGGTCAACGATGATTTTAAGAATTTTGGGACTTAATTTTAGAAGAAATACAAATGAAGCACGTTATTGGAACTAAAGAAAAAAAAAAGGAGACAAAAAGGGGAAGAGCAAAAAATATTAACAGGCAAGATTTACCTTTAAGAGAAGAAAGTTTTAAGAAACTAGGAATAGCAAATGTTGTAAGAAAACAAAACAAAAGAAAAGAGAGAGGGAGAAGAAAATGGGAAAAGGACAACAACAAAAAAACAGGAACAAAAGGGGAAAAAAATGCCAAAATGGGAAAACTGCAAGTTGAGGGGACTCGAACCAAGGTGAGACCTTAGGAAGAAAGAAAACAACTCCACAATTTGCCAACTGAACCAATGTTTGCCAACGGTTAAACATGCACACTTATACTATATAAAATATCCCAGTAATTTTGGGTTGGGCTATAGCCCAAACAGTCCTTCATGTAGTTCCGCCACTGCTGAGTGCTGACTGGATTCTTCCACGAGTGTAAGTTTCACTATCTTCAAATGTGTATTCATGCTGATATCCACACCTGTGATGGTGCCATTCACGACGGTGTTGTTCTTAAACTCGATCAACATGGTTTCGTTGTTCGATCAACCTCAATAACCTGACGAGTTTCATTGTGGCTAGAGGTGGTAAACGAGTCACTAAGCACGAGCACGACACGCTTAAAAGCGGCCCGACACGGCCCGAGCACGACATATTGTGGGCCGGCCCGTTACAAATACAAAATTTCATTTTGTTTTTAAAAATATTAAAAAACTACAATGATGAGATTTGAATATGAGACATTTTTATTTAAAATCTCATGACAAATATTCCACCAATGCTTTCTTTTATATTGTCAAAATAATGAAACAAAACATTATAAAGTTTTTCTATTGGAACCTCCAAATTTGCTCACTTGACCTCTATGCTTTTTACACCTCTTATCAAATTTTCAAATACTAAATTTACTCACTAAACTTCCTCAAATAACCTCAATCATATAATTTGCAAACAAATTGTTATCTTTAAAATAAAAAAGTTAGTCATTTCAATGATTTAATCACTCTATAAATCTTAACTAAATATACATTTCTTAATCAAACTTGGGTTTCAAAAATTAATGTCTAATCAATAAGAAAATGCCATGAACTATTCTGTTTTTTTTTAAATAATTTTTTTTCTATTTTTGCTGTGCAAAAAAAAAAATGAAGAATTCATTTTTTTTTATTCTAAAAAAAAAATCATTTGTTTTTAATGTTTTTTTTTCTCTATTTTTTTGTACCACGTGATTAATTATTTAAATATTTTTGGTTTTCTAAACTACTAGTTTTTTTTTTTTGCAAATATAATTGGTTGACTTAGATTTAGGTCATAAATCATAAACTCACCAATATGCGTTCAACATATATATCATACATTTTTATGTCATATGATCTTAATCATATTTTTAATTCTTATTAAATATATATGAACGCTTTAATGAGTATGTAGTGAAATTGGAAAATGAAAATAGATAAGGAAAATAATAAGAAATACAATCTAATATTATTGAATTGGAAAGTCTACATAAACTAAATATAATATTTTTTAGTATAATTATTATCCTTAATAGTCATTTTATAGCAGTTATATATGTCATTTAATAATTCATAATAGAGTGAGGTCAAGGGAGCAGATTTGGAGGTCCCAATAGAAACTCTCAACATTATATCCTTGTTTTGACATAAGTATTTTTTCTAAATATTAAATATATGTTTATTAATAAAGACATTAATAATAATTCAACTATAGAATGAAGGAAAGAATAATAGATATTAAATCTTCATTATATTAATAAAGATTAATCTCACAATAATATACTAAAAACAATATATTTTGAGTTTTTTTTTCTTTCTTTCTTATAGTGGAATATAAAAAATTATTAGAAATCTAATCTTAAAAACCTAAGATTAAGAAAAACGTTGTAGAACTTAATTTATTTAAATTTTCTAAATAGTTAAATAAAAGTAATTTTTATTTGTTCAAATTAGGATTTTAAAATCGTGTTTTATAGTGGGTAGGCACGAGCACGGCCCGTTATTGACCCGGCACGAGCACGGCCAGGCACGATATGGGCTCGGGCCATGGGCCGGGCCGGGCTTAATATTTAAGTAAATGGGCCAACACGAGTCCGGCACGATAATAAATGGGCTGGCCCGAGCACGGCACGAAGCACGACTAGGCCCGCTTAAAATGGGCCGGCCCGACCCGTTTGACACCTCTAATTGTGGTGATGAGAAATTCGAGAGCAAGGGCTCTATGGTTTTCCAAAAACATAGCAGGAGAGTGCAGTTTTTCCATATTAGATAGTAACACAAAAGACATGTTTCATGTGATGAATGAGTGTTAATAATTTAGTGTATAGGAGCTCTATTTAGTTTCTCGAAGTTGGAAAGAACTCTGTTCGTGTTGGCTATTGAAGGTTTAGTTATTACTCGCTCTGATAGACAGATGGAGTGTTTATATTTGTGCACTGGATTAAGTATGTCCAAGAACTTATATATATTTTGATATTTAAAAAAACAACTAGATTGGGGTGTTGGGCATCCAGGGATCCGAGTGTTGGTATTCTTCATCTTAGAGGAAACTTGATGGGTGTAGATAGATATTTTATAATTTTGTTGGGTGTAAAAAGTTTGTTAGACGTATTTAGATATTTTCTGGATACATTTAGAAAGATCATCTCCAACTATATTGAGACATTTTGTGATAAATTCTAATACCTAATGATTAGTTAAGGCTGACAATATTAGTGCAGTGATGGTTAATAATGGGTCACAGGTCACACTTGTCACTATTTTGATAAAGTAATCTGGGGTTCACATCCAAAACCAATTGGCAATGGATGGAATAGCCCAAACTCTTATAAACCCATAGGCAATGTTTCATTTTTCCTATGTGGGATGTATATATTCTCAACACACCCCTGCACGTGTGGCGAATTTTCAAGCCATACACATGGACAACTTTTGAGTGACGTGGAGCCCGTGTGGCCATTTGGCATGCACACGTGGATAACCCGCTCTGATACCCTGATAAAGTAATCTGGAGTTCACATCCAAAACCAATTGGCAATGGATGGAATAGCCCAAACTCTTATAAACCCATAGGCAATGTTCCATTTTTCCCATGTGAGATGTATATATTCTCAACATATTTAAGATTTTATCATAGCGAATCTATCTCTAATTAATCAGATCATAAGTCTGAAATACTAGGTTCCTATACTGGGCCTTCGGCAAAATGATTGGTGATAACGACGAACACCCAATCCAATATATGAAATTACCAACTTTCTGATATGTAGGTCACTTGATAAGAGATATAATGTTATTTGAATATACACTCAGACTCATAATAAGTTTGCATGCATGTGAAATGATATGCTAAATACAGGATATCTCATGAGTGACTTACTTCTAATTGTACCAAGATTTTGATTTTATCACGGACCTCTGTATATTAGATTGGAGAAAATTAAGTTATTGAATTGTATTAAGCAAATAAATTATTGATAATAGTTTAAAATTTTATTCCAAACTGTCTATTTTTTAATTAAAAATTATGTTAATTTTCTTCAATAAATCATCAAAACGGTCAGTCAAGTAGTTTGAAAAGCCTACCAATATTTCAAACTCTTTTTACCTACTCTCTAATTTACTTGAGAAATATATATATATCAATCAAGTAGTACAGTTACAGTTTAATGGATGGTCGGCATTGAAAAGGACTTTTTTTTTTTGGTCCGATCATTGAAAAGGACTTTGATAATCACTAGTCTGTTCTTATGAAATTCAGCCAATTTGAGACTGGAGTGTCAATTATTTTGCGGTCCTCTCCCAGGGAAATCCTCTGTACGTGGACTCCAATTCTTGCGTGAATGAATTGTACAAAGCTATAATCTCGATCCTCCTATCTATCGACCTTACCATCAAAACAAAAGAATTAAAAGCATGATTGATAAATAATTTACACGTGCATATACTTTCTATTCCAGAACGACAAAAGAAATTAAAAACGTAGGCCCTCACAACTTGACCTCGATCTCAATCTTTTTTCTCACTCACTCTTCGATCTTCCCACTGTCTCTTACAGATTATGTCTATAAAAAGGGAGCGCCAAGCTACATTAAGTTCACTACAAAATAAAAGAGGTGTTGCATATTTCCTTCACAGATATATACTCGCAATCAACCGAGAAATGGCGTCACTATGCCAACAAACCCATCAGACGACAGACTTTGACTGTCGTCTGATATGAAGAAAATCTGTCGTCTATTAAGCTGATATCTGATTGGTGTTCAGACGACAGTCAATGCCCGACGTCAGAAGGTGACTCAGACGACAGTCACCAAAAATATATCTGTCGTCTGAATGTTGCTCAGATATGCACAAAATGGTAGTATATGTGGTTAAATATGGTATCAGACGACAGTCAAATGTTGTTGTAGTATAACTTTAGCAACAGACTTTAACAATTGTCTATTGTCTGATCTAATTTGAGACAACAATAAAGTGTCGACTAAATGTGTAGAATTTACAAGTTAATTTGGGAAATCTATTGTGTGAACTTTATTCCAACAACATCTACGGTGAGTTATCTATGGATTCTGGTTGTTTCAGACAACAGAATTCTGCTTGAATTCTGTTGTTCGATGTTCAGTTGTTATGCTTTATATGTTGTGTGATTTGGTTTACCACCACAGAATTTGGCTTCCATATATTGTTCTTTTTTTAATGAAGCAACACACATTCAGAAACCTGGAAACCACAATGATGTACCATACATTCATCAGAACTTGGAAATATAAACCACAATATACCATTCATATAGAAACTAGAAATTACTTTGTACCATATATTCATCAAAAACCTGGAAACCACTAACAACATTGTACTACCACTTCAATAAGCCACCAAGTGACCAAACTACATCAATTGTTCCAAATTTTCAACAAAGTAAAATCAATCCAGCCTGAAATTGACTACTGGAACAGGGTTAAAATGATCGATAATAGCAGCAAAAGCCGTTCATTTAGTTAGGCAAAAAACCCTCCACGCTCAAGGTCAAGTGTCTTCTTACCTCTCTGAGAGTGGGGCAAGACAAGTAATGTGTTTGTTGCTGTGTAATCTCCATCATCCTTCCTCATATAAACCCATGTCCAAACCATCATTGAAGAATACATAACTGCTTCTTTTAAGGATAGTAGCAATTGTGTATCCAATTGTGTATCCCATTCTTTTAAGGATAGTAGCAGAGAGAACGTATAAAGTCTTTTAAATCACAAGAAAGAAAAAGGAGAGAAGAAAAACACTCAGTACCAAAATCTTCATTTGGACACTGTCCATGGTCTCCTAGGACTGCAGTTACGAGCTCCATTGATATGCACATATGGTTCCTCTGCAGGAGTAACCAACAAGAAGCCAGATTTAGGAAGGCAGGGAAGGGACAGGGTAGCAGGAAGAATATATTGAGCATGATTATTGGTCACTAAGTTATTTCTTATTTATAAATATGATATGACTGAATACTGCTTTCTGGTGGAGAAAAGAAAACTTTGACAGATATTACGTGTAATGTTCATTTTTCTTTACTATCAGGTCATGTGAATAACACCTCTAAGAAATCATTGAACTCTGCTTGCTTTTTTGCTGCTTCAGATCCCCATGCTTCACGTAACATACGTCCAAGAACAAATACACCAACAGCTGTATATCTGTAAAAGTACAATGCTCAGCCAGCTATTGTTAACCTACATAAACTAGTGATTATTGAAGAAATATAGAGACATAATGGTAACAAAAACATAATTTCCATTTCTGCAAAGTTTATTTTGATCAGGTTTTCCCCAAATGGTTCCACAACTTGCTCTTTGCCGGATAAATAAATTTAAGTAAGCCTGCCAATTTTTCACAAGAAAGATAATCATCCAAGATATGATTAAGAGATTCTGTTTCATAACAATAGCAGTGTAACAGATACAATTCCACTACTGTTTTACTGGTGCACTTAACATATCATGCCCCCTTCTTCAATACGAGTGATTAGAAACAGCAGTTGTTTCACAATAAGGAACATGGGCTAACCCAAATGTACACACATTTGCATGGCCATTCATCTTTTATTCATTAACCAAATTGAACAGCACAAAAATAAAGAGAGAAAAAAATGGAGTGTTGACAGTGTGGGGAAGAAACAGTTGTCACCTACATATTACCAAAGCTGTTTTTGGCATAAGCACCACCCTCATTACCAGCGTACATAAAAAGTGACCCCGAGTGTTTAAGTGAAACCTGCAAAAAGGATCATAATCAATAAATCTCCCTGAAGATTCTTTTGGTCATTACAGATCAAAATTAGGTTATAAATAACTCCAAATCTTTTATGGGAACCAAAAGTTTATTAATATTCAATACAACAATCGAGGAACCAACTGTAGGATCTGCAACTCTTAGGAAAGAGTAATTAGTTAAAAGTCAACAGTGGTATCTCAATGCACAAAGTAATGTAATTTTTACAAAATAATAAAGAGCTCATGAAAATCCCTTACCTCCAAGGTAGCCGAGCCTTGAGATACCATCTCAATCATCCTTGTCCTAATCTGAATAGAAGAAGAAGAAAAGAGTGACTAATATTAGCAAGACAAGCAATCAAAGAAGAATTAGATAGAATCATTGCAAGGCACATTTCTAGGTAAGGATATTCCCATTCCTCAGATATTTGATGAATTATTACTTCAGGTTCTTGGTCAGCTCGCTGTATGTCCCATAAAACCCTTTTAACAAGGTCAAAGTGAACATCACCTGTGACAGATACTCGCAGATCCAATAAAGGCCGCAACTTTTCACTCAAAGCATAGATGCCCTCAATGATCACAATATGGGAGCTTGGGACTTCAACTATCCTGTCACCAGTACATTCTTTAACATAAGATTTAAGCCAGATCAAATAATATGAAAAGTTGTAGAAAATACAATCTCTATCAATAAATAATTTTAATAAGCCACTATTTAGCACCTAGAAGCATTCTCTTAATTAACAAAAATAATCATCACCATTCTTAAGATGCATTTTGTGTGTCTGTTTTTTTTTTTTTTTTTTTTTTTGGGGGGGAGGGGGGGGGGGGGGGGGGAATAACTTTGAGATGAAAGGTCAACATTAAGATTCTTAACAGTGCTGAATCCTTCAATGACAAAAGAGGATTATGATTTCAGTGGAGTCTATGTTCTCCCTGGAAAAGCCAACCTCATTATTGAAAACCAAAAGAGTAGTTGGTGCTCCAGTTCTAGTTATGTCTTTCTTGGTCAGCACAAACTCCAGAGTTGGTTCTACACCTTCTTTGTACCTATTGTCTTCAGCATTCTACAAACCCAAAAACAAATTTCACAAATAAAAAGAGAAGGATCAGTTTTGATCTGAAAGAAAAAGACACTCTTTTTTGTACAAACAAAACACCTGTATGAGCTCCATCAGGAAATGGATGTCTTTCTGATACAGCTCTGCAGATACTGGTCACAGCATGGTGAAGATCAAGAGTTAAGGGGTTTGGTACTTTCTTCCCTATTGAGAACTTCTTTGTCCTGATCCATCTACGCACAAACCACAAATATAATCGTTTTGCTTCATTCTTGATTCTGATTTGAAAACCAAAGCTCCATTGCTTTTCTTTATCTCTTATTACTAACTTAGATTCTGAGTTCAAAAACAAAGACAGATTTCGTTAAACAAAACATGCATATGCTTCAAAAGTTCAAAACTGAAATTCAAATTTCTGTTTCCTCCCAAATACCATGCATGTGGTTATTATTGAGCACAAACAATTTAGGAATCTGAATCACATGCAATTTTTCATAACAACACTCTCTTTTATCATTGTTGTTTTTCCAAGTGAATTTGTAGTGCTTTTTTCTTTTTTCCCTCTTCTCTTTCTTTGTAATTAAGATTTCATTTCATAGATTTGTAAAAGTGCAGAGCAAACAGTGAGTCAAAAGTTTTTGTTTCAACCATTTGTAGTCAATGTATTTTCAAAGAAATGGAAACTGAACAAAACAAAGATGCAATAAGCTTCCAAGCTTCTATGAATTAGATTAGCAAGTGCTTATGATTCTTTTCTGAATAGATACAAAATCCCATACAGATAACTCTACAAAATCCACACTTAATTTAATTAAAATACTTGAAAGGCAAAGATTGATTTGGGAGATCGTCAGACATGCAGAAATCAAACCCATAGAGCAATCTAACCAAAATCCTGTTTCATATACCATCTTTCAAGCATAAGAAGAGTTCCTCAACAGCATATAATCTCACACCAGCAGACCACCCCATATCAATTTTCTACTCTACTCTCGGGCTATGGCTTTAAAATTGTACTAAAATGTTCAAAGTTTGCAACTTCAAAAAATTCATCCTCTACAGATTTCAGGAAAAAAAAAACCTTATCAAAAAATTTCTAAAAATTTAAAGTTGAGCATGATTTCAAAAATTGCTTAGCATGTATTCTCTTCCATTTACCTTGATTTACAGATTCAACCTTCTCCTTCTCTTCAGACCTTGCAGACCAATTTCTTACAACAGTAGCATATGAAACCTGCATACAAAACCAATCACAGTTTAACATTAAATAGGAACAATTTACAATTACAATGGACAAAATTGAGAGAGGAGAATTAAGGAACCTTGAACGTAGAAGCAATCTATGTCTCCAAGCATGAACAATAAGTCTGGAATTGGATGTTTGAAGCCACACCTCAGCAGCTCTCACACACCTCCACCTCAAGGTTAAGCCAATAACCCAGAAACCCCTGACATCACCAAAACCCCAAATCAAAATTGTTTCAAAAAAACCACAAATTCTTTCATTCTCCGTGTTTCTTGATTATTACTATTATCAGAGAACAGAAAAACACACACACAGAGAACATGCAGAACATGCATATTCTATGGAATTCTCTCCCTCTCTTTCACTCTATCAACAACAGAAACACAAAGCTCAACCAAGAACAAAGAGAAAAAAAAAAAATATATATATATATATATATATCGTGTCTATCAGCTTGAGAAAACGGATTACGTGAAACCCAAAATTTAACTCATCACCAAAACCCACTCATTCAACACCAATCAAATTTGACGAACTGTAAATCCAAAAAACAACCAACAAAGAAACCCTACATTGAAGAAACACAGACGCAAACATGACATGTAAATTGAAGCCTTTAAAGTTTAAAGTATACATAGGATTACTTAAGATGCTGATAAAAGGCCGATGGGAGGACTGTGCCATTGGGAAGAACGGAGCCGAACACTTAAATCTGCTTTGATAACCCCGCATCCCCAATTCGAACATAACCCAGCAAAAACAAATCAAATTTCAAAGGAAATTTCATATAAAAGCCCTAAATCCCCATTCCAACAAAACCCCTAAATAGATGAACACTAGATCTAAGGGCTTACCAGCATAGATAAAGAGCTAGCCATGAAATGAGTGATGAGGTTTGGACAATTTCGCTATATGAAACAAAGTCTCAGATGCGGAATGAGGTTTTCTGTCTTTCTCGAAGAGAGATGGGGTATGGATTGGGGGGTTAGGTTGTTTTGGGTTTTCAGTTTGGAATGGCAAGAAATTTGGATTCAGCTGGATTTTTGATTCTGGGTGAGGACTTTTGATTTGCATGGCAAGAAATTTGGATTCAGTTTGAGAGAGTTGTTGTGTGAAGTTTTGGGTTTGATAAATTTGTCGGGGTTTTTGAGTTTGATAAATTTGTTGAGGAGAGAGAATCATTAAAAGCTTGTCTTAAAATCCCTTCACGTTGTGCCAAAAAAAAAACAGCTACTACAAAATTCAAAGTCAATTTATCTCTTTTAAAGAGACGACAGATAAATGTTGTCTGACCACAAACTAAAAAAAATATCTTACGACACGAACCAAAATTAATTTATCTCCTTTGAGTAGACGACAGATAACTGTTGTCTGAAAACAAACTTAATTCTCAAGACCAACTTTGTATGGTATGTTGCTATATTCAGACGACAGTTTTTGGACTGTCTGTCGTTAAAATATATCAGACGACAGAAAACAGCATGTCTGTCGTCTGAACTCTGTCGTCTGATGAGGTTATTGGCATAGTGCGTACTCAAAGACTATTCTTCTTTTTATCTTTGCTGTACGTTCTCCTCATCACTGCTGAGGTCTCAGCTCATCGTGACCTAACTAAGACAACTACTCCAACTACTGGTAAATTTCTATCTAGACCACTTTCTTAATTACCTGCACATTATTCCGGTAATAATGAATTTGTGAATTAATTGAGGCATGCATGCATAAATTGAGCGAGTCAATGGCGGAGCTAGGATTTTAAAATAGGATGGGCTAAAAAAAAAATTAATAAAATTTTACTAATGCTTTAAATTATTTTTTTTCCTAAGTTTTACTAGTAACATGTTTTATTCTTTCCTTAAATTAAACTACATCATATATTAATTACATATTAAATAATCAAATAGCTAACTGATTCAAAAAAAATCAACATTATAACATTTGATAGAAATTCGGTAACAAAAGTCTAAGACAAAATAACATATCTACTCAAACTTTATCTTGTGCTCTTGAATAAAACCAAAAATATTTAATTATTGAATTTGTATCATAATTCTCAGCCAACTCTTATTCTGACCTTATTTACCTAAAAAAAGCAAGATTTTTATGCGAATATGTCTCTTAAAGTAGAATAGAAAATAAAACACAATCAAATACTTCAAGCAAAGAAATAACATAGATATGACCCAAAAAAATTAACATATGGGCTAACTTTAGAAATTTGAAGTGGGCTACTTTTTAATATTTAATTTTTTAAACTAAAATTATAGTTTTTTCAGGGGTGGGCTGTAGCCCAGCGGAACCCGTATGTAGCTACACCTTTGGAGCGAGTTATTGAATTACGGTATATATAATTTATGTACATCATCTTTTATTTTCCGTTTTGATCTTTAAAATATATTTTCCAATGAAGATGGCAGAGGGGGATACAACAGAGGAGGCAATGGAGGAAAAGGAGGAGGCATGGGAAGAAAGGGAGGCAAGGGAGGAAAGGGAGGGGGAGGGCATGGACCCGAAACCGAGAACTAGATGATGATCCTGCAGCTGCAAAAGTATTAGAGTGGAAGAAGTATGCACTAGCTTGTTTGCTAATCAATAAATTTGTATTGGTTGAGTAGTGGCTCACAAAGATATGATTAATTCGATCCTCTGATCAACTTGTCATGTTGTACGTACTATTTATAAGACAATAAAACCACCTACTTTGCCGCGTTTATATTTGCTGTGTATGTCAAATATTTACATATATATATATATATATATATATATATATATTAATTATAAATTGACGCAGTCAAAAGTAGTGTAGCTTGGGTTTACAAGCAATAAATCTTAAAACAAATAAGCCTGGAGTCCACCAGAAAATAAGATAAAACTCTTAATTTTGATTGATAAAAGATTGAAAGATGAGTTATGCAACCATTTAAGGTTACTTATATAGGAGAAAAGAAACCCTAGGAACCAACAATGAATCCTAAAAGCCCACGGGTTAAAACAAAATAAATTCAAATCGAACTAGAAAACTTAAAATGCTGGAAAAAAAAAAGAAAGGGAAATTGCAGTTTTGAAGCCCGAAACAACCCCAAAATAAGCCAAAAAAAGCCCATACGTCTTGGCAAAGTGACAAATTTTGTTCCTAGCACCGTTCCTTCTCGGAAAGGTATAATAATTAGCATTCTAACACCAAACGCCAAATTTGCAGCAGACCCAATTTTCCATTTTTATAAACAAGTTGCTCTTCGACCCTTGTTGCCATTTATTCTACATCATCTACACACACATTACAAACCCTAATAACAATTTAAAGTTAAGAGGTTTAATAGAAACAATAAGAGATGGTTTACCTGACATATACATATATTGATTGAGAGAGCTTGCAACCTAAAAACAACCGTAGATGTAATAAATTAGACAACATACATTTATTTGTTTTTAATGAAAACACCGATTCACAAGAGCAAATTTACTATTAATACAGTAATGCACGAAATGTTTATTATGTCCATAAAAGCCTTTATCGACATATATCATTTCTTTAACTAAATAAGGGGTAGGACTGTATAAGTTTACAAAATGGTAAAATATTTTAATTGAATTCTCGATTCTCAATATTTTGGGTGTGCTGCTCTTATTGTTAGGTGAATTGTTCATTACTAGACTCTATAATTAGTCTTAGTATAAGTGCACTGTGAGTTCAATATATTCTTGGTGGCCAGGGAGGAGGAAGCGTTCTGACATGATCCCTCAGCACGGATTAGTCTCTGAGCCTAGGAAGCCTTTGAGGAACCGTATGATCTCGATAAAAAAAAAAAAAAAGTGCATTGTGAGTTCTAGTGTTCCACACTTGCTTAACTTGGCGAGTAGTGTGTTTATGTTGGGGTGAGTCTAGTTTCGATTTATCTGCTGGTTTCTTGCATGCCCATATAGCAGATTCTAATGACTTGTTTTACAAATCTCAAGACGGTGACAACAACTTTATTGTTGGTAATTATCTTAGAAATGCTGAGTATTTACCTTTGATATTTGCTACTTCTCACCTTTGGTATAATGGTACTTTAACATTCTTTAATTTATACTCAGCATTCCTTTACCTTTGCTAGTCTCTGTTACCTTTGCATATATCCATTATTCTCTTGTAGCCTTTACACCCAAACGGCCAAAACATCCAAACTCGAGAAGCAGAAGAACAATCGTTGAATAAATGGATAGCAGTTCAACTACACACAAATCGCATGCTACATCCTAGAGCTGCACTCTTTGGGTGAGGTTTACCATTTGTTAATTGAGAATTTGTTCATCATCCATCTGTTCTTGTATCATCTGATCGATCCTGTGTGCTACTAGGCAATTTTAGATTCATGAGTGAGTGGTAGAAAGCAGTTTAGATTTAGTAAGTGGTGGAAATCAATCAAGTTGAGCAAAGCTGTATAGTTCAACAACAATCAAGTTGAGCAAACTTGTACAGTTCAACAAGGATTAGGAATCACTAACTATATAGCTTGCTGACGGTCCAATAAATTTTGGGTAAGGAAAAAACAATCCGATTACTTAACAGTATAAAAACACCCTTAACATAAATATAATTGCTCACCAGAAAATTATGCATATACCTAGAATAATCATCTTATAACTTGTGAATCAAGATAACTTGGTTCACATCTGGCAAAAAGACTAAACTTGAGATCTAAAATAGAGAATTGTTCGACAAGGATTGTTCAGAACAAGGAGGGAAAAAAAAAATCTACTCCTTAAACAGGCATTAGCCCCTTTATACACACCAGACCCCTGCTGACATCTATGAAGCAAACTCATAACTCAAGAACTAGCTGATATTTGAAAAGTACGTACACGATAAACAGATGGGTTTTTTAGACACTATCTGCTGCGGCTGTTTCAATGGAGGCAAACACAGCAACAAATCTAAAAAAGATTTGTTAGAACCAAAGGATAATCACCAACAACAACAACAACAAAATTCAGATGCAAATAGCCAGGAAAAAGGCAAAATTGGAGAAGATGACAAAGGCATCCCACAAGGCAAAGAAAGCAAAGAAGCAACAAGCGAAAATATGAACCAGATAGGCGAGTCTAGCCAGATTGGCCAAGATGTCAAAAGCAGCCCACAAGGCAAAAGAAAACAAAGAAGCAACAAGCGAAAATATGCATCAGGTAGTGGAGTTGAGCCAGATGGGCCAAATGGGTCAGCATCCAATGGATCAATATCTATTCAGGCGGTCAGACAATGGGAGAGATGACGCAACAACACAATGGGAGAGATGACGCAACAACACAATGGGAGCACTTAACAAGAAAACCCTAATGCTTGTATTATTCATATACAATTTTTTTTTTAGGTACTAGATCATTCAGGTTGTTAGGTAGCACAATGATGACAACTTTTTTTTTTTACCTTAATATTTGGAATAGGCATCGATGATTTTTGTAGTTATATCCCTCTTCCTTGGTTTAAATTGGTTGTAACGAGACTTCTTGAGATCTTACAATAAAACTTGGGTTTTTGTCCATTTACCCTATTTTTAGGGATTTTTTTCCCACTTACCCCATTAAGTTTTTTTTTTAATTCCCCCTTACCCAAAACACTCTAAAAAAGTTTTTCCTAATACCCCATTAATTTTTTTTGTGTTTTATTTTTTTAGACTATTTTACTCTTACCCCTTTGTTACTTAGAGAGATAAAATGGAAGAGAGAGAAACTATAGGAGACTTCGATCACCGGCCACCAGATTTTTTGGTCACCGGTGGCTGGATTCCGGCCAACTTTGGCCTGAATTCCGATCACTGATAGCCGCCCACTAGATTTTTTTGAAAACCTCGCCGGAGGTCCTTAAAGAGGTCGTCGGAGATTTCATAAGTCGCGGAAATGAGAACTAATTTTCCTAAAATTAGACAAATAAAACTTTGATTAAAGAAAAAAACGAAGAGATTATATCAATTTTAAAACGTCTATTGCCCTCCAATAGACGTCTATTGCCCCCCAATAGACATTCAAATTTTTTTTTCCTTTCCTTCTGTCCCATTACTTTAAAAAATACAAAATAAAAAAGTTATGATTTGTGCACCCAGAAAATACTCTGGATAGTAAATGACGGTGTCGGAGCTCGACCCAGACAGAACTCCAGTCCTAGTGCGTGGAGCTTTGGAGGTCTGATGACGACCCTGACATGGAGGCGGTGCTCGGAATTGGAGGTGCAGTCGACGTCAATGGCAACGGAGTGAGGAAGATAACACCGGCGTGAGGGGTGATGTCGCGGCGGTCGTCAACTCCAACTCCACCCAATCCCCGTCACTGGCGGTGGACCTCCTCGAGGAGAGATGCCGGCCTCGTTGGAGAGAGAGAGAGAGAGAGAGAGAGAGAGAGAGAGAGAGAGAGAGATGTAATTATTTAATTTAGCTGAGGGCAAAATTGTCATTTTTCTTTTAAAAAGGGTAAGTGGGAATAAAATTGTTCTAATGCTCATTACTTGATCGATTCATGTGTAAAAAAAAAAAAAAAAAACCATTCTGGATAGGATAAACATTATTGAAGTTGATCTAGACCCAAGTATATATACATGGAGTTAACTATTACATAACTTTCAACCCAAATATAGCGTTGATTAACCCAGGGCCGGACCTGATATTCTAATGACCTGAGGCGAAGAATTACAATGTGGCCTCCCATATATATATATATATATATATATATATATATATTTTTTTTTCTTTTTCGCGCCAAGTAACAGTACAAAATCATGTATTTTTAATAAAAGTAAAGATGAAATTAATATAAGAAAAGGAAAAAAAAAGTTCATATGGAAAAAGGAAAAGGCTTAAAAAAAAAGGGTGGTCTGGGCCACAGGGTCCAAGAAAAGTTAACATCCCCAAGAAAAATTAACATAAGTAATTGGAAAAACAAAAAAACAAAAAACTGAAAGGGTGAAGCAAGTTTCGATCTGGGCCCTCTGAAGTCACTTAAGTGACTGAACAGATTAAAAAAAGGGAAGTACTGGGATTCAAACCATGGTTGGGAGGATGCTAAATGACTTCGTTTCCCCTGGACCAACTTGCCATTTCCTAGTTGAAAGGGAAAAGAATATATATATATATTCTTTTCCCTTTCTCTCGGGAGCCGGTGGCCTGAGGCAGCTGCCCTCAGGGCCGGCCCTGGATTAACCCACCACAAGGAGGAACACTTCACATTAAGAGCTTAATTAATTACAGTTTAGTACCTTATGCATATTACTAATGCCCATGTCAGGTGGGAACATTGATCACAAACCATTACATATACAATGCCAATTCGTTTGGAATTCTTTATCTAAATCAAAGGAAGAACGTACATGTTAACTGAGGATGCAAGTTGACATGCAGAACATGCAGAAGCTGATGTGATTCAAAAAAATTATGGAAATCACATATTGTTAATGTCTAAAAGTCTAGCGGTAGCTGGACTTTAGTTAACGCTGATCCGGCGGGCGGATCGATACTTCTGTTGTTAGTGGTTCCCGTTACCTGTCAAGTAAAATACAATGGGCGTCAGAGGGAGACCGCGCTGGGCGGTCTTCAACTCTCCGATGCCTAAGTTAGTCAATGTATTTATGTTGAGAAAGTAACAGTAGGTAAGTATTGAATGCGTAATAAATGAGGAGAGAGGAGAGAGGAGAGGACCTTTTATAGGTGAGGAAGAGGATGATCTTCTCCTTGTTTTCGATGTGGGACTGATGTGCTTCAGTTCCCAGTTTCAGTAGCTTCTGATGCTAACTTGACACGGCGCGTGGCGGCGCATCGGCGGTGCTTTGGGGTTGATCCGGGGCTCAGGCGGTAACCCGGCTAGCTGTCTTTACGCCAGTCACTTATATGGTGGGCGTTGGTACCCCTGGCGGTACAATGAGCGTGGCTCATTATAGCTAATTATGCTTGCAAATGCACATGTATGTACACATATGTATTAACAGTATTGTGAGTTGACAGTTTGTTTATCAATAATCCCAATGGAGTAGTCATTGTTGATTTTTTCTTCTTTTCTTTTCTTAATTCAGTTATATCCCTCTTCCCTTGACACTAAAATATATGTGTGTGTGTGTAGACAAATTTTATATTAAACCACTAAAATTGATGTTCTAATGCTTATTAGTTAATGCATCGATTCATGCGTACGTGACCTTCCTGGCTTGTATGAACAAGGTCACAAGGATAGATTTTTTTTCCACTCTGGATAGGATAAACATAATGATGTTGATCTAGAACAGTAATCGATGAATTATTCTGCAGTAAATTATTTTCATAGAACAGAATGGAGGAACACACTACCACATTATCAGTAGACAGTTTAAGGTATACTGTAATACTTTCTGTATAGTGCATATAAGAGTACAAGATCAGGCAATATCAAGATCCTGGTGATTAGTTTATTAAACGTAAAGGTACTGGTTTTTGGCTCTTTAAATTTTTTTTTTTTTTTAATTCGTTTTTTCAAAATTCGTATTAGCCTGGCTTAATTGGTACTATACCCAGTTTGGTCATCACCTTTAGAAGGCCTACTTGAGTTCAAGATTGCTGCAATACAAATTATAGTTCTAATCAATGAAGCAAGTATAGTGATTCAAAACTGACAAAAACAGAAACTTGGAAATCTTAAGCAGAGGCTTGTTAGACAAGGATTAGTCCAGAAAGGGACAAAAAACCTACTCCTTCATCTCTCACTGGCTCCTTTATATACCCTAAACCTCTGCTGCTTGTTCAATTCTCTCAATTGCCTGCAGATCAAGAATCATGGGTCAGCCTCAACCTCCAGTATATAATGTTCTTAGACCAAGTATTAGTTATAGATATATTGTTGGCATTCCTTCTTTTAACAAAACTCTACCTATTAAGCCCAAGAGTTTGAAGCCCAAGCCTGAAGACCACTTTGCTTAATTGCAATCTTCTTCTCCATTGTGGCTTGTTGCCTTGTTGAAGATCAAGGTTGAAGAATAGAAGAAGTCCTTTATACTCATGGCTCAGGTAAGCTCATGCATTGCATTTGATGGTCCTTCAATTGCTACAAAGTCATGGTTTTTCATTGACTTCCATTCTTGTGACGGCCATGATTAAGAGGTTTTGATAAAGTAATCTGGGGTTCACATCTAAAACCAATTGTCAATTAGTTTTGGATGTGAACCCCAGATTACTTTATCATGGTATTAGAGCGGGTTATCCCACTTATGCATGTCTCACGGCCACACGAGCTTCACGTCACCTAAAGTTGTCCACGTGTATGGCTTGAAAATTCACCACACGTGCGGGGGAGTGTTGAGACTACATACATCACACATGGGAAAAATGAGACCTTGCTAGTGAGTTTATAAGGGTTTGGGCCACTCCATACATCGCCAATTGGTTTTGGATGTGAACCCCATATTACTTTATCAGGTTTGAGTGTTGACTTCTAAAATTAGTTTTTCCAATTGAAATTAGGGGGTATGGGTTTACCTTTGCAATAAGAAATTAAGGGTATGGCTTTACCTATTCAAACTAAGCTTAAGGGCCGCTTATGTGAACTTATTTTTGTTCTCCTCTATATTTATGGAAAGCATGTTCCCTCTTTGTGGTATTGAAAATAGTTTTGGTTTTCAATCCCTTTATTACTCAGGATTCATTCTCTCTGGTTTTCTGTTTTTTCAAAGTGTCTTGTTTCATTTTGAAAACAGTTTGAAAAATACAAACCATTCATTCGTATTCATCTCTTGCATCCCATAAGGTCATATAGTTCACAGTTTCCACAACCCGAAAATCATTTTATAACAAAATTTTGTTTTAACTTACCAATCAACCATTGACAATCAAGTTCATATATTTCAAAACAAATATTTATTTTCGATAAATATGATTTCGCAGCTAACAATTATTTATACTAAAACCATAACATAACTAATTCATCACCCAAAATAAAGTGAGATTTACTCACCTCTATATTCTACTGTGTCTTCACACACAAAACGAGATAAGCACAATGCACAACAATCCGCTCCAAGCAACTTCGTTAAGCACCTAATCAAATCAAGGTCACAACTTATTACAACACAACGCACAAAAACTTTTAAATACGAAACGCACATTTGAAATCAAAACCGAAGTTTATGCCAACCGAAACAAAACTTTATCCGAGACACCACAAGGTCTCCGAAACACTTCTATAATCAAAATGACAAAACGAGATGATGATCCAAGGGTCGAATCCTCACGAATAAAAAACCGAATGAATCAAAACTGCAAATAACCTAACTTGTTCAAAAGATCGAGTAATGACAAAACTAGACACATCTACATGTTTGTATCGACAAGCAAAGGTTAATGGAGCAACTAGGTGCTCTAAAGGTGGCCGGATGCACCGCCACAAGCGACTGTGCGTGAGTGCCACCCGCCGCCGGTGAAAGTCACAACCAGCAAGATCGAAACCGTTCAACTAGTAGATCACAACACAAGGAGCAACTTTCATACCTGCCACTAAGTCCAATTTGGCCTGGATCTGAAACTTCAAATCCAAATTCTAAGCTCCACACTCTGAATCGGTTTTCAAGGTTTGTATATAACAAACGAGGAGGAAGATGGCTTCAAAACCCATGTGGTTTGAAATCTAGTAATTGCCGTAAGTTGAAGATCGGATCGGGTCTACACTGCCGCGAGTTTCGCGATTCAATCAGCTGTGTATGGTTAGAATCGGTGCAAGTGAGTGGCTTAGGGAATGAGAAGATCACCTGGCAAGTAGTTTTGGGTCAGTGGCACAGTTAGTGCGCCGCTAGATGAAAGATTTCCAACCGGGTTAGATCGACGTTCACGGGTTTGGTTAAGGATTTCTAGAGAGAATTTTATGAGATTTCTGAAGAAGTTTCTCAAATCTGAAACTGGCATATTTTTCTGTAATTTTCACTCGTATCGACATGCATTTTGGGCAAACCAGCCAAATTAAGTTCGAATCGGGCCATACCTAAATGGCCCGACTTTGTCGGCTTACTGATATTCGACTCGGTGAGCCATACAGATTGAAGGTTTTGGCTCGGCCACGGTATGTACATACCGCATAATATGCAAAATATACAAAATTTGGTAAGAGGCTGGGTTCAAACCCCTTACCTCTTACAAGAATGCCTTGCTCCCAACCACTAGAGCACAAGCTGCTCTCCGTATACTATATGCAAAGTTTATATTTATTACATCTTAGGCAGTAGAATTAAAACAAAACAGAACCCAGAACCCTCTTTTACTTTCTATTTCTCTTTCTCTTTCAAATCTAGTCGTCTTCTTCGACTCTTCTTCTTCCATAATTCTGCTCATCTAATTATATCATCCTCATCAAAAAACCTTCTTCTTTTTTTCCTCTTCCTCCTCTTTCATCAACTGCAGAATACTCTTCTCTTTCTCCCTCTTCTTTCTTGTCTTTCATTCATCTACTTCCATTTTCTTTAGTTCTCCATCATCTCATTCATCTATATCATCAAATCCACATCATCAGATCTACATAACCTCCTTCATCACATATGTATCTTAATCATTACACTTGCATTCGACTCATATTCTGCTATTTTCTTCAAATTCTCGCCGACATCATTATAACTGAAACTCTAGCCTAATTAAGCCGATATCTCGATATACTGATCTCTCGGTAATCGATAGGTTGGTTTTCAACTGAATCCATCCCTATGCTCTACAACATTTATGAATAAAGTTTTCGGAGAAACCTAACTTATAAAAAAGTCAACTCTTGACCCCTCTAAAATAAAACATTTCGAGTAATTATCCATCCGAAACATTTTCACGACCCACAAAATAAATAATCGTATAAACCAACAACTTATTAATTTCAGAAAACCACGCGAAATTAATAATGAAATTGGTGGTATTACATATTTAATCTTCATTCAAGAAAATAATATAAAAACTAGCTAAAATAAGGAGAACTGATGTAGACCTATTTTAAAAGTGACTAGCAAAAATAAGTTTTTAGTTCCTTCAGCTAAATTGACTAAAATAAACCTTGCATTGTTAAACATGCTCTTAAATGAGACTTCTTAGCTTTATTTGGCAGTAAAATAACTTTGAGTCAAATTTCATTCATATGGCAACTCAATTAAATATTCTGGTTAGCTATTGATGTTCGTTACTGTAGTTAGGGCTGTGAATTCTGACACAACCCGATAACACGACTCGAAACCTACACGAAATAACCCGCACGATTAAAAAACAGGTCAGTCGCGGTCAACCCACTATGACCCATTTAATAAAGGGTAAATTCCTCCTATGGTACCTGAGGTATTGCTACTTGGACAGTTTGATACCTGATGTATTAAAGGGGACAGTTTGGTACCTGAAGTTAGACTCTGTTTGACACTTTGGTACTTCTGTTAATTTTTTTGTTAAATGTAAAGATAAAATTGACATTTAGAATATATGTATAAAAACATAATAAAAAAAACGTGAGTTTGTGGGTTGATTGTCATTCTTCATAATTTTATAGGTATGAATTAATGTTTATGAGTTATGTTGAAGTTGAAATATTCGAATTGTATGTTAAAGAAATATAATAAGCAGATATTTTTTTGTACTATTCTCTATGAATCCACTGATTTTTCCTCCAAAACTTGGATTTTACCTCCTCTTCATAAACGCAATGCGATGATATTATTTGGTTATTTTAGGTCTTCATCATTTTTTGGGTCATTTAGGAGAAAATGAAAATGAATGAATGCTTTTGGGTTATGTTAAAGTTGACATAATTGAATTTTATGTTTAAACAAATTTAGTTGTACGCGACTAGTTTCAATGGAGTACTCTCATGGGTGTTCACTATATGATTACTATATTTCTTAAACATAAAATTTGAATATTTCACCTTCAACATAACTCATAAGCATTAATTCATACCTATAAAATTATGAAGAAAATCAACCCACAAACTCATGTTTTTTTATTATGTTTTTATACATATATTCTAAATGTCAATTTTATCCTTACATTTAACAGAAAAATTAACAGAAGTACCAAAGTGTCAAACAGAGTCTAACTTCAAGTACCAAACTGTCCCCTTTAATACATCAGGTATTAAACTGTCCAAGTAGCAATACCTCAGGTACCATCGGAGGAATTTACCCTTTAATAAACGGGTCGGTCGGGTTAACATGTCAACATGAAGTGAACCCATATAACTCAATTATGCTATATTTCTTCTTGAAATTTTGGACGTTAGGAGTATTTGATCCTAGGATTGGACAATTTAATTGAAATATTTTCCTTCATCATTATTGGATTTAATTATTTACGAATTATATATAATTATTTATATTCTTCGTTTTGTGGAGTTTTTAGTGAATTTAATCAATTCATGCATTTTTTTTATAGTTAAATTGGTCGCAGTGTTAACCTTTAAATGAGTCATTTTGTCCAATATAACACGACCTAATTATTAAATGGGTTAAGTGGGTTGGAAACGGGTAACCCGTTTAATAAATAGGTCGGGTTTTGGTTTAAATTTTCGACATGATTATCAAATGGGTTGGGTTTGGGTTTGTTTCCTGTGACACGATAAATACCTTAACCCGACACGACCCATTGATAGCCCTAATTGTAGTAATGCATGTTGACCTACTTGATTTTTATTAGGGCTAAATACTTGTTACTACCCTGTGGTTTAGGTTCAAAATCAATTCAGTCCGTAGACTTCTAATTTCATCAAAAACACCCATGAACTTTTAATTTTGATATAATATGTCCAATTCATTAATCTTCTATTATGGGTTCCAGTTATAGTTGGATTATTTGTTGAAAAACTTTTTATTTCATAAATTTCTAATAGTGGGACCCACTTTTAAACTGACTATGCATGCCAC
This sequence comes from Rosa chinensis, assembly GCF_002994745.2. Classification (NCBI taxonomy): domain Eukaryota; kingdom Viridiplantae; phylum Streptophyta; class Magnoliopsida; order Rosales; family Rosaceae; genus Rosa; species Rosa chinensis. The sequence goes on along the minus strand of NC_037090.1, from coordinate 24,540,299 downwards.
CTCAACACCACATCATAAAACATAGGCCATATATGAGCTACGTCAATAAGTTAAATAACTCAATTAATAGAAGACTAACAGATTGGACCTATTAGATCATAATTGAAAGTGCAGGGGTTTTCTTGATGAAATTAGAAATTCAAGGACTGAATTGATTTTAGAGCCAAATTACAGGATAGTAATCAATATTTATTAACATGGACAAAAAGATTTCCACCTAGCATTTTGATGCACATATGTAGTAATTTCTCTTCACATTTGGTTGTCAATATTTTGGCCTTTCAAGGCCACATGCACCATCACCATTATCGACAAGGAATTGAAACTAACTGGAGTTCATCATACTTCCATATATATTGCTAGAGCTGGCACCCTATCCTGAAGGTCATCAAACAATCAAGCCTATACTCGAATTGGAGTAGGAAATTGGTCATATGAAAATTTTTCTACAAATTTTTTTTCCAGTATTTACTCAAATTAACTGAACGAAGAGTAGCATGGCGATTACTCTATTGTTACTTTTAGACAATGGTATGAGTTTTAGGGTCTTCAAAAAAATCATATTTGTCTGACTTTGTACCAGTTAGGTGGTTCTCCTCATCACCAGTACAAGTGTGCTACTACCACATATTTTTTATTTTTCTGACTTAACAGATTTCTTTGGTTGATTTTATTTTATCATCAGTAGTTCTTCTCAAGAGTAATAAACTAGGTAATTTATTAGATGGGTAGATGCTGATTAATTGTAAAATATCACTTTTTTATATGATCCATCTCAGATGAGTAATTATTGGTTATCACCGAGGATTCAATGAAGGGGTGTATATCAATTCCAAACTGTTGAATTTTTAACAATCTACATTATTACTTTGAACCAATGGATGTTAGATTTTAGAGTTAGAGAGTAGAATATTTTAATATGATATAATTGACAGGATTAGATGATTTTATTCTCCTCAAACAAGTTCAATGAGTAACCAAAATTAAACATCATTTTATCTAGGATTGAAGAATAAGATTATAATATAGCATACCAACGGTAATTTGTCGAAAAATTGATGATGTCATCATTATTTTGACCAACCTTGGGTACATTTCCAATTTATTCTGTTTGACATGATAAAAGCGGGAATTTTTTTTTATTTCTAATCAATTTAATATATTTAAGTACTGTACTAATTTAAGTACGCGTACAATTGAAGAAGCAATAACAAGCATAGATAGTTCCAGCAGTATTGCCAATGCATTGATGTCCTTGATCATGGTGTTTATTGAAACACTTTTCCCCGCAATCCATCAATGTACACCCACTAGCATACAACTGCTCTTGGCATCTATGCTGTGCATAAGCTTGAGGTGGCATCCCATTTTCAAAAGCAACTGCGAATTTTGAAAGTTGACCAGTAAATATATGAAGCATTCGCGATCTATATATACATGCATATAAGAAGATGAAATGTTGTAGGCATAACTAGCTTAACAACCTAGGGTGAGAGCACATATTACAAGAACATGAAAACAATGACACAAAGGAAAAGATGACAAACCTGAGAGAACAAGAACAATGAGGAAGAACTGAAAGCAAGAATATCTTGACATCTCTTACACTAAAAGGTAATAACTAATGTCTACTCTTGAAGTTTTATGGAATGGTAAATCAAAAGACTATGGAGAAAGAATATATATATATATATATATATATATATATATATATAGGCAGGTGATTTAGATCTAATGATTAAAAATAAAACAATTTAAACTTAAAGATAAATATTTTCACGGTTAGATCTAGATCTAAGGCTGACTGAAAACATCACTGTATAAGCATGATGATGAGGCTGATAAGAGTAATCACAAATACTAAGAATTCATGCAAATAAGTAAAGTATTTTCCTTTTATCCTCATTATACATTTTACTTTTTATAGTAGTTATATAACTAGGCTCTTAGAATAGAAAAATTATTCTATGGTCCTAGACCATGCATGGTACATATATTGTCCAGGTTAATGTCACTGGTTCATATAACATGTACTTGTTCCTGATTAATTCTCTTAATTTAATTTTCTTTCACCCCTTGTAATGGTCCCGAACAAATTTAAATGATATCATTGGCTCGGACCACCACATGACAATGCCACGTAGTAGTCTGAGACCATAGAATAATTGCTCATTCGAATACACCATGGAAAAGTCAATGGGCATGTTTTGAAATGAGAAAATTTCATTTTACCTCTCTAAACTTTATACCCTAAATCACTTGTACTCCCACACTTCTAGTTTCATCATTTGTGCCCCTGTACTTACCAATTTTAATCAATCTTGTCTGTCTCTTAGTTTTTTTTTTTTTTTTGCCAATTGTTGTGTAATATATTTTGAATTTCTCGTTACTTACGATATAATTATTCATCCCTCGTTAGTGAATCATCAACCTATAAGGGTGCCCGTTAGAGATACGTTTTCAATTTACAAAGATAAACTTAAAAACAAATATTTTCACCATTGGACCTAGATTTAAAGATGACTGAGCATAATGAGTAGATGAACACTATAGGCAGGATGAACCTGATAAGAGTAACCACAAATACGAAGAATCAATGCAAATAGGTAAATTATTTTCCTTTTATTTTCATTCTACATCCTACTTTTTAAAGTAGTTATATTATTACTAGGCTCTTGGAATACACATGGGTATGTCAATGGGCATGGGCATGTGTTGAAATTTACTATTATATTTTAGCATAAAAATGTAAAAAATAAAATAAATGAATGAATAGCGAATTTCCATTGTTGCTTTATTTTATTTTATTTTATTATTTTCTCTTTTTAAATCTAGAGAAATTTTAAATACACACTCCTAACTACTTAATACACATTCCTATTCAGATTTGATAGGTATATTAAATGACCAAAACAGACATCTACGTATTACAAAAAAAAATTCTTACATTATATTATTCTATAATTTTCGAATTAATGACACTAAATATTATTAAATAAATAGCTTTACTCCCATTTTTGTTTTTTCGCTGTAAAAATTATAACTAGTCAATTTATTCTCTTATAAAAAATATCACAGATAAAAAATTTTGTAATTGTTAATTTGTTGGCCCCTCTAATAACAACTTCGTAGTTCGTCCACTTTGGAGAAACTACTGATAAAATAGTTGAATGTTTAACTCAAAATGATCAAGTAACATGGTGTTTGGTGGATCTGAACTCAAATAATACAAAACCTATTTCTAGGCATCTATTTGAAGGGAACGATAATAAATCTATATGGATTTCTCAATAATTAATCCATGTAATCAATATGATCATTTACAAAATGTCAATATACTAATATATAATAATCATATCAAATAGTAGCCTTAATATAATCAAATAATAGAATATTTTATGGTTTTTGAGTTTGAGGATATTTTAGGTACTTTGGGTTGTGTATTTAGTAAAACGTTAGAATGAGAAATTAAATAGGTGGTGTATTGAGTAAGGAGTGTGTATTTAAAATTTCTTTGAAATCTAATTATGGATCCTTTTTTTTTTGTGCGGCTATTGCAACTCTACCATTTTCTTTGTTCACCATACAAATATTTGAATTATTGAAAGACTATATTACTCAAATGCAAAATGACTAATAAGTACACTAATTTTCTAAAATTTAAATCTTTAAGGAAAACTAAATACATAACTAATTAAATACAAAACTACTTAATTTCTGTTCTGATAACATTAATCTTCATCTTCTCCATCCAAATTTCAATTTATTACAATTTTCTTTTTTATCTTTTTGTTGCGCTCTCATCGTTAATTAGTTATTCAATTCACAAAATCATGAGTGTTAATTTCATCAAAATCTTTATAATACCTTTATAATCACCGAAAGTAAAAAATTTAAAACACGGAAAAAAAATCAATGTTTTTTTCATTGCTCATAGTAGCACTTACTAATTTTTTTAATATAGATTGAAATAAACTAACACTGAAACTGAATGGAAAAAATAAAAAAATGGAAGTAAATCAAATTATGATTTTATTAGGAAACTTTAATATATTTTAGGACGTATTTTTAATTGATATAAATTAAATGAGAAATTTTCGTTAAACAAAATTTCTTTTTTAATTTGATATATCATATGATGGAGAATATTCCTGGAAAGAAAAATGAGTTGGATAAGTAAATCTAATAATTGAAATTAAAATATAGGGTGTAATGAGCAAGTAAGGTGAACAAAGAAAATTATAGGGTGGCAATAGCCTCACCCTTTTATTTTTTTTTAAAGAGAAATATTTCATGAAAGAGTGGTTCTAGTTGGACATCTAAATTTGATATTTGGACCTCTACATTTTTTCATTTATTAATACATTTTGTCAAGTCATATGAAAAGACAAATAAAGACTAGGAGAGAAAAATGGAAAAAATAAAAACTACTCTTCTTACCTCCCTAAATATAACATTCAAGAGACAGCATTGGATGACCTCTCAGAGCTTCTTGAAAGTGCGAAGAAGAATAGTGTAGAAAAAACAGTGCTGCCAATATTCTACGGTGTTGATCCCTCCAATGTATGACATCAAACAGGAAGTTTTGCACAAGCATTTGCAGACCATGAGATAAAGTACAAGGATGACCCACAAAAAGTAAAAAGGTGGAGAGTTGCTTTAACGAAACTGGCAAATCCTCCATTCTCTCTCTTTCTCACCCTGCGATAAGGACTGCCCTCTCACATTTTTCACAAATCCTCAAAACCCAAATTGCCAATCCCCCATGATGGCTTTCCGCCTCTCTCTCTCTCTCTCTCTCTCTCTCTCTCTCTCTCTCTCTCTCTCTCTCTCTCTCTCTCTCTCTCTCTCTCTCTCTCTCTCTCGGGCAAACCCTAGCCGCCGTGGGTTGGGAATCTATCAATGGTTTACGAAGCCACAACCAAGCAAACACCCTATCTCTGCCTCTCGCTGCCATCTGACGGCAATCCAAAGTTGAATTTCGACAAATTCTCGTTCGGTTTTTCTCTCCGCGGAGACTCACCGAAGTGAATTCGAAACAGAGGGCAGGGTTGTCGTGGACAGCCTCTGGATTTGGATACCAGAAAGGGAGTCAGTTGGGGTCTGGCCGAGTAGGAAGCATCTTAAAGATCCGTTTCGTTTGGTGATGCACAAAGTATGGCTTCGTGCTGTTATGAAGCTGGAGTTGTAGGCGCAGATCAGAGTGAAACAGAGGTTCCGATCATGGTACAAGCAGGGCCTCTGTGCCCAAAAAATGGTTGCGGACAGTGGATGAGGCAGCGCTGGGGTATAGGCTCCACAATTGGGTGGAGATGATGCTCTGTTGTTCCGAGCCGAGTTGTGGTTTCGGTGCCCCGAGAAGGAAGAAGAGTGCCTTGGCCCTCAAATGTGCAGGCATGCAGGCAGCTGTTTCCATGGCTGCTGACATTGTGCAGAAGGCGATGGTGGTTTGGGTGACGGCTACAGTCGGGTTGGTAGCAGAGACGACGTGACTCACTGGTGCCGGGGTGCCCAAATCATTTGGGTGTCCAAGACTGATTTGGTGGCCCAACCCAAACTCTGAGTGGGAGCCCAAAGCAAGATGGAGGCCTAATTGGCTAAGGGCTTGGATGTGGGCTCAACTATGGCCTCAAAGTTGGACTTGGGCTCTTTCGTGGGTCAAACCAATGAACTCTAATTCTCTAGGGTTTCGTATATGGGATCCCGGAGGTTTAAATCTAGCAGAATATGTTTATTTTAACATATGTGGTACTAACGAATCTTCTGGAGTAGTACTAAAAGAGGGTTCAAGCTATTCTGTAATAGCGGAGAACTGAATGTTCAATGAGTGGACCTATCTCTATGTACCACCGTGGGTACTACCACATCTTCTTGTTCTGTTTATAGATGGTAGCGGAATGGTATGTAATGACCACTCTAGCTTGAGGCTAGCACAAATTTCTTATCGTTTATTAACACTCCAACAATATTATCTGGATGTGTTACATTTTGATTGTAATGAACTCTATTGAGTTTTCTATTTTATAAAGATAATTCTCTTATTAAAAAAAATATAACATTCAATTAAATTATTTTTTTATTTCTTCCGGAATTTCCTTATATTACCATATAGTTTTATAATTTACCTAAAATAATTAAGTAAAAATAATAATTTATATACATGGCCAATCATTTAATACAAAAATAAATTCAAAACAATATGATTTGGAATTTTCTTAAACTAAATTCATTAAATATTATGATATAATTATTACTTGATCTTCCAACCCAAAACCCTTGAAATCATTCTTTTAGCAAATTCAAAAGGATTCTAGCAACATATCAAGATTGAGAATCTCTTATTAATTTTGGTGGAGGAGAAACCTATTCATAAGAGAGCAATATCATGTGATTTTGATTCATTCTTCTTCTCATAGTTGAAGATAGAGATAAAAAGTAGAATAACAAATTGTTGTATCTCATATTCAAGGATGTTTTGGTAAAAATAAGGAGGTCTACTTAGCTTTTCAAGTATTCAAAAAAGTAAATTAGAGGTGTTCTAAATATAGGAGGTTTAAATAGCAAATTTAGAGGTCCAATTAGAACTACCCTTCATGAAATGATCTCCAAGGTCAAAACGATACATACATAAACAGCTTAAGATTTGTGGCCAATATTTGTGATCAAGTTCCACGGGGTGGAACAAATATCACTCATAACATCAATCGCACGACTTATTCATCTAGCCTATTAACCAAAAGTCTTACCAATTCTAAGCCAAAACAATAATGTGTTTCCAATTGACATTGTAGTCAACTGTAGTATGCCTAGAAGCTCCTCAATTTAAAGTAATGAATACCTCAATGTGATAGGCTAGGAAAAATTAAAAAAAACTAAAATAGCCCAAGCTTAGGACCAGGCCTATACCAGACCCAATTGCAAACCCAAGCCCCTTTACTCATAAGCCCAAGCCTATCCCTAAACCATGACACCGCGGAGAATTCCTCCAGCGACAACACTAGTCAATCTTAATCAACTTCTCCAAACCACCAAAGTCAAAGATTGAACCCAAGAACCAGCACCCAACCAAGCCTTGGACCATCATCCACCTATCAATTTCGTCTACACCACCACTATAGTACCAGAACTCTCAAAATCTGGTCCGAACCAAATAGGCAAGATCAAACCTAAGAGGAGGCTTCAACCTGCAAATCATTGAAACCGCACATGAACAGATAGGTCTAATGACCACACTCGAGAAATGCAAGGGTGCGTCTTGTTCGGATTGGATCCTCATTACATAAATACGACAAAAGCCCGTCATGATAGATCAAAGAAGGAATTTTCCATATACCCTATCAGATTGCACGAGGCCTTGAAGCAAAATGACGTCGATGACAAGAAATGTTGTCTTCAACATTCGTTGACCTTGAGATTAAAGAGCCACACAATATCAGCAATGAAAACCTAAAGAAGGCTAAGTTTAGTGGTGAGCAAAACTCTCATGATGATTAAATGCGAACGATACTTTTTTTTCTATTGAATTGACCATATATAACTTTTCGATGAAGTGAAGGAAGGTTACAAGAAACAAATTGAACATTGAATAGTTCTATACTTCTTTATAGTTTGGCTTTATTTTAGTTAGCATGATAGACATTTTGACTTAAATAATAAATAGCTCGAACATTTACTCACCACATATATCCTAGAAGAATAGTCTTTAATATTAACCATCTTAGACCAAGAAAAATTGGGTGCCAGTGTGCCACAAACTTTGTACGTCTTTATTATGTTTGTTAATATTATCACATAAGCAGGCTAGCTACATTCTCTTTTAAACTTTTTGTTCTGACATTCCTTTTTTTTTTTAATGATGGCAAAATCAATATATTGATCAAAAGTCAGAATGACCATTACATACCCTTCCGCTGCCATTTAGACAGACAAGAAGATGTGTTAGTACCCACAGTGACACATAGAATTAGGTCACTCATTTGATATTAAATACATCGAAATAGCATGAATCTTCTATCGGTACTACTCCGGAAGATTCGCTAGAGGCACGAAAGTGCGTAGCGCCCTAAAAAACTTAGGGCATTATTGAAAGTCAACTAAATTACTAATCTAGAGTTCCCCAAAAAAGGAAAATAAAACTAGAAAACTAATTAAATTGCAGCCCACAGCCCAAGCAGACCCAACAAAGTTGACCCGGCCCAAAAACACCCCATCAACACTACGCCGACCACGACCATTCCAAGCGCCGCCACCAGCATCCATCCACGCCGCCTCCAAAGTACTCGACCCGAGGGACCAAGTATCCCCGCCGCACACCAAGATGGAATCCCTGCCATTGCCAGAACAGAGTCGCAACCCTCTTCTACCTCAAGCGAACCAGCACGATTGAAATGGGTGAGCAAACCTTGCAAATCTCCTTGCCTAGCAACACCATCAGAGCCACACGAGCATAGGAACCACTACCCGTCCGGCAGCCGCACAGCAAACCAGCGCGGTCAGAGGCCGACACCACCGCACTGCCGGACGAGTTCGGCGTTATCTTGTGAATAAAACTTACGGCTAGGGTTTAGAGAGAGCCATTGGACCTTTAATTGCATATGACAATAGTTATTAGCTCTCTTTGACATTCCTTACTCAAGGAATGACGTGTGAAATTTATTCATTTAATGACACGTTCACTTATCTGGAATGAGAATAAAAATGAAGGAAGTGATTCTGGTGTATGAGTTTTCTTGCGCTTACTAACATATATAGGTATTGGAATGAGTATGAGTCCCACCTTTTTATCAGGAATCAATTCCTGAATAACTTGGAGTTTGATAACCAATGGGGAGTATGGGTTTTGGAATAAAAGCCTCAGGAATGCATTTTTTCTACCTAAAATATCCTTTCGTATTTTCAATACCCCCAAATTACTCTAGCCCTAGGAATATATATCTCGAGAACATTTATTTTTATATGGGGAGTTTGAGTGAAAAAAAAAAACCTAGGCGTGCTCTCTAAGCCGCGCCTCCAAGCTTCCAAAGCCGCCATTGATAGTGCCTTGTGCACCACCCCGCAGCCGTCTAGTGACCCTCCCCCTCCTCTCCTTCATCTTTGTTCTCAAATGGCTTCTCTTGAGGAAGTTACTGCAAGCTTTCAAGCATCTCTTGCACTTGCAGGAGATGATGTGATTGATATCACGATGTTGTCCCGTGAAAAAACTCGACGAAATTCTCAAGCATACTTGTTGGGAAGATCCCTCTCACCCAAGCTTGTGGAGATCAATGATCTTCGCCGTCACTTTCGTCGGATTTGGGTGTTGGAAAAATAACTTCAAAATCCAAGAGAAATCAAACTCCCTTTTCCTCATCTCTTTTGATCACCGTGGTGACCTGCGTAAGGTGATTAGAGGAGGGCCTTGAAACTTTGCTCGAGCTCCAATGGTGTTGATGGAATATGATGGTGTGACACCAATTGAAATTATCCCTCTGAACCTGCTATTCTATTGGGTACGTATCACTCATATCCCTCCTGCGTATGAGAAAAAAGAAACTATCATGGATATTGCTACTGTGGCAGGTCATCCCCTTGAACTGGATGAAAGGCTCTTTAAAAACAAAGGGTAAATTAGGGTTAGGGTTAGTCATGCATGATATCCTGAAACCAATTTTTTTGGAAAAAAAAAAAAAAAAGCTGAAAATTAATGTTGGGGTTGAAGAAGTGATTCACTACTACTTTAGCAACCTCTTTGGACGTTGTGAGGATTGCTTGCTAGTCCTCCATCCTACAGGTTCATGTTCTGCTACTGGAAAAAATAAGAACAAGACTATGGTACAAACTCATGTACTAAAGATTGATTTTCTGAATACGAATTTTATGGTTGATGGCATGCCATTTACTTTTAAATCATCTATTCCATCTGCTGTTACTGTATCACCTTTTGTGAATCTGAAGGACATAGAGTTTCGTAAGGCCAAAAGGTCTATTGTGCTTCGTGAGCTTGAACAAAGGAAAGATAATGGTTTAACTATTGTGCCTATTGAAGAACCGATGCCCAGCAAGAGAGGTAGGCGCACTCCTACCCCTTCATCTCAGAAAGTCCAAACCCCAGTCCTGATTGATGAAAACAGTGGACAAGTGGCTCAACCAAAGAAGCTTAAGATGCCTGAATTCACCACCAAATTTACTGCAAAATCTTTGGGGCTTCAGGAAACTCCAGGAGGTCTAATGGTGCCAGTTATAGCTGCAGAGATGAAGAAGAAAAGGGGGCGTCCTCTTGGAGCCCAAAATAAAAATCCACCAAAGACCAAGAATGACAAGGAAACTGCTCTCACCTATTCACCATGTTCCTCTAGCCCTTTGGGTAAGGATTAAGGGAAAGACATTGAGTAATTTGTAAGTTGGTTTTTAGCTTGCTCTCTAAACTCTGCTATGTTTTTGCACTAAATATTTGATCCTTCTTGAGCACCACAATTGCGTGCATTGGCAAAGGAAGGCTCAAGTCAAAAGTATTTTTTGTAAGCCTAGTTTAGGTTTAGACTTGGCAAGCTCTTTGAATAATTGAGCATGATTTGTAACAGTGAATGGTACCGGGTGTCCATATGGACCATTTGTATGACCGTTCAATCAATGGAATTCATTTGAACTAAAAAAAAAAAAAATTATATGGGTATTTTAGTAATCGAACTAGTTTTAATTATGATTCATGAACATTAGTAAACAACATCAATTGTACTAATTAAGTTGTTGCATTCCTATTTTGATTCCATATGGTAAGTAGACAACTAATGGAAATAAAATATTCTTATACCGATTCTTTTCTTCTCTCATTCTAATTGTCTCTGTTTCATGATTTTTTTTCATTCAAGATAAGTAAACATGCCATAAAATATAACATTAAATGTATTGAAAAACTCATTACTTTTTCCATGTTTACTCTTTTAAATTAATGTCCCACATTTTGCTTTGACTGTGGCTCTACAAATTTCTTTTCTTAGAGCATCTACTGTGTTGATCTTTATCTCTGTGTTACACTGTCGAACACATTGCTAAAAGCTAAACTAGGAATTTAACTTTGTTGATCTTCTTTTCCTTTGTCATGGTGGATTGTGAAGGTATATTAACTTTGTCTGATTTTGTGGTTTTTCAGTTCGAGATTGAGATGGTATTTTGTTTATCTAATTGTATATTATGCAATCAAAGTGACAATTCAGTAGAATGTTGAAAAGAACTTTCACAAGGTACAAAAGAAATGTAGATGGAAGAAGATTATTACACAGTAGGCTTGGTGTATTTGTTACATTTTAATCCCATGCAAATAAACTATAACAAGAATTTATAACACAGTAAGTTTAGTATTTTTATAACAAATTGTTATAAAAAATGATAAAGAATAATTTATATTTGAGCTATATTATATTACTTGTAAAAGTAAAAATGGGTTGGAATTGGTCTACTCATTTCATTCATAACCCCTTTATATAGGGATAGGATTACAACGGAAATATCAATTACATTGATGATACTAAATGCTGATTGAGCTGTGATTTGTAATTGCTTGATTCACTCTTCGTCTGTTTCTTTGACGAAGGCACATAATGTGCTTTTCCTTTAACACTCCCCCTTGTGCCAAGTCAAAGACGAAATGGTGCATGAGTTGTTGCCTCACTAAAAACCTTGCCAAGTAACAATAAAACCCTGTGGGACAAAAATAAAACTTGGTCGAAGGAAAAGAGCACAACGCACCTTCTACATTTGAGAATGACATGTGTGTGTTAGACTCCCCCTAACGTCTATACCTCCCCTTGATCATTACATTAATCAAGTGAGCTTGGAAAGTCTTCGCATTCCTATGCTTTTCACATGTTTCTCAAATGTGGCCTTAGGCAGTGATTTGGTGAACAAATCTGCCACATTCTCCTCAGAACTTACTTGATTCACTTGAATCTTGAGAAGGGTCTATTGTTGCTGATTGTAGAACAACTTTGGCGATATGTGTTTTGTGTTATCACCCTTAATACAACCTAGCTTCATCTGTTCGATGCAAGCTGCATTGTGTTCATAAATGCAAGTAGGCTCTTCAGTGGTAGAACTCAAACCACTAGTCCCTCGAATATGTGTCATGATAGCTCTTAACCATACACACTCACGAACCGCCTCATGTAGAGTGATGATCTCTGAGTGGTTCGAGGAGGTAGCCACAAGGGTTTGCTTGGTTGATCTCCAAGATATCGCCGTGTTCCCAATGGTAAATACATAACCAGTTTGGGAACGACCTTTATGTGGGTCAGAGAGATACCAACCAAAACATCATTTGGCGTTTCGGTGTAGTGAGTGGCACTTTCGCCATCAATATTTTCTTTAGGGATTGCAGTTTCATCTGTGGGCCCTCTTGTCTCTCTGTAGGGAAAGAACAGTCCCAAGTCAATGGTCCCTTTTAGGTATCGAAGATGTTCTTGATACCATTCCAGTGACGCTGCGTTGGCGCTGAGCTAAATCTAGCTAACAAGTTCACTGAGAATGCAATGTGTGGTCGAGTACATTGGGCTAAGTACAATAATGCGCCTATTGCACTTAGATAGGGAATTTCAGCTCCCAACACCTCTTCGTCATCTTCCTTTGGACGAAATGGATCTTTCTTTGTATCCAAGCTTCGACTGATCAAGGGAGTGCTAGTAGGATGCGCTTTGTCCATGTTAAATTGCCTGACTTTTGGACATACGCAGACTAGTGGATTAGTATTCCACAAACTCGGTGTTCTAGTTCAAGGCCTAGACAAAATCGAGTTTTCCCAAGATCCTTCATCTCAAATTCTGATTTCAAGTAGCTCGCGGTTTCTCTTATTTCATCAAGAGTACCTGTTATGTTCATATCATCGACATATACTGCTACAATTGCAAATCCGGAACTTGTTTTCTTTATGAATACGCAGGGGCATAATTCATCGTTCTTATATCCCTTCCCAATCAAGTAGTCACTTAGACGGATATACCACATCCGCCTGGATTGTTTTAATCCGTAAAGTAAGCGTTTCAACCTAGTTGCAAACGCACTCCGTGGTTTAGAGTCACTTGGCTTGGGTAATGTAAGGCCATCAGGCACTTTCTTATATATCTCTGAATCTAGATCCCTATGGAGATATGCAGTAACCACATCTATGGGCTGCATTTTCAGTCCTTTGGAAACTACTAAGCTAACTAAGTAGCGGCATGGAGATATGCAGTAACCACATCTATGGGCTGCATTTTCAGTCCTTTGGAAACTACTAAGCTAACTAAGTAGCGGAACGTTATAACGTCCATTTTGGGAGAGAATGTCTCCTCGTAGTCAATTCCAGGGTGTTGTGAGAAACCTTGCGCCATAAGGTGAGCCTTGTACCTTAGGACTTCATTCTTCTCATTACGCTTTCTGACAAAGGTCTATTTATGTCCTACAGGCTTTACAGTTGGTGGGGTTAGCACTACCGGACCAAATACCTATCTATTTGTTAGAGAATCTAATTCTGCCTGGATTGCTTCTTTCCATTTAGGCCAATCTGCTCTTTGTTGACACTCTGCAACAGAGCGTGGTTCGATATCATCGTGCTCTATGATTCCTTGAGCAACAGTATATATCATCAATGTGTATGGAAGATCTTTCTATCAACTCATACGTACTCTCATAATCCTCTGAGATTTCTTTGTTCTCTGGAATCATTTTTAACATCGGAGCGTCCTCCAGTATTGATTCATGGACATAACTATAATCAGAGATAATCTCATGAGAGGGATTCTATACATTGATGATTGGTTTGTGCCTTACTCACCCTCTTCTTCCTTGGGTGAGTGTCAATCGAACCAAGTGACCTCCCCCTCTTCCTTGGGGAGCCACGACCTCAACCACACCTCCACTAAGTGCGGTTGCAGTGCCTCTATCTGTGGCACCGTGCCCCTTGTTGGGGACTTCTAATCTTGCAGGCACATTTGTAGCTGGTATATGTGATCTCGTCACTTTTGCGATATCAGTAAACGTATCAGGCATCGAATCTGCTACGTTCTGAAGATCGATTATTCTTTTCACTTCACTTTCACTTTGTGAAGTGCGGGGATCAAAATGAGACAGAGTGAGGACAAACCACGACAATTCCTGTCGTTCCCTTGGAAAATCCTTTTTCCTATCTCCCCCTAACGACGGGAAGACTGTCTCATCAAAGTGACAATCCGCAAATCTAGCGGTAGAGAGATCGCCTGTCAAGGGTTCCAAATAGCGGATAATTATTGGGGATTCGTATCCAACATAAATACTTAATCATCTCTGAGGACCCAGTGTAGTGCGCTGTGGGGGCGCAATAGGCACATATACTGTGCAACCAGATATGCGTAAGTGTGAAATGTCAGGCTCATATCCAGTTATCAACTGTTACGCAGAAAATGGTTGGCTAGCAGTGGGTCTGAAACGAATAAGTAAAGCTGCATGCAATATTGCATAACCCCATGCAGATATAGGTAGGTTGGTGTGCATAACCAATGCCCTAGCCACCATCTGTAGCCTTTTGATGGTGGCTTCTGCGAGACCATTTTGTGTATGCACATGGGGTACAGGATGCTCTACATTGATCCAAATAGATATGTAATAATCATCAAATGCTTTTGATGTAAACTCTCCAGCATTATCAAGCCTTATAGACTTGATAGGGTGATCAGGGTGGTGAGCCCTTAAACGTATAATCTGTGCTAGGAGTATTGCAGCATTTCTTGTGGACAATAAAACGACATGTGACCAGATTGTCGAAGCATCCACCAGAACCATAAAGTACTTGAATGGTCCGCATTCTGGATGGATAGGTCCACAGACATCTCTTTGTATCTTTTGTAAGAATGGAATGTTTTGTTTTGTATCTTTAGCATAGGAAGGTCTCGATCCTGTTTTTGCTAAAGAGCAGGCTTTGCAAAACGAGTTATGTGCCTTTGAAATAGTCAATGAGGCATAATGGGAGGGAGGTAGTGGTTCTGGTACTTCAGAAGGCAATGACTGCATTTGAGCAATACTAGAACCGACACCTTGCAGCGTGGCTGATTTTTCTCCCATTTTCACTCGAAAGAAGGGATGTCCGTGTGAGTTCTTTAAAAATACCGATCATCATGTCAGGACCTCGGTGCCATAGGTGGTCATGCAAAAGCCTGTATGAGTCAGTGTCCCACATTTCATTGTTGGTGATAGTATAGGATTCAATGATCCGAATCGTAGTGAGGTACAGTCCACTAGATTGACTCATAATTTTCTCTAATATGTGTTTCCTTCCACAGTCATTAGATGTAATATCAAGGTATTCAGTTCCATTCTCACGGTGTGTTTTTACATGATAACCGTTGGCACAAATTGCTTTGAAACATTAACAAGGTTCGATTAGCTCTTGGTGCATACAGAGCGTCTTTGACTTTAAATATATCTCAGATTCTTTAGAGTAATTCTATTTTAATAGAATGATAATCTTTTCATTCTAATAATTATTTTTTCTCTAGATGTATTGCTTTACATCTTTATATTGCAATTTCGAACCATGTAAATATGTGTATAGAAAATAAATTTGAATAAATTCAGTGCTTCAGAATAAAATTTGAAATTTATTAATAAGCCAACGATATGCAAATCAAGGTCTTTGTTCAGAAATCTAATTCATCAAACCATTCTTTAAGACCAAATAATAGTCTAATTAAAAATGAGGCATTATGCCTTCACAACTATCTTTGGAAAATAAAATGAATAAAGCAGATCAGTCAAGATTGAGAGCATCCATTGACTTAGCAAGTTCCTCTTTGCCATTGAAGTCTGCAATTGTAAGGTTGACGTCTAGGTCATGACCTCCTTCTTCCATATAGTGAGCCTCTTGTTCTTTAGACTCTCTATACCTCTTGTAATTGGCTGCTACTCTGTTGTTTGCTTGGCAGTTTTTGTACCAATGCCCAATGAATCCACACCTATAGCATGGTTCATTGTCAACTCTTTCCTTTTGCATCTTGTTTCCATGATCCCCATGTCCCTTTCCACGTGGTGCATGGTTGCCATGTGGGTAGGGATCAGCACGTCTAAACCCCTTTGCATTGGAGTTCTTTTCACCTTTCATTTTTCCATAATGAGCCTCGGGAATTTTCTTTGTCCCAGTGGGCCTGGCATTGTTGTGCAAGAGAATCTCATTATGTCTCTTAGCCACTTGCAGTGGGCTTATCAACTTATTGAAGGTTGTGATTCTTTTGTTGTTATAATCCAACTGATACTGGTTCGCTAGTATAAAAGCTGAATTAGGAAAGGTGGTAAGAGTCTTGTAGATCATATCATCTTCTGTGATTTCCCTTCCACAAAAATTGAGACGTGCTTTTAAGCGCAACATGTCCTTGTTGAAGTCACTGACCTTTTTATAGTCAACCAAGCGGATTCCATTCCACTGAATAGCTAGTTCTGGGAGTAAAGTGTCATGAATGTTCCCAAAACGTCCTTTAAGGGCATCCCACAATTCTTTAGGTGTCTTCAATTGAAGGTACTCCCAGCGTAGGCTAGGATCAATATGTCGCCTCAGAAACATTAAGGCATCTGCTTTCACCTTATGAGATAGTTCATCATAATGGTGGCAGTGTAGTCTTTTGCCATAAAGGCAGTTTCCATATCGGAAACCCAACGATGGTACTCAAGTCCTTCTGAGTCCAAAATGTCAAACTCAGGTCGAGTTGGATCAGCCATCTACATAAACAAGAGAGAAGAAATAAATTACGCAGTCATAAAGACATCCACGTGAATTATTTTCCAAACGTATGAATTAGATTTCAAGACCAAGATTCGTAATGGTCACTTTTTTTTTTCGATGCTACGTGAAAATGCATTATCACGGTAAGTATGTATGTATAATGCTCATGAATTTTCATTATCATGGCAAAATGGAGTTTATATGTTATATAGCATTCTAAACAAGTAATAATCATAGTACGTAATAAATAATATAAACATAGCATATATTAAAATAAATTACATGGCATGCTCAAATTTCACAAATATATACCAAAATATATGTTACACATAATAATAGCAATAATATATCATAAGTAAAATAAGCAATAACATAACATAAAGGCATGCTTAGGAATTTATAAGAGTAAATAAAATTCACAAAACATGCTCACAATTGCATAAATAATATATAACAAAATATATAGATATATATGGCATGCTCAAAAATAAAATATATAATCATGCTTAAAGATAATTATATAAAGCATAAATGACAAAGCATGCTTAAAATGATTAAAATTATTTAACTAAACATGCTCAAAAATCCTAATTAAATATACCATAGTATGAAATTAAATAAATAAAAGAAAACATACTTGATTTTGAGAAAATAAAATGATCCTAGCGCATGCGCGTGTTGATGCAGGCGTGCGTAGCGATGTTTTTTTCAGGTTCTGCTGGACCGGCTGATTTGTTGGGTTGAGAATTAGCACTTTTTTCTCTGGGCCTGATCTTTACTTTGGCCTTCTCCTTTTTTTTTTTTTTTTTTTCTTTTTTTTTTGGCAATTGGGCCGACTCTTTTCTTTGGGCCGGGTCAGCTGTTTTTTTTTTTTGGTTTCTTCTTGCTGGGCCGGGTCAACCCGCCTCTTTTTTTTTTTTTTTTCCTCACTTCTTCTTCCTTTCGTTTTCTTTTTCCTCCTGGTTTGCAGGTGATCGGTGGTTTATGCAGGCGCGGGGCCGGGCGCGGCTGGGTTACGGGGAGGCAAGGCCGGGCATGGCTGGGCAGCAGCGACAGGATCGCTGGGGTTTGCAGGTCGGTGGTGTGTTGCAGGCGGGGTGCTGCAAGGTTGCTGCTGCAGGCGCTAGGGTCTGTGGCCGGTGAAGGGTGCGGCGCTGCTGCAAGGTGCCGGGATGCAGGGTGGAGGCGACTGGGCTGCAGTGATCGATGCAGGCGGGGCTTCGCAGGTGAATGTCTGTGCCGGTGTCGGGGCTGCTGCTGGATGGTGCGCCGGCAGTAGCACACGTCGCTGGAGCTGCGCGGCTGGGGAGGAAAAAAAAAGTTTCACTTGTTTAGGGCTGCAGACAAAAAATTTCTATGGTTTTCAAGGGTTTTGTTTTTTTTTTTTTCCGAAGCTAAAGATTTTTTTTTCTTTTGCCTATTTGCTCTGAGCGTGCTGATAACGTGTAAAAGTAAAAATGGGTTGGAATTGGTCTACTCATTTCATTCATAACCCCTTTATATAGGGATAAGATTACAACGGAAATATCAATTACATTGATGATACTAAATGCTGATTGAGCTGTGATTTGTAATTGCTTGATTCACTCTTCGTCTGTTTCTTTGACGAAGGCACATAATGTGCTTTTCTTTTAACATTACTAAACATTTAAGGCAAAAAATTATTTCATGTCTAAATTGGTCATTCTACAAACATAAATCATAAGCCAGTTTTGAGTTTACCAAACACTTTATCATTGCTTTTGCCATTGATAGCACTTATAAAAAATCAGTTTACCAAACGCTCAACTGTTTTGCTTTTCAGCCACTTATTCTCATAAATAAGCAAAAACCAGTTTTTTTTAAAGCACAGCCATACCAAACACACCCATAGTATCTCATAAATTATTTAAAAAATAAAAAAGAAAGTCTTGTAACTTTTTTTTTCTCTAAAACAACAAAATTTTCCTTTTATTAGAAAAATTGGGGGATAATTTTTATTGCTAAAAGAAAAAAAAACCCAAGAAAAAATTAAAACAAAAGAAGGAAAAAAAATAGTTTAAAAACAAAGAAGCAAAAGTTTATTTTTAGTGAAATAACCAACAAATTTTGGAAATTTTATAAATAAAAAAGGGGACTGGTTATATAACTCAAATAAAAAATATAACAGAACAAAGAGAATAAAATTTGTTAAAAACAACAATAACAAAAACAAAAAAAGCAAAAGTTTAATGAAATTTGTATGTTTCTCATTTTCATTTATGTATATACAACATATACATAAGTACCAGCTTAGATGCCTCCCAAAATCGGAGGCTTGGTGCGGCTGCAGCACCCGTACCGCCCTCAGAACCAGCCTTGACTCCTTGAGTCATAGTTGGGTGAAACACAAAGATCTCTCATCTTGTTTTTTGTTTGTCATAAACACCATACCTAAATTAGTGTTTTTGTGCACATCCAACTTGATCATGCTGAGTTGTCGACTTGCAGACCTCAATCTCTTCAAGATCATATAATCATTGATGCCAATTTTAGGCATGATATTCTTTTGGCTCACAATTCTGAATGTGTCTGAGAGAAAAGAGATTTGGAGAATACTTGGATGATTTTATTGATAATAAGAGTCTCTTTATATAGAGGATTACAAGTACAAAATCTTAGAGTACAAAGAAACCTAATCAAATATTGATTAGGAGATCTAGAAGATTCTACCATCTTACAATTAAAACAAGTAAATATGTTTGGGCTAGGCACACATAATTTGGGTTTCCTTCAACACTCCCCTTGTGCCTTCCAAACAGCGGTGCTCCTCATGTGGCCTTGTCAAAAACCTTACTGACTAACAAAAACTCAGTGGAACAAAAATAACATCGGTCAAAGGAGAAAAAGAGTACAATACATCCTTCACATTTCGAGATCAAAAGCATGGAGACATCTGCCCCTGATGTCTGTGTCTCCCCCTGATGACTACTAGCGCATGAAGATGTTGCGGCACTCTGGATTTATGGTGGGTCTGAATCCATCATGTCTTCCTTGGTTTTCTCTCTATAAGGATAGAATAAGCCTATATCTATCATGTGCTTTAAATATCAAAAGATATTCTTAACACTAGTCCAATGGTGTCGCGTTAGCACAGAGCTATACCTAGCTAACAAGTTCACAACAAATGAGATGTCAGGTCTTATGTATTGTGCTAAGTAAAATAATGCGCCTATTGCACTTATATAGAGCACTTCTGCCCTAGCACATCTTCGTTATCATCATTGAGATGAAAAAGATCTCTTTTAGGTCAAAACGGGGCCGTGACCACTTACCCAATTTCAACCTAAAAAATGCCCACTTACTCTACTAAGAGTTTTTTGACCCCATTTACCCAATTCAACATCTACTGACAATTTTACCCCTATTAATCAAACTAAAACTCACAGATCTCAATCCTCTCAGACTCTCTCTCCTCCTGGACTCTCTCTCTCTCTCTAGCCGGCAGTGGCGACCACGCCTTCAATACCTTCTTCGTCGACTTCGATCCCGGTGCCGGCTAGCACATCCCAAGCCCCATCTTCGTCGACCTCTGCCAATCACCGAACACCGTTCTGGTGCCAATCATTGATTTGGTGCCGACCATCCTCAATCATGGATCACCGATCTGAAGCTCCCATCTCGCTGCGGTGCCGGAACCTCACCAAACTGAGACCGGTCGGAGATGGGCTGCAGGTGAGCGACTGGAGAAGAGGACATGGGGAAGACGAAGGCGGAGATGGACTGCAGGTGAGCAACTGGAGAAGAGGACCTAGAGAAGATGAAGGCGGTCCTGTCGGAATCGGGCTGGAGAAGCATGGGTGTCCACAGGGGAACTTTGGGTGGCCGGAGAAAAATTCTATTGTTTTTTTTTTTTTCTGATTTGGTTGGTTTTTTTTTTTTTTTTAATTTTGATTTCGCTGGTTTTTTTTCTTTTTTCTTTTTTTCTGATCTCGATGGGAAGAGCTCTGAGAATGGGGAAGGAAAAAAAAGAAAAAAAAGTGAACGTTTACAATTGAACATATAAATTGATCAATTGTGTCTGTAGTGTATTCATTTTGGTTCACTTAAGGGCAATAATATGATTATTGGAGGGTAATAATATGATTATTGGGGAAATAATATGATCAATTGTGACCTATAATGTATTCATTTTGGTTTTGGGAGTTTATACAATTCACTGGACGGAAATAATATGAATTTGGGAGGCAATAATATGATCAATTGTGACCTATAGTGTCTTCATTTTGGTTTGGGGAGTTTATACAATTCACTGGACGGAAATAATATGAATTTGGGAGGCAATAATATTATTACTGGGGGACAATAATATGATTACTGGGGGGACAATAATATGGTTACTGGATATTATTAAGGACCGGTCACCGGATTCCGGTCACCGGTCGTCGGATTCCGGTCACGGTTACCAGATTCCGGTCACCGGTCACCGGTCGCCGGTGCCCTGCCACTGGTCACAGGAGGCCGGTAAGGTGGAGGATGACTTCTCCCTCTAAGTGAAAATGAAGGAGAGGGCAAAAAAGTCTCAAAAAAAATAAAAAAGAATTAATTGGGTAAAGGGGAAATAATCCCTTAGAGTGTTTTGGGTAAATGGGGTTAAAAAACAGTTGGTGGAGCAAGTGGGTAATTTTTAGCCTAAAATCAGGTAAATGATCATTTCCCCAGGTCAAAACTACGAACGACCATAGGAGTGCTCCAAGACTTGACTTTATCTTCATTAAAGCGCCTAAGCATCTTTTGAGTATAAGATGATTCGTGAATTAGAATACGACCGGCACAGTGCTCAAGTTACAAACAGAGACAAAACCGTGTCCTCCCAAGATCTTTCGTCTCAAACTCGGATTTCAAATATTTAGCGGTTTCCCTTAACTTGTCAAGGGTTCCAATTATGTTCATATCATTAACATAAACCGTGACAATAGAAAATCTGGAACTTGTTGGGTATAGTTCATTATTGACATATACCTTCTCAATCAAGTGACCACCTAGACAGTAATATCACATCCATCTGAATTGTTTCCATCTATATAGTGAGCATTTCAACCTTATTACAAACACGCTTTATGGTTTAGAGTCACTTGCCTTGGGTAACTAAAGTCCATCAGGAACCTTCATGTATATTTCCATATCTAGATCCCCATAAAGTACGTTATGACCACATCCATAAACCGCATGTTCAGTTTTTCAAAAACTACCAAACTGACAAGGTAGTAGAATGTAATAACGTCTATTATAGGAGAATATGTCTCATCGTAGTTTTTTCCAAGGAGTTGGGAGAAGCCTTGCTCCACAAGGCGAGCTTTGTATCTTACAATCTTGTTTTTCTCAGTACGCTTTGTAACGAAGACGCACTTATGTCCAACAGGTTTTATGTTAGGTGGTATTGGTGCAATGAGCCTGAATACCTTCCTCTTCGCTAGTGAATCCAATTCAACCTGGATCACATCTTTCCATTTAGGTAAATTCGCTCTACATTGGCATTCATCAACAGAATGAGATTCGATATTATCGGACTTAATAATCCCACGCGCAACAGAATACGAGAATACATCATAAATAAGGATGGAGTTTCTATCCCACGTCTCATGTACACTAATGTAGTTTACAGAGATCTTCATATTCTCAGGAGTATGTTCTGACATTGAGGTATCGCCCAACGATGTCTTTTGGACATAACCATAATTCAGAACATTCATAAGATTTATTTTGAGTATCAATAATCAAAGAATTAGGTTATGCCAAAGGCATTCTCTTTCTAGGGCGAGTATCCCTTGAACCAAGAGACCTTCAGTGGTTTCTCACGGGGGCTGGCCTGTAACACCACATCACCATCGTAAGGGGGGCGGCACCGTCCTTAATTTAATGCCTTAGGGGCAGTGCTACGTTCTGTATTCGAGACGTCTATCTATGCAATCACGTTTGCAGCAGGTATATGTGATCTCATTAGTTTAGCAATGTCAGAAAAAGCATCAGGTGAAGCATATACTAGTCTGTTAAGTTCTGAAGCTCGATAATCCTTCGCACTTCTAGTTAGAACTGTGTAGTATGTGGATCGAGATGAGACAAAATGGGGATTGACCACGACAATTCTTATTGTTTCTGTTGAACGTTGACATTCTTCTCTCCCATATGATAAGAACGTCTCATTAAATTAACAATCCGCAAGTTGGTTGAATTGGTCCACAAATATCCCATTGGATTCTATGTAAGAATGAAATGAGAGCTTTTATAGCCTTTACATAGAATGGTCTCAGTCCTAATTTCCCCAAGGAACAAGCTTTACAGAATGAATGAGAGGTCTTATAAGCAACCAATGAAGATTTTAGTTGAACCAAGGCACCAGAAGTGGTGTTGAAAGCAAAATGGGACACAATGATGCCACTAGTGGAGTCATCATGGGGCCACCGCCAGTCCTATGTCAACGGTTGACCGTGATGGCACCAAGTACTGCGGCGGCGGACCACGTGGTTCAGGAATTAATTTTGATTCTTGCTTCGTGATGCTCGAAATAAAGGATGTCCGTGTGATATCTTTAATTAACGGATCATCATATTATGATAAGGATGACCTAACATGTCGTGTTAAAGTCAATATGTGATATTCTCTTATAACACTATTGGATTCAATGGCTCGAATAGTGGTGACATAAAGTCCAATAGAGAGACACATAAGTTTCTGTAAGATGCGATTTCGTTCGTAATCATTAGAGTGATGCAAAGGAACCATTTCTGTCCTCACTATGCATTTCCACATGAAATTTTTTGGTTCGAATATCTTTAAAACTTAATAGGGTTTGATTTGCCCTAGAAGCGTAGAGAGCTTCTGCGACATTGATCAAAGGCAAGAGGAATTGGACCATTCAACGTCCTTGAACTAAACTCGATGGTTATGCGTAATATTTCCAAGAATAGTTGCCTATGGCGGAGAATTGTGTGTATAGTCACACTATCCGCGAGACAATAAAGTTCTCCATAGTCCATTCATAAAATAAAGAGCTCAGAATTAAAATGGAGTCGATATGGAAAGAACTCAAAATTTTATTTGTAAAGCCAATGGTTGCATCAAAGTTTCTAAGCATGAAAATCTAATCTAAACTAGCTAATGCAAATAATGGAAGTCACTTAACTTCTTGGTAGCTCCAAATTAAACATGACCAAGGAACAAAGAAGAGATATCGGTAGAGCGAGGCTCTTTTAAATACCACTAATCTCAACTACTTTCCTAGACATCATGCCTATATATTTTGAGTGAGCATTTACGAAGAAAAGCTAAAAACCATAGGCATCTACTAAAAGTTATGCCAAGTGCCTTGCTATATCAATCTTGGAAAATAAAAGACTTTAAAAAAAATAAGTGGTTTCATCTTCCTTGCCATATTTGATGTATTCAACCCTTAGCTCGGAGCTTAAAAGCTAACTACGAAAAAAGATTAGTTTCGGAGCTTAAAAGCTAACCCAGGAAAACAATATGAATTTTTGAGCGTAATTCGCTATCAAGAAATTCGATTCTAAGAGATATTGGATTAGATTGAAACAGTGATGTATAAAGGTCTATCGTAAGAATAATCTCAACGAGTCAATACTCGGAGATAACGCAAATCCCCACAGTTCGACTCAAATCCCATGTTACAAAAATGTGGGAGGTAGAAAAAGAGATATTAGAATCCCCGAGTGCAAGAAAGTAGGAAAGTAAACGAAAGCAACAACTTTTAGAAAAAAATTACCTTGAAAAGTCACTTATAAGGCTAACTTGTGCGAGGGATGAGCCTAGAGAGGCTAACCGATGCGTAGGAGGCGCCGGGGAGTGAGGTTAGCTATTGGCCGAGACTCGGCTGGTGCATGACTGCGTCTAGCAAAGTGCTGGTCGCTGTTTGGTCGCGTCTGGCCGAGTCTTGCTGTGTCTGGGCGAGGTGTGAGATTTTTAACTTTCTAGGGTTTTGGCTTTTAATTCAAGGTTAGAGTTTCGTGCTGATAACGTATTTAAGAGAGAAGAGATTCAGGAGAATAATTGGATGATCTCATTGATAATAGAATATGGGTCTCTTCATATAGAGGATTACAAGTGCAAAATTTTAGAGTACAAGAAAACCTAATCAAACTTTGATTAGGAGATTTAGAATATTCTAACCTATTACAACTGAAACAAATAAATGTGTTTGGGTCAGACACACATAATTCAGGTTTCCTTCAAAAGAATGGTAGTTATTCTCAAAGCTTTTCCAATTTTCATTAATCCACTTCAAAGCAATTTAATAAATGATAAATAATAACAAAATGAACCCCAAGCCACCAATAGGGGAAAAAAAAACATTTTACCATTTACCATGGTATATTTTTTTTCCACCATTTTCTATTTACCCGAACAGAACAAAGAGATCAATTCTCCAAAAAAAAAAAAAAAAGAGATCAGAGTTTACAACCAAAGTAGAGTCCCAATAACACACAAATTCCAAATAAAAAAAAGTCGTATCGAGACTGGTCTTCGTATCGTATATAAGAAAGAGCGAGAGCCACCTCTTCTCTCTTCCCCTCTCTCTCTCTCTGCGTCTCTCAATTCAGAAAAAATGGAGCCAACCAGATTACTCTCACTTCCTCTGTAAAACCCTAATTACCGATCCCCCTCCCTCTCCTCCATTTCTCCTTTACCTCCCCTCCCCTCTCTCAAACCCACCCTAGCTTTCGCTCTCTCTCACTCCACAATCCTCGATCCCATTCCCCCAATCGATCCACCACAATCACTCTCTAACCTCCGCCGGAGCAGCCCCTCTCCTTCCTTCTCCGAAACCCCGCGTCGTCTCAATCGAAGGGCCTCGATCTGCGGCGGTCGAATTCGGAGACTAATTGTTAGGGTTTTGGGAGGTCCGTCAAGGCTGGCGGGTATTGGGGCCATGTAAATGGCGGATCCGCCAGGTATCCGCCTCGGAGTTGTTTGTGAATTTGTTCGATTTGGTCGACATTTTTGGTGTAGAGAGTGAGAGAAAACACGAGAGAAAAACAAAGCATGCTTAGCGTGATACGCGTGCACCTTCCTTCTGATATTCCCATTGTAGGCTGTGAGCTCACGCCTTATGTGCTCTTGCGCCGCCCTGATAAGACCGTCACTACTGACGATGTGCCGGAGACGGCGCCTATTGATGGCCAGTTCTTGAGATACAAGTGGTGAGTTGCGGTTTTTCGGAATCAATTTGAGTGTTGTTTTTTGTAATGGTTTGTGTGGTTTTTGATTGGGTGTTTGTTAGGTTGGTTTGATTTCGGGGTTTTGAGCTTGGTTTTTTCGGGTTGTCAATGATTTTGGGATTGTGTGTAAGAGTGTAAGAGCATTGTTGTTTAGTGTAGTTTGCATGTAGCAATGCACGGCATTTTTTCACTTTTGGTTTAGGGTTATTTTGTTTTGTGGAAAATGGTTTCCGTTGATAAAGATGTCAGTGTGATGTATCAAACCCGGTGGTGTTTTATCTGGCTTTTGAATTTGAATGCTGTATCAATGTTTTAAGTTGCGGTATGGATTTCCTTGAACAGTCAAATTCAGATAATTGAATGCTGTATCTTGGTGTTTTATCTAGCTTAATAGTGATGTTTACTTTGATATAAAAGGGTAAAATTATTTGTCAATGTGCAAGCATGTAATAGTCGGTCATGAACTCATTGATAAGGATTAATAGCACAGCTATCTGTGTTGCAACAGCTCTAATACTGGTAACTGTCATTTTGTAATAATTGTTAGGATATCCGGGTTAGATTTCTGCCTTTCCATTGCTAATGCATTATTAAGTGTAGATGCTGCTAATTCAGGATGAGAACCCAATTACCTGGTGGTGTGCTTATAATAGATCGCCTACACTTACTACCAAAATCCAAAATTTGATTCCTTTCCTCCCAATCTTATTAGAGGAGAAACTGAAAACATAACTGAATACAGTTTTTGCTTACTCTTTATCTGCCATATTGGCTTTGGGATTTCTTAATATGGAGAAAGGCTATATACCCATTAGAAACTAACCTAAAAAAGAGAAGGAATTTGTTTTGGACAATGTCAAGGTTGGGGTTATAATAAGTATCAAGTTGAGATGTTTGTTGAGATAGAGATACTGAGATCTCAACCCCCATCTTAACTCATACTCGTTTTGATGTGCAAATTAGGTTTTTTACTTTTTTCTTTTCTTTCATCATCCTTTTTTTTTCTTCAAGAAAAGGCTTAGTTTCCATTTCCTGTTGGGTAAACGGTTTGTAACGAAGAATTTCTTGTATCACTCAACATTTGAGCTCTCACCTATCAAATATGTTTTTTTTTTTTTTTTTGGTAAGATGGGGGCCAAAAAGACCCAAAAACAAGAACCCTAACTTAAAGTTAAAGCATTACAAACCATCAAGGAAGGCATTCAAATATGCTATTTTACGTTACAACCAGTTGGATGGTGTTCTTTGTGCCTGTAATTCTTTACTCTGAGCATCCTGCAAAACTTAACATCTGAACTTTTTGCAAATTATATGCATCTTGTATGATATTTATTTGGTGAATTTATACATACTTTAGTTTTTCAATATGCTTCATAATGGTGAAATATCAATGTGCAGAGGAGTTGTCTTCATTAAGCAAATAAACTGCTGTTGGTGGTTATAAAAATTTATCTGTGATTTATCTCGACTCATTCTTGGTCTCCGTTGCAGGTATCGTATACAAAATGATAAAAAAGTGGCTGTCTGTAGCGTACATCCATCTGAGCAAGCGACATTGCAGTGTCTAGGATGCGTCAAGGCCAAACTACCTGTTTCCAAAAGTTACCATTGTTCACCCAAGTGCTTCTCAGATGCATGGCAGCATCACCGTGTTCTGCATGACCGCGCTGCTAGTGCTGTAAATGAAAATGGAAATGAGGAGGAAGAGGTGTTTGGGCGCTTTAATAGCTCAGGATCTGGTGTTCTCAACACTAGCTTATCTGGTTCTGTGTCAAGCACTAGTTTAACAAATGGTTCCACACCTTTGTATCCTGCTGCTGTTACTCAAAGAAGTGGTGGTGAAACATGGTTTGAAGTGGGACGTTCTAAAACTTATACGCCAACCGCTGATGATATTGGGCATGTTCTGAAGTTTGAGTGTGCTGTAGTTGATGTTGAAACCAAAGTACCTGTGGGACCCCCTAATGCCATATTAACTTCCCGTGTGATTCCAGCACCCTCTCCCAGTCCACGCCGATTGGTTCCTGTCAATGGAGTTGATGTGATGGGGAATATTGATTCAGATGGCCGTATTTCATCTTCTGGAACTTTTACTGTGCTTTCATACAACATTTTGTCTGATGTGTATGCCACAAGTGAATCATACAGCTACTGTCCTTCATGGGCACTTTCTTGGCCATACCGCAGGCAAAATCTGTTGCGAGAAATTGTAGGCTACCGTGCAGATATTGTTTGTCTTCAGGAGGTACACATCCACACTTATTCCATTGCTTTAGTGATTCATGAGCTTTTATATATTTTGATATTGATTATTGCAAGAAGAATTTTGTTCTCTTTGGATTCATAAGATCAAGGTTCCCGGAGATTATATAAGGTTTAAAATCATAAGGAGTTTGTGCTCTGCTTTTGATAAGACAGTGAACAAGTTTAGATAAAATCATAAGCTGTTGCAAGCCTTAGTCATCCCTAAAGGCAGACAAATCACCTAGATATTTGGAATTATAATGCTACATCTCACCGTAAACTCATCTGTTTGTAAAATTTGAAAATATATATATATATATATATATGCATTATCTCTATAATATGAACTTATCAATGGACTGATCGCTTGCTCCTTCAGGTTCAAAGTGATCATTTTGATGAATTTTTCGCCCCAGAGCTGGACAAACATGGTTATCAAGCGCTATACAAGAGAAAAACAAATGAGGTCTCTTTGCCCATCCTTTTCATTCCTTATGGTCATTTCCTAATATTTTTTTTGTGACTAATTTAGTTTATTCCGATTTCAGGTTTACAGTGGGAACACGCAAACAATTGACGGTTGTGCAACTTTTTTTCGTAGAGACAGATTTTCACATGTCAAAAAATATGAGGTTTCTATTGATGAAGTGATTACAACACACAAATTGTAGGTTTATTTGGTTTTAGTATGAAGAAATTTGTGTTTGTATGCAGGTTGAATTTAATAAGGCTGCCCAGTCTTTGACAGATGCCATGATTCCAACTAATCAGAAGAAGAGTGCGTTAAATCGATTAGTTAAGGTTGGTTGGTTATTTATGATTTTTCTATTTTGAACCTTATCTTCTGCAATCAACGGTGTTGTGATACTCATGCCTAGATTTGATGTTTCATAGGATAATGTTGCGCTCATAGTGGTTCTGGAAGCAAAATTTAGCAATCAGGGAGTTGATAATCCAGGGAAACGACAGCTTCTTTGTGTGGTATGGAATGCATTATATTATCTGTTCTTTGGGCTCTGTTTCCTTTTCAACTGCCCAGAATTCAGTGCAAATTTACGTGTATTTTTCATGGCACTTTTTAATTACACTCTTCTGATGTTACAGGCAAACACACATGTAAACGTCCACCAAGATCTGAAGGACGTCAAGCTCTGGCAGGTAACTTATATGTTTTAGGTCTTCCCTGTGTGCGATCGAATTTGTGACATTCTTTAGATGTCATTATTTTGGTTTTCTCATATTGTTTTGTTTCTTCTGTTTCATATCAGGTTCATACTCTCCTGAAAGGATTAGAGAAAATAGCTGCCAGTGCAGATATTCCAATGTTGGTGTGTGGGGATTTTAATTCTGTTCCTGGAAGGTCTGTTACTTGTCACTGATTATTTTAGCTGGAATTTGATAATTATTACCAGTATGTTTCTTGCTTAAGGTACTGCTGCTTTGTTGCAGTGCTCCTCATACACTTCTGGCTATGGGAAAGGTGGATCCGTCACATATTGATTTACAAGTAGATCCTCTTAATATATTGCGCCCTCTCAGCAAGCTGATACATCAGCTTCCACTGGTAATACATGCTTTTTCATGAATCGTCTACTTAATAATTCTTACAGATAGGGTATCCGCTGGTTGTTAAGCGGTGGCTATTGCAATCCACAGGTTAGCGCATATTCATCCTTTGCAAGGTTGGGAGTTGGTCTTGGTTTGGAGCAGCAAAGAAGGAGAATGGACCCCACAACAAATGAACCGTTATTTACAAATTGCACTAGAGATTTTATTGGTACCCTAGATTACATATTTTACACTGGTGAGTTTTCCCATTGCAAGTTTAAATGATCGTTCATTTCGATGTTTATCTTTGATCTATTACACATGAAGTTTTTTGGTTTGTGGTTTCAGCGGACTCTTTAACGGTGGAGTCCTTGTTGGAGCTCTTGGATGAAGAAAGCTTAAGAAAAGATACAGCACTTCCTTCTCCAGAGTGGTCATCAGACCACATTGCACTTCTTGCTGAGTTTCGGTGCAAGCCTAGAATTAGACGTTGACAGGTTCAGGTAAGACTTTGTAATCATTATTGTTTGGTTCCGTTTGAAGATGAATATCATACATGGTTTTGTCAAAGCTTGTCATTGCTAAAAGCTTTAATTGTTGTCGGGTTTTGTAGGTAGTTTAATATATTTATGTTATTTTCTGGCCCAACCATGGGTTTGTTTATTATTAGATCAGGGAAAATTCAAAAATGCAACTAATTTGAAGACATAGAATTGTAACTGGAGATTTGGGGAGTGAAAAGTGAGTATGACATTGCTGAAACTAGGCTATTTCATTTTGTTGCTCTGGATTGTTTTCCCTCCATATAAGGTTCAGACCTTTGTTTTTTTTTTGGGTGTGAATATATTAGCTTTACCAAACTTTTCATACCTGCTTAGTTGATACTGGTTTAATCGTCGATATTCTTAGACCTCACAATCTCAACTTTCTTGCATCATTGATATGAGGCTTTAGTTTCTATTCAGAACTGAATGCATACAATTGCTCTGTGTGTGTTTTTGAATGTGTCACTTGGCTGCACTTATTGTGTTGATGGCAATCTCAATGCTTGTAGGAGCGTTGGATGAAGTTAAGAAAAAGCAGCCGTTGGATGAAGTTAAGTTATTGTAAGATGGTAGATCATTCCCCTGTTCTTTCCTGGTATCTCCTTATGAGATATATGCTATGATCTACTTTGTATTATGCCACCTTTATCTTATAGAAAAGTTATGATGATTCCTTGCTCAATCGCCCATCTCATTTTTGCCAATAGAATTTCTTAGAGATGCTCACTGGCTCATCACATATAGTCGTAATCGTGTACTCTAATCCCTGAAAGGCTAGTGGCCTGCAATATTTTTCTTTCTCAATGTTCTCTAGGATGTGATCAGCCCCCATTTTTTTTTTTATATTTTGGTCGAGGAAACAAAGATAAGTAATAAGATTTTGATTTTTTTTTTTTCGGGTTATCTTTTTCTTCGGATCAGCTCATCTTATAGTCTGAGGGTTGTGCAAGAGTTCTTTCTGTTTTCCCCAATGAATGATATTGTAAACTCTACTTGACCTAGAGCTTGGACTGTTTGTTGAACACATATATTTCTGTTTCTTTCTGAAAATGAAAAGCAAAGGGGCTGGAATTCATTGACATGATGTGCTATGGGGATAGCAATAACTTTTTTTTTTTTGCCGGAAGGTTTTTATTTAGAAGTGTATTCTCTTTTAAAACCAAATCCCAAAGTTTAGTATTATTGGGTCCAAGCAATCCCAAACTACTTGTCCACCCAAAAACAATATGAGAAACAATGGAGTAATAGATAAATAGAAGTATGGCAGGTGGAAATTTATAGTCAAATGGGTTTTATAATACACCTTTTTCATGTATGTTGTGAGTTGATTACCCGGATTCCAGCAAATAACATGTCCAAAGCTTTGAACCGGAAGTGATGAGAAACAACACCCAACTGAAAAGGCGACTACCTTCGCATCTGGCAAGCAATAATTCCTTTTAGTCAAGCTGTTTATTGGGCAAATAATAATTGCAAATCTGGAGCATGTGGTTTGCTTCTAAGTAACATGTTTAGGTTAGTTATGCATGGGGGATGTCTTTATTTTTCTGGTCTAGATCTCAGGTTTTAGTTTCTTGTCTGATTGTAGATGAGTTTCTGAAAAGAATTGACCGGTTTGGCAAATGACTAAACGAACTCATCTACTTTCTTCATTGGGCAAGCCGGCAAGGGCTGGAGATCTCCAATAAAGTATTAGTTTGACCCAAAAAAAAAAAAATCTCACACTCATTAGCTCTCTGTTGTTTCGATTGCACTCGATGGTTGTATGGGCTTGGCACTTGTGGAGAGCTAGCTGGGCTCTAACTATTGAGCTGTGAGGGGGTCCATACAGAGCCCCTTACCAGGGCTTGGCCCCTTGTCCGTTCTAGATGGATCCCAGGTGGAACTGAGGGTTCCCCTCGGTCCTTGGGCCACTGCATGGAGCATCATTCCGGAACTGATGTGTAGCGTATGAAGATTATGAGTCGGTCCGCACAGAGCCTATCATGAGCAGACAACTGTATCCGGACGAAGCCTTTCTGCTGTATGCGACTCATATGTCTTCTGGGCCTATGTGGGTTGTATCCTGATCCTTAGTGGGCTGGTCAAGAGCCCTAGGCCTACCTTGAGGGCAATTCAGTCATTTTCCGTTATCTTGATGATATCGTTATGGACTATGGAGCTAGTGTAAATCATGCATTCATAAAAACTATATGGTAGACAAAATCAATTGGGCAAAATTATAGGAAAAATATACAAATATTTATTGGATAACCACGATTCAATACAGAATCAAATATACTGGAAAAATAGAAATTCTTGAAAGTAAAGTGCATCAAAGAAATACAATAAAAGTTTGTTGCAATGAATCATGGAGAATGAGAAAAAGAGTTGTGACAATTTGATAATTAAAATCGTATGGACGGTGGGATAAGGGTTTAAAAAAAACAAAAACAAAAAATTAAAATCATATGGAAGCTCATCATTATCGTCAGTGTCAATACCTCCAAACAAAACCCGGAGGCAACCCTTCATTATAGCTAAGGAGGCAGCTCCATATCAGTTCCCATACCACCTCCAATCTAGGGTTGATGCATACCACCTCCAATCTAGGGTTGATGCGGCAAATTCCCTCCTACATTATTACAGCTAGCATTGCCGCCTCCAACAGTACCCCAATTAATATCATCACCATGAAAAAGGCATATCCAAACAAAACCCTGAATGATTTATTCCCATATGAGCTCACTTCTATTTCCATCACATTCGACTCCATAAGATGCCAAATCCAGAATGGCTAGCATTAACTGCTAGAGGCAGTCCCATATCAGTGGCAACAATGCATGTCATCATAACTGCCCAAACATGTATTTGGTTGCAGCAGCCCCTGTGTCCACTGCACTATTACTGTTAGAACTTGCAATCTCCATTCCAATTTTTTTTTTCCATTTACTCTTTTCAAATGATGAAATAGAGAATCAGTGTTTTTTTTTTCTTTCCTTTTTTTCTTTTGTTGCGATCGTAAGACTCCATTCTCGAGACCTACCTGATGAAGATTCTTCTCATGATTACAGTAATCAATTAGCGTCTTGATCTTATCTATCGTTTTTGGAAGAATCCATATCAGTTCGTTCCTTGAGTTTAAATTCATGAAAAAATTTACCTTCTTTTCAATTTGGTTAGTGGCATCCTTCAGTTCCATCTCACTGTTCTTCTTAAGCACCTTGGTTCGTTCCGCTTGCATTTAGGCTACTCTCTCTTCCTTATAAGTCTCTTGGTCCTTTATTTTCCTCTCGGCACGAAATTAGGAAGTCTTAGTACCTTCAGAGCAGTTGTTCCATTGGCTTTCAATCGTCATACTCAAGTCACGTTTTTATTTTTATTTTACATACTGATTGCATCTTAAAATTAAAACATAGTGGAATCGAGAGTACTAGGGTTCCAAAAGCAACAGATACGTTAGAGAAAAGAGCTTCATTTGTTAGCTCCATTAGTCTTTTATCTATTCAGCTCAATATATATTATTGGCTTCCAGCACCACAACCAATTTTACTATGTTGACAAACGGCAATTGGCGCAGAATCTCAAGGTCATGGATGGTCGAACCAAGGTCCAAGAAATGCTCCAAAACTGTAACTCTTGGATCATTAGTGTAGGAAGCATCAGTATAATATTTTCATGCCCGTAGCCAAAGGAATGTGATTCATATCAATTTAATGGTACAAAAATGGGGGACTGGCATAGTTCAGTCTGGGCAAGGATCACTTTGTAACACTGAGGTTTTATTTATTGTTGTCATTATACTTTATAATCTAAAGTGTCTACTCAATCCCTTTGCAGAGATTATACAAGCACATATAAGGCAAAACCAAAATCAATTGGAGTCGTTTGATTCATAACAGTCATTTCAATGTTTTATCAGAAAATCTGTACTTATTCATAAATGCTGAGAACAGGATGAGAAAAAACATTACAGATTGAGATTCCTGAGGTCCTATTATGAGTGAATACAAAAATCTGAAGCATTTCTCATCCGCAATGTGGATTCTGTATGGCAAATGTTAGCTGTGCACTTTGAAGCACCGCAACTTTGGAAACAATTTAAGCAATTCATCACGACTCCGTCTCTACAAGGGAACAAATATACAGTCAGGTGTACTGGTCCAACTACTAGTATATTCTGTTACTAAATATTAAATGCATCCTTACCTTAATTCCAATACATCCATTCACATCAAGAGTAGTAATTGTGTTCGAACAGGTCCTTGAGAGGGAATCCAGGCATGCATCGGTCACCCCAACTATCCCAAACAAGCTGCATTTTGTATTTTCATAAGTCAGTTCTTGCAGGAAATCATTCAAAAGCATGGGAACACTGTAGGTTCAATTAAAAATTAAAAGAAGTTCAAGCAAGTGTTTTCAATTTCAGTTACATATATAGTTAAAATAATTTATACCATACTATATAAAGTCAAGACATTTCCAGAAAGCAGTTTGTCAACTGCACTGATGATTCTGGTACAAACAAAGGTAAGTAAAATTACACAGAGCTAACGCTGTTGATCTTCTTCTTTTATTTTTTATTTTTTATTTTTTGTCTGGAAGTGATAATGCTCAAAGCAATATTGCAGCTTAATAAAGTGCAGCATGAACATGCTTCTCGGTCGCTATATGACTTTAGGATGGAGAGATTATGAACAAAAGCAACATCAGTGACAATTTGGCTAACCAGAGGCAGTTCCATTAAAGCAAAAGACTTCAAGCTCTTGTAATGCATGTCATCTACCAAAGATTCTCAAAAATCATCTTTGGAAAAGGGCAGACTTAAGAACATAAACATAACTCAGAAAGCTTGATATTCCACAGTTGACAATTCACAGACCAGTCATTAGGCTCTTCCAAAATTTCTTATCAAGATTACCTGAGATATTCGAGAGAGGTGCAACTCTCTGCAATGGCTATGACCCCCACATCAGTGACACGTACACACCTATTAGAAAGTAGAGATTGGTATTGAAAATATCAATTGATGTACTTCCTTTGCTTCATATACATATTTAGGATTTCAGAAGCTTCAGTTACCATGTCAAACTGAGAGACAGAAGGCCCTTGCATCTAGCTATACAAGAAAGCCCTTCATCTGATAGATTCTGAAATCAGATTTCCCATAAGTATTTATCATCAGTTTCCAAAGATTTATATCTTCAAAAAATAGTGTAGTATATATATTTACCTGGGCACCACATAGATCCAAGAATTTAAGATGGGTTAGAAGTGATATCCTCTTGTAAGCTTCATCAGTGAAGCTGAACAAAGGAAATGCTAAGAATCAATACACAGCAAGAAAACATAGTTTAAAGTAAGCAAAGACTCCACCAAATACCTAGACAGGGCGTATAAGTTGAGACTCTGGAGACTGGAGCAACTGTTCAATATCTGCTGCAAGCCAAAATCTGTTAACTTGACACACCTATGAATTGCAAATTACAATCTGTGAGAAAAAGTGGGACAAATATTGCTTTGCACATAAAGTACAATTTCACTACTTGACTATGTAGAAAGGAAAGTGTTTGAGAGGAGTTGAGAATGCCACAAAATCACTAAACATTCGCATTTTGATCAACTCTCTACCATCACCATGTCTTGCAAATTATCAATATTTTATATTGTCATAGCCTTGATATAATGTTGTGATACAGTAGAAGAGTTAAATTCATTCTTTACATGAGCTTGCTGATATAACCTTATGAAGAGCGTTTTCTACCTTGTCAGATTCAGCAACTCTAATTCTGGATAAGTCTGAGCAACCAGTTGCAAACTTTTGTCTAAAATATTCTGTGATTTTCACATCAAAGCTCCAGTCAATAAAAATCTTTCATGAAAATTTGTACTAACCTAGTTCAAGCAAACTATAACCAAACTTTTGCAGAGATAGGCGCTATTAGATAGCCATATACACCATGCATAGTTTGAAATCTGCAAAGCATGAAGTAGGATGAGACTCAGTAATTAAATACCTTACAGCCACTTATATTCAGATCAATGATATACTTGCAATTTTTCACCAGGTGTGTTATACCTATATCTGTCACCCTGAAATTTACATTCCAAAATCATTAACCGTTATGAAATTTTCAATTAGCAGTATGATTTTTAAGCACAGAGAAGCCTTCAATACCTCACATTCCAATAAATAGAAAAGACCTTCAGATTGGCACAAGCACTGGTTATATCTTGAACTCCCTTATCAGAAATCTTCTGGCAGCTATTCAGATTCAAAACTTCAAGGTTTTGAAGAGAACCAAAACACTGTAGAAATGGTTAAATTTCAGGCCATGCAAATTGCAAAAAGCACCTCTTTGAAAAAATAGTGTATACTTCAGCAAGAGCTCTTAAAACAGAATTACAATATTGTGGTCAACTACCTTTGTCAAGGTGTCACATATAATAAATGAATATTCAGAGTTGTAAAAATGATGATGAACCAGGGATAGAGGTTTACAAACAGCTGGGTGTAGAGAGCAACTAGTATCCTTTCCATTCTGTACCTCAAGATACACAAACATGCCTTATGCCTAGTGTTGAGGAGCTAAGATCGCTCCGAACCAAGAACCAGATGTAACATAAAGGCTAAGACAGAAGCCTAATTAATTTTATAACGGGAAATATGTAACTATGCAAGTGTCAAGCCTAACAGAATTAGATGTAGTCTATGACAAGCATGGAGGTTACAAGTCCTAAACCTTATCTCAAGTCTCATAACTTACAAATATTGACCACTATATGGGTAACTTGATTGTGGCAAAATCAACAATATACTCAGTTTAAGGGTTCCATCTAATAAAACATTCGTATTATTACGACTTACTTTTTCCACACATAGAAATTCAATGTCTTTCGAGATTTTTTTTTTTTTTTGAATAATGTCTTTCGAGTTCTTCAATATATTAAATTTACACAAACTCATAGTAGAATGGGATGTTACCTTGTTCTTTATGAGTTCAAGATGTTTGTCTTCAATATCTTGTGCAAATTCAAGGTTTATCTGCTTCACATGCCGATATCGCGGCTAGAAACATTGCAGCATGAAAACATGGTCAGTGTAAAACAATGCCACTAATCACCAATTAACATACAACATCTCTTTGCAATCCAATTCACAGTAAACTCACCAGTGACAGAGCAGCTATTAGGCGATTCCCAGCATTATTCATTTCACGAAAATCGATAAGCTGAACCAAGAAACCAAAACCCACATCACACAAACAAATTCAAAGAGACCCAAATCGCTTAAACACTCAGCAGACTATTCAGAATCAACAAAAAAGAAAATATTACCAGCCAAAGGGAAGGGTGGGAGATGAGAGTAGCGTTGAGCCATGGGCTGACTAGCAAGAGAGAGATGAGGTCTCTCTGAGGGAGTCTTGTGCTCACTATCTTCACAACCTTGGGAACTGTTTCTCTGCTCCATGTCACCTCCTCACCTCCTTCTACTTCCATTTTGATCAACCCCCCGAATCTGCAAACACCTTGCAACCCGGTTATGGACCCGGAAGGAGTGCCCAAAGGCCAAAACAATATCAGTATCGGGCTATTTTCCGGGCCGGGTTTGCAATGAGAAATGAGGTCAAACCCGACTTCATGATCTTGTGAGAAACCAAAGATCCGGATCCTCTCCTTCGCTAAGGTTTCCTTGACTTTAAGTATTGGGCATTGATTGATTGAAAATTCCAACGACACCTCACCAAACTAACTTCAAAACCTCATTTAATAGGATGGTACTGACTAAAGTCGTTTTGTTTTGGGGCTTGAACTTTGAACGTTAATATATTCTTCATTAGTTCATCTCTACTTCTAAGAGATCTTTCCATCCACTTATGATTAGATCTGTAAATGGAGCGATTTTGATCCGGAACGCATTCGTGGTTGGTTATTGGACGGATTGGATTGAAAAATTTGATCCGTTGATTTGCTAATGATCCGAATCCATTGTAAACACTTCTTATACCCTAGATTAATCTCGAATCAGCTAACCTGTTGTGTTCTGTCACCATGAATAGTAGTTGCCGAAAACCCATTAACACACAACCAGTGTTCCAGTGCATCTGCTCCCTTTTTTGTCTCCACAAAAACTAATGTCAAAGCTTGCTGCAAATTCGGTTACACGGAATTATTAATATAATGCAAGTTATTGATCATTTGTTTAAGGGAAAAAAAATGCAAACAGTATCTGACCTTTAACCCATTAGTAACTTTAATACCTGACAAAAAAAATATATCACTTTAGTACCTGAAGTTCGGACCCCGACCCAACATTAGTACATAAAACACTGTTAGCCGTTACGACGTTAGTCAACTGTCAAACTTTGAGGGTATTCTCGTCCTTTCACTAAATTTCTTCTTCTTCCTCAAGCTCTCTTCGTCTTCTTCTTCCTCCCAACTTTCCCATCATCTTCTCCAGACCATTGCCAAAAGAATGAAACCGAGAATTGGGACAAATTAACTTCATTTCTTGGATGCCTGAATAACGGTCTTCTTGTTGCGATTATGTTACAAAGGTGAAGCAATTGCTGGAAGAAGCAGGAGGTTCTACTTGATAGTTTCCTCTAGTTCCGTTGGCCTCTGTTGCAGGCATGAGTATATAAGTTCATCATCATCTACTAAAGCTGGTGCTTCATCACCCATGTATTC
The DNA here is from genome assembly GCF_002994745.2 of Rosa chinensis. Taxonomy (NCBI): domain Eukaryota; kingdom Viridiplantae; phylum Streptophyta; class Magnoliopsida; order Rosales; family Rosaceae; genus Rosa; species Rosa chinensis. Next base: position 24,501,405 of record NC_037090.1, on the reverse strand, counting down.
ACCGTCGGAAAACAAAAATATGAGATTATCCATGTATTCACCACCACATCCACATTCCATGTAATCACCACCACATCCACATTCCCAAATGAATTCACTGCCAGAAAACAAAATATGAGATTAATAACCAAATAGGTTGGAACAAAACCCAGAAAACAAAATAATGAAAACAAAAAAAATTTGAAGTTTATATTGATTTCGTTTTTGATTTTGCATTTTCTTTCCCGATCTTCCAAATAGAAATGGAAAATCCCGATCAGATGAGAGAGAGAGAGAGAGACAGTGGATCAGATCAAAGGGAGAGAGAGAGAGATCAAATCCAAAACTCCACAAAAGGAGTTCCAAAATCAACTGCAAAACTTGCAGAGGCTGCAAATTGGAGATCAAACTGATCATCAATACCGAAGAAAGAGCGATGACAACCTCATCGGAGTAGGAGGAGGAGGCTACTGTGCCACCGTCGATGATTACTACATGCAAAAGGTGTCGGAAAGCTTCCTCCGGTGACAATGCCTCAGCAGATTTCAGCTTCGGCAGGTTACTGGACGGAGAAGCATGTAGCGAGCGTCGGATTCCTGGGGACGGTGACGGGAGCACCTGAGCATCTACCGCCACAGTCGCCGAAGTACGTGGCGACATATGCCGAAACGGCGCCGGATACTCAGGTGGAGTATGATAGCGTAATGAATATTGAAAATTGTGGAGGAGGTGGTGAGGCAGAAGCGCCAACAAGAGAAATGAGGGTAGTGGTGGGTGGTCGTTGATAATGGTTAAGGGAAGAGAGAGAGAGAGCTGGAAGAAGAGGTAAAAAAAAAAATTATATATATATATATATATAAAATAATGAATTAAATATGAAAGGATGAAATTACCCTTCAATATATGCCACCTGTCAGCCGCCGTTACTGAGTTAACGGCTCTAGGTACTAAAGTTGGGTCGGCGTCCAAACTTCGGGTACCAAAGTGATTTTTTTTTTGTTAGGTACTAAAGTTACTAATGGGCCAAATGTCAGGTACTGTTTGCATTTTTTTTCCCTTTGTTTAAAGAAATAGATATTACAAGTAAGTTTGGTCGATTAAATTCAAATAAAACATTTTCAAATAAATTAAAAAAAATACCATGCCATGAGTTCCATTTTCCCTTTGTGCGTGAAGGAGGTCCATGAGATGACTCCTCTTATCAGATTCATGAACAAATTCAACTCTTTGAACAATTAAATCAGTACTTGAGCCAAAACATCAGTACGTACTTATACATCAAAGGATAGATGAAGGCTAGGAGATCATAGTGGCTTTGGTTCATCCTCTTGTTCATTTGAGAGATCAATTGGGTTGTTGCAGATATACCTTTGACAGTTAAAATCAGGAATATGAACAATATATCAAGATAATACCATCGAGACTGAGTTGGTGTGAAATCTTTTACGTTCTATTTTCATATCCGCTATAGAGGATGCGGATGATGTTGTTGGAGACACAAAACCATGACGCGACTAGCGAGAGAATTGGAGAATGACGCTTACTTAGTAGGAATTTATACTTGGAAGTTTTTATCTCCAAATTCCATCGATTTTTTCTGCAAAGAAATGGAGATTTCTTTCTTAATCTCCCCAAACGAGGTAAAATGATTTATGAAAATTGAAAAATAATATCATTGTTTTAGGGAATCGATATTTGAGAGAAAATTGTTGTGTGTTCTCATTGATAATAGGAGTCTCTTTATATAGAGGACTACAATACATAGAATCTGAATTGTACAAGGAAATGTAATCATACAATGAATGGATATCTCTAAGATATTCTCCAAGATTATCTCTAATTAAAATCCTATTACCATTAGCTAGGTCAAGTAGCTTAGAGTTTGGGCTAGACACAATTTGTATTTACTTAAACACTCCCCCTTGTCTCGCCCAAACGCGTTGTTTCTCTCATTGCCTCGTTAAAAACTTTACCGAGTAACAAAAACCCTGTGGGACAAAAATAACCTCGGTCGAAGGGAAAAAAGAGCACAACACACCCTTCACGTTTCGAGACCATACGTGTAGACATCTCCCCCTGATGACTACGATTATGGGAGATCAGATAACTTCCGTAAACGATGCTACCAACACGTTTCTCGAAAGTGAAATTTAGGCAATGACTTAGTGAGCAAGTCTGCCATACTGTCCTCAGATTGAACCTAGTTCACTTTGATCTTGAGGAAAGTCTGTTGTTGCTGATTATTCTTGGTGTTGTCGCTTTTAATGTAGTCTTGCTTCATTTGTTCAAAACAAGCAGCATTATCCTAAATGCTTGTAGGCTCATCTGTGGTAGACTTCAAACCACAATTGTTCGAATATGGCCGGGTAATTATGGATCAAATCCATATACATTCACGAACCACTTAGTGAAGAGCAATAATCTCTGCATTGTTCGAATATATAGCGACTAGGGTCTGTGCTGTAAACCTCTAAGATATTGCGGTCTTACCCATGGTGAACACTTAACTAGTTTGGAAATGACCTTTGTGTGGGTCAGAGAGATACCCAACATCAGCAAAACCTTCTAAAACACATGTCGTTCTGGGATGGGGATTAAAGGACGCAGGCCAGTGTTGGCGGCGTTCCTAGTGTGTAATTGGTCCAAATCCATCATCTCTCTGTAGGGATAGAACAAGCCCATATCGATTGTACGTCTCAAGTATCGAAAGATATCTTTTACAACAATCCAATGGCGTTGCATTGCGCGTAGAGTTATACCTTAGCTAACAAGTTCACTGCAAATGAGATGTACGGTCTTGTGCATTGATCTAAGTACAATAATGCGCCTATTATACTTAAGTAAGGCACTTCTGCCTTTAGCACATCTTCGTCATCATCCTTTGGATGAAGAAGATCATTTTCAGGATCAAGACTAGGGACGATCATAGGGGTGCTTGAAGGTTTGACCTTGTCAAAATGCCTAAGCATCTATCAACACGATACTCAAGTTCCAAACCGAGACATAATCGTGTTCTCCCAAAAAATTTCATCTCAAACTCGGATTTCAAGTGTTCAGCAGTTTCCCTTAACTGTTCAAGGGCTTCCAATGAAGATCATGTCCAACATGAACCGTGATAGAATCCGAAACTTGTTATGGAAACGCGCGGGCATATCCCTTCCCAATCAAGTAGTCACTTTAGTGAGCATTTCAACTTTTTTGTAAAACGCGCTCCTTGGTCTAGAGCCACTTGACTTGGGTAAATGAAGTTCACCATGAAACTTCATGTACATTCTGTATCTAGATCCCCATAGAGATGCGTAGTGACCATATTTATAAGTTGCATAATCAGTTATTCGGAAACTACCAAACTGACAGGGTAGTGGAGTGTAATGACATCCATTACTAAAGAATATGTCTCATCGTAGTCGATTCCAGGGCATTTTGTGAGAAGCCTTGCGCCATAAGGTGAGATCGCCATCTCTTTTTCTCATCACGCTTTCTAACGAAGACTCATTAGTCAATAGGTTTTATGTTAGGAGGTGTTGACATCACTGGCTCAAAAATCTTCCTCTTCGTTAGAGAATCCAACTTAGCCTGGATCGCATCTTTCCATTTAGGCCAAATTTCTCTACATTGGCATTCATTCATCAACGGAGCATGGTTCGATATCATCAGACTCAACGAACTCATGCACAACAAAATGCGCAACTATATCATCAATTATGATGGAGTTTTCATCCCACATCTCATGTACACTAGTGTAATTTTCATAGAGCTCTATATTCTCAAGAATAGGTTCTGAAGTTGAGGCGTCCCCCAATGGTAACCATAATCCGAAAGATTCTTATGAGATGGATTTTGAGTGTCGATGATCAAAGGATTCGAATGTGCCAAAGTATCATTTGAATCCATGGGCCTCCTGATATCTAAATTTATAAGCTATTGATTTTCCTTATTCACACTTAAGATTGTCAATTGTAGCAAGGGTAAACAAGGGTCTTTCCTGCAGAGGACTAAGGTTATAACTACTCAAAACAATGTCACAAAAGTGACCACTGTTCCTAGCGAACAGCAGTAGAAGACCTAATTAAAAACCTAATCTAAACTACTCAGAAAATTACGAAAATTTACAGAGATATACTAGACACACAGAGCGTCCAATACACAAAATTTGGTAATTTTTGGAACTGATTTACTATTCTAAACAAATATGAAAAGATAGAAGACAGAAAGTAACGAAAACAGATTTTAAGATGGTTTGAAAACAATATGATGAAGATAGCTAGGGAAGACGCATCGACCCCCGACAATCACACACAAGATAATTTGTTTAATCCTAATTCAATTAATCTAGGTGAAGATGCTCAGGTTGGCTCGGTACGCTTGAACACAACCTATTACCCTTTCTTACTTCGTACGCTAGGCAGGAAATGCTCTACACCTAGACTATTCCCAAGCAATGCAACCTAAAGGTACGCTTATTAGATTAAACATGCAGAGATCATTAAGGTCTAAAAGAGTTTGAGACATCACTAGGCATCGCAATAAACTTAGCGCCTTGCTAAACCTAGGACTTAGTTTACTTGATAGTGAAAACTAACAATTGCTTCTCTAGAAGGTTTGAGGAGTCCAACTATTGACACAGGCATCAAACAATCAAAGCATTAGAACCCTAACATGCATACTAAGCGTGCACTCAAAGCATACAAGCAAGCGTTCATCAATGGAAAAGTAGTAAACTAAAGTCTCATCTTGAATTAAAAGAAAATAAAATCAAAGTCAAATCATCTTGTAGTTCATGTCTAGGGGCTTCAAGCAGCCCCCTAACGAATAAAAACTAGCAAAACATAGAATAAACAAAATTAACTAAAGAAGGGGAGAGGGGGAGAGAGAGCTGCTGCTGCAGATTGATCTCCTTTTATATGCTTAAAGGTTAGGAAATCCAAAACCTAAAAGAATTTAGGGTTCACGTGCTTAGGTGGAGTTTCCTATTGGCGTTTGAGCTTGATGACTCATTCCAACCATTCACATCATGCCATTTGTCCATCATAAGTCGGAATAAGAAGCAGAAACTCGTTCTCGGGCTTCTTGGTTTGATTTGGGCCTCAAAACCTAAATTCCCGTCCAACCTCAGATTCACGCACAGCCTGACCTCTTTGTACTAAATCGGCCATAACTTCCTTTAGAAAAATGATATTGATGAGCCGTAAAAATATTTGGAAACTAGACATCCGAGGCTTTCCATCAATATAAAGATAATTCTCTGGATCGTTGTGAGCTGATCTCAGTGATCTGTCGAAGTTGATTGATCTGCACAGGCAGATTTGCTGATTTTGCCTTTCAATCCCTCTTTTACTTATTTTCTCCTTCTTTGCTCCAAGATACCTATAAAACAAATAAACAACGTAAATAACTAGAAAATATACTAAACTAATAAAGAAAGTATAGAGATTAACGTTATTAATATTGCATAATTATGCTCCTATCACCTCCCACGCATCCTAGCTGGGGTCATAGCCTATAACACCAGAGTGCCACTCTCTTTGGTGTTGGCACCATGCCTACCTCTGAGTAGGGTGGTGTTACGTCCTTTCGTAGGGGCGTCCTTCCTTCCAGGCATGTTTGCAGCAGATATATATGTGTGATCTCGTCACTTTAACTGGGATCGAGATGAGACGTAGTGGGGACAGACCACGACAATTCCTGTCGTTCCTGCTGAACATTTGTGTTCTTATCTCCCCCTAACGACGAGAAGACCGTCTCATCAAAGTGACATCCTCAAATCTATCGGTAAGGAGATCGCCTAGCAAGGGCATTAAGTGGCGGACGATTGTTGGAATTTCAAATCCAACGTAGTTGCCCATTCATCTGTAAGGATCCATCATAGAGCCCTGTGGCAGCGCAATTGGCACATAAATGGTACACTCAAAGTTGAGTAAGTATGATACTTGTACCCTAGCTGTAACGCAGATGTAGATTGAGTGGCGGTGGGTCGTAGACGAATTAGCATAGCTGCATGCGATATTGCATCACTGCAAGCGGATCTAAGAATATTGGTACGCATTACCAATATCCGGACTACCATCGCAATCATTTCTGCGAGACCATTTGGGTGTGCTCATGGGAATATGATGTCCAACATCAGTCCCAATGCAATAACCATCGAAAGTCTTCGATGTAAACTCTCTAGCATTGTCAAGTCCAATTGACGAAATAGGATGATCCGGGGAATGAGCCCGTTGTTATATGATATGTGCTAGGAGTGTAGTATAAATAGCATTACAAGTTAAAAATGGCACAACACGTGACTAGCGTGTTTGCGTGTCAACCAACATCATGAGATATTTAAACGTCCACAAGTTGGTTGAATCAGTCCACAGAATCCCCATGGTTTCTATATAAGAACAGAATGAGTATTTTCATATCCTTTGCATAGGAAGGTTTCAGTCCTAAATTCCATATGGAACAGGCTTTGTAAAACGAGCGAGAGGCTTTAGAAGCAACCAATGAGGATTTTGGTTGTGTCTGAGCGTCTAAAACGCTATTTGAAGCAAAGTCGGTGATTGCAGCATCACCTAGGGCGTCATCACCATGATGTACACTATCCATGGCGTCATGGATAAGGACTGTGCCAGCCCTAGGCTGGTGGTGGATAGCTGTGGCTCCGGACGCAGCTGCGGCGATTACACTTAGGCCAGGAATAAACTTTTGATTCATGCTTCGTTTTGCTCGAGAGAAAGGATGTCCATGTGAAGTCTTTAGTAGACAGATCATCATATCATGACTAGGATGACCTATCTTGTCGTGACAAAGCCAATATGTGTCTGAATCTAAGAGATCTTCTCTCATGACTTTATTGGATTTAATAGCTCAAATAGTGACATAGAGTCCACTACAGAGACACATAAACTTCTCTAAGATGCGCCTTTGTTCGCAATTGTTAGAGGCATTGCAAAGGAACTCATTTCCGTTCTCTACATGCATTTTTGCATGAAATCCGTTGGCTATTCATAGGTGTGATTTTCCCTAGAAGCGTACAGAGTTTATGTGACAATAATCAAGGTGCCATTTGGCAAGAGGAACTTGGGCTATTCCATGTCCTTGAATTAATATTGATGACCTAGCCATCGTAGACACAAAAGTAATATGCTCAAAATCAAAATTGAGTCATAATGAAAAGAACTTGAAATTTTATTCATAAACCAACAGAGTACATAATTGTCTCTTAACCATTAGGAGAATCTAATCCGAATGCTATAGCTAATGCAAAACAAAGGTATTCGTTTGACTTATTTCGTAACTCCAAAATAAATATGACCAGGTGAGTAGAGAGATATCGGTGGAGTAAAGCTCGCTTAAGTACCACTTATCTCAAAACCTTCCTAGACATCATACTCATTTTGGATGAGCCTATGTGAAGAAAAACTAAACCATTGACATTTACTACAAAGTATATGGCAATTGCTTATTAGATCTCTTGGAAAAATAAAGACTTAAACAGAATTGGCGATCTATTGATCCCAACCAGATTTGTAGTCTTCAACCCTTCACTCTAGATCATCTTCTTGATCTTCTTATTCCGCATAGTGAGCTTCTCTTACTTCACAATATGTTTTGTAGGCGGTGATAATTTATTCACGAGCTCTACAAATGAGTACCCAATGACCGGATACTCCACATCGAGAACATACATCTCTTTGCTCAGACTTCATTGATTGAGGTGCTTTAAAAGTGTCATTTAGATGGCTCTTAGTGTTGGTGGCGCCACCAACATGGCCAGAGGCGTTACCTCCCTCTCTCTTTCACGTTGACCTCTTAGGTTCCGTGTTCGCCTATTTTGGCGGTTACCTTCCCAAGTAGAGTGATTATATGGACTAGAACGTCCAGAAGTATCCCTATGAATGTCGCTGAAAAGTATGACAACATCCTTGTGAAGAACTATAATTCGAGATTCGTGGAAATAGAGCATGTATGTGATCCGATTTGATAGTTCGTAGCAACCATCAATGCAGAGACGGAGAATGTAGATAGAGTCTTCTCAATCAACATCGCATTTGTGATCTCTTTAACACAGAATTCCATTAAGGATTTAATGCAAAGTGCTTCCAAGTTGTAGTCAAGAGCTAATTTGAAATCACAAATGCGGAGGCTATGCCATCTCACTTCTAGGTCAAGAAGTAGGGAGTCACGAACGTTGCCAAATCTTTCTTCGAGTGAGACCCACAGCCTTCTGGGGTCTTCTTCATTCATACACTCGTACTAGAGCAAATCATCCACATGACGAGTCATTAGGATGATGACTTTTCACCTTATTTGCCTCTAAGGCTGCCCTATTTGCTTCCAAAGCTTGAGTTTGCTCAACAGTTAGCACATCCTGGCTAGGCTAGAGAATCGTATCCAGGATTCCATCGGCCTTCAGATACTGGGCGGACATCACGAACCCACCTGTGATATCCAGAGACAGTTTCTCCCAATGGAGCAAAGTCCAATTTATTCAAGTTACTCATCCTGAAAAAGAACAAGGAAAATGGTTAGTTTCGGAGTGAAAAGGCTACCACAAAAACAATAAAAATTTCTGAGCGTAGTTGCTTCCAAGAAATTTGATTCCAAGAGGGGTTGAATTAGATCGAAACAATGATGTTTGTGGTCGATCGTTTTATCTCAACAAACTCTAAGTTTGGAGGACTCTACAAGCTCCAAGCTTGGAGTGAGCACAAACCCCCACAGTTCAACTTAATTTGGTCTCCCCTATGATGAAGAAATGGGGGTAGAAAAAGGGAGGTTGCAAGTCCCCGAGAAAAGAAGAGAAATTGAATTAAAAAACTCTAAAAACTTTTAGAAAAAAATACCTCGAAATAGGTTGCCGGAAAAAGTCGCCTGTGGCTTGCTGTGACATGTCGCCGAAGTTGCTGACGTGGCTGGGCTGACGTGGATGCTGATCTGTCAGTGGATGTTGGGCTGACATCAGCGGGCTTGGAGCAGTGGGCTTCTGGGCCGGAGGCTTGTTTTCTTCTTCTGGGCCGAGGGCTTTCTTTTCCTTCTGGGTCGTGCTTTGCTTTTCCTTCTGGGCTGCGTAGTTGGGCTCCTCGCTTGCTGGGCTCATCAAAGTCAGGGCTGGGTAACAGTGCACTTATGCAGATGAAGGTTTGGCTGGCGGTTCAAGGTGCAGATGTTTTGCCGGCCGGTTCAAGCACTTTCAGGCAGGTTGTTGCCATGATTTTTCCTGTTCCAGATCGCTGGGTTTTGGCTGCCTGTCTTGGAAAAATTTCACGGTAGGAGGAGGACTGGAAGAATGCGAACCGGTCAGGGAATCTTTTGTTTTTTCTAGAGGCCAGTTCGGTATAAATCCGGCTGGTTCTTGGGGTGGCGCCGTCGGTTCTGAACTCCTGGAGTTCAGAGCTTCAAGGTGGGCGGCAGAGGTTTCTGGGATTTGAAGGCTACGAATTTAGGGTTTCAGGGTTAGGGCTTCGTGCTGATAACGTGTTTTAGGGAATCGATATTTGAGAGAAAATTACTGTGTGTTCTCATTGATAATAAGGGCCTCTTTATATAGAGGATTACAATGCATAGAATCTGAATTGTACAAGGAAACGTAATCATACAATGAATGGATTGATATCTCTAAGATATTCTCCGAGATTATCTCTAATTAAAATCCTATTACCACTAGGTCAAGTAACCTAGAGTTTGGGCAAGACACAATTTGGATTTACTTAAACAATCATCACTTTTTCCTCTATCCAAACACTGCCTTATTGTAACGTCTCCGCCTAATATAATAGATAGAATATAAAGTCTCTGCTAATAGATAGAAATTTATTCTAATGACTGAAAGTCATACAGACATACACACGTGTCCTTTATTGCCTAGTGGATCATGTGTCAGCGTTCAATTATAAACTGAACAATTCTTAGGTTCACCCCTAGGGTGAATGAGCATATTCACCCCTATTGTCGATTAATATACTTTTATTTAATAAATTTATAATCCAACGGTTCATATCTTAAATTAGCCTTCAAAGATTATCTCTGTAAAAAATCAATCGAATCAGAAATCGTTTAATTAGAAGAATTAAACAAATGGATGGTTCTAACAACATTTACTACTATTATGATGAACCGTCCATGTATTTCATAGAAATGAATAACTGAAAGGTCTTCAATTTGATTGATTTTTTATAAAGCTAATCTTTGTATTACGTTATACAACATGAATGGTTGGATTAGAAAATTATAAAGTTATTATACGTTAATTGACAATGGGGTAGAATATGCTCATTCATCTTAGGGGGAAACCTAAGAATTGTTCTTGTAACTACCCAATACATTAACCAAGCAAATAATTATTTATCGGTTCCATAGACGTTTTTTTTTAGAAGAATCGGTTCCATAGAAGTTAAACAATGACTTGGCTCTTTTTTCATAAAATAATAATAAATTAAAATTTGAAAAAAAAATTAAAAATTTATGACTTGCGTCTTTGCCAAAACAAAAAACAAAAGAAGAACGAAAACAATGACTTATGTATATAACACTATATAACCACAATCGATTTCATTAGAAGATCCATATTGCTAGCCGGCCGGAATGAAGCTTGAAGTGCAAGTAAGCTCTAAGGAGAATATCAAACCATCTTCTCCAACCCCCGGCCATCTTCGCTATCACCCCTTGTCTTTTCTTGATCAAATCAATAGCCCATCCTACTTCTGTTTTGTGCACTTCTATGAACTGAATGGAGGAGACTCACAAGTGACACAACCTGAAACTAGCGAGATATCCGGCCATCTCAAGAAGTCGTTAGCCGAGGTCTTAACCCTTTTCTACCCACTCGCTGGACGACTCAAAGACAACCTTTATGTTCACTGCAATGATGAGGGCATAGAGTACCTTGAAGCTCGAGTCAACAAGACCACGCTTTCCGACCTTCTCGACGATCCCATCCCTGGTGAACTCACCAAACTCGTCCCATTTGAAGGAGATGTTAATGAATTCTCCCTCGGTGTGCAGCTTAACATTTTTGAATGCGGTGGAGTCGCTATTGGGATTTCCTTTTCCCACAAGCTTACAGATGGGTTATCTATGCTCATGTTCATCAAAGCTTGGGCTGCCACTTCCCGACGTGCCCTCGGAGATCATCAAGCTGAAATCGAGCCTCCACAGTTTGTTTCAGCAACATTCTTCCCGCCAAAGATATTCACACAACACGATGCAAGCTTTGGTATGAGAAAGAATAAAGTGACAACAAAAAGGTTTGTGTTTGATGCCGCCAACATTGAGGACCTCAGAGCAAAATATGTCGACCTAGACAAACCGTTGATCAAGCGCCCCTCGCGTGTCGAGTCCTTATCAGCTTTTCTATGGAGCCGAATAGTGGCTGCTTCGAAAGATGATGATCATGTTGACGACAAGTTGTATAGAGTGATGAATGTTGTCAATCTTCGTCCACTGTTCAATCCACCGTTGCCGCAATCTGTGTTTGGAAACCTCGTCGGGATTTCCATAACATCTCCAACATCCTCGGGGGCAGAATATTCTAGTGGTTTCATCAAGCACTCACGAGAGCAAATAAGCAACATTACCGACGACTACGTGAAAAAACTTCATCAGTGTGATGAGCATTTGGGTTTTCTGGAGAGATATGCTGATGTTTATAAGAGAGGAGAGAGTACCGTGACGTCCATGTTCAGTAGTATATGCAAGTTTCCTCTGTATGACAGTGACTTTGGTTGGGGAAGACCAACGTATGTGGGCGTTCCGGCGTTCAGCTTCGCGAACACGATCGTTTTCGTCGACCCCAAAGAGGGTGGTGGAATAGAGGTCCACGTTTGCTTGAGGGAAGAGGTCATGGTTAAATTTGAAAGGGACCCCAAGTTGCTCTCACGGCTGAGTTTGAGTTCGGTTGGTTCGGGTTCAATCAAAAAACCTATTCAGACTAGATCGGTAAAGTCTGGATCGGGGGGATTTAAGGGTTTGCTCTCACGATTTTGAAAGAGGAAATCTTAAAATTTATACAAATTAAACTACGTACCATATTGGTTGTAAAGCTGCGATGGCTGTGCATCGATCACCCTTTCACTTGTGAGATTTTCTTTAATTTGTTGGTCTTCCTCTAAAAATTTATGATGTATCTTTGATAGCTGTTCGTTAGAGGGATCCAGCTCCTCTAAAGTGAGGAGAGTGTGAATTTACTTTAATTTCATAAAATCGGGACTCTTTATCTAATCTAAAGATCATGACAATTGACACATCACTCTTCTATTAATTTTTAGTTTTTCGTCTAAACCATAATTAACTTGCCGTTAACTCTAGAAAAAAAAAAATTAGGGATTTGAGTTGTTGTGTTTGCTTTCTCTGAGCTTCCATGGCAACTCATCCATGGTTGAAGAAAAGAATAAACAAATCGTGCTGTTATTGATTTACCATTCATTGTCTCAGTTGCGTTTGCCCTTTGGTTTGTTCCAATGCTAGAATTATATATTCAACAATTGTTTAGTGATCCATTAGCCAACGTCATGAATTTAAGAAGAAGAAAAAAAACTTGTGTAACAACAAAGGACAATTATTAGCTAGCATTCAAGATTGAAACTTGGGAAAGCATTGGAAATTTCTATCAGATGGTAGGAGAAATTGCACTTAACTTATATTAGTCATGGAATTACGAACTCATTCTTACTCAATTTGAGTTTTTCCCGATATAGTATTGCTTCTTGATGAATTTTCTAATTGACACAACTTCCAGGGTTATGTTTATAATTCACATGGCATATTCATTGCTGCTATTCACTGCAAGTCAGCCTTTTCTTTTCTTTTCTTCTTCTCCTCTGCAACCATGAATGAGTTGCCATGGCCAGAAACACAGAGAAAGAACACGCAGCAACTCCACGCCAAATCCCTAATTTTTTTATTTTCTTGAGTTAACGACAAGTTAACTATGGTTTAGACAAAAAAACTAAAAATTGATGGAACAGTGATGTGTCAATTGTCATGACCTTTAGATTAGATAGAGAGTCCAGATTTTATGAAATTGAAGTAAATTCACACTCTCCTCACTTTAGAGGAGTCGGATCCTCGTTAGAGGGTGTGGGTGTTTTTTTTTTTTTTTGGCTGTAATAATGGAATTATACCCTTGATTATAGGGGTGGAATCAGAATTTGTAATTTGGGGGGTCGAGAATTATATAGACGGATTACCAATGTACAACTTTTTTTTGTTGAAGGAAATCGACGTAGGCTATCAAATTGTGTTGACTATCATTAGGAAGTTTTATTTGGTCTTAAGCTTCGCACGTGTTTCACAATTGTTCATAACGGCACATTGAGGACAATGTGTGATTTAAGTGTGAGGTGTAAGGCTAAGTAATTTCATTCCTAACCCCTTGTTTTCTTTTCATTTTCTTATTGAAAAATCCATAAAAATTGAAATTTTTTGAAAAATACAAAAAGATTTTGGCTTGCTTGCCTGGTTCCTAAACAGAAATAACCCCCGAGGATGAGACCAAACTTATGTCTAATTGGATTGATTGATTTTGATCATGTTTAGCGATTGAAGATCAATCCTTATTTAATAAATGGATTTAGCGTTTTGTGCTCACATGCATTCAAACTCATATTGCCTATGTCATCTTAGATGCCTTCATGTGGGAAAGATGAGGACTAAATTTGTTTGAACTATCTATGCCTAATTATGTGAGCTTTTGAGCCTAAAAGAGTGCATACATAGTCAAAATGCACTAATTCTTTCATTGTGTGATCAATTCATTGTGCGTGTAATCTAGAACTTGCTCCAAATCTTTCGAGACTTTATATCAAGCATGAGTTGTTATTGGGGAAGACCAAGGCATTAGGAATCCACCATGGCCAAATAGCTTTTGTCCTTAATGTTAAAAATTCATTAATTAGCCAATTTGAGCCTTTGTAAATATGTGTTAGCCTTTTCATTTTTTTACCACCACAAATGTCTACCTTTTAAAAACTTAAACACTTTTCCGACCTTTCTAAGCCAAGTGGTAAGCAATGTGAGTCCTATTATTAGTTTGGTGCTTGTAAATGGGTTTGAGGATATTACAAAAGAATAAGTGTGAGGTGAGGTAGAATATTTGTCTGTGTGAGCTACGGGTTGTAGCCAGGAAAAAAAAACAATTAAAAAAAAAAGTATTATGCAAAAATAGTGTGAGTAAAAAAAAAAATACAAAAAGAGTGTGGGTTGTACAAAAGGGGGAATAATAGTTTTTAGTTTTTGGGTTTGTGAAAGGAAAAAGAAGGTTTTACAAAACACCTGGAGTCTTAAAGAAAAAGGAACTCAACAAGAGAATTGCTTACTATGAGGCTTAGAATTTGTACTTACATTTCCCTTTATTTCTTTAACCCCTCACCTAAGCCCCATTACAACCTAAATAAAAGACCTTGTGATCCAAGAGAACTCATGCATTGATCATGTGGAGAAAAGATGGAAGAGCAAGCTTATGGAAACCATGTCAATTGAATTGTTTTTGAGTGCAAACACTGTCCATTAAACACTTGAGTGAAAATGAGTGATATCCATGTGAGTTTGATGGTTAGACAAATGCGATTCAAGTTAATCCCACATGAATCATTTACGGTGGCACACACGGCATATGCATATACTTTGTTGAGCATGACTTTCCAAATCTAATTATTAGCTTTGCATTTCGAAAATTTAGTTTCTAAGCTTGCTTAATTGAAAGTCAAATAACTAAGTCATGGTTCTCTGAGGGAAAATGGTTAAACTCATCAAGGATGCAAGTGAGCCTTTTAGTTTGTTCATGCTAGTTTAATTTATGTTTTTGCTTGAGGACAAGCAAAGTGTAAGTGTGAGGTATTTTGTTAGGTCCATAATTACCTATTAATTATTCCCCTAATCTTGCACTTTTCCTTAACCTTTGTGTTTATATATATATATATATATATATATATATATATATATATATATTACGTTTTCCTTATCATGCTAGGAAATGATGGAGAAACTTGGAAATGCACTAAAAAGTCAATTTTAACACATTTTTCTACTCCAACTAGGAGAAACTGAGCTAGGCAAGGAAGGAGGAGTGGAAGACTAACCAAATGAACTTCAAATGAGTTGAAACTTTTCAGATCCATTCTAGAAATCCTAAGGATAATTTCTTATGAAGAGTACAAGAGCTAATTCAGAGTGGAAGGCCTTCAAACGATCAGCACAAATTTCTGACTAAAAGACGAAGACTGTAAAACAGGACCTGTACAGATTCCGGCAGTATTTCCAGCCAAACCAAGGCGAACTAAGCTCTGAAATTTTACCTGGATGATCTACACTCATGGAGGAACATTTTTTATGAAGAAGTCAAAGGCAAATTTTGAACTCTCGGTGGAGATTCAATTGAAGGAAGAAAGGAGAAGAAAGTGCGCAAACGGACAAAAAATGGGTCAATTGTGGTCAACGCTGGATTCCGGACATTTCCGGCCAAGTTGGCCGACCAAGAACATGTGTGGAGGACAAGAAAGAGCTAATTATGGTTAGAGACTTTAGGTGGGAAGACTTGAGGTGTAGGTTATTTTGAAATTCCAAATTTAAAAGATGACAAGTAGTTTCATTCTTACACCTTACACCTTTGTGTCCCATTTATTACTTTGTTCCCCTACACAATGACCCTTCTACCCTTACTTTTTCTCCTCCACCAAAATATCTATGGGCTTTCTAGGTCATTTCTATGTGGAGTTAAAAACTAGATCCACATTTTGTGCTTACACATTTGTCAATCACATCTAGCCCTTCATTCCTTTTGATCTCCACCCTTGATTTGAATTTCCTTTGCCTTTAAATAGCCCATTTTCTCTCCCCAAAACCATTCACCCTTTTACTCTCTCACTTTGCAACATCAAAATCTCTTTTTTCTCTAGTTCTAGCATAGTTTCCTTCTAGTTTTTCATAGCTAGTTCATAGATCTTTGATTTTGTGTAAGAGAGAGATGTGTAGCCACTTGGGTTTCACCAAAACTGAAGTTTCTACACACTTTGATCAATCACTTCTCTTGTTTCTCACACATTCAAGCCTTGTTCTTATTTTGTTCTTGAGATTTTGTGGATTTGTATAGTGATTTGGGTTCTAGAAACTAAAATCCCTATACTTTGAAGCATTTCTCTTCTCATATAGAATCTAGGAGACAATAGAGACATCTTGTTCTATTGGTTTGGCTCCAAAAAGAGTCAAACCCGTGGGTATATCACTTGTTCTCCACTCTTTGCTCTCTTTTATTTGTTATTTATGATGTTTATGGCTTGTAGCTGTGTAAATATGAGTTGTGACTAGTTGAATTTGGGACAAACTTGTGCCCAAAACAATGTAATCTTTATGTTCTTTGATGTTTATGCATGTTTTGAATATTTTGGCTATTATACTTTAATGTATCCTAAGTGTGTTCATAGATTTATCACCTAGAAGCATGCTTTAGGAAGTTAATGAATCGGAAACATGAACTTGATAAACTCTTGATTTTGTGAGCATGTGTAGCTAAATAGGTGGTGGCTTAGCTTATTCCTACGGAAAGAACTAAGTTGCTTGAATTTCTTACCTTGAAATTAAAGCATGATGTTGTGAGTTTAGGTTCCGGAAGAATTTAGGCTCATAGCACCATAGACCATTTATAATCCGGAAGATTTGAATGGTATAAAGGTTGTGTAATTTAGCTTTGCTTCATAAGAGATTGTTAAAATTGCATAACTAGTTGGTTTCTTGGTAGCTTCATCAAAGCACTAAGGGGAAATTTATCAAAACATGTTGTTACATTAAATTTGGGTTATATTGTGTGCATGAGTAAGGCTAGATATGAAGCCTAAGCCTCTATTTCTCTCTTATATCAAAATCTCTATTTTTATTTGCATACTTTATTTTTGTGTACTTTTAATTTGTTTGCATAAAAATTAAAATCAATCAAGCCGTTCACTACCATAATTGTTAATACCATCCTCATGATTTATAGCTTCCAAAGGGCTAAGGTTGTGACTTTGTAAAAAGGTAGATTGCATATATCTTTTTTTCTAGGCTTTCTTGCGGTAATCTAGCTAGGGTGGAGTTTCCCCCAATCCCTTGGGTACGATACTCTACACTTTCCCTTACTAAAACTTGACCTTCTACACTTGGAACTAAGAAACATCATACACAAATTTGCACACACTTCATACTCAATGTTGTCTCCAACAAGTTTTTGGTGCCGTTGTCGCAGAAGTTTTGTTTGGAAGTTCCAAATAAAACTTCCTAATGATAGCCTATTCAAACTAGGAGTAGTTTCATAGCTGTAATAAGAGAGAATGTTCTAGAATTCCTAGTCCTACTCGGATTAGTTTTCCTTGTAACATTAGAACATGTACTTTGTAATCCATATATATAGGGCTCCTATTCTCAATAATGATACACAATTCTCTCATCAATCTCTCTCAATTCTATTATTCTTAAACACATTATCAGCATGAGCCCTAACCTTGAGATCAAAAATCCAAAACCAGAAAAATTTTCAACATCACCTTTTCCACCGTTGCACCTAGCCCGTGCTAGACTTGCCGCTGCTGCCCACCTGTGCACCCCTGCACTGCAAGCTGCCCCTGCAGCCCTCACGCACCCATGTGCCGCCTACTTCCCCTGCAGCATCGTCGCACGCCTGCTACCCCTGCAGTACAGCAGGACGCTAGTTCCTGTGCAGATTAGCCTGCTTGCAAGCCCCGAAACGTCTTGATCGGGACCTCAGATTAAAATCCTATTTTCATTAAAGTTTTTCGTCTCTAGCTCTTCTATCTGACCTCCGAATTTCAGACTTATAGGAGTTGTTTTGAGACATGTACACTAATCGAAGTGAAAGCTGTTCAGAGGCAAATCTGCTCCGAATTTCAATAAAAAAATCCTTGAAAACCGCCGCTGCCACCTTCAAGCATCACTGCAGCAGCTCCTAGCCCACGCTAGCCTCATCTTCGTGCCTGCCCCTGCAGTGCCTATGCGCCCCTGCGCACGCATCCATCGGCCAGCTCCTCGGCTTACCTCGGCCAAACCTGTATCGGCCACACAGTAGGGATTGAAAGATAGTTTGTAATCCCTGACCCAGGATCAATAGCACGCCTGTAATCCTACACACCTGCATCAACACGCGCGTGTATTGAGAATTTCAAATTCTGAAATTCATGAGTAAGTTTTCACTAGTAAGTTGTTCCCCTTTTTGAAATTTAAATTTATTTTTATTTTTCTTCGGGGACTTACAAAATCCCTTCTTCTACATCCCATCTTTCTATAACGTGGGTTCGATTTGCTAAAAGAGGAATCGTGGGGATTCACGCTACATACGAACTAAGAGCGTTCGTGATCTTCGGACTAAGAGCGTCCGTGAGCATCGATTTTTACGAACTAAGAGCGTTCGTAGGCTACGGACTAAGAGCGTTCGTAAGCATAAAAATTTGACAATATAAATGTCATTGGTTTCAATCCAAATCCAAAAAAATTTGGAAACTATCAACAAAGACAGTGGTTGTAACTCTTTCTCACTAGGCGTACTCAAGAGTAATTGCAATGTCTAGGAAAGGTTTGAATTGAGAGAACGGTTTTAAAAGTGAGCAACGCTCCACCATAATCTCGCCTTACCTTACCTGGTCACAACCAAATTGGAATTACCAAACGGATTGAGTAACTACTACTTGTCTAAGCTTGATTATCCTTTTTGGATTGAATTTAGAAACTTTGACGTAATCATTGGCTTTCATCGAAATAAAGTGTCGATTTTGATTCGAACTTTATTCATTCAAGTATGTTTCTCGGAGAGCTAGAATGCCTCGTGGATAGTGCTACTACGCACACCATACTTCGAAATAGGCAGTTATTTCTTGAGATGACGCCTACTCGATCTTCAGTGACTACAATGGCAGGGTCATCTAAATTGATTCATGGTCGAGGACTAGCTCAATTCTTGTTGCCACATGGCATAATCATTAATGTCACTGAAGCTCTCTACTCTCCTAGGGCCGAAAGAACCCTTTTGAGCTTCAAAGATATAAGAGCCAATGGTTTTCATGTGGAAACACATTGTGAGAATGGACAAGAGTTCATTTGCATCACCTCTAATGACTACGGACATAAAAGAGTCTTAGAGAAACTTATGTGTCGATCTAGTGGGTTGTATGCAACCACTATTCAAATAATTGAATCTAATCATGTTATGAGAGATGATTTATGAGATTCTGACACAGATAGGCTTTGGCATGACCGTCTGGGACACCTAGGTCGTGATATGATGATATTCCCAAGGTTTTGAGAGGTCCCGAGAGCGAGAGCGCTAGGGTTTTCAAAGAAAATTTGTTCTTTCAGTTTGGCGGCGCGTCCAGTGACTCTGTCGTCAGACAAGACTTGTTTGAATTGGGTTTGCTTGTTTGTTCAGACCTTTGATTGGACAAGGAACTGGAGAAGATGGTAGGGGAGATCAAGGTGGCTGGCGGGTTTTGGTTCCTTTCTTGCTGGCCTGAGTTGGGATCGGCGAATTGGCAGTATGGAGTGCTTTTGTAGGTTCAGAGATGGACTGGAGAGGATGAGATCATGGCGGCGTTGATTGGCTCAGATCAGACCGACTAATCTAGATTGGTTCTGATCGAAAATGATAGTTCTGGGTCACGACATTGGACTCCGACTTGGTGAAAGGAATGGCTGGAAATGGTGGTGCTTCTCCACGGCGCTGCGAGGATGGAGCAAGGTTGATGGCGATCAAGCGAACATGGCTGTCAGCGGTGGTAGGATCGGGCCAAGCTTGGCTAGCATCTTGTGATCAACTTGCCTGCAGTGATAATTGAGCTTGGGCCGTCTTCTTGGGCCCGACCTGGGCTGGTAATTTTATTTATGTTTTTCGTTTTCCTTTTTATTGTTGGTTAGTGTTGTCTCGCTATTGGCATGTAATAAGTCCCTACAAGTATTTTGTAAGGCTAGTCGGGCTAAATGCTTGTGTATGCACTCTAAATGTCTTGTCTAGCCTAGCGAGTCGACGATCCATTGTTAAATGGTCGCAACCTCTTAGTGGCAGGATAAAACTAAGTGTTGTCGGATTTACTTTCCAGCAGCAACATAGTAGGAAAGTTGTGCTTATGGTAATTATGCTACGTTGTGATCGGGTTACATATCGAGTTATCTTTCTGTTATATCACCGCTATGTCAAAGCAAATAGAGTATCTTATGGTGCACTCTTTGCTAGTTGGTGCTTATTTGAATACATTTATTTAGTAGAGACTCTTGTTATTATTTCAGGATGTTCTATGTATGCTTATTGTAATCAGGAGTTTAGGCTTAATGTCCCCCCCCCCTTATATTCAACATTAATCAAGGCTTGAGGACAGCCGCACCAGTCCTTTATTTCAAAATAATAATAATAATAATAATTTAACTAGGAAAGAAAAATTTCACGTCGACAAGAAAATACAAATAATATGCGACGAAATTTTAATAGTTGCACAAAAAATAAATGACAATTCATATAAGTCGTGCCTAATTGATTTTCAATGAGGAAGTTCAAGTTGTCAGATAATTATTAAATGATAAGCTGTAGGAGTTGTTGCCTAATTGGTCTTTTGTGAGAAAATTAAAGTTGTCACATAAACTTAACCGACAACTCGTACAAGTCGTCGTCTAATTGCTTTTCAGCGAGGAAGTGTTCAAGTTGTCACACAAACATTAAGTGACAACCTGTTAAAGTTGTCGCCTAAGTGATTTTTTTGCAAGAAAATTAAATTTGTCACATAAACATCAACAACTTGTTGATGTTGTTGCCTAATTGGCCTTTTGCGAGAAAATTAAAGTTGTCACATAAACATTAACTGACAACCCCTAGAAGTCGTCGCGTAATTGGTTTTCAGTGAGGAAGTTCAAGCTGCCACATAAATATCAAGTGACAACATGTGGAAGTCATCACTTAATTAGTCTTTTGCGAGAAAATCAAAATTATCACATAAACATTAACTGACAACTAGTATCAATCATCGCTTAATTAGTTTCAGTGAGGAAGTCCAAGTTGGCACATAAATATTAAGCGACAATCCGTTAAAGTTGTTGCTCAATTGATTTTCAATGAGGAGAGTTAAGGTTGTTAATTACATAAATACTAACCAACATTAATTCACAAAGTTGTTGCTAAATCAATGTTTAACAACAAAAATCTAGTTGTCACTTAAAAATTAAGTGACAATCTGCAGAAATCGATGCCTAATTAATCTTTTGCGAGGAAGTTAAAGTTGTCGCATAAACATTAACCAGCAATTGGTAGAAATTGTCGCCTAATTGACATTTTGTGAGAAATTGGGTGTCGCATAATGTCATATGGGCGACAGCTGTCAATTTCTCGCAAATACCTACTTTATTTGTGTGAGGGCAATTTTGTGTTTTGGATCTTTTGCAGCAGGGCCCTCTTGATTAAGCGAGACTAGGCCCAAAGTTGATCAAAGGTTGGACCTAAGAACAACCTCGTTGTGACCAGCTAGATGATAACAGCAGTGATTGCACTAGATAATAACAGCAGCAATTGGATTAGATTTCACGAGAACAGAACTTACAGGTAGATGTGGTGTGGGAGCTAGATGCCTGGGAGTTTAGCAGAGAGAGAGAGTTCCAGCAATGGCATGATTTCTGGGTTTTGAGTCAAGGTCGATTGGGAGGAATTGATGGCTAGGGATTCAGAGATAGAGCTTGATCTCTTGCTTGATATTTCTGGGTTGTTGTGGCTTGCTTCCAACGGTGATGAGCTCGCTTTTTGTGGAGATAGGAGGGGAAGATTTGTGCCGAGAACCAGAGGCTTTGAAAGGGTATTCTCAGTTTTGGTGGGATCATTCTAAAGCTTTCAGCTTTTGTTTTCCCCATGAAACCAAAAGAGTAAAAGCTTGCTCTGGCTATGAGGGGGAAGATTGGTGGTACAGGTATAGGACAGTGATAGGGATCCCAGATTTTGTGCTGCTGTGATATTTGAGGGATTCTAATCCCCTAATTTCTGCTATTGTAAATTGTGATCACAAAAATCTAAGGGTTATTGGAAATTGAAGCAGGATTTCGGAAGATACGAATTGGAAAGCTTTTCCATAGATTCGGGGCTCTTACCAGAAAGGTTGAAGCAATAATCCCAGCAGCAACTTGATAGAACAACGTTTCTGGTTTGGGGAAGAAGACGATTCCAACGAGTTTTGGGCTAGAGACTGGTGTAATGGACTTTGGGTAGGGAAGTGACTCTAGTGGGCTCTAAGTCTTGTTGGGCCTGCTTTCATCTCTCCGCTAGCCCATGTTAAGATATTGGTCCTCCAAGCATGAATTTTGGTTCCCAAGTCCAAAATTATCGATGGGCCATATCATAACAATGGGCCTCACATGATCCGTTACCTTCCACACCACATCCCGCCGTATAAGCCCCAAACGTAGCTTGGGTCTACGCGTATTGCATGGTAAATAAGCATGTTGGCTTCTTTCAAAATGCATGTCAATCATTTGAATTGGGCTTCTCGTAGAGAGCTTCCATTTGACGTGAATTGGGCTTGCTCGAAGGTCCAATTAAGTTGCGAGGTAGATGACTCGTCCCCTTTGCCTGTCACTCGTTACATTTGAGCTTGTCGAAATTTGATAAATTGATTATCGCCAATGGGATCATGTGCGACAACGCGCGACAGCTGAAATTTCCTCGTATTTGTCAAACTTTTGTGACGAATTTTGAATTGTCACAATAAAATTCCTCACTTATGCTATTTTCTCTTATAGTGGCACTCTTTAATTACCACATTTTATGTTATTTAATTTCATAAAAATCAAGATGGGATTGTAATGGGGAGGTGCATGAGAAATATCTTGGTAAGAAGCTCAAGGGTTGGAAAAAGAAGTTGTTGAGCAGTGCAGCTTATAAAGAAATTTTAATTAAAGTTGTACCCATTTATGCTATGAATTGTTACCTTCTTCCTCAAGGTTTTTGTGATGAATTATACCGTGTGCCCAATTTTGATGGGGTGATACTAAGGATAAGCGTACGTGCTATACATTTGCTTGCTTAGGATGAGTTGTGTAATCTAAAGAGCAGGGTGGTTTGGGGTTCAAACATTAATTTGTATGCCTTTAATCTTGCATTGTTGGCTAAACATGGAGAGACTCATTCAAAATTCGGGTTTCTTTGGTGAGTTGTTTGTATAGAACTATCTATTTCGCACATTGTTCTTTTTGGATAGTGGACCTAGCTAACTCAACATCGTATTCTTGGTGAAGCATTAATTCATAAGGTTAGAGAGGTGCTTAAGGCTAGTATCAAAAGGAAGATTGGTAATGGAGTATCTACATCCATATGGCAGGACCCGGGGCTGCAGGGGGTGGACTTAGGTCCTTTTAAAAAAAAAAAATTAAATTTTTATTTTTTATTTATCCGAATTACAAGCTGGTTTCAGACTTGATGGTGGAGCCAGGTCAGAGGGATGTTCTGTTGCTTGGTAATCTCTATAGTTGATCAGATTATGCTTCTGCCAATTAGTTCAAGAGGAAATGAAGTAGGGATGGCAATGAGGAGGGTAGGGTAAGGGGATTAAATTATCATCCCCATACCCAACTTCATTCTCCATCCTCTTACCCGCCCCAATTCCCATAATAAGAAACTGGGGATTCTCCGTCCCCGTCTCCATTGGGGATTAGGTCCTTGTACCCGCCTCAAACCCCGTTAACTATATTACTAATTTATTATATAAAAATTCATACAAATAATTATGGATTGTAAAGTATGAAGTTAAAATCAAACATTGAAGTTAAAATCAAACATCAAAATAAAATAAATTATTTATTTCAATCAAACAAAAACACAAGTTTTGCTTAAAAAAGAACAATAAAAGTCTTCATTCGACAAAAAAAAATTCCACAGGCAGTTGCTTAGAGCATCTTTAGCAGACTCTATTTTTGCTCCTTAACTATTTTGGAGACCATGTTTAGCTTTTTATATATTTTAGCTGCTGCATCAGACTCCTAATGGCGCTCTATTATAACTTTTAGCTATCTCGCTCCTAAATATAGAGAACGAGATGAGACTCTCTATAATTTAAAACATTCCTATTGAGTTATTTTATATAACATATAAATATATTTAAACTATTTAATCTTCATTTAAAAATAATATAAATTCAAAGCTAGCTAGAATAGAGAGCACTAATGCAGACTTATTTCTAAAATGGCTAGCCAAAATGACTTTTTAGCTACTTTAGCTAAAATTTAACTCAAAAATAGCTAGCATTGCTAAAGATGCTCTTAATGTAACCTAACAACTTGCTCATTCACTCCAACAAGGTGAAGTGAATAATATCAAAAATATATTGACAGAATTTAAATATTGACAAAAAGATGAAGTTTACATAAATATTTATTTATAAATAAGATTAAAAATATATAATAAATATATTTCAGACAATTCTTATTGGGTGGGTATGGGGTTGGGGATCAAAATATCATCCCCGCCCCGTACCCGATTTCAGAATTCGAATACTGGGGATCCCGGTCCCCGTTACCCAATTTCCTGCGAATTTCTGCCTGTTCGGGTCGAATACCCGATGGGGATTATTGCCATCCCTAGACTGATGAAGATAGATGGACTTGGGCACCTAAAAGAAGAGGAACTTTCACGGTCAAGTCAGACTATAGATTGGCTAGCGATCAGTTGCTAGGGGAAGATCCTCCAAATCCTTCTGCGCCTTTTTGGAAGAAAATTGGTATGCTCCCGTTCTAGATTCAAGCATACGCGAAAGATAAGCTACAACGCTATAGTGCAGGAAATTGTTGGCCCCTGATATTCTGGTGATCTATAATGAGATCATTTGTCGCCTTCTATTTCAGCAGATAGTAACCGCTCCACCTCAGCCATCAAAGTTTCAATGCACAGTTAAAGTCCTTTACATGTGCCCCTTCTGCCCTTGACATAGCCATTCTGAGTAGAGATCGATAGTCAAGATCTGAGTAGCCATTTAAGCATAGGTCTCTCTCTGCTTAATGGATTAATAGTCAAGATCGATAAATCAATTTGGGAACAACACTGGCGGTGCTCCCTTTTAAGTCTTACCCGAATCCTATTTCCTTGTCCCTTCTTTGTTGTGGCATCGAAGATTAATTAGGACATGTCTGCAACCTGACTTTTCTCTCTTTTCGTCGTAATCCTTTTAGCACTAATGTCTTTTCGTGGGAGAAGGACAACTACTCACAACAACTAGCCTCCCCTATAAGTAGTTGGAATAGTTGTCTTATACCAACTCATTGATCAACGCGTGTATTACATGTACGAGAGGAATTAATTACGTAATGTACCTACCTAAGATCGAAGATAACGAGTTATATGTACTACTATAATTGGAGGCTCTCTTTTGGTGTCAAAGGCTTCACCAAATTTTATAAGTGTCTATAATAGCCTTCACTAATATAATTATCAAATGAAGTTAATAAAATATAAATAAATAAAAGAGTAAATTGAAAAAATACCTAAACCACCACTATTCTATGTCTAAAAAATAAATAACCACTATTTTTTTAGTCGATCTATTTTCCATTAACATCACATTATCACCTGCGAGAAATGCGGGCACGTTGCTAGTTATAATAATCCAACCACATCCGTCTGATATACAATGTCCACTGTGTACCAACCAAATAAGGATATTAAATAGCTTGAATTTTTCAGTAATAATTAAGTTGGTCTAATGGCAGTTGATGAGTACTCATAATTGTTCAGATGCACTGTGTACGTCCCATCAAATATTTTTTTGGCAAAACGTCCCATCAAATATTTGAACGATCATATATATTTATTGCTATGTCTCGTACAGATTGATCCAAATTACTTTGAGAGATAGTCCTCGGTTTTATTGCTGCCGGCAAACACGACAGAAGCAGTATTTGAAGTAAGTATTATTCAGATCTTGTTGCTTCTCTAACTTCATGTGCAATATTTTCTTGTATATCGACATGCTTGTATATCGAGATGCTTGCACATCTCGATGTATTGCACAGGAAGTAGAGAAGCAACAAGGTCTGAATAATACTTCAAGCGCTAATGAACTTGTAGGCAACCTTACTTAAGAAGCCCTTAGCAACATGCAATATCTCCAAGCTGCTTTGAATGAGACACTCAGACTCTATCCGACCTACAGTTCTAATGGTAACTTAACATTTTGGATAAATGTCATACATGAATTGAATGTTATAATTCTTTGTTGTTCTTGATTTGAATTACTCTTTATATTACTTCTTAGTTAATAAGTTCGGTGCTCTTTTTTGTTCATAGAATGCAAGAGTTTTTTTTTTTTTTATGATACATGCCGTGGTGGTTCTAGGATGAAAATTTGATGTAGGCTAATCTAATAAAGGGTTGCTTACTAAATTTTAGAAAGAAAAAAATACTAAAACAGAATGCTGTAACTAAAAAAAAAAAGGGAGAAAAAATGAGAAAAGAGGGAAAAAAAGAAGAAGTTGTTAAAAGAAAAACACATTATGTGCCTTCGCTGACGAAGAGAGAATCAAGAAATTGCAATCACATCACAAATCAGCATTTACTATCATTATTGTAATTGATGTTAATTGATGTTTCGATTGTAATTTTATCCCTATATAAAGGGGCTATGAAATGAAATGAGTAGTCCAATTCCAATTCTCATTTTACTTTTACATATTATCAGCACGCTCAGAGCCAATAGCCAAGAAAAAAACCCTAGGTTTCTAGTTTCTTTCCATTGAAAAAAAAAGAAGAAAAAAACCAAAACCCTAGAAAATTAAAATTATTATGATGATTCTAATAAATTAATGCGTTTAAATTCATTATGATATATATAGAAATGTTGTGATTATGATAAAGTTTAGGATTAAATTCAGTTTACCCCCCTGAGGTTTGGGGGTAACTTCATGTTAGTCAATGTCCTATCAATTTAATCAATTTACCCCCTGAGCTTATCAATTTTCCTCAACCATGTCCAATTTCTCAGATTCCGTCTACATCGATAGGGCCCACTTTCAGGGCTAAAATGGTCATTTTAGGACTAAAAAGGCAACAAAAACCATGACAAAATACTCATCTTCTTCCTCTCCCTCATTCTCTATCTCTATCCATTCTCGCCGCTCCCCAAAAACCCTCCCACAACCTCTGCCAGGCTTCACATGCATCTTCATCTGTAACCTGCCATTTTTGGATCTGCCCTGGCAAACCCGTTACCCACCCTAATCCCACCTGCTTAACACCTACCTCGGCGTAGACGTGTTAGCCGAACCCAAGAAGTTTTTCCTCACAGACCGCTTTGGAACCGGATCGAGATTCAAATCCGAGAAGCCGACGCCGACGCTGCCGAGATCGAGTATCTTGGACTGAGAAACCGTAATCAAACCAGTTCCAAGATCTGTTGCGATTGAGTACCTCCTACTGGGCCTGTAACCATCGATCTGTTGCTCCACCAATTTACTCAATTGGGTAACAGGGCCGAAAGATTGGACCGTCCCCGGCTTCATATATATAAATATATATATATATATATATATATATATATATATATATAGAAGAAGAAGATAATGGAGAGCGCTGGTGTCTCTGAAGATCTCTCTGATTCCACTCAGTGTCCCGACTCCGACTTCAAGCAGCAAGTTTACTTTGTTCCCTACAGGTCTCTCTCTCTCTCTCTCTCTCTCTCTCTCTCTCTCTCTCTCTCTCTCTCTCTCTCTCTCTCTCTCTCTCTCTCTCTCTCTCTCTCTCTCTCTCTCTCTCTCTCTCTCTCTTACTTATTCACTCTCAAATTTCAGTTTCCGGTCATACTATGAATTGTTCCAATTTTTTACAATTTTGAAATCAGGAGATAAAAGTTTGATTTGGATATCACAGAAAAATTCAAAAAAAAAAATTGAATGATGAGGTCTCGGACTCTATTGTATCGATTTTTGGATTTTTAGATTTAGGTGTGGCTGCATTTTGAATCTTTTGATTGGACTTATGGAATTGGATTTTTCAGTTGGTGGAGGGATGTACAAGATTCAATTGTGGACAATTCAGATGGGAGCAAAGAGGTTTTGTGTGTGGCATCCCCAGCAGCTTCGTCTTTAGATTTAATTGGGCTTTTGATGTAAATGTTGACTGGAGATATTGTTTATTCGATTCTACTAGTGCGTTATAAGTCTCATGGATCTGCACCAGTTTCTCTATGACCTCTTTCGAAACTTTGGTTATGATTTTGGAGAGTCAGTTATATTTCACTGCATATGAGGTGGGTTTTGGCTTCTTCAATTTACCCAATTGAAACATGTATGAGGTGGGTTTTGGCTGGGCAGTAAGGGCAGGGCCGGTCCTGAGCTTTTTAATGCCCAGGGCGAAATTTTGTGTGTGTGCCCAATTAGCCTAAATAGACATGTAATGATTCTTTCAAATGTCATACTCTAAATCTTTTTTTTAGAGGCTATTACATAAATAAACATTATACAACATTGAGGAAATAAAACCAAAACCCCGTATAAAAAAGTTTACAAATCATCTAAAATGATGTTGATCTTCTTGCATTTCTTTTAAGCAAAATCATCAATTATCTTTTCCTAGTCAACATTTGCCACATATTTCTTTCGATGGTTAAAATAGCGAATCCATTCAGTCTATCTTGAGTCATGGTAGTCTGCAGATAAGATTTTAATAATTGTAATTTCGAAAAACTTCTTTCAGCAGATGCTACCGTCACCGGTATAGTCAATAAAATCATGTAGGCAACCATAACACTTGGAAACATATCCATTTTATTTGCAAACTCCATAATTTGAATGGATGTCCAAGGCCTATTTGTTTCATATGCCTCATTCGACAACATCTCCGGCAAAATTTGTAACTCCATAAGTGAATATTTCGCATCAATATCAGAACCCTCACCACTTCTCAAAGCAGTTTCAAGATTCAAATAACAGCTTTTCAATTCATCATCATCCAAATAAGCTAACTTAGATGCATCAAACAAGAAGCCAAAAATAGATTCAAAAGTTTTCATTTGTTCAAACCTGCTTTTTAATTGAGAAAGAGTCATATCAACTAAAACAAAAAAGTAATCAGTTCTAAAGGACTCTTGAGCAGATTGTTATTCTCTTTCAGTATTTGAAATTTCATCAAAATGCTTTTTTCTGCAAACATGACATTTTATAAAAATGCTTTAGCATAGAACAATAAAACCTGGAAATCTGGAATAAGTTTTTTTCCTTCTTCTTTTTTCTTTGCTGATCAAGATTGACTTGCAAATCCAACTTCACCTAATATTGAAAATTGAAAACTAATGAATGAGCAAGTTGTTAGAAATCACTTTGAATAATAATTGATAAACACTGGAGCATAGAATAATACCTGGAAATATGAAATTAAGTAAATGTTGCAACCAATTTAAAGAAAAAAATTTACTGGGTTTCAAAGTTTGGGACTTGAGAGAGAGACTTTTGCCGAAACTATTCTTTTCAGCTGCTGCTATGATGAAGTGAAGAAGAAAGAGGAGGAAGAGGAGAATCTGGAGAGATGAAGAAGAATGGTTTCGGGCTTGCAGCTAAGTGGAAAGAGATGGGAGTATAAAGTATACTTAAATTATTAAAAAGAAAAAAGAACAAAGAAAGAGAGAGGAATGGGGGACAGAGAGACAGAGAGAAATGGGAGTGTATAGGGTAGGTTTTGTATTTTATTAGAGAAAAAGATATTATATAGTATAAAGTATAATTAAAAAGAATGAGAGAACAAAGAAAGAGAAAAAGATGGGGTTAGTGCGGTGGTGGCAGAGAGACATAGAGAAATGGGGATGAGGGGGTCCATAGGGAATAGGGTAGGTTTTTGACCGTTTTGTATTTTATAATAAAAAATTTATTATATAAAACTATAGTCAAAGTATAGTATAGAGAAATGAGAGAGAAATCCGGTGCCCCCCTCAATCTTGGGCCCTAGGCTGTCGCCAACGTTGCCCATGGGCAAGGCCGGCCCTGGGTAAGGGGGTTCCAGGGATTGGGTTTTGTGAGGTTGAGGAAGCTTTGGGGAGTTTGGGGATTGGAGGAAGAAGAAAGAATGTTTTTTTTTTTGCCTTTTTTAGTCCAAAAATGACCATTTTAGCCCTAAAAGTGGGCCTCATCGTTAGACTTAACATTTGATTTAGACGGAATCTGAGAAATTGGACACGGTTGAGGAAAATTGACAAGCTCAAGGGGTAAACTGATTAAATTGAGAGGACATGGACTAACATGAAGTTGCCCTCAAACCTCAGGGGGGTAAACTGAATTTAATTCTAAAGTTTAGCATGATGATTTCAATATTGATTTATATATAGTGATTTTATATAGAATTTTGAGATTTGAGGATAATTTAGGTAGTTTTAGTGGTGTATTTAATAAAATGATAGAATAAGAAATCTTGTTTTTGTGTTTTTTTTCTTTTTCTTTTTTTCCTTCTTTTCTCTCTTCTTCTTCGCGTCTTCTTTCTGGGTATAGTGAGTGGGGGGCCACGCAGGTGAGTTGGGCAGTAGGTGGGCTGAGGCTAGCAGCGGACCGGCGCAGGGCTGCTGCAAGGGTGTGACGGGATCTGCTGCAAGGCACGCTGGGATTTAAATGCACTAATTTATTAGAATCATCATAATAATTTTAATTTTTTTTTCAATTATTATCATGAGACCTGTACAATCTTAACAATTTTGTTATTCAAAATTGCTGGTAGTCAAAATTGTTGAAAAATAATCAAGAACACATGAAGAGGATCCCAACTAGGTTTATAACTACATTGTTATTATTTTCTCTCCATTAGTTATCATGAAACAACATATACAATCATAAGGATTTTGTAATGCAAAATTGCTAGTAGTCAAGCTTGTAGAAGAAGATTCCAATTAGGATTTATATATATCATACTAGGTTTTATTTTCTTTCTATTAATTACCAAGAAAAAATATGAACGATCATAAGAATTTTGTAATGCCTAATTGCTAATAATCAAGCTTGTCATGAGCTCATGACAAAGATTTCAACTTGAATTTATAACAATATTAAAAGCTATTAAACATATTCCAATTATAGTTCCTTTTCTAATATGAATGTCTTTTCAGTCTTTTCATTTACCCATATAATCTGATTTTAAATGTAAATAAATTAGAATGTGTATTTAGTATTTAGGGATGTGTTAATAAAATTTTCTGAGATAATTTTATTGATTAAATATCATTATAATCAGGTTCTATGGTAGCCTCTACTTTCAGAGAAATGACACTAAACAAATTCATAGAATACATAGGCAGTTTAGTTTCTTTGGCTAGGAGCCACCAAATTTGCATTGTGACGCACAAAATGAACCTGAGCGGACGACCCCTTGCTGAAGAAGACCTCTACAACCCAAATTCGAATGATCTAGAATAATACCTCTTAAATAGTCTAAATATCGTTAATATCCTTGATATTTTCTCAAATTTGTTGTATTTTACAACTAGCGTTATTAAATCCAACATCTACTAGCTACTTGGGCAAAACTGTACCCTTACAGCATAAGAAAATGAGTTGGTTACAAAGTCCAGACGCTCGAAGCCCCAACCGGAACAAGCAGTTCGTCACTTCAGTTGGTTTTGCTCTATCCACAGAGATCAACAGCATCCTCTAAATGGGTTTTCTGATTCCTTTTTAGGTTTCATTTTCCCATACCCAAAATCAAACACAGACATACATACAGAACTCTACCAATTCTAAAACCCCAAAAAAAAAAATGAAAGCTTTCCTCTTCTCTCTCCTAAAACCCCAAACCCTGTCTAAACCCACCAAACTCCTACCTCACCAACACTACCAATGTCGAGGCATCATCGCCAAGGTCCGCCTGAAATGGGTCAAGAACCGAAGCTTAGATCACATCATCGACACCGAGACCGATCTCAAAGCCGCCAGTCTCCTCAAGGATGCCATCAAGCGATCCCCAACTGGGTTCCTCACCGCCAAGTCCTTCGCCGATTGGCAAAAGCTTCTGGGCCTCACCGTCCCCGTTCTCCGATTCATGCGCAGGTACCCGACTCTGTTTCTAGAATTCCCACATGCCCGTTATGCCAATCTGCCTTGCTTTAAGTTAACAGACACTGCATTATTGCTAGACTCACATGAACAAACCATACACCAAACCCATGAGAGTGACACTGTGGAGAGGCTTAGTAGAGTTCTTATGATGATGAAAACCAAGAGTTTACCTCTGCAGTCTTTGTATCCTTTGAAATGGGATCTGGGTTTGCCTGATGGGTTTGAGAAAGTATTGGTTCCAAAGTACCCGGACTGTTTTCGATTTGTTAAGGCCTCGGATGGGGTTACGCGATTGAAGGTCATACATTGTCCTGATGAGTATGCTGTTTCGGCATTGCAGAGGAGTAAAGAGGGTGGTGATGTGGGGGATGAGTATAGGCAGTTCAAGAGGGGGCAGACTGTGTTGGCTTTCCCTATGAGTTTCCCGAGGGGTTATGGGGCGCAGAAGAAGGTGAGGGCATGGATGGAGGAGTTTCAGAAGTTGCCATACATTTCGCCGTATGAGGATTCTAGGCATATTGATCCCAATAGTGATCTTATGGAGAAAAGGGTTGTTGGAGTTTTGCATGAGTTATTGAGCTTGACCATTCATAAGAAGACCAAGAGGAACTACTTGAGGATCATTAGGGAGGAGTTGAATCTTCCACATAAGTTTACGAGAATCTTCACAAGGTATCCGGGGATTTTCTACCTTTCATTGAAGTGTAAAACAACCACGGTAGCGCTCAGGGAAGGTTACCAACGAGGGAAGCTAGTGCACCCGCATCCCCTTGCACGTTTGAGAGAGAAGTTTTATCATGTAATGAGAACAGGGCTTATTTATCGTGGTAAAGGTGTGAATATGCTGTCTCAGCAAGATATGTTGCTTGACAATGTGGAGAGTGAAAGTGGTCAAGACGACTCTGAGGAGGAACAGGTTGGAACAGGTGATGAATGCGATGAGGAGGAAGTATCAGACTTTGAAATGGAAGGATCTGATGAAGATTGAGTTTGATTGACTGAACAGTTTGCTTACATCAAGTAGCAATTGTCATTCCCTTTCAAGTAAGATTCTCTGGGCAAAGGTTGACTTAACAGTTTTCTTATTTGTGTAGTGAACATCATTTGTGATTTTCTTAGCTATGCGCTGAAAAGGCATGTTTTATGGTCTCATGTCAGCCAAATAGAAATCTACTGAGATTGTTTCGATTTTCTTGTACAAATGTGATAATGATTCTGAGGTTTACCTTCAAGGGTAACCACTGTTCTGTGAGGCTACAGGATCATACATATATTGGTCTTTTAATAGTAAAATTGAAGAATCCATCATAGTGCTTTCTGTTTCTTTACATTGTTCAAATATATATACCATTTAGAGAAGTGAAAAGATTTCCCGTTGCAAATTATTTTATAATCTAACCCGAACTACATTATACTTATATCTATGTGAATAGTTGTGCAATCATATGCCCCTGTATTACATCCGGAGATTTATGAAGTAGGGGAACTACTAGGTTTTAAGAACCATAACAGAGTAAATGAAACTGCATATATAGATGTTTGACTACTCTTGGATGGCATTCGGAAATCCTTAAAACGTTTTTCCCTAGGGTTAGAACTTTCTGTGTTTCTGGGAAGATAAATAAATTATTTTACCAACCGATTCAAACTTTTATGATATAGTTTCTCTCATCTATTTCTCTTTCTAATTCGAATTATAAGATCTTTTGAATCTATTATGCTTTCTTTGTCACATATTTGTGCATGTGTGGTCTCTTATCATGTTTTAGTGCCAGTTTCAAAAGTGTTTTCACTGCAGGGAAGAAGCTTATAGCTATTGTCTTGCTCCTACATCAGTTTTGTTCGATAATGCAAATTGACCTGGTTCATATCTGTGCGCAAAGAGTAATATTTAGAACTTGCTATGTATTGTGGTGTCAAGGCTTTTTTTGTTATGGATCCTTGTGCATATTCTGCATTGAAATTCCTATTGAATCAAACTCTGCACCATGTAGATTTCTTGGATGTTATTTAAAACCAGGTTTAGTTGGTTCGACTTGGATCCGTAATAGGTGTCACTATAAACTCTTAGGTTCATTTAGCTCATTATTTGAACTCAGTTCTCTGTTGTCTAATTAGGCTTACAGTGTCTTAACGTTCTCCCACTTATGTCTATGGATGTGCATGATTGATATAGATCTTAGAGAGATTGACCCTGTTATTTTTCTCTGAGATTAATAAGAGCATTTCTTCCAGATATAAAAGAAGAAACCTCTACCCTTTACCCTTTTTTTTTTTTTTGGTCTGATTTTTTCTCTTTGCCATTGGCCATTTGGCTTGCTTGATTCTCATTGTTTCCTTGCAGCTTTTAGCTTTTTGTGTGTGTTGTGGCCATTTGTTTTAGTGAGAAAAGGACCTCTAATCTTCCAAATGAATCAACTAAAATGGATGATTCTTCCCTTCATGGATGGTACATCTCTAACAGTTATGTGATCTTGAAACCAAGTTTGAACCGATAATTTCTATTCAGCCTGGTAAAAACCAGCTTTTCCGGTGGAACCAAGAGGACCAAGTAGCATTTCAAGCCAACTTGAAAATGAACACCAGGGGTGTAAGAAGACCTTACTTCAATACAAAAATGTCCAGGTTTTGATAGTAGAATTGAAATGTAGTGACCAAATTGCCAGATTGTATTGATGGAAAGCAATGAAATAATATGTTGTAAAGTGTATTCACAAACAACTGCCAAATTCAATACCCATCTATTTAGTAAGTCAAGAAACCTGTGACGATTCACAAGTCTCAGAGACATAAATAACCCTTCCAACTATTATGCTGTCCTATTTGAGTCTCAGTAATTTAGTATAGCAGCTCCAATTTTAGAAACGAAAACTCAAGAACAAAGAAAGAGAACAAGCAAAATATATAATCCATTAATTTGAAGAAAAATAATATCCTATATACTCAATTGAAAAAAGAACAGGAACAAGTCCAGTATATGATGGGAACACTAGTCCCAAGCACTAGGACCAGTACCACCGCCATAACCCCCACCACCATAGCCGCCGCCACCACCATAGCCGCCGCCACCACCATAGCCGCCGCCACCATATCCGCCGCCATTATTTCCCCCTCCATAGAAATCTGAACCCCTGTTGAAAGAATTCTCCCTTCTGAAGTCACGGCCTCCAAAACGGCCTCCCCCAGATCGCCGGTTTCTACCACCACCATAAGAAGCCCTCGATGCGTATCGAGTAATCCAAGCAGGCACTTCCTGATTTGCTTCTTGCATTAGATCAGCTAGTGGTTTTGCCATCGAAAGGTTGTTCTCATTAAAGAATGCTGTTGCAAGTCCTGATTTTCCAGCTCGCCCTGTCCGACCTATCCGGTGAACATAATCATCAATGTCATTTGGAAGATCAAAATTTACCACGTGAGCTACATGGGGAATGTCCAGACCACGTGCAGCCACATCTGTTGCCACTAAAATTGGTGTATGTCCACTCTTGAATGATCTCAGTGCCTGTTCTCTTTCCTGCATACAGACATACCGGAATTATGTCAGGACTTGAATTAATGCTAAACTTGCATGGCCAATGTAACATCTAAAGAAAAGGACTACCATTAACAACAAAGTGATTTTTCCACTCAGCATCAGTATCATAAAATGCCATTACCCAAATCAGAAACCTATCTCTATTTAATTGAAGAGAAGTTCGACAGGTTCATAGGTGGTCTTAAGACATTATCAATGAAACAGACACTATCTTACTGCAAGAAAAACAGAGATATAATCTGCACGCTTATTCAGCTCAACAAAAGAGGTTTTTGTGTTTTTCTTAGATTCTCTTTTCCTAGTTTAGAAGTTTATGCCAGCTTATTCAGCTCATGTGTTCAAAGTCCCCAACCTAAAGCACCTAGAGCTCCCTACTGGATCTTATAGACACACTTTTGAGTGCTTGCCCGCATCTGCCTTGAACAGATAATACTGTCATGGCAAAATAGTCTAACTACATTCAAATTACAAGTATCGAATGAAACCAGGCTTTTTTTTTTCTTTTTTCTTTTTTACAAACCTTGAAAATAAGTAATAATGTATATCATTAAAAGAATGAAAAAAGAAAACTATTATCATCTGTTTGCAAGGTCATTAGAGATGGCATATTTGTTTATTTCATGGTTACACAATGCAAAAAGCTACAAGTACAATGGCTTGATATCTCATGTCTTGATCACTCTTGATTATTATACCTTCTCCAGTCCCTCATTATTCCTTTTTAACTCTTTTAAGTAACGCATAAATTAGGGGTAGAGATAAGGAGGGAATAAAAAGAATGGAGAAAGCTCACACCTATAAACAAGGAAGGGCATGGCCAATGATTAGGAAAGACACTAAAGCAACAAACTACAAACTCCAAGTTTCAGTCAAGTCATCTCTTTACCAAGAATTTATATAATAAGAAATATCACTCAGACACAAAGCAGTTGAAAACACTTCTTATACCCTAGATTAATCTCGAACCAGCTAACCTGTTGTGTTCTGTCACCATGAATAGTAGTTGCCGGAAACCCATTAATACACAACCAGTGTTCCAGCGCATCTGCTCCCTTCTTTGTCTCCACAAAAACTAATGTCAAAGCTTGCTGCAGATTCGGTTACACAGAATTATTAATATAATGCAAGATACTGATCATTAATTTGAAGAAATAGATTACAAGTAAGTTTGGTCGATTAAATTCAAATAAAACACTTTCAAATAAATAAATAAAATACCTTGCCATGAGTTCCATTTTCCCTTTGTGCGTGAAGGAGGTCCATGAGATGACTTCTCTTATCAGATTCATGAACAAATTCAACTCTTTGAACAATTAAATCAGTACTTGAGCCAACCCTTCCAACAGCCAAAAATATATAGTTTGCCAGAAAATCCGACGCCAGTCTCTGCATTCCAACAGAAATTGTGAGCTATCAGATACTTTCACATTCATTATTGAAATCTACTATTCAGTACAACCATTATCAACATACAAGTCAAAGGGAAAGATCTCAGAAACCACTTTTGATGATGCACCAATACGTATATACAGATTGTCAATAATTGAAGAAGAAATTAACAGGAAACTGACAGTTGAAACAAACCTGTATCTCCTTCGGAAAGGTTGCACTGAACAGCATGGTCTGTCTCAAACCTGGTGGAGGCATGTCCATCTGTTCCACTATCTTCCTAATTTGAGGCTCAAAACCCATGTCCAGCATCCGATCTGCCTCATCAAGAGCCAAATATTGTATCATCTGCAATGATACTCTAGCTCTCTCAAGCAGATCTACCAATCGACCCGGAGTTGCCACAAGAATATCTACTCCTCTTTCAAGCTCTCTCAACTGGCATGATTAGAAAACATACAGTAAGACATGAATCTCACTGAAAAGAATATGCAAGTAAACTGGACAGGTATAGGCCCCAAAGGATGTCCATAAGTTATAATAGTTGAATGGATAGCGATGACCTGGAACAGGTCATCTCCTATGGTATGCAACTACAGTTACAGCTGAATACATGAATCAATTTCTTTTCAGACTCTGTCAGAAACTTATAAACCTAAGACCCGCCCATCCTTTACAACCTAGTCCTCATTCTATAAGAAGAATAAGTATGACAGGGCCTAATACATAAACTACAATCAAGTTAATTCCATTGGTAAAAGGATGCAAAACATAATGCCACAACCAATTCCATGCTTTACACACCTGTTGGTTTATTGGCGCTCCTCCGTAAGCAACTACCACCTTGACACCAGTTTGATAAGAAAACTTTCTAGCTTCTTCATGTATCTGCAAGCAAGTCAAAAGAGTAACAACAATAAGCTTACATATTGACCATTAGAATGTGGATGTAAGACTGGCATAATCACAATCTAACCTGACACGAGAGTTCTCTAGTAGGGGAGAGAATAAGAGCAAGAGGATAGACAGTACGTGCTCCACGAGGTCTCTGAGCATACTGCCCCTGCATGATCCCACTAATAATTGGAAAGCAGAAAGCAGCTGTCTTGCCAGAACCTGTCTGAGCACAGGCCATCAAATCTCGTCCTGCAAGAGAGATCGGTATTGCATGACGCTGAACAGGAGTTGGCCTCACATACTTGCATCTCCTAATATTTAAATTCAATGCGTCCCCTAGATCTATCTCTGCAAAAGTATTCACAGGTGGCGGGACATCAGATCCACTAGTTTCAACTGGGATATCCTCATAAGCATCAAAGTTGATGCCTGTGTTTTCTTGCTCAAAGGGCTGTTCTGTGTTATCGTCATCAGCAAAGGGATTTACCTCCCGTTCCCTCCCACGGTCCCACCCTCCACTTCTATTGTTCCAACCACCACCACCTCGACCACCGCCACCACCACCACCTACATATCCCCCACGCCCAACATCAGACCTAAAACCACCACCACCGCCCCAGGCAGACCCAGCTGCAGGCCCATTATAACCTACATTGGCTGGTGGCAGGGTAGTCTGTGAAGGAGCCGGAGGATCAGCAGACGGAGGCCTATTACGAAGATGTGGCGGAACATAAGTTGATCGTGCAGGACGAGATGAGCTGCTATTGTCAGACGGGCGCGATGAGCTTCTATTTTCAGATGGACGCGATGATTTGTTATTGTCAGATGGACGAGATGAGCTGTTATTTTCAGACGAACCGGCGTCTGCATTGTCTCCATCATTACCTACAGAATCTGCCCATGACCTCATGATTGCTAATACGCAACACCTTCCTTTCCACTAGTTTTGATGAGTAACCTAATGCACCACATACACAAGAAATAAATAAGTTGCACTTCCAAATCTAAACTTGTCTACTGCATTTACCTTCTATACTTTTTTTTTCGAAAGCAAATATCTATACAAAATATAACTTGCGGATTAAAACCTCATCAACAAACAAGCAAAAATAGGACTTGCCTGCAAAAACTAAGAACACAACTAAGAAATTATAATTCCATAACTACAATTAAAGTAGAATATTTATACAGATTAAACAGAAAAGTGATACAAAACCTGTCACTATTGATTCGTATCGCAACAAATACAAATCTGAGCAAGCAGATCACAGTAAATCAAGCAAATCAAAACAGCATTCTAATCAAAATTTCGAAAACAACAGCAATGTCATACTCCAAACAATGAAACGAGCGCGAGAAAAACACAAGCATCGTTAAAAATTGAAACGAAAGATTAAGAGCACGCATTCAAAGAGCCAACTGAGACATGCAACACGCTTAGCAAGCACCAAAACCTCGCTTCGATATACAAAATCGCCGAGACTGAGATGAGAGAGAGAGAGAGCTTGGAACCTGAAGCGAAAACGAGAAGTGAAGAATTGGATCGCGAAACGGGAATTACAGAGAAACCCTAGGTTTTGGTGAGAGCAAGAAGAGCAGGATCGGACAAAGAAGCGCAGATATCGCTTTGGATTTTAGTCTTCGTCGTTCGTCGTCAATGAGATGATTTTTCTCTGGCTTTTCAACCCGGGGGGGATCAGAGTGTTCTTTTCCTTTTCCCTTCTTCTACGCTATGTGAGAGGAAGATTTTTTAGTTTGATTTTTCAAAATAATAATAAATATCTTAAATTCACTGACGTCCGTACAATTTGGGGGGACGCCCTGCCGTCACAATAAAAATAACCGAACGGTGAACCGTGAAATTGTGGGGATTCTCAAGAAATAAAGGGTAGGGTAAATCTACCTATAATCTATCTCTCCCAAAAATAAGTTGCTTTTCAGCTTCGGCCAGAGATGAGAAAAGATAAATTACGGCAAAATATTTGGGTGGGATTCCAAATTTTCCTTTAACTTAGGCATTAAGTATGAGTGTAACTTATGGAGTGGTAAAAATAAATTTTAAAATGTATGTATAACGAAAGTGGATAGGTGACCGTTAAAGATAAGAGAAAGTAAGCAGGTGACCGTCTAAAAGAAGACAAAGTGGGTCCGTGACCGTTAAAAATAAAAGATAGTGAGTAGGTGACCGTCTAAAAGAAGATAAAATGAGTCGGTGACCGTTTAAAAAAAAAGTAACAAGTCTTACTAAAAGTGATAAATTTTCTTTTGTAACAGGATATTATGGATTAACAATAATTTTTTTGAGTAAATACCCTGAATTACTACAGTAAAGTCGCTAGATTGCTATACTCATTTGCTTTTTGTACCAAGATAGTAGAATTTTTGTCAAATATATTTTTTGACTTCCAAAAGAAATATATCATTACTAAAATCAAAAAAATATCTCGCGCAAATTCTTTGTCGAGTGCTAAACAAACCAACAATTACCATTCATTCCAATAATAGATTATTAATCCTATTCATCGAGCCTACAACTAGAGCAAAAATTCTAATAATCTAAACAAACAAAGCTACAACTATTTTTATAGCTAAAAAGTTAAGCATGCTTAAGAGGGAGATTTCGTCTCTTTTCTCTTATTAATGCCGCCACTAAGGTTCTACCCTAGGCATAGCCCTGATTTTTCAGTAGATCGGCCCTAATTCCTTTCTAAGGAGTGGTTATGGTTGTTCTCTAACACACAAGGTGCTCTAGCTTCCTGTTCTCAATGGCTTTTGTGTTGGGTTTCTTGGACTCAACTTTAGGGGGCACAGGATGGTCATTTGTTAATGGAAGTACGGTGGTTTGGTCGAGGATTATGGCTACAGACAGAGCAGTGTGGGGGTGGTCAACTATTTTTGGATCCCTCATTAGGGCAATTAAATAGGTCATTATTTTGCCTGTAAATATCAGTCATGAAATAAACAATGATTACGGCCTTAAGTATGGTAATAAACGCGCAATGATTATGATTGTAAGTACGCAATGAATGACTATCATAAGTACGCAATGATTAACAGTTATTAGTGCAGCAATAATTGTCATCTTAAGTGTGTAAATAAATGCAGCCATAAAAGCATAAATAATGGCGGTTTGTCCCCTAAGTAAGTCATCACCTATACAAAGGAGGCTCGACGTCCAAGTAATCCATCCCATTCGGACTCATCTTACTACACTACTAAGAAATGTACTGACTTAGGCATTGGATGATTTTCTACAGGTACCCCTCCCCCCTCCTCTTAGAGCCGACGGTCAAACTCCGACTCAACGCCCCAAGGAAGCTTCTCGATCATTCCTGGTCCGCATTCATTGCCATAAAAGTATAAATAACGTCGATTTGTCCCCCAAGTAAGTCATTGTCTATATAAAGGAGGCTCAATGTCCAGGTACCCCCCTCATCATCGAGCCGACGGTCAAACTTCCAGTTAACGCTCAAAGAAAGCTTCTCGATTGTTCCTAGTCAGCTCTAGCTCCAGTCCGCATTAATTGGTGAGTCAAAATCTTCTACTGAATTTTTCGTCACCAACAAGTGGCGCCATCTGTGGGAAACATTTTTCCCTAAAAAGTGATGGCGGGAACTGCACCTTAGGAAATCTCATTCCTGTCACTAAGGACTGGGAGTGATGGAATACAAGCCCTAAATAGACAAGAGGCCGGCTAACATAGACTAGCGTTCTTTACTTTAGTAATCATATTTCTGATTTTTGCTTCCTTTTATTTTCGAAATATATTTGTGGCCGGTGTCTCCGAAATGTATGTATAAAGCTGGTGGACAAAAAAATAAAATTTTGTTTATCAGATCCAAAGGAAATGAGGGCATTTCCATGTCTCATGCTGAAAATGACTCTTTACCTCGAGGAAAGAATTTAGGCGAATAGGGCCTAAGGAAAGATTCAGGGAGGCTAGGGCCCGAGGAAAGATTTGGGGCTGCCAAGATTGCCCGGGCCCAAGGAAAGAATCGGGACGGCCAGGGCCTGAAGAAAGAATCGGGGCAGCTAGGGCTCGAGGAAAAAATTGGGCCGGCCAAGGCTTGAGGAAATATTCGAGGCAAGATTTGACACAACAAGGGATCCGGAAATTTCCTCTTAGGACAAGTGTCTAAAGAGAAAATTTGGGGGCATTGTGGGGGTGGTCAACTATTTTTGGATCCCTCGTTAGGGTAATTAAATCAGTCATTATTTTGCCTGTAAATATTGGTCATGAAAGCAACAATGATTACGGCCTTAAGTATGATAATAAACGCGCAATGATTATGATTGTAAGTGTGCAATGAATGACTATCATAAGTACGCAATGATTAACCGTTATTAGTGCAGCAATAATTGTCATCATAATTGCGTAAATAAATGCATCCATAAAAGCATAAATAATGGCGGCTTGTCTCCCAAGTAAGTCATCGCCTACATAAAGGAGGCTCGACATCCAGGTAATCCATCTCATTCGGACTCATCTTACTACACTACTAAGAAAAGTACTGACTTAGGCATCAGAGGGTTTTTTGCAGGTCCCCCCCCCCCTCGGTGGCTCTTAGAGCCGAATGTCAAACTCCAAGTCAACACCTCAAGGAAGCTTCTCAATCGTTCTTGGTCAGTTCCCGCTCCAGTCCGCATTCATTGCCATAAAAATAGAAATAATGGTGGCTTGTCCCCCAAGTAAGTCATTGCTTATATAAAGGAGGCTCGACGTCCGGTACCCCCCCTACTCCTCAAGCCGACTTTCAAACTTTGAGTCAACGCTCAAAGAAGCTTCTTGATCGTTCTTGGTCAGCTCTCGCTCCAGTCCGCATTCATTAGTGAGTCAAAATTCTCTACGGAATTTTTTGTCACCAACAGGAGGTCAATGCCTCAATAAGGTCAGTTGCGACAATTGGGAAGTGGTCTTGAATGGCATGGTTATTGACGCAGGCTACAGCAGTTGGGAGGGTGCTAGTTGGGATGGCAATGATCTTTTGCTTCCTCCAACTTCGTTGTATCAAGAAGCCAATTGGTTGCAAATGGGCGTGCAGTCGGGGTTGGTGCACGGCTCATGGAATGGTGGTTGGCCTGCAATGACTTATGGTTGGCAGCAATTGCTCGGGGATTTGCTGGAGTGTAGGTTGACTTTGGTGGCTGCATGGTAGAAGCTAGGGCTTTTGCTTGGTGGTTGGGCTTATAGGCTTGGGCTGCTGAGTTGGGGTCTATTCCCAGCTAGTTTATTTTCTTTTAATCTTTTAGAATAATCTGGGGTGCCTTTGTCTTCGGATTGTTACCCTAACCTTGTCCAGTTACTTTTATCGGTGCTTTTTCATATGGTGACAATGATTCAATATTAACGCGCCCTACTAGGGTGAGTCATTATGTAATGTTGCTTATATCTTCATTTTAATAGATTGACGTCCTCCCTCTAAAAAAATTTAAAAATAAAATAAAAACCGACAAAGCTACATACATTTGGAGTCCTAATATGTGAGTTGTGAAAATTTTATATATATATATATATATATATTATTTTCACAAGTTAAATTAAGAAACGAAGGCAAGAAGTCTTATTCGAGTAACTAGGTCTCAAATGACCAACCATTGTGTCCTTCTTCACAGCTGCACCTTTGTAGGAACTTTGTTCTTTATTGTCATTGGCCATCCTCTTTTCTTTTTCACCATTGGCTTGGCTGATCCTTCAAATGTTAAAGGTTCCAATAAAGACTTACGCTTGAATTGACAAATTTAGATAACTTATTTCTCACAAGAAGGTAGAAATTACTAAACGTGGTTAAAAATATTTGTAGCAAGAGCCTTAGGAATATGTGTAGTAAACACCTGAGTTGTAGGTTATGCATTGAAGTTAACCTAAAATAGAGAGAACAATGTTGCATCATTAGACACAGATGAACCTTGATGACAGGAGGTTATGGCCACATATTTCTTAGTACCATTTTGGTCATAATGAGTGATTATAATACCAAATTTGTGGCATCAGCAGATGAGATTTTGATAAAAGAATTTCAGGTTACACATTTAGATATAACATAAAAAAGTCTTTTAAAAAAAAAAAAATTGGCAAAGATCCTAACCTAAATATTGCCTTTATCAATTTCCTTGAGAATGTAATGTTTCTCGATGAAGTCTTGCATTGTTTGAAGAGGCGGAGAAGTGGGAAGAAAAGTTACTGTTCTTTAAAGCTTGATATGAGTAAGGCCTATGATCGGGTTGAATGGTGTTCTTGGAAGGTGTTATGGAGAGACTGGGGTTCTGTGAGGTTTGGAGGCAGTGGATAATGCATAGTGTCAGAATAGTGACGTACTCCTTCATTGTTAATGGCGAGCTAAGAGGGAAACTGGTGCCTTCTAGGGGGTTACGGCAACGGTATGTCATCTCCCCGTATCTCTTCCTTTTGTGTGTGGAGCTACTCTCTTGACTCATTATGTATGCAGCAGATATTGGGAATGTTCATGGTGTGGAAGTTTGTCGAGGGGCACCTAGTGTCTCCCACCTGTTCTTGGCCGATGATTCATTCATTTTTTTCAAGGCGGAAGTGGAGGGTATCCAGGCTGTGAAGAATATTCTACAGGCATACGAGGCCTCCTCTGGACAACAAGTAAACTACCAGAAAAGTTGTATTTCTTTTAGTAAAAATGTGGAGTTGGATTTCCAGGAGGAGTTAGCAGGTTTACTAGGTGTTACTAGGGTAGACAAACATGATAAGTACCTTGGTTTGCCTACGGAGTTGAGTTATTCCAAGGAAGAGGCTTTCTCCTTTATGAATGAGAAGGTACGATCTAGAACACAAGGTTGGTGTGAGAAAACTCTTTTGGTGGCTAGTAAAGAAGTTTGATTAAAGCTGTGGCACAAGCAATCCCCTCGTATGTTATGAGCTACTTTGAACTTCCAAAGACTGTGTTCTGAGATGCACCGTTTAATGGCACAATTCTGGTAGGGTGGATTTGATGAGGTCAGGAAATTACATTAGGTCTCT
Source organism: Rosa chinensis (assembly GCF_002994745.2). Lineage (NCBI taxonomy): Eukaryota > Viridiplantae > Streptophyta > Magnoliopsida > Rosales > Rosaceae > Rosa > Rosa chinensis. The sequence goes on along the minus strand of NC_037090.1, from coordinate 24,456,616 downwards.
TGGGACAAGTTGTGTCGCCCTAAAGGGAAGGTGGTATGGGTTTCCGGGATATGCGCTCCTTCAATCTTGCTCTCTTAGCTAAGCAAGGGTGAAGGTTGCTAAAGGCAAAATATTTCCCACACCGTTCATTTTTGGAGGCTGATTTGAAAAAGGGGGCTTCATATCACTATGGCATGATTCTTGGATCTTCATCCCTTACTCGTTCCGACCTTTTTCGCCTATAATGGAGGGGACAGAGGAGTGGAAGGTAGCGGATGTAATTGATGATGTAAGGAATGGCTCACTGATGTGTTAGAAGAGTTGTTTTCTAATTGGGAGGTTGAGAAGATTGCTTCAATTCCGTTGAGCATTTGACTTGTGGAGGATTGATTTGTCTAGCACTTTGATAATAAAGGTGTATACTCGGTGAAAAGTGGGTATCATGTGCACTGATGTCGGAACAAAGTGCCTCGACGTCGATGGTGGAAGTTGGAGGTCCTCTACGGAAGTATTGGAACAAGATTTGGGCAGCCAAAGTTCCTGCTAATGTCAGAATGTTGGTTTGGCGTCTTGTGCATGGGATTGTCCCAACCAGGTCAGCTCTTATTTTACGTCATGTCCATATTATGGATGTTGCATGTGTGTTTTGTAAATCTACCAATGAAACGAGTTTGCATGTTTTTAAAGAATGTGCTTTTCTCCAAAGCTTTTGGAGACTATGCCCACTTGGTTTGAATTCAAGGGAACATGCAGCTTGTGGTATGAAGGAGTGGATCTTTGACATGATTGATATACCAAGCAATGACCAGCTTGACTTGTTCTTTATGGCTCTTTGGTCTGTGTGGATAGAGAGAAACAAGATAGTTTGGAATGATGGGAGTTGTCAGCCTATGTACATGATTCAGTGGTGTATGAGAAGCCTGGAAGAGTTCCAGAAATATCACCCTAAAGCAACGAATAAGAAGAAAAGACGGGTGACTAAATGGCAATGTCCACCTAAAGGTAGGCTGAAGATTAACATAGATGGGGCTTACAAAGCTGACACAAATGTTGGAGGCATTGGAGTGATAGTCAGAGATGATTTGGGCATAGGTATTGCCGCTATTGCAAGGCCTTTTCAGCGTGCTCACTCGATGATTAATATGGAGGCTGAGGCATGTAGAGCAGGCCTTCTTCTTAGTATACACCAAGGTTGGACGAATGTAGTTATCGAGAGCGACTCTGCCCTTCTAATTACTGCACTCCAGAGTAGGGAGGTTAATTTCTCGGAGACATGGTTCTAAAAAACGGCCTAAGCGGCGCCTAGGCGCTAGGCGTTGGGTCATCGTTCCGACTTTGGCCTAGGCGATTGTGTTAGGCATGGGGCTTCTCGGCGGTCGCCTAGGCGGTCTAGGCGGGAGGCTAGGCGCTCTAGGCAGAGCACTAGGCGCTGCTCCTCAAGCTCTGCAATATCGACTTGTTGTCGTGAAACTTGGCCAGAAAATGGATGGGTTAAGAAGAGATCGGGTCGGGGTCTGAATCTCCTCGATGAATCCGCCACTGCAATCGGAGAAAAAGATCGAGTCTTGGCCCGATACCTGACCCAAATCATTCTACTGCATGTGTAGCACCAGTAGGAGGCGTCCATGGAAGCCATCTGAGATGAGCTAATCCCTAATTTCACAAAGGGGGCCAAATTTGGCGAAGAGGCAAAAGAGCAAAAGGCTCTTGCTTTATGGAGGAATTGAATCTGGTAAAGCTAAATTAGAGGTTAGAAATCAAGAATGAATTGGGATTGAATGGGGTTGAGCTTTGTGAGCTTTTGAACTGTAGTGAAGCCAAAGAGAGATGAGAGAGAGACGAGAGAGAAAAAGTAGAAGAGAAGCAGAGTGATGATTTAGAATTGATTGTTAACGAATTATCAATGAATTGGTTATTATTTATTAAAAATCAATACTGTTTTTTGTTAGCTCAATATTAATCAATGAAATAAAATTGATTGCTAATAAATAATTAATAAACTATGATATTTTATTATATAATTGTATATTATAGAAATAAAAAAAAAAAAAACCGCCTCGCCTAGGCCCCAGACCACCGCCTAGCGTTTTTTAGAACCTTGCTCAGAGGTAAGTCGAGTTTTGATGATTGTAAAGATTATTTGTCTACTTTTCAATCTGTAGAGATTAGACATATTTTCCGTGAAGTAAATTGTATTACACATAGGCTTGCACACCTTGCTAGTTATATGTTTATTAATGATGTTTAGCTAGATGAGACTCTTGATATTATTCAGGATGTTCTCTATGATGATTACTGTAATTGTTCTATTGTACCACGGGGTTTAGGTGTTATGTCCCCTCCCCCCTCCCCCCCCGGTTGCAAAATTCTTCTATTAATATAATAAATGGAATCGGGTGTGGGGCTGAGTCTCCCAGCTAGGTTAGGTTCCAAACTCCTTTAAAAAAAAATGTTTCTCGATGAAGCTTGAGATTGTAATGTTACTGTTATGCAATTTCTCAATTCAATTCCCCTAACATTTATTTTATTTTATATAGATGGGTCTAATATGTTATATTCCATTTTTTTTGTCTTTTTATTTTTTATTTTTATCAACAGATAGGTGTAATGATTCATGGATTATATTGCTCAAGGCATTATTCTCCTCCTTTTTCTTTAAACATGCAAGGTTATTCTCCATCTGAGGAAGATTTTCTTCCATACAAAAAGAAGGTACATTTTCTTACCTGAATTTCTATTATTATTTTTTGTTTGAACGACATTTGGAATAAAGATTAATTGGGAGGTTCATCCTCAGCACTTATTTAATTCAATAAGTTGCAATTAACTGCAGACATAATATGATCTCCAATTGTTGGTACTGCATATAGCCCAATCTCCAATTGATTATTTAATTCAAATCTTTAAAGTTCAAATGTCTCAAGGAAATCATGAAAAGAGAGGGAGTAAGAGAAGGAGAAATGAACTTTGGTAAGTTAGGATGGCTTTTAATTAATTCATTAATTCATTTGAGAACAAAGGCAAGAGTTTTAGCACTTTTTCATGCTCCTGTCAGGAAGGGTGAAGGCGTGAAGCAAGAGTGGATGCAAGACAGCGAAGCATCAGTGGATGCTCAAATACTAATTAATGGTCTAGGTTTAATCTTATCTTTTTTTTTTTTTTTTTAAAGGAGAAGCATAAAATTGTATTATTTCCATATCATCACTATCTTAGAACCAAAATTGATGACATAGCAGGTGCCACGTCATTTGGTAATGAGTTTTGGTATAATTTTTTGGAATCTCAAGCATTTTCCTCTAGGAGTGAAAAAGAAAAAAAATTTGATCGTATAAGAAAGGCGTATAATACGGTATTATGCGCGTGTAAAGCATCAAGTGTTGAGTGAAGCCAACAGAAACAAACAAAGAGGAAAAAGTGTGGAGGGCTAATTAGGTAATTGAAGCATTACCACGTGGCAGCGGGTGGCGTAAAATGCAACGAGCGTCCTATATACCCACTCGCTCCTTAGTTCACGCGCCCCCCTCTCATTTTTTTTTGTCTCCGTCCGCTCTCGCCCTCTCTCTGCTTTAAGCGCGAGATCAGAGAGTGAGGACCGGAAGGTTGGCCCTAAATCCGAGTACCACTTATCCCAATCCATTCGATTTCCGAAGCAGAGAGAGAGAGAGAGACGAGGAGCAATATGGGCGTGAATTCGGCATCCTCCGATTCCGGCAACGATCTCAACGAGCAGATCGAGCAGCTCATGCAGTGCAAGCCACTCTCCGAGCAACAGGTTTTTTTTGTACATTCTTCATTTTCTTCGATTTTGCGGATGAATATGTGGAGGTTTTGGATTTGAGAAAGTCGGATTTAGGGGTTTGGATTGGGGAGAAAAGAAGATAAGAAATGAGTGGATTTATTCGAATTTTTTTTATTTTATTTTTTATTGGTTTACTTGGCGGGTAATTTTTTATTGATATAGCAAAATGGGAGATTTTCTGTGTGTATATATATTTTTGTGTATTTTAATTATGGAATTCAGGTGCTGTGTGGCGGGATTTGGAATCCAATGCTTTCAAATGGAAAATCTTTGACTTTGTGTCAAATTTTTGTGGGGATTTTTATTCGCCTACAAATTATTGGGAGAAGTAGAGGCATCTTATGAGCTTTATTTAGTTGTGAACGCTAGTTCTGGATGCGGAAATGTGGAGAAAAACCAAAAGATGCGTTTTTATTTTTTTAATTTTTTTTTAATGTGGGTGATAATGATATTGGTAACGACTTTAAGTAGGTATCTTTGATGTGAAAGTTTTATTTTTTTTGCCGAAATTCGTTTAGGATACCGGTTGATTTTGTCTCGTTTTTAAAGCTTAGGCATTTTGAATGCTCGTAGTTCTCTACTATATATCCCAGAAACGGTTTGTTTCTGCACTTTCCAAAGACATTATCCAACCCTAGTAGTATTCTCAACTTGCCTTTTCCTCATTCTTCCTGGTAATAAAATTAGTACATGTAAAAGTTCATCTTTTCTTTGTTGTAGGTGAGAGTGCTATGCGAGAAGGCAAAGGAAATCTTAATGGAAGAAAGCAATGTCCAGGTGCATCTTTTTGTCTACTTACTGATTCTAATATTGGTATTATAGCATGCTTCACTAGTGTCAAGGTCTTCTTTCACTCTTTAATTAGGAATCAAATATGAATTTTGAATTCTGGACGTGGTTTATTGGGAGTGCATCGCAAAGTGCTGGAACCAACTTGAAGTTGTTGAGGCTTTATTCTATTCTCTGCTTTTCTTAAAGACTGCATTTGGTCAGTTTAGAAGGTACCACAACGTGGTAGTTATTGACTACTAAGCTGGATTGGTGGGAGTTGAACTCCTTGTATGCTACTTTATCTATAAACTCCTTGTCCACTATGCTGTATTATGTCTCTTTTCTTTTAATCAATACTTGTCTTATTGTTTTAAAACATCTAATTACTAATAAGCAGAATACTGATAATATTATATTTTCGTCGGAACCATTTACTCTGCTTTGGAGGCTGACAAGTCACAAGTCCTAGCTTTATCTTTAGGAAGCTTTAATGAATTATTATTACTAATAATATTGTGTCTAGTCTTTTGGGCACAGAAGTCAAAACTTTATTTGTTGGAAGCTTTTTTTTCCCTTCCTGCGTCCATAATACTTGCTTGTACCATTATCCACTATCATTGCTGTTTCACTCTTATTACAATCTACTTTTCAATTCGGATCTTTGAACTTGTCGTGGGAGGTACTAATTTTCTATATCATGTAATACAGCCTGTGAAAAGCCCGGTGACAATTTGTGGCGATATTCATGGGCAGTTTCACGACCTTGCGGAGCTCTTTCGAATTGGAGGGAAGGTATCAGTTCTCACTATGACCACTGTATTCAACCCTTATGTCTCAGCTGATGGAATGCTTTCAATTAAAAGTTGAAAACTTGAGATTGCAATGAACATTGGAGTGAAGCTGGGCATTTGTAGAGTAAATAGTCTATAGCCAGGAAACTGCTCATTTAATTCAATTGCACTGGCCCTTTTTAACTATATTGCTTGTTATGCATAAGCACCTGGGCCTAATCTGTATTATAAATGTGGTATGCAAATTTGTGTGTGCTCACATCATTCTTTTTTTGTCCCACTTGTTGTTTAGATAGTCTAATAACTGTATTTCATTGCAACTCCTATAATTTTATTAACTTTTGTTTGTTTTCATCTTGCATCTTAATATTCCAAGTACAATAATTGCATATCCAATTGAAGCTAGCTCACCATATATCTTGTTCATAAGTTTTTAAATGAATGATCTTCATTCAAATTCTCATCAAGGTTAATGTCATATCATTTTCATTGACAGTGCCCCGATACCAATTACTTATTTATGGGAGATTATGTGGACCGTGGCTATTATTCGGTTGAAACTGTAACGGTACGTACCAATCAGTTATTTGGATTTTTCTTTGGGTTCTGAAATCGGTCATTGTACAAGTTCTATAATTGTTAGTATCTTAAGTGCTGCGGTCAAGTTGTGTTTCTGTTTGGCAGCTGACAAGTATAGTGATAGGTAGTCGTTGGCAATAAAGATATGTACCATCGACGCTCTGTTTTTCAAGACGATGGGCACTGTTTCTGTGTCTGAATGGGCTAATTAGGCTGTTTTACTTTCTTCTAAGTTTCAAAACGGTACTAAATGCGGTAATACTATTGGCTAAAAGCCCAGGTGTAGAATTTGAAAATCACTAAGTAGATGACTCTAATTTATATAATTATTTTTCATGTGATTGCTTTTTATATTAAATAGAGCACTACTCTCTCTCTCTCTTCTGCCCCCCAGTTAAATTTCCTTGTAATTGGATGTCTAACCATTTAGGGTGGCAAGGCTTGGAATTTAGACTAGCCTAGGTTTCAAACCCTTAAAAATGCATCTCATCAGAAGCATGTTAGCAATTATTAATGCTTTAAATTATATTGGTGGAACTGATTAATTCATTTCTCCAGCTTCTAGTGGCCCTGAAAGTGCGTTATCATCAGCGCATCACTATTCTTAGAGGAAACCATGAAAGTCGTCAGGTATTTTACCTTTCTTTCAGTAGCTGTAAGTGTTGCATTCCTTCTTTTGTTAGAAATGTTATAAAGACTATTGAAAGGGATATCTTGATCAAACTTTTAACTGTTTGGTCCAGTGATGGTTGTATGGCAAGACAACAAAATTTTGGGGGTGATTTTCACACTTCATCTTCCACATTTTACACACTCGCTTCTCTATATACCAAATGGTTTTTACCTGTCCTTGAAGATGAAGTGCAAGTGTTATAAATTGGTGAAAAGGGGAGTGTCAAAAACATTCACCTAATGATTTACTTCCCATTTATAATTTTGGAACTTTGATAAGGAGATTTTCCTTTTATAATTCGGGAACCTTTATCTTGAGACAATATGGTCTGTGTGAAGTATGAATTGTTCATAGCTTTATAGTTGTTTACTGTTTTTTTGGCAGATTACTCAGGTTTATGGGTTTTATGATGAATGTCTTCGCAAGTGAGTATTCTGACTTGGCCTGGTTGCATGGTGTCTTGATATAATTAGACATGAACAGATTTCTTACATTTGAGTATTTATATGCCTCCTTTATTATTAATCCATACTCTTGCCAGATTTGAATTCTATTTCCTAAATGTATTTAAATATTTAGTTCTGATTTTTAGAGAAGCATAAAGTATAACATTAAAGGTTGCTCACACCACCATGCACACTGTGTCCCTTGACTTTTTACGTCCTTAAGCATCCTCATAGACTTGGGTATGAATAGCGTATTACTCGAGATCCTAGTTAAGACATGGAGAGTTTTTCTCAATGGAAATACGGAGGTGCAACTTACAGCCTATGGATGTGTTCATGTCAATGTTATAATCTATGGATTCTTATGAAATATTAGTAGAAAGCATGGGGTTGTTATACTCATGGTGAAAAAAAAACATAACAAATATTAATAATCAACAAATAACTGGTTAGATCACTTAAAAAAAAAAAGGGGTGGGGAGGATGAGACTGAGGAAATATTGGATTCATGATTATTCAAGTTTAAAATAAACTGCACTAGTTACTTGCCAAAGTCTCTTGGACTCAATACCTCAGGTTTAGTTGTTAATTCCCTTTTGAGTTTGAATACTTCATTTGCCTGTGCCCTTCAGAAAATATAATCAGAGTACCTGAAACCAATAGAAGGCATATTATATTGCCACGTCGTATAGGTCCATCAGTAGAAAATATTACGATCAAAGTTGATGAAGCCTTCTTGTCCTGCTTAGTTACTGTAATTCATGCATCAAGTACCAATTGACCTGCAAATTCAAACATTTTGCGAAAACTTACCTTTTATTGATTGAGCTATATATATAGAGATATATATATGTTCTTGAGAATGTATCCATCATAATCACAATTTAGAATGAAGCACTATTAGAGGAACTGCTTCTTACAATTTGATAGGAGCAATTTAGATTGCAAAACATTACCATATAAAGCTTTTAATGTGTTCAACAATGACTTAGAATGTGCTGAAAATCCTATCATCTAGAGTTTGCTGTGACATGAGACACTTGATCCGTAAGAACATGATTATATTCAAGAGAACGCTACTGTTGGACTTTAACTATTGTATCATTCTCCTGAGGCTTGTTATTTGTTTGTCATATGTTCAGTTTGTTTGGGCTTTTGGATATATTAAACTCTTTATGTAGTGATTTGCCACACTTGCATGTAAAAGGTTATATATGCTTCTAGCTTCTCTGGTAAGTAAAGGATAGTGGACTGATAATTTAATGACAGGTATGGGAACGCCAGTGTATGGAAGACCTTCACCGACCTTTTTGACTACTTTCCACTGACAGCATTGGTTAGTAATAATTTCTACACAGTTGCAAGTAAATGACTGCAATACTAGTATTGTGGATACAACTGGAATATGAAATTAAGATAATTTATATGGGGACTTATTCATGTTAAAAAGTTCACTTCTCAAAAAAAGAAAGAAAAAGAAAATGTTAAGAATCTCATGTAGTTGGAGAGGAATGATTGTTGTATATTTATTTTTAGAATCGTTAGCTTATTGTTGATACTCATGTGCTTATATTTAGGTTGAGTCAGAGATATTTTGTCTGCATGGTGGATTATCACCTTCAATCGAAAACCTTGATAACATAAGGAATTTTGATCGTGTTCAAGAGGTTCCGCATGAAGGGCCCATGTGTGATCTGTTATGGTCTGACCCAGATGACCGATGTGGTTGGGGTATTTCACCTCGCGGTGCAGGATATACCTTTGGCCAGGTAACTTCAAGTATATGATTGACTTTATTAGCATTTTTGAAGATGTTGAATTTCTACAATTCTAATGGCCACCTTTACATGTAATGCTATGATGTCTGCCTTATTGATGTGTAGTTGATCAAATGTTCACATTCTTTTCTGCAGGATATATCTGAACAATTCAATCATACAAATAGTTTAAAGTTGATTGCAAGAGCTCATCAATTGGTTATGGATGGATTCAACTGGGCCCATGTAATTCTTGTTTTAAAATTTGGGATATTTCATTGTCTTGGTTAATTAGTACATAGGATAAGGTCTATTGAATAAAACTATTTTGTACAGGATTTGGTCGATTGAATAAAACTGTTTTGTTTGGACAGGAACAAAAGGTGGTTACCATATTCAGTGCACCTAATTATTGCTATCGCTGTGGGAACATGGCGTCTGTTTTAGAAGTTGATGACTGCAGGGGCCATACTTTCATCCAGGTGTCTCTCTCTCTCTCACACATCCATTTTTAAGTTATCTGATGTAGTGAGATCAATTTGAGCATGCATGAATGACAAGGTCATGTCTGTGCAGTTTGAGCCTGCTCCTAGGAGAGGGGAACCGGATGTCACTCGTAGAACACCTGATTACTTTTTATGAAGCAGCTGCGATGGTGTCATTTATTTCGTAGCTCTACCACTTTCTGATGCATGGTTGCATATTGTTTTTGCACAAGATGACCGTTGGTTTTAAAATCTAAACCCTTCTTGGCTGGTTATAGCAATATTCCAAAAGGATGTAAAATACAAAGGTAAGATGTCTGCTGATTGTCTTAGACCTGAACCTTGCTGGATTTCCCATCAAATAGTTTGCCTAGTTGTTGACACACTGTCAGATTGTATTCTATCCAGCAAAATATGTGGATATTCCTTCTTATTGTTTGTTTTCATTTTTATTTTATTTTTGTAATTTTACCTTGTATGTTTTGTTACCCTTCCCAGTTTGGGCTCTCAAGAATGCTTGGACTTAATTATTAGTGGATAATTTCCTTTTTATTCGATTACTTCATAGATACTGATTCACATGATGGTTGATGGTTTTCTTATTCGAGTAGATATATCATGAGTGACATTGTGGTTTCCTTTCTTTTCTTTTTTTTCTCTCTTTTAGGTTTTTCGTGCTTGTTTATGATCTTTCCCCAATTGTGAAAGCCTGAGATATTATTGCTACTAGTCTAGGTTGGGATGGCAATATCCATCTATGTATGCAATGCTCAAAATTAGGTCCTTTGAAATGCTCTTTGAATGTACTAGATCCCAAACCTGGATTTTAATTCCCCAACCTCCATGCCCTACTGTCCTTACTTTCTATTATGGATTTGTTTGGATGGTGCGCTATTTGAAGCCACTGCCCATGTTCTAGTGTTTAGTGTTTAGACGCTTTCCCTTTTTAAGAATCCCATATGCTAGCATGTTACCTCCTATGAATTAGGAGCTCATTATTGTTGCACGGACATTTGAAGCAGACAGCTGTATCTTGTGTGGAAGGGGTGGCCTGCACTTCATTTGATATTCATAATTGGAGTGGATTGATGGGATGGCACCACATTTTGTCTTGTGCTTCAAGGTGTTGGCAATTAGTAATCAATCGTTTACACTCGAGGGGATTCTATTTCACTGTTGTAGCAATGTGATGGCGTGCACGTCAATATGATTTGTACAATAAAAGCAAACCAATCAATAATGCTATCATCCTAAGATTGCTAGGCATTGTCAGACTTTGAACTCCAGTCCCCACCATTACAAGCAAAGCTGCTTCAAGATACGCAATCCGTAAACATCAAAAGAAAAACATCAAAAGAAAATGAGGAAGAACGAGGGAAGAAATGCTTGCAACTCTGATAATAGTGGCTGTCAATTGAACATATTTTTTTTTCCCATGGAATAGGCAAAATTGGAATTCTTTTCATACTGCAACATATACAATTTACAAAATTGCATACCGTGGCACATTTCCATCAGAAATGTAGTTCATAGCGATCATAAGAATGAGCTATTACAGGCTTAGCTGAGAGAAAAGCGAAGGAACAAGATCTACCACTGACCATGCAAGGCCAGCATATTGAATGAATCTTATACCAGTATCGACATCAAATGAGCCTTGGCTGGAGAAAAGGTACAGCTTCTGGAGATAACCTGACTGCTTCGACCCATCTGATTTTTTCCCGTTGCTTAATCCATTTAGCATAGGAATGTATGTAGTTGATTTTATTGGGATGCCCAAGGTATTGGCTACCACAGGAAGAATCCATTTAGCAAGAGCTTTACTACAGAACTTCACAATAAGTATTGTTGGTATCCCAACCAGCATTCTTCCCATAAAGCAAGGGATTGTTAATTGTGATGTAAATATACGTGGAACAGCTTCATGGTGAAACTGGTGGTATGTTTGCTGGACCCCAGATACCTGGATAGAATTGCACATAATATGAGAAATCAAACTTAAACGGCGAGATTTTGCATAATTTTGAGAACCAATTCCTTTTTTTTTTTTTGCCAATAACCAATTCCTATTTCTAGTATTGTTAATCCAACATTTGAAAATTGAATATCAACATGATATATATAAATATATATGTATCTTTGTATATGAATCAGCAATATGCAAGGCTTAAAATAAAGAATTGCAAATGGTAAAATGCCAGAAATGGGTGGGATGTTAAAAGCATAAGAGCTTACAATGCCTAATGCAACACCATTGAACGCTGTGTGGTACTCAAAACTTGGGGTTGGAAACTCCGGAGTTGGATAAGCAAAGAGCAATATGAAGCTTAGGGCAGCCCAAAAGCTTGTAACTGCAATACAAACAGTGTGCATTAATAAGAATGGAGACAATTGCAATTCTAAGAGGTTACATTAGAACCAATTGTATCAATCTCACAGGAGTTCTACAAAATTCATGATCCAGCATTCTGATTTAGCTCGAACCAGATTCAGTATACTGGTCTGATAGTGCAACTTTGGACATAACAAATCAATCCAACTAATGACTTCAAACTCCCCCATGTCCTGGTTTCTAAACTGTGGCAGAGTGGCTCTCCTTTGTTAGATAGAATAATGTCTCATTCTGTTTCTGACAAGATATGAAAGCATTTCTAGAAACTTCTTGGATTCACATATTTCATGCGAACTCTTCTTCCCTATCAGATTTACATGCCTGTCTTAATCTTGCAAAGGATAGTCATAGCTTTCTAGGATTCTCAGCTGTTAGTGACATATTTCCATATTCCACTTCATGACATAAAAAAGGGCAGGTGGCATGCATGTCTTCCAATTTGTGTAGTCACCACTTTTGGCTGCCATCCGACAGTGTTTTAGCTGTTTTAGCTTGATTTTGAATTATTCAGTTCTTCCAAATTTAGGTCCTTTTGCATTTTAGGTTGTTTCAGTCAAGCTATCAAGAGCATATATATAATAGTAATTAAATGACTAGGATTGTGCCATACCATTTTGTCCTGAGACTACAAAACTGTCGACATATTCATGAACAGTAAGCCAGAAGGAAAGGATCAGCAAACCAACAGCAAGCCCACCAATAATATCAACAGGACTGTGCATGCCGAGATAAACTCTTCCTATTAAGGGAAAATGAGTTCAGTTTTGGTTTAAGATAAAGTAATTAAAGAAGCTGCCAGAAACTAGTAAAGGGATGATAAACTTACCCAAACCAATGAGACCCACAAGCAAGCAAACAAGAGCAAATCCAGCAAATTTCACATACACATCTTCATTCTGAGCATAAGATAGGATGTAATGCAAAAGGTATCTGCAACCCACCACCCATGAGCAAATGTTTAGTATATACATCACAGTAAAGTAACTCATATGGCAATCGCTCAAATTTGTATACATGCATCGATAATTTATCTCCAAAACAAGCTATTTTCCAGACTCACTCAGAAAATATACCCAAAACTTTCATGAGCAAGCAGCAGCCAACATATATTGTCGAACGGAATTTGAATACTTGTATCAATAAGTATGCCTAAAGCTTTCTATAATGCGCTGCTTAGTTTTGTAGTTGAATTTATATGACAAGATAAAAAGTACACACCCAGACAAGCAAACTGTGTTTAGAGTGTGAGAAGATGGCAATCCATATTCCAATGCATTATCCTCCTCATCACTTGTAGCTGTTATTCTCCTAACAGGAGGGCAACTCGGTCTAGGAGCTGATACCACATCCTACCAAGACACAAGAGCCGAAAATAAGTATCTTGATACCTGAATCATTTAACCAAACAGCAAGAAGGGAGTTGACTACCTTTATACAGTTCCCCAAGTAATCACAGAAAGCCATCAGCAGGGTCATTTGCCTTGCCAATTTGCCATGCCCACTCTACAACACACAAAAATTCCCACAATGCTTAAATGATGTAATAAACATAAACCCAAAACCAACATAACAGCAATCACAACAATAAAAAATGAGCATTAAAGACAGAACAGAAGCATACCCAGAAAAGCAAAGGAAGAAAAGCAGTGTAAAAGGGCACAGAGACAACACAGGACAAAGCAGAGAAGAAAGCATCCAAGAACACATGCTGGTAATTCTGCAACAAAAAACCCAAAACCTCCAAATGAGATAGAAAGTCAAAAAGAATTTACAAAAACAAAGAATGATCATCTGGGTCGTCTTGTTCTGAATGGTATGAAACCTGGATCTGGAGGATGAGGGGCGTGCCTGTGATGACATGGTGGGCCACCCAGGGTTGCACCAAAGATCGAAGCTTTGGGGTCAGATTGAGATAAGAAGACATTAGAATCCATGTGAGAATCCCACAGAGTGTTGCCCCCTGCCACACTGCTGCGCTCTCCATTCTCTTCTCCTCTATGTTTCTTGTAACCTCTCAGATTCAGAGAGACGAAGACGAAGAAGAAGAAGAAGAACAAGAACAAGGAGACCCAAGAGAACAGAGAAGAAACACAACAAGTAGGGGCAAGGACTCGAGACTTTTGTCCCCTAAAGATTTTTTTTTGTTTTTCAATGATACTTTTCTTTTCTTTTTTTTGATGGAGAAACTTGTCACTGTTGTGACAATTCAATGATGCCAAGTTTCGGCGAAGACAGTTGGAACTCGGATTTTGACCGGGGAAGAAATAGCTGCCACAAGAAAGAACATTCTATGCCTCTAAAATAAGAAAAACAATTAATAAAGTAAAAAAATTGAAAAACATTCTTTTGGCCAATAAGGTCAAAATTTTATTGTTTATTTATTCTTTTAGCCATCAAACTTTCAAGTTTAGTCCCACTGTTAACAAAATACCAACATCTGAATCATTCTATCATACTATGTGCTTGTTTAGCACCACTATTTACATTGGTCTCTCACCAAATTACTTTTTAAGTTTGAGTACAAAACTACTGGAAATGATCTGAATATTTTAGTGCCATCTAACAGAGTTGGATTCAGAGGCTTCCAATTGAGATTTTGCATATCGAATTGTGTAGAAGATTTCAGCATTTGGCCGTCTGAAAAATGGAACAAAATGTCTTCTCTCTTCGAAATATTCAAAAATAAGAGAAGGTTGATATATCAAATTAGTAGGTATGAATAGAACCATCGTATTTTACTTAGAAGTTATTTTCATGAAAGATTATAAAAACCCTAGCAAGTGTACATCAACCCTCATTGCGGTAATAACATTTAGTCTTGATATATAGTAGAGGTCATGACATAAATTGTTCATGTGAAAAAGAACTTATCTTATTGTAACCAATAAATGAGCCTAAAAATAACTAAATTACTTTTTATCTCCTAACAAGTGAATGTAACTTTGAAACTCTATCGGACACTAGTGATATGATCGCCGAAGACCGAAATTATCCATTACTAGACTTGGGAATCAAGTTCTAGTAAATAGGCTTAAACAGGACTAGAGAGCTATCCAATTATCCGAAGAGAGAATTAAAAGTCCTCTAACCTCAAATTTGCAACCCTAAGAAGCGGTGAAGGTGGCAAGAAATTTTCCCTTCTAGTCCTATAAACAAAAAAATCCAAACCGATGCCCATCCCTACCGATCTAGGCAGCCCTTGAAATCTAAGATCGAAGGCTGACGCCTGGCAACTCCAACCTACATCTGACTCCCACACATATGACTTCTTCTCCATTGCTGACCTACAACAAGATGCCTCTGCTACAGTAAACTACTTAGTATAAAGATGCATTTCAAGTGACAACCAACACTGCATCTCATTAATGAAATACACTAATGGAAACAAAATATTACCATTGTAACTATTCTTCACCTCACCAGTGTTTTCAAAAGCGTTTCTAGGGAGCGCTTACGGCGCGCTTTGATGTGAGATGGAAGAAATTTGCCTCAAATGGCCAAGAAATGTTCTTTGTGAGAAAGGCAATTGTCTAAAGTCTGAGGCATTCATATTTTTTAATATTATTTTTGTTTTTATTTTTGAAACCTGAAGCATTGATTTTTAATGAATGGAAGAGTGGAGGCACTTAGATTGAAGTGTTAGGTTTGGTGCATATCCCTCCTAGCTTGGTGGAAATATTTTTGCATAGCATGAATGCATTGTATTGATCAAGGTTTTAAAAAACGCTAGGCGCTAGTCAGGTGGTGACCCGAGGACTAGTGCTTAGGGGCTTAGGCGGGAGCCTAGGCGGGGATTAGGCGGTTTTTATTTTTTTAATTTTTAAATTATTTTTATGACCTATAATAATATAAACAAAAATATTTAAAGTCTAAAATTAATTATAGATATAAAAATAGTCAAAATATAGAATAAATTAGGGTTTAGGGTAGCCTAGTCCCCGCCTAGTAGCCTAGTGCCTAAGGGCAACGCCTAGGCCAAAATCTGATCAATTACTTACCGCCGCCTAGGCCCTTTTTTAGAACATTGGTATTAATGGTTTGTGCATTCAAGGAGACA
This sequence comes from Rosa chinensis, assembly GCF_002994745.2. NCBI lineage: Eukaryota > Viridiplantae > Streptophyta > Magnoliopsida > Rosales > Rosaceae > Rosa > Rosa chinensis. The sequence goes on along the minus strand of NC_037090.1, from coordinate 24,440,887 downwards.
ACTTATGCATGAGAAATTGGTGCATAGTCAAGTGCATGCATTGAATATAAATGCATGGTCAAATTAATGCATTGGGAATAAATCCATGCATGGTTAAATTCATGATGGACCTTGTAGTCTTCCTGTGGAGTTAATGACCGTCTAGGCCGTTTTTTAGAACATTGGTATTAATGGTTTGTGCATTCAAGGAGACAACTTATGCATGGGAAATTGGTGCATAGTCAAGTGCATGCATTGAATATAAATGCATGGTCAAATTAATGCATTGGTTGGGAATTCTTGCAGATGACCCTTCCACTTTCTTTGACTCTTCGGACTTGGTTGGGTGTTCCCATCCATTCTCAACAACATTCCACATGTTTTCATCCTGAGAGTAGAGAAACGCTCTCATCATAATCTTCCATTGTGAATAGTCTTCACCGTCAAACAAAGGCGGGCAATTTATAGAACTAGAGGCCCTGTCACGTTCACGTTCCAACCTTGACCACGGATCAATTTAATAATTTTAGAACCCGCTCTGATGCCAAATGAAAATGCAAGGACAGAAAATGTTTTCTGGGAAATGGGGATTGCAGTATACGGATCAATCCCTACTGGGCAGAAATCAGAAATAACGAACCAAATTCCAGATTTTGATTACGCAGTGAAAACCTCAATTATGAGATTAAAAAAACACTGCGGGGCTCTTACTCTTGAGAACCCAAAATAATAATCATCTTATTCAAAAGGATATGTTCTTGTACAAACTTTTATAGCACTTGCTCGACTATAAGAATTAGACAAAAGCTAACTCTAAGTTTGTCTTCCTTCTAGAACTCCTTCACTTGAATGATCTTCAAATCTTGTTCTTCTTTCTTCACAGTCTCTCTACTGATCTCGAGAGAGTACTATGCATATGAAACTATGATCACAAACACTTATACATGGACCAAGTGTTTTAACTCTTTGTGAAGACACAAACTCAAACAAACATGCAAGACCCTATCACCAATTCTTGCGTTTCTAAATACACACTTTAGCCGAGTATAATTCTACAATCTATATTCAACCAGCGGCCACAACTCAAACAAACCAGAGACAACCCTAATTAGACTTCTATTAGGAAAGAGATTTTAATCTAAGATATCCACAAAATCCTAGAATACCTAGGACTTAAAAACTACCCTTTTATTTATCAGAGAAAATCTTTTAAGAATGTAATTCCATAAAACCCAAACCCAACTTCCTAAAAACTGACTCCACATAAAACTAACTGCAGATGCAAATGCATGTATACCTGATTCTCCGAGATCAGTAAATGGACTCTTTGTATGGGAATGCCAATACGACATGTACAAAAGTTGTACCTACACTTTGGAATTTCATTCATTAAATAATATTAGTTTCATCACTTCATGTAGTCCTAGACTAACTCGAGATCACACTGAGTTTTAGTCTGTCACTGCATGGAGCCAGGCTCAGCCAGCTTACCATTATAGGAGTAAATGTACCTTTGTAGCGATGCATTATCGTACCGTAGATGGAGCAATGGTAAACGAACCTGGGAAGGGAAATTGAATTTTCCAATGGAACCTGTTTCCCCTGGTCTACCTAGCTAGGACTGCTCCATTCTTTGAAAGATGGCAAGACCAAGGTTTTGCTGTAGGGTTGTCCATATCAAAACATACTTCTTTGACATTGAGAACTCTGATCTACCTTTCAAAACCCTAGCCTCCCCCAAGACACACTGGGAGAGGGTTATTAAAGTAATGCTTTTGATTGAAGTCGATCATGTTAACATGCAGCTGAATCCCATTTTTGCCATTATGCAAAGCAGAGATTTCTGTATCTCATTATCCTCAAACTTTGATGATTCTGAGTAGTCTTTTGCATCCAATAGCCACAAGTGAAGCACTCGAGTTTTTATTAAATTACAGAAACCATTGATTTTTACAGAACTGATGAGAAAATCCAAGACCATGGATCACAGAAGTTTCGTGAAATAAGTTACACCATCAAGGGAAAGGCAACATTTCACCTTTCCCTCATTTTTAGACTAAAAAAAAAGAAAAAAGAAAGAAAGAAGTATTGGCTTATTATTACAAATTAGTTGAAGGACTTTGAGGCTTTGAGCTGTCTAATGCGACAAGACATCACACCCCTCTGCCCTTCAAGACATGCCTTTTAAGACCTGGAATATGAACATTTGTTATATACTCTTTCCAATCTAAGCTTCCAACATCAAATCCAAACTTCTTCTTTTCTTCTTCAGACATGCTCTCCATTAGTCTCTCAGTGTTGCTGTTATCAAACCTGCATCAAGTGTTCAATTGAAATTATGCATTCAACAACCGTCTCACATATGCTTAGTCATAATCTAAATGAAGTCACAATGGGATTGTTGATGGCTACCATACCTTCCACCATAGAAAGTATAAGGCTCATAAATACTAGCCAAGTACTTTGCTTGCTCTACTGACTTTCTGCACATCGTCTCAAGTTTCTGAGACAGCTTCCCATTCGAGGAAGCCAAAGCTGTCAACCCGCTTCGTTGAGTGGCATCTCTCCAAATGTGAGCGGAGAAATCTTCCATGGAGCTGAAGAGCTTCATTGATGGAACGTTGATTGGCCTGCCTTTCGAGTCCATGCAGGGTGAGGAGTTGTAATGTTCATACAGCAGTCTAGCCAAATCTTGGAAGTCTAATGGGTTCACAACTGATGAAGTAATCTGGTAGACATTGATGTCTGGTTTCTGAGCCATTCCATGCTTTGCAATGGCAGCCAAAGTTGCGTTAACAACCATGTCAGCCGGAACCTGAGTATTCATGTCAAGAGATCAGATATATTCAGAGATTAAAAATGTGATTTTCTGGATTTTTTTTATTTTGATCCGAGTGTGATTTTCTGGATGATGAGCACTTTTTTGTATATATTAGTAGATAGAGATTAAATACCACATCAAGTACCCCATTAGGGTCTACTAGAAAACCTGTGAGCTGTCCTTTTCCATAGTATAAAACAATTGGATCCATCATCCTGAGAACATAGAGAGAATTGAATGTTTATTTCAAAGCTTAAGGAAAAGCAATTTCAGACTAAAGGCAACTACACTTTAAAGATCTACCTATTTCCTTCCATCCATCCAGGAAATGGCTCTTTGCAAGTGCTCTCGATGACACTAGGTCGGATTATGACTACTGGTACATCACCTCTCATATCATCAATCAGCATTTCTCCCATGGCCTTGGTGAACACATATGTATCTTGCCATCCATATTTTCTGGCCCTGATTATACGATAATCTTGTCATGTTAAAACAATAAATCAATGATCAATGTATTTCAGATCTCAATCTGGTTCATTCGTTCAAATCTCTTAGTCCTATCTTGTTATCTTTTTTTTTTTTTTTTTTTTTTTTTTGAGAATATATCTTGTTATCTTCTTGGAAACCAAGTAATTACAGAAAAAGTTTGAAAAAGTATAGAGGGCGAAACTCATTACCTTTCCAAACCCAGATCTTTTAGCTTTTGAGCTACCTCATTATCTTCATAAGCTCCCTTGGAGTTCATAGCCAACTTTATTTCATTTTCAACATCCAGTGGATTGAATCCTGGTGGGGTATTAGAGGTGGAATTCTCTCCTGTTATGCTTTCTCCTATATGAAATGGCTTTTCCATGATTCTCCCTTGTCTTTGTCCATTGACATATGCTGTACATTAGAGAAGGAAACAGATATTTAAAGTGATATATACCTCAATTTCATAAATATTGCCATAGAAGTCAATCTCTTACCTGTTGATACTTGCAGAAAGAGCTTAAGTCTCTTGCACTTCTTTGCAAAGGCCATAAGGTGGCAAGGTCCTTTTGTGTTTATATCTAAAGCTACATCATATCTTCAAAACATAATGGTACAAATCTATAACAATTAGAAATCACACAAACGTAGAGTAGAAATCAGAACTTTCAGAGGTAAAAGTTCATCACCTTTCATGAAATGTCGTGTTAGCTGCAGAATTTATAACAACATCAACTTCTTTAGCAATCAAAGCAGCTATATCGTCTCCTAGCCCAAGATCCAATTCACATACATTTCCAACCACCGGAACTAGCTTGCTCAACATGAAGGCTTGATAAGATTTTCCATAAGTTTGTCTAAGACCTTTGAAAAGCTCTGTGCTTATGATCTAAAGAACACCACCATACATCAAAACTCAGAGTAGGAGCTTGGAAATGGAATATTGATGAATGGTTAGAGAAGGATGGAAAAAAAAAATCAAGTTACAGAAAAATAAAATAAAAACATACTTCACTTTTTAGTCTTTCCATTGCAGCCTCCTTGTTTTTGGCCTTGATCAAGAGATATATCTTCCCCACATCAGGTGCGGTCCGTAAAATCTTCTCAATAAGAACTGGATATTTAGACAAACAGAAAAAAAAGGGCTTTTGCTGAATATATGTAGTTTTCATGGAGAAGCATAAACATGTGGCATAATGACCAAGATATATACATGCGCGTAAAGAATGAACCTTTTGCTAGAAACCCGGTTCCGCCAGTAATGAAGAACCCTTTTCCATTAAGAAACTTTACAATTCCAATACCGTCATGCATCTCCACAAAAGGCACCAAATCCTTGACTGAAAATTCGTTCTCCTTCTGGACCTTCTGATCATTTGGAGACAAAACAAGGCTTCCTGCATCCATTAGAGTTGCAGCAGAAGAAAACCACTAATCTTTTTGGCATTTCCACCTGATGATGCTCCTTGGCACACAGCCAAACTACTCTTTTTTCTCCTCAACAAGCACCAATCCCACTTTTCTGACAGTCTCGCAAGTTTATTTGGTGCATTAATCATTGAAGAGAAAGAGTTCAGCAATGAAGCTTCCATCACTGCCAAGGAAGAATGTGAAGCAATTAAGATCAGATCATGAAAGAGAAAAAGAAAAAAAAAAAGAGGTCAACAAACAAAGTATAAGTTGTTTGAAGTTAAAAATGCATGGTTGGCTTGAAACCTTAGCTAAACACTCCTCAACCAAAATGAAAAGGAAGCGAGTAAACTACCTAAACTCTAAAAGATTGAAGAGGGTTTGGTTTGGGTATAAACTTTGAAGAGAGGAAGATGGGAGTTAGGTGATTATATAGTGACATTATTTGGCAGAAGGGCAATCTTTTTGCCGACTCTTTCACACTATTTTACCGACGGCTAAGTTGGCGGGAACTCTCCTCACATCTCCACTGGGTTTGATAATTGATTAGTGTTCTTTGGGTGAGGTAGGTTTTCTATGCCTATCTATATATTCAACCCCAAAATGCAGGGGTAAAAAAGGGTGTGGGAGATCCAAGAAAGGGCTCAAATGCATACTATGCATATAGCTAATCGGTCAATGCATATGTAATTTATGTACTTATGCCTTCATATTGTATTAAAATATATAATTAAAACTCCCTCATCAACAACGAGCGTTTGTAGTCCAACGGTTAGGATAATTGCCTTCCAAGCAATAGACCCGGGTTCGACTCCCGGCAGACGCAATTTGTTTTGTTTTTTCTTTACTATATTTGCCTTTTGGTGTAATTTGATTTCGAATTCATAGTTCATAGATGTGCGTGCTAATTGACTGATTCCCACACGTACAATGTTTAGTGTTGTAAATGTGAAAATGTGATGATCGTGTTCAATCATACTGCTGCAAATTTCTTAGTTAACCCCACTGTTCAAACGATTCAGATGGCTGGCTGTTTGGCCTGTTTAGTTCCAGTCCTGAGAAGCACTGCTTTAGAGTCAAAACTTGTGATTCAAGGCATTAGCTAAAACTCGAGAACTGAACTCCGAAACAGACGTGTTTTCAAAACCCTTCTTGGCACCCAAACGACTTGCACATATGACAAGTCGCAGTGTCCAATTGTTGTGCAGGCATAGCATTTATGGGAAATCTTATCCCAGTAGACATTCCGACGTATTATATATATGTTTGTAACCAAAGTGCAATCAACACACTGCTATTGAGCCACAGCACTGTTCGGCACTTCCATACGCCAGTGGCATGCCTCAGTAAGTATTGCATATTTATAACTAAACCATATATATGACCATGGAACCTTCCTGCTTTGAGCGAAAAAGAATAGAAACACAATGTAAAAACAAAAGGATGACCGAGTGAGCAGCAATATCTAAAATCTAAATACATGAGTACAGTACAGCCTGCAAAACATTTATCATCACAACAATACATCTTATTTTTGTCTGAAGAAACTAAATATCTTAAGATCATTAATCACCAGACAAACACCGGGGACAATTGCACTGAAAACCAAACCCTTGTGACAGGAAACTCTGCCGAGCATCATGATCCATACTTGCATCAATATAGCAGATCCGGAGCTCTTCCCCTGATTAAAATAACGAATAATGTAATTAGATTTCTTTGGGTCCTATTTGGAATGTATACTGAAAAAGTTTTTGTCATTTGTTGACAATCATGTCAACCAAAGAAACAGCTTGGTTGAAATGTTAACAAGAACAATATTACTGGCTATACCTCCACTTGGATTCTTCCCACATTTTTGACCCATTACATAGAAAAAGTGTTATAAATCCATAATACTAGACAACTCTGTACCACTGTTCAAAAGAAAAGAAAAGAAAAGAAAAAGACAACTCTGTACCACATAGCCAGTCTGGTAGAATTACCCATCTCCTATCATGTAACTCTATCAACATAATGTGCACGCTTACTAACAATATGGTTATGGTAAAACCGTGGGCCTTACACATGTCTGAAACAACAAATTTGATGATCCTTTCTAAGGACTTCTCGTTGAATTTGAATCAAATGGACTCTTAGATGCGTGTTGAGGTCTGCCTTGTTTAAAAGAAATTGATAGCACTGGTGAATTAAGGGCAGGTAGGAAGTAATGGAAAAAGGATGTCTGCAGGAATGCAAAGGCTATTTCTGAAAGATGGCCTTGGATCCCAGGGGTGCCCATTTTAGCACAGACGAAGCATGACGAAAGCAATTAGCGAGCATTGAGACAAGGGGAAAGGTCACCAACAAATTAAAAAAAAAGGGTGGGGGGTGGGGGAACTAAAAATGCCATTATAAAAACTATTGTACGTTTGACAGACCTTCATCCACATCACGAAGGGCCTTCAATCTCGCATCTGCATTCTCTATCCATATAATGTGGCCATTTGGATCTGTAATAAAAAACCAGTTACTTCGAAATCAGATATAAGATTGGTGATATAAATCCACTTACCCGTCAGAAATCCATAGTTCCATTTTTCATAGAATCCAAACCAATTTATTCAATGTCTTATATCTTGTCTAAAACTAAATTTTATTTTAAACTTATACTTTTGTTATATAGAAGATGACTCTTTCCATCACTTTTGTGATAATTCATGATTAGCTGAATTACTTGTTGTGGTTGACTTCAATTGTATTTGTATGCCCTTACTATAAACAGAATATGCACTTCCATCAATAAAAAATGAACAAGGTAATAAAATTGTAACCAAAAGGATACAAAGCAGAGGACATGAACTTACCACAATCATGATTATAAAAGGATGGAAGCATATAAACAGCATTCCCAACAGCAGCTTCAGATTCTATAGAGGCTGCTAATGATGACAGGAGATCATCGTATCCCCCAGCCAACTCAATACGAAATGCAATGTTGCCTATCTATATATAATATATCCAACCCCAAAATGCAGGGGTAAAAAAGGGTGTGGGAGATCCAAGAAAGGGCTCAAATGTATACCATGCATATAGCTAGTTTTTGGAAATCGGTCAATGCATTTTGCTATATGTAATTTATGTATACTCCTTCATATTGTCAAGAAATAAATAATTAATACGCCTTCACCAACATCGAGCGTTTGTAGTCCAACGGTTAGGATAATTGCCTTCCAAGCAATAGACCCGGGTTCGACTCCCGGCAGACGCATTTTTTTTTTCCTTGCCCCACTGTTTAAACGATTCAGATGGCTGGCAGGCGTCCTTAGAAGCACTGCTTTAGAGTCAAAACTTGTGATTTAAGGCATTAGCTAAAACTCGCGAACTAAACTCCGAAACGGACGTGTTTTCAAAACCCTTCTTGGCATCCAAACGACTTGCACATATGACAAGGTCGCTGTGTCCCATTGTTGTCCAGGCATAGCATTTATGGGAAATGTTATCCCAGTAAACATTCCGACGTATTATATATATGTTTGTAACCAAAGATCAACACACTGCTATTTATATAATTGAGCAAGATCACGTTCACATGATTCAATATGACGAGAGTCTACTTTGGATTGAAGATTACCATGGCGTCGAACAGAAAGAGCAGGAGGTCAAGAGACTCAAAACCCATCACAAGTCCTTACAAAGCTGAAATGAAGAGGATTGTTAATTTGCTCTTTGCAGTCATATGCTTGTTAGGTATTCCTCACTTTTACTTTCGATCTTCTTTGCAAAGAAATTGACTTCCTTTGTACCCTTTTCTTATGCCATATATGCACGTTAAGGCTTGACTGGCCTTTTGACCAGTGTATTGTCTGCTAAGGTAGAAGTTCTATATCATCTTTTCACTACTTGGCCTGCTAGGGTATCCTTCATCTTGCTCTTAAGATAGTCTAGTTTGGCAATTGGCATAGAGAATGCATCAACCGTTTTGGTTCTGATTGCTTGGGCTCTGTGGTTAAGTTAATATTTTTTGAAGTTTGGCTTGATGATTATCTATCATGGAGTGGAAAAGAAGGTCAAAAGATTCATAACCCAACAGAAAGATGAAGAAGAATAGCTCTTTTTGTGCATCCAAGTGCAGTTTTGACTCCTCGTTCTCACTCTGGTCTCATGCCTTCAAAAATGACTTATTTGTTTAGTTTCTCCTTCAGGCTTGCGCTGGTTCATTGAACATGGACGACAATTGATTAGTTGGAAAGTTTTCTAAATATCCCCTCTATTTGTTAGAAAATCAGTCTGGGATTGATTTGATGCCTTTGTTAATGAGGTTACTAGCTAGAGCTTAGAGCCTTGGATGGTTGATGTGTGTAATGTAAAAGATGCTACGAGGCCATTTAGATGCAACGCAACAGCACTGTTCGGCACTTCCATACACCAGTGGCATGCCTCAGTAAGTATTGCATATTTATAACTTGACAATATATATATGACCATGGAGCCTTCCTGCTTTGAGCGAAAAAGAAGAGAGACACAATGTAAAAACTAAGGATGACCAAGAGTGAGCAACATCTAAAATCTAAATACATGAGTACATTATAGCCTGCAAAACATTTATCATTACAATGATACATCTCTTATTTTTGTCTGAAGAAACTAAACATCTTAAGATCATTAATCACCAGACAAGCACCGGGGACAATTGCACTGAAAACCAAACCCTTGTGACAGGAAACTCTGCCGAGCATCATGATCCATACTTGCATCAATATAGCAGATCCGGAGCTCTTCCCCTGAAAATAACGAATAATGTAATTAGATTTCTTTGGGTCCTATTTGGAATGTAACTTGAAAAAGTTTTTATCAGTTGTTGACAATCATGTCAACCAAAGAAACAGCTTTAGAAGATGGGTTGAAATGTAACAAGAACAACATTACTGGCTATACCTCCACTTGGATTCTTCCCACATTTTTGACCCAATAAATCCATAATACTAGACAACTCTGTACCACTGTTCAAAAAAAAGAAAAGAAAAAGACAACTCTGTACCACATAGCCAGTCTGGTAGAATTACCCATCTCCTATCATGTAACTCTATCAACATAATGTGCACGCTTACTAACAATATGGTTATAGTAAAACTGTGGGCCTTGTACTAAGACAAATGTCTGAAACAACAAATTGATGATCCTCTCTAAGGACTTCTTGTTGAATTTGAATCAAATGGACTCTTAGATGCGTGTTGAGGTCTGCCTTGTTTAAAAGAAATTGATAGCACTGGTGAATTAAGGGCAGGTAGGCAGTAATGGAAAAAGGATGTCTGCAGGAATCCAAAGGCTATTTCTGAAAGATGACATTGGATCCCAGGGGTGCCCATTTTAGCACAGACAAAGCATGACGAAAGCAATTAGCGAGCATTGAAACAAGGGGAAAGGTCACCAACAATTAAAAAAAAGGGTGGGGGGTGGGGGAACTAAAAACGCCATTATAAAAACTATTGTACGTTTGACAAACCTTCATCCACATCACGAAGGGCCTTCAATCTCCCATCTGCATTCTCTATCCATATAATGTGGGCATTTGGATCTGTAATAAAAAACCAGTTACTTCGAAATCAGATATGAGATTGGTGATATAAATCCACTTACCCGTCAGAAATCCATAGTTCCATTTTTCATAGAATCCAAACCAATTTATTCAATGTCTTATATCTTGTCTAAAACTAAATTTTATTTTAAACTTATACTTTTGTCATATACTTTTAAACTTGTACTAAATGGAACCAAAAATTCCATCACTTTTGTGATAATTCATGATTAGCTGAATTACTTGTTGTGGTCGACTTCAATTGTATTTCTATGCCCTTAGCTATAAACAGAATATGCACTTCCATCAATAAAAAATGAACAAGGTAATAAAATTGTAACCAAAAGGATATAAAGCAGAGGACATGAACTTACCACAATCATGATTATAAAAGGATGGAAGCATATAAACAGCATTCCCAACAGCAGCTTCAGATTCTATAGAGGCTGCTAATGATGACAGGAGATCATCGTATCCCCCAGCCAACTCAATACGAAATGCATTAATACGAATCCGGGAAAGTATGCCGATGTACCATTGTTTAGTCAAAACTTATAATGTCAAAGAAAATTATCCTCCAAAAATGCTGCTACCAAAGTACAAGGGAAAAATTAATTTTGGATAGTAAAATCAAATTTCTGTCAGTTGGAGGATACAGGACATCTGTTCATCCGTGATATTTGAGTTTATGTAGGCATTCCTTAGCAAGCCGTATCCCTCTTCCATCTGAAAATTGTCACCTTATTGCATAAACTGATTGTTATTTGTCTTCCTGATAATGTATGAACTGATTGACTGGATGAATACTGTATTTTATGAAGCATTGAAACCCTTTAGTTGACCTAATATAATGCAGCAGCCATAGGTTGGTTGGACAAGAAGTATCCTCTTTGGAAGCCTAAGACTAAGCCCAACCCTTTTTGGTCCAAAGGAAAATCGTCATGGTAGTATAAGGGTCTTGCCAGGTCAATTTTCAGTTTCATGAAGAATAATTATGAGCCTAGTGCTTTTAAGAGTCTATTAAACTCTTAGGGTGAGTACTCAAGGGTCTTGAGTGTGACTTTATGTCTAGTTAATAAGTATTGAAGAGTCTTATTATTAATAAGTCTTAATAGTCTTTTGGTTCTAGGAGTCTAAGGGTTGTGTTTGAAGCCCATAAATATGGCTATCTATTGTAAGGCCAAATCAGATTGGAATGAATTAAAATTAAATCTATTTCAAGGCTTGGTGCCTTGGTTTCTCTCTCCCCTTACCTCCCTCACTCTATTTCTCCCTTCTACAGCTAAGAACCCTCTGTTTCTTCTAAAATCATTCTGCTTTCTTAATCTCTCAACACTCCCAACCCACCCAAATCATACTCTCAGCTACTGTTGCTCTCTGCTGCATCCTAATCAGTTATAATCTATTATCTGTGCATTAATCAATTTCCTTTACTCCTTCCTGCTCTGATGAAAAATGCACTTCCTCAATTACTCATACAACTATTAATAAATGGAAATATGACTTGGCAGCAGCTTGAGAAAAGAAATAATAAATAAACAGTCAGAGAAATTACTAAAGTATAACCATAGACAAATGAACTATCAATGAAATTACATCCAAGCATTTAAGTTGATTTCAAAGTTAGTTCGTTCAATCGGTTACCATAAATCAAGTAACTTCTGATGTCATCTTTAAAAAATAAATCAGATAAGGTACTAACCTCAGAAATCATCTCTGGAGATAAGCTGGCAGGTTGGAGTATGTCAAGAAGGTTGGCAGGTGTAGCTCCTGACATAACCATACAAGCCAACCGCTTTACAAGTAGAGGATATTTCAAACGATTAGACCTTTAAAAGAGACAAATAGAAGTAATAAGAATAATAAACATATATTACCATTCACCAACCAAGTAATGGCATGCATCTCTCAGGACGAAGAGCAGGTAATAATATATGTGTATATATGGCAAGAACAACCATATACTTCAAGGGTAGTTTTCACATGCATTGGTATTTCTTTTTTATGAAAAAGGTTTAATCAAAGTAATTTGGGGATCAAGGACAAACATTGCGGCTAGCGGTTGTTGTTGTTTGTCTGTTCATTAAGCCTTGTTAACGGGTAAAAAAGTTTTACCCATTTAAGAATAACAGATACTGAAAGAAACAAGGAAATCCAATGACTTCCATTAGATCCCAAATGGCTTTAAAGTGAAGTAGGTTGATGGTGTTCCTAGAATGCTATACATACCATGATGAAAGAAAACAGCAAAACAGAAAAATTTGTGCACACACTACACGTAACATGAGTAATTTATGTATGAAATTGGGCATTATTCTGTTATAGATATAAAGAGTGTGTCTTGGCGCAATGGTATGGCATCACGGTGAGTTTGAGTTGAGTTATAGGTGCATTGCTGACAGCTTTGTGAATTGGTCAAAGCTTTGTGAAACTAAGCAATTTTATACCGGCAATAGTCGTCGTAAGCTGACCAATCTGCTGTCATCTCAATATCATGAAATCCCTACAAATCACGAAAGCACACACAAATTGTAAGTGAGCTCCGACTCAACGAAAGCCGAACTACGCAATTCTTTCAGAAGCAAAACATCAAACACTTGGTGGGCATTCCGCAAATATTTAATTACACATGGGTAACTAAGCAAAGGGCCACCTTAGCTTGTTGTCGACACTCCTCACTGCAATAGGAAACGCCATGGGGTTGAGGGGCGTCGGTGGTTTTGAGCTTTCGGAGGCAGAAGTAGCAGACCTTATGGAGGGCGGAGAGAGAAGGGTGAGACAGGATGGGTTTGGCGGTGTGTAAGAGCTCACCGGTCTCGATTTTCCGGGTCGCGAAGACGCCTCGCCCGGATGACTCGGTGAGCGCGACTCGGATCGGAGGTGGTCCGGGTCGACCCGGATTCGCATTTTCCGGTGCGGTGGAGAAGGTGGCTGCAGCGGAAGAGAGAAACGGCTCGTTTTGGGTATTCGATGTTAAGAAGCGCCAAGCCCAACGACTATAACGGACTGTGGCACGCGCCATGTTTGACTCACTCGCAGCTCTCCAAAGCTTAATATAGGCTTTTTCTAATTCATAAAAACAATATAATAATAACAACACACACAAAACTTGGTATCTTAACACGATACGAATCTGACACGATCCGATCCCATTGACAGCACTAATTTTTTTTTGGAAAACTTTGTTCATTTGACATAGCATCATATGAGATCATGAGATGTTTTTTTTTTTTAACTTTATCAAAAGGAACCCAAAGGCTTCCTAGGCCCAAGATAAACCATTCGGCGCATGTGAAATGCTCCAACTGTGCATTGCAGCACAGTGCCTGACCACTTTGACAGCTTCGGGATTTGAACCTAAGTTAGGGAGCACACTCAACTAGGCAATAACCATTAGACCACTTGCAGTGGTTGATCATGAGATGTTATTTGGAATTTAATTACTTGATCGATTCTCACTGTTTCATTATTTTTCATACAGAGACAAAATTTTGAAGTGGAAATGTCCTCCTCTAGGTTGGTTGAAGGTGAATATTGATGGAGCTTACAATCCTGTGTCTTGCAAGGCCGCTATTGGATTCTTGATTAGAGATTCTCAGGGGATGTTTTTGGGAGCAGTTGGGAAGATGGTGACTCGTGTTCAATCTGCTGAACATGTTGAACTCATTGCTTGTAGGGAGGCATTGGATTATGTGTTAGAACATGGGCTTTTTCCTATATTGTTGGAGACTGATTGTTTGGTGTTGAAACAACAATTGTGTCAAGAGGAGCTGCAGAATTCTTCGTATCTTGGAAGGTTATATGAGGATCTCAGACTAGATTTAGACGCAGGGCATCAAGTTCAGATTGTTCATGCTAGAAGGGAGGCTAATACAGCTGCACATATGCTGGCAGCGTTTGCTGCTGAGTCTGACCAAGTGTTCTTTTGGTCTAATACTCCATCATTTATTCAAGATGTAATTGATTCTGAAAAATGTACACCTTAATCTTTTTATCAGTTATCAATAAAGTTTAACACCATTCAACTAAAAAAAAAAAAAAAAGATTATGTTAGTATATTCATTATCAGTCTGAGACACGGCGATTTTCTTATGCGGTTTCTTAATGAAGCGCACAACAATATGTGATCGTTGTGCATAACTTGCATGGGAAATTTTGAAGCCACATAAAATGCATGCACTTTGGAGTTTCCCTGCTGCAAAGAAGAAGGTTTGGAAATGCGTTCATTTCGTTTTGGAGTGTGCAAAGATTATATGTTTTCTAGACTTACATGTACTTAAATCATGTTTCTTTTGTGGCTTTAACACAAGCTAGAGAGATCGATTTTGTTTTTCATTACATGGTGGGTGTGGAGATTTACTCCCATCAATGCTATTCCTCATTTAATTTATAAAAAAGAAAAGTTGGGCTTTTATGTCTTGATAATTAACTGTGGAGAAAGCATGACAAGTTGACAACTACTAGCTACTGTATAAAAATTACGATTATAATTAAACATATATTACATTGAACTCATGAGATTGAAATGATTTGAACTTTTTTTCGTGTTAAGACATCTCATGTGAACTATAAGCTTAAAAAGTCATTCTATATGGTATGTCTATTAATTAGTGAATGCGTTATGGCAATATATAGTAAAAAAAAATGGTTTTGTATTTTATTCTTAATATCTTGTATCACATAGCATTGTTTATTCAACAATTTTACTTTTCTTTAAATTTATTTAAGATATTGGAGTAAACTAACCAATAAGAACAGAAGTTAATAGAAGGATTAGAAGGAAAAAAGGAAAGTCAACTAGTAGGTATCTAACTGCCAAGTCCTACGGCATAGAGATATAAGTTCCAATTACATTAATGTGATTGATGATAGAGACATAAGTTCGAATAGCATTAATGTGATTGATGATCAAATCAAAGAGACATATAGGTGTTCACTTGATAGTCTATATTTTCTCATCATTTTGCATGTTCAAATCATAGTATTGATTCTATATATGTCTAGTGAAATTTGGGACCTATCTTTCAATAGTTATGGCTAATAATTTTCAGTGTATTCCTAATAATGAATGAAAATTTTACTTAAATGAGTGAGAAAAGCTAAAATGTTACCAAAATGTATGGATTTATGTTGTACATTACTATTGAAGAGAACACTTTGTCCAAATCCACCTCTCTTCTTATTGCAAATTTTGTCTTTTGGTATAGCATCCCCGTCCCTGAATTTGTTTAGTTTCTGAGTTTTTGTTGGGTTCTGAGTTTTTGGTTGGGATCTTTCTATTTTAACCCAACAAAGTTCTGAATATAGCTAACATCTAAAAGTTTATCCCTTAATTTCCCAACTTACCCTTGTTATTTTCCTATCCTGTTTTGTGGTTTTTGTTTCTAATTAGAAGTTATTTTTTTCATCTGAGTGTCTAATTAGAAGTTTTTGTATTCTTTCCTTCTAATTGCATACTCAAAATCTAAAAGTAAAGAAATGTACATACAAATGAGGTGACCTATACAGACATGATCTTCTCTTTGTCTAGTCATTGTTGTTTAGTAGTACATGGTTACCATAAAACCTTGTACACAAAAGAATATACATTCAGAAACATGTTTCATAATATCTGTATCGTGAACAAATCAATTGCATATAAGGCCTGGATATATGGGCGCCAATAATTTGGCTGATGAAAATAACTCACTCTTTCATGAACAATTGATCTCGATCATGATCAATGCAATGGTGATCTCCAATCTAGAGTTTTCTTCGGGTGATCTTTCTGCACTTCTTTAGGAGGAATGAAGCAATCCATTGAGAGGCCCTGAACATTGAAAGCAAGATCATCGATGGTCCATGTTTCTTCTAACCGTGTGATTGCGGAGCCAGTCTTTAAATTGTCCCCGAACCGTGTGATGACCACACTCGTCTGACCGGCATGGGCGATCATCACCTCTTCCACCGTCCGGTAATCCTCGATCTTAGTCGACATTGTGGTCTCCCAGTATGTAGGATAGGCACCAGGTGATTGAATCCTAGTTAAGTAAGAGTCTTCTAAGTGCACGAGTAGTCCATTTCTTTGGCTGAAGTAACCGAATATCACATGTTTGATCATCTCTGCAGTACTATCGCTTCTTTCAGACAGATCTGTCTGATCGGCTGACAATTTTAAGACAAAGCAGTCGACGTCCGAGATTTGCTTTTCGCCCATGTACTGTGCTGGGGCAAATACAGCTGATATCGCCATGGGGTCTAGTCCCTACATACACACAAATTTTGCTTAACCATTTTGTGTAATTCCACCTGAAATGTCATGCAACTTTTGTATGTAAACCATCATTATAACTTCCTCCCACAACATGCATGCATAGACTTGCCACATTACTTTGTAACCCACATACTTATCGTGAGAAGAACTCATATATAACCAGAGGTTACATATAATTAATAACTTTTCCTAAATCAATAAGTGCAAAGACCATTAGAATAAGACTGTTGATTTTTCCTCATATATTTCATTATTGTGAATATATAATCGTTAACCAAAAATAATTGCCAATGCCACGTGAGGGATGAGCAAGTCCATAGTAATATTCAATTCTATATAGAATACAAGTATACAGCGAGATCCGATATTTTGGCTGTTAAGAGCATAAGATGATGTCTGAATGTCTCACTTGCAAATACAATAAAGGAGACAGCTCCACATTCCTACTACGAATCTCAGTCGGATCTAAAATCCACCAAACAGTTTATTTAAATATAAAAAACAAGTAAAATGATGCCTACACTTAAACATTATATATATCAAGACCCTCTAATTAGTGCATGAGGTACATCAATAATTAACATGTGCAAGGACGATCTTAACGTGGTTGTTTCATCTGAGCTAGCTATTTAGTGTATGGATCTGACACTATTTCTGGGTGGTTTCAGATCTTACTGATAATTCCGTAAAAGAATTTAATGTGTCGGATGTACATCATGTACTAGATATGCAAGACGTAAATGAGCCTGCTTATCAAATCTACCATAAAATTTTACAGTACTTCAAACTTCAAAGTATTAACACTCCGAATCAAAAATGTTAGAATAAGTTCATCCGTTGAGGTTGGCAGATCAATACTATTCACTGATTTTTGCCTTTCATTTCCATCATTTAGGTTGGCAGGTCAAATACCGTTCACAAAAGGTCATTCTGGGTCAATTTCTTGACCTGCCAACTGACATTTGGTGACTTTTTGTGAACAGTATCTGACATGGCAACCTAAATGGTCGAAATAAAATGCAAAAAACAGTGAATAATATTGACATGCCAACCTCAACTAATGGATTTGCTCTTAGATTGCAAATAATTTTCTCAACCAGTTAATTCAACAGCGTCTGATGGTACACCCCACGCTACTCACGCATCATGATGTTTGTGGATTATTATTTTAAGCTGGCAAGTGATGATACCAGTACTGACTACGGACATAAGAGGCCTATTATATTTATGGTCACCACTACCCTACCTAGAAATTATGTAATTTTGTGGTCACAACATTTAAAACAAGTCATTGATGATGCTACCAAGATTTTTGAATATTTCTGATGGGAAAGTACGAGGAAGAACATGCCAAAGTAACTTGGAAGCAAACCGCATTATATGGGAAAGTAGCTCGCCTAAGGACACAATTTCCCACCACAGCATTCTTTGGTAACAACATACGATTCAAGTAGTTAAATAAGTTTCAGTTAAAAAATAGACATGAGGCATAACAAACATACTAAAAGAAACAGATCGAAGTTTTTATAACTAAATCTATAAACGCCAGGCCTGTTGATATGATATATGATAGATTAGTTAATAGGTTAAGAGAAAAGAAAATGACTTGCCTGGAGTGCTCGCCGGAGAGGACGAACACCGCCCTTGGCAGCATGCGCAGCAAGCCACGGCGTGTGGCGCCATGCCACATTGCCATCACTACCAGCTGCTACCTTGTGACCACCCAGAACTAGCTCAATCAGCCACTTATTGGGAATCATCTGCCACATTACAAAGCACCCTTTTTCTGATATGGTGGTGGCTCCACTCATGGAGCTGCCAGGACCGGGATCATCCACCATCGCCATGTTCACTTTTCCGGTTGCAAAAATGTTCTTGACTCTACCTTCTAGCTTGCGGCAGCCTGTGGCTGCTGTGAAGTGTTGTATTATGTATTGTGCAGTGGAGGAGACCTGCTTAATTAATACAATTATTACAGAAGAAAGTTTATTAAAGGGGATAATCAAGACTTCCAGGAAGATTAGATATTTCAGTAACCTTTCTACCAGTACTAAAGCTTCTAATTATTACTTAATTAGTTAACATTACAACCTAAACTACCTTTGAAATTTGTTGTTGGCCATCTAATTAACTAGGAATTGTTTGTGTTTCTGCAAGCATATGAATTGTGCTTTTTAAAAAGGTTGAATCTCATACTAAAGTAAAAGCTTCCTTTCACATGGTGGGACAAGAACTAGTGTGGCAAATTGCTAAGAAAAGCTGAACTAAAAACACAAAACCAAAAAAGAAGGCCCATAACATCAGATATTATGTTCTCCACACTATCACGGGTCACTTTCACTTAAAAAGTTGAAGCATAGAACACACTTGATCTTAAACCAAGCAAATCTTTGTTAACTAATAATATTCCCCATGAAACTATCCGTACCGTCTTGATCATGATAAATGATCATAGTTCTCACCATTCTTTTTTTCTCGCAGGATATTTCGACACAGTAGACTAAACCAACCCCAAATCGTCATAAACCTGGGAAAAATTAAGTTCCAAGGAATGCAGGAGTTGGTAATTACGTACCTCATTGAGGGGCAGTTCGGGGAGGGCAGAAACAGGGAAGAGAGGGCAACCCAGAACGCTGAGGAGGACCTTGAAGTCAGACCTCTTGTTGAAGATGGCAAGGGAGGTGAGGTGGGTCTTGATCCATTTCCTCCATGTCTGACTCCTCATTATGCCTTTGCTTGAGCGATTTGTGGCATCTTCTTCTTCATTAATATTGGGTTCTTCTGATAATGGTGCAAGACGACCCATATCAAAGGTAGCTTTGGCTGTGTCTGGTTTTGCTTAGACAGAGAAACTGAGGAAGGGAGCTGGGAGAGTTGGTTTGGTAGCTGCAGCATATAATGAAATGAGCCAACCGCCCAACTCCAAAACAAGTGCTTAAAAAAGGGGGGCACTGTTGTAATGCACTCTTTTCCACTCGCAGTTTCGATGCGTGCTGCTCAGATTACTCCACAATCCCACTTGTTTTGGTGAAAATAACCATACCCATGTAGGAGGTCTAGTAGCAGATGCAAACAAATTTCATCGATGATATCGAAATGAAAAATTTCTCTTAAGGATTTCTACTGGGTTACTGTTTAATTTTATTTGAAGTATTTGGTCGAATACCATTTTTTTTTTAAATAAAAAGGTCAATAAACAACTAATAATATTACAACTGAAGACATATAGTCCGTGAAAATGTACAACCAGTCCATAAGTGGAATTCATGACCTTTTACTTACAACAATAAACTTTAATGTCATTAGACCAAATGGTATTAACATCAAACACCTTGAGAAACATGTGAACAAATGTGACCAACTACTGGAGAAATTTAAATTGGCTTGGTCTAACAGTGAGTTTGCATATCAATTTAAGACCTTTTCTTCCTACATACGGTCAAAATAAAGAAGTTGTTTTTGGTTTTCTTGTATTTAAGCCTTTTCTAAACACTCTATTAAACATATTGTCTTCAGTTTAACTAAATTCCTGACAAAAATAACAACCGCCAGACCGATCAGCCTTTGATTGCCTTTAAGTGATCTATAGATAGATTCCAAACTTCCAAGTTAATTGCCTTTGTAGATGAACAACTTCATTGGCTTTGTTAATCAAAAAAAAAAAACTTCATTGGCTTTTATTCAGATGGAGACATATTTGTTATCCTAGTTACACTCAAAAATGTATAGTAAGTTCTCCTGGTGCTATTTAAGTGACAGTAGAGGCCAAAAAGAATGAATTTGCAAGTAATTGTTATTTTCTGTCAAGAGGGACCATGAGCTACTCGGATCGGCCTTTATTAGTTAGTGGTCTTTTCATGATGCTACTCTTCTTGAATCACCCTTTTTTTTGTGTCAAAGATCTCCATTAGCTAAATGCTCTTTCAATGATGCTGGCAAAGTATGGAGATTACCAGCTTTTTGCCATTCTGATGCGAATCACATTTCAAACTCCAGAAAAAGCAAATGCAAAGTTTTTGAGGATCTGTTCAGGCACATGCACCAGTGTGCGCGCACTAGACACTTCCTAGTAGAGTAGCCCTGCCCATATTGCCAAGTACATACTTTAAGTTGGGTTGGCTTCAAAACTTCACATGCAATAAGCTTTCATTAAAATGTATGTGTAAGAATATAACGACATTAATAAATAAAAATAGAACCCGTTTGACAATTATCGCCATCTTATTAGTTTTTACTGTTGTTTATTTGAGTTTCTATTTTATAACACTTTTTATCAAACATGCATCACAATATATGTAGGAATTTCTATAACGGTCGCATCTCTCTAGTAATTGTCCTGTATCGTGTCAAATAAAGAAATTTAAGCATCTAACTTAAAATCAAGAAATTATAGGAAGTCTAATGTGAGTTATTTTTTGTCCAATGTAAAAAAATATTCCACATTCTCACGCTACCCTTTAATTATGGCCTAGCACCTTGGGTCACACGGCAATGGACTTTCTCCCGAGTCTTGGATATGCTCCTTTCCACAAGAACTATATTGTTTGAGGTCACTGTACGTGTAATACTTCTTTTTAGATTCTTGTGGAAGAGTCATCCTTAACAAAACTTTTGGATATCAATAACTATGAAGAGCCTTAAGCGAGAATTCATGTGAAGGCAACAGTACTTGCATGGCCATAATTAGCGCGTGAGGACATTAATTGTTGAAGCTCTACCAACACATACACATTGTGGTTGGAAATGGGTGTACGCAGGAGGAGGAGGAGCTTTCAAGGGAGGAAAATATTCAGGTGGTAACGTGTCAAAGTCGTTCAAACTATTTGCAATTATGGCTTTTTCTGATGGGTTTGGTATGTGGTAACAAACTGGAAAACTTGTGTCCCCCCTGAGTTCAGTGCCTTCTCTTCTGGTGTATGGCAGAGACATCAATGTCGGTGTTTTGTTTTTTTTTTTGAGAGAACATCGATGTCGGTGTTGGAATGGAAAAGAATCCTCCAGGCCAAGAAATAATGGAAAATGATTCCTTCTATTTCACTAGTGGTGCTTTTCTATTTATTCTTCTTGTTTTGCCAGTCAAAGGTAAAAACTGTTATAAATATTATATAAATGTGGTTGTCCACTGTAAATACTCATTAGTTATGTCTTTATGATGTAAACATTACTCCTATATAAAGGAGTCTAATGAGAATGAAATAGACACTTTTACCGCCTCCTACACTTTGTTTCTCTATTCTATCTCTCTCTAATTCTCTATTTTATAACACGTTATCAGCACGAATTTGCTCTTGTTTTTCTTCTTCTTCTTCTTTGAACTCCATGATGATCCACAAGCCTTATGGTGCAACATAGTTGCTTATGACCAAGGCTAATGATCTATGAGTTTTTCTTCTTTCTCTTCTAGATGAATATCAATTTTCATTAAGCGATCATTTACATATATTTGTATGTATCTTTTATATGATATAATTGTTGAAAATTTATATTTCATATACGACAATGAGAACTACATGTTCCATTGCTCAAGACTCGAGTCCCTTGACCGAGTAGTCTTAGAACCTATGGTTCTATAGACATCACACGAATGTTTTTCTCGTGTGTTCCCTATGGGATCCATTGTTCATATTTATGAACTCTTCGAAACCTTTGTTTCGTATATGAATTTTTCATAGGACATATTGTTCTAATAATTATGGATCCTAATATATCTCATCTTTTCTCTTTGTAGAAAGATGACGCATCTAACAAAATTGGACTTTGATCATCTTAAAATTTCTGGCAAGAACTATTTGATGTTGAAATTCACCTTATGGCTAAAAACCTTGGAAATTAATGCCATCAAAGTTGACAATAAGTCATCTGTGCAAGATCCCGCCAAACCTATGATTTTCTTGCGTTATCATCTTGATAAAATCCTAAAAGATGATTACCTTACAGATCCACTTGAGATTTGGCAAGCATTGGCTGATTGATTTGCTCACCAGAAAACCATTGTTCTATGTAGAGCACGATATGAATGGACGCATTTTGCACGATATGAATGGACGCATTTTATTCTAAAAAAGAAACAAAGGTAAAAACCGTTTATATATCATTATCAAATGCCCATCAAACATAATCTAAATAGAAAACTTTGTATTTATTAAGGTAATAGAAATGATGTTCTTGGCTCCAATAGACCATCTTCATTTTCTTTCAGCCTTGTGGTAAATTACTAAATTGTCAAGAATCGAGTTTACAAAGAAGAATCACAACTCTGTCATAGAGAAGACAATTACGTTAGAGCACAGCTTTTTAAAGATGGCTTGATTATTAGGCTTAATCAAGGAAATATTAATTTCTCTTTACTGCAAGTAATAGTTTGACCTCAAGCTGGACAGACTCAGGACGTATCCTTTGTTAAGAGAAAAAACAAATTATGTCACCAGACTAAATGAATATGGACTTAATTAATGAAGTGTTAAAAAAAATGTGTATGTGTGTAGGTTGGGACAATTTATAATATGAAATTATAATCTAAACATATTTTACATTTCAACTCAGTCATGGGATTGGAATGATATGAACCCACACATTTCTCTTTCGTTTATCTATTTAAGTATTTAAGAAGATATCTCATGTGAATTAGAAGCTAAAAGAGTCTTTATATGTTCCTTTATCTATACTATTGTTAAGAGAATGGGTCTTGTAAATCAAAATTAAAAATCTTAACATAAATAACTCTAAATAAATTAAATCAAACTTTGGTTGCTAATTTTGGTACAGCCTTTTGCCCCCGTTTCACTTATTTGATTTGAGATATTGGAGTGTACTAATCAATGAAAAGGCAGAGCAAAAACGTATGATTCTCAAACACAAACCAGTTAGATTTATCAAAAGTAAGCTATCTCTCAGTTATTTTGAGTAATGGGAAGAGTTTGTTAGAATATGAGGTCTAAGTCAAGAAGGTGCACCTAATTATGTCAACTAAGTACAACTATAATTAAAACTTACACTATATCAAAAGTTTAGGACAAATCCAAACAAAACAAAAAATGTAACATTTAATGGTGAATTTTTTAATATATATATATATATATATATATATATATATATTTATGAAAATTGACACACTTGATTCGAGTGGTGGCTAAAGGAATTACTTTTGGTGTGGATTCTATTCTATGATTTTCTTCTAAAAATTATTAAATCAAACAAGAAATTAGGTTACATAGTTGGTAAACAAAAATTAGTCTATTTTCATGTCATGAACAAATATGACCATTTTTCCTTGGAAAAGATCTAAATTACCCTTATTTTTGTTTTTTGGTCAATTTAAATTACCCTTATGAGTGGAAGAGATTCGGAGGCTTATGAATGTTCTTCATATATCCTCTATACAACATACGCCATTTTGATGTGAGGTCAAAACAAGGTTGCTCATGCTATTGTTAGTTTTGTAGTCTATGAAAATGTGCGAGTGATATATGGTTAGAGGATGAGTCTCCTTGGGTCATGTCCGTCATTAGTGATGGTAGATCTTTAACCGATGTTTATGATAGGAAAATGAATAGTCCGTGTCTTCCGCTTATATTGGGAGGCAAGGGGACTACGCTAAATCATCTTCGATAGTTATAATTTTTCTACCCTGAAATAAAAGTCTATTCTTCTCAAAAAAAAAAAAAAGTCCTTTCATTTACGATTTATTTCAAAATTTGGCAAAGTATTCCAAAACTATACAAAATTATTTGAGCGCGTCAAACAAGTCATCCATTGTTACGCACTGTCACATGCCTTGCAATTGAGAGTAATCATATCAGTTTGGAGCTTTGGAGCCTCATTCAAGCTTTCAATTGGCATCTGCCTTGCTTCTTCTCCTTCTTTTGGTCACCCCTCTTCTTCATTCCCTTGTCTTTTCTTACGTTTATCCCAAATGTGGCCCCCGTAGATATACGAGTCCCACAATTCTAGCTTTACGTTACTCCCAGAGAAAAATTGACCAAGTAACATACAGATTTCCTCCAAACCAGTAACGATCTATTTGCAAATACCTCGGTAACAACAGTTGCTGTAGTCGTGAAATTTGGGCCAACACTGACCATCAAAATTCATGATCACCAAGTGTTCGATGAATGTGCGCTAGGCAATCTCACCTAGCTAGCTCTATCTACCATGACCATTACCTTAAACAACAACTTCAACTATCCCACCTCAAAATCCCAAAAAACCCCGAATCCGGAATCTTTGGCTACCCAGAAGAACCACCCTGAGTGGTTTTCACCTGAAACAGGAATCTACCACAGCACTTACCCTTGTGTTAATCTCCCCTCGGACCCTTTTCTTGATGTTGTGTCGTTCATTTTCTCACACAGCCATAATGGGGTCTCATCAGCTTTGGTTGATGCCTCATCAGGGTGTTCAGTATCTTACTCGGAACTCTACTCTTTCGTCAGGTCCATGACCTCGGGACTCCTCCGCAGAATGGGCATTTCACAAGGTGGTGTTGCTTTGATTCTCTTGTCTAATCGCATTTACTACCCCGTTGTGTTCTCGGGTGTTTTGTATGCTGGTGCTATTGCCACAACCATGAATCCCCTCAGCACTGTTGTAGAAATCAAGAAACAGATTTGCTGATTGTAATGCCTGTCTTGCTTTTGCTGGACCCGAAAAAGTTGATGCATTGCAAGCATTGGGTGTTCCTACTATTGTGGTGCCGGAAAATGTAAAATTGGGTTCAAAGGCAGAGGCCTTTTCGGAGTTTTATAAGCTTATGTTTAGTAAAGTTGATCAAGCTCCAAGGCTAGTGCTTAAGCAGCAAGACACCGCAGCGATACTGTATTCGTCGGGGACTACTGGTGGGAGCAAGGTTGTTGTGCTAACACATAGGAATCTTATAGCTGCAGTGGAGCTCTTTGTGCGTTTTGAAGCTTCACAGTATGACTACACAAGTTTGGAGAATGTGTATTTAGCTATCGTCCCATTCTTTCACATATACGGGTTGTCGCTTTACGTGATGGGGTTGTTGTCTTTGGGGTCTAGAATTATTGTGATGAAGAAATTTGATGTTGACCATGTTGTTAAGTCCATTGATAGGTATAAAGTCACACATTTCCCTCTTGTTCCACCAATATTAGCAGCATTGACAAAAAAGGTAGCCAAAGATGTGACGGCAGCACATGGTCTTCGGAGTTTAAAGCAGGTTGCTTCTGGAGCAGCTCCTTTGAGCATGAAAATCATAGAGGACTTTGTTCGGGCCCTTCCTCATGCTGATTTTATTCAGGGATATGGCTTGACTGAGACCACTGCAGTAGGAACTCGCGGTTTTAATACTGAAAGGTTTAAGAACTATTCTTCAATAGGACTTTTAGCTCCAAATATGCAAGCTAAAGTAGTAGACTGGAAAACTGGAACCCCTTTGCCTCCAAACAATTCTGGTGAGCTTTGGTTACGCGGGCCAGCGATCATGAAAGAGTACTTGAACAATGCAAAGGCAACCATGTCAAAAATTGATGAAGATGGCTGGCTACATACTGGAGACATTGTGTTTTTTAATAAAGATGGGTACATATATATACATGATAGGTTGAAGGAGATTATCAAATACAAGGGCTTTCAGATTTCCCCGGCAGAATTAGAAGCGGTGCTGATTAACCATCCTGAGATAGTAGATATTTCAGTAACAGCAGCCATGGATGAAGAATGTGGAGAGGTGCCAGTGGCGTTTGTGGTTAGGAAAAATGGCAGTAAACTTTCCCGCAAAGCTGTAATGGATTACGTTGCTGGACATGTTGCTCCACACAAGAAGGTCAGGAAGGTGGTGTTTACAAGTTCAATACCCAAATCTGCGGCTGGAAAGATTCTCAGAAGGGAGCTTAGGAATTTATTGACTTCTAGACTCTAATGAAAGAAGATTAATCTATATTTCAGCAGACGGAGTCTAAATCTAGAATAGGACATATTGATAGCATCAGAAACCAAGAAAGATCGTTCCTAATTCAAGTGTTATTACAAATATATATGTAGCAGCGCAGCATATGTGTTGAGCTCTTCGTAGTTGAGTTTAGCTTCTGATTTTTCAACTTTAGTTTAGGCTTAGTTTGGGATTGCTGTGCTGTGAGGAGAATCACTTTTGAACTTGCTGTGAGAGGAAGCACTTCCGAACTTGCTGTGAGAAGAAGTAGTTGAGCTGTTTGGTAAACTGTTTTGAAAAGTGCTGTGAGAATGAAAAGCAATTTCTAGGTGTTTGGTAAATTGCAAGGCAAAAGTGCTTTGATTGTGTATAATTACCAAAATGGGCATACATGCTAAGATATGTTGCTAAAATACATAATTTTGTTTTTTTTTATTATGTAACCATATCAAATAAAAAAAAATTCTCATGTATTATTCTTCTACCCTTGGTTGGACCGAATAAAAGATTTACTTTAAATCATTCAATATGCATTTTATGTTTTACTATTACACAAAATAAGTCTAGAATATTTGGATTAATTTCCCTACCATAGATCAACGAGAACCATTACACTATAAATTAAAGTCGCTTGAAATTTGCAACTAAATGGAACTAGTAGATGTATTCATTAGACTTTGTGCAATTGCATTTCTTAACGCCTCCATTTCTTATCTTCCCGGACCATCTCCATCATGTTCATTATCCTCCATCTCTTCACTTGAATAATTTCCACTTTCATCAAAATCAATATCTCGTTGAGCATATCTTCTTATGTAGTTATGAAGAGCCATAGTAGTAATAACTATCTTCACTTGTTTTTCATAAGAAAAGTGAGGCATATCACATAAAATACTCCATTCACGTAAAATAATGTTCTATATTTTAGTTATGTGTAATCTAGTTATGTGTAATCAAGTTATGATCATTGTTCTGTACCTTCATTATATGTTACTGCAAATGATCTAGCAAATGCACATCATTTTCTCTAAGATGACTTGAAAACAACAGTGATTTTAACTGCACTTAATAGCCATTTCCTATGTTTAAATCAGTCAACATAGCTTGTATGTAAGAACGGGTTGGAAATCTAGAAACTAATCAGTTGGAGAACTCAAATACCAATTGGGCGAAACAAGCACCAACTACTAAAGATTAGTAATCAAAACAACATTTCTTTAATGTATATAAAATTTTCCAATTCAGCAGCCCTTCTATCACATTTTAAGGTTTATTATTTTCCCATTACCATCTCTGCTGCTCTTTATTGGTCAAAGAGCAACTGAACAACCATAGATATGACAACCAAGCAATACAAGGAAAAAAAAAAGATAGTACAAGGCACATGGATTAAGGTCTCAATTATGAAAAACTACAAACTTCATGATTTATCGATTTACAAAAGTACTGTAAACATATCTTAAAGGAAACCAAATGAGAACTAAAAAGTACACACTACTACCTCCTGCTGCACTATCATATATCAGACTTGATCTTCAGCATGACCTGATATTATATAGGAAAACAACATCAGTCCCAATATACATATCAATCTGTGATGAAAGAAGAAGTTGAAGAACATTCCAAACCAGTCCAATGACACAGAGATTTTGCTAAATTGCAAAGATGTTGACCACAATCTAAAGAGCTACTAGCCTCAATGGCTGTGTGAAGGTATGGCTGCCAAACTGATGCGAAAAACTGACTTCACAATGACATAAGTATCTCAAATGAACTCCGAAAATGGTGTCACATGTTTTGTTGAAAAGATAAGAATGTCTACGTTCAGTTTGTGGTTGACTACACAAGTTTGAATAAAGGAAACTATTGATATGAAATGGAACAAACAGCAACAGTGACAATTGGCAGAATTTCCTGATGCAGACCTTCAACTTTGAAAAATCATAATTTAATCTAGAGAAATCCTTTTTATGAGATTCCAATTCTGAAATGATCTTTAAGATGTCTACTGAAACTTTCATGAAGACACCAACTACAGATACCCAGCCGAAATGTACAGTTTTTAGTAAAAATGAAACTGGGTCAAAAACAACAGAATGCAGACCTCTGTTTTTGGCCTCAAAATTAATCGCTGCCTCTAAAATGAAATAGTACGAAACTAAACAGATATTAGCCTAATATATAAGATTTCAACACATGAAAATAGTTTCTAAAATGAAAATAGTTTCTAGGGACCAGAATATATCAATTTCACACTAGTATGCAAAGGTTGAAATATATACATATAAAAGAAGAGTACGAAGTACTTCTTTGTCATAATCCAAGTTTAGAAGAAAAAAAGCAGTTTGCAAGTTTAAAACCTTGTTCATAAAATCATGAAGGTCAAAGTACTCGAAGTTGCATTAATGTTTGTATACATTAATTTCAGTAATAGTAAGTTAGCTATCAATACAATAGTAGACTAACTCCATGCCTCTATGTCCACCTCCACCTCCAAGTCTAGTAAGTAATCTTTTCTGATACATGAGGAAGTTGTACTTATGCTGTAGCTATGATCTTTTTCATTCCAAAGGCCCTCTTTCTTAACTTTTCAGTGTATGATATAAGTGAGGAGTCACCTGAAAGAATATAGAGTAGGATCTAATGAGGGTTTCTACTATTGCAGTTCTCATTCAAATTGCTAAAGGAAATGGTTTCGACTTACTGACTTTTGAAACATTTTTCACGTCGGCTTGGCATTGAATTAGCTCTTTACCTCCTCCTTATTAACGGTATACGGGGGCAAACAAATGATAGCCCTTTTTTTTAAAATACACCTAAACTTTTATAGACTCTATAAAAATCATTATTGAATACTCCTAAAATTTTATGAATTTGAAATCCGCTTTTAAAACTTTTAACTGAATGCACTCAAACTATTAGAGATTTTTTAACAATCATAATTGAATACCTCTAGTCCATAAACTTCTGAATTCCACAAGAAGTTTAGCACACCGGGTAGAGCGCAGTTATGATGTTCGACACACCTCCTAAAGAGATCCTACCAAGGACCTTTTGGAACTCATATATTTCAGGTTTCTGAAATCAAGATCAATTTTTACTAGTCATTGATAATTTGATATGCTAGCTTGATTGATAATACATGAACTTTCATAAAGGTTGCAAAATGTACATGTCTACCTACTGCAAGAAATTTTTTTTTCAACTCAAAGAACCAGCCAGCTAGCGTGAATATCAGTCACATTGATTCATATGCCAATCCTGGGCATATGCATCTTGGGCAAAGAATTTGTTTGCACCCGATTGAAACTGAAATACATTTTTTTACCAACTACATTCTCAATCAGCATTTGAAGTTTGTCTATAGACTATAATTAACCTCAATCCTATCAAACAACTAATTATTGATAATCATCACAAACATTCTCTTTCAAGAATTAACAATCAAATCTCTATCAAACAACTAATTACTGATAGTCATAACAAACATTCTCTTTCAAGAATCAAATCATACTAATTTATCATATGAAAAGTTCCTACCTCGATCTCTTGCACTCATGTCCCAAAAACCATCGATGAGGAGCTGGGTTTTGAAGAGACAGAGAGATCGATCCGGGAATGCTTTGGGTTTGGAGCGTGCTGCGGAGGAGCGACGGAGTTGGGTTTTGAATCCTCTTGAGAGATCGATCGATGTTTTGCTTTGGGTTTGGGGCGTGTGGCGGAGGAGCGACAGAATTGGGTTTTGAATCCTCTTGCGAGATCGATTTCTATTGGGTTTTGAATCCTCTTGAGAGATCGCTTTCTATAGAAACCGATGGTTTTGAGGAGGAGGCTGGGAAGAGAGATCTGGGAAGAGAGAAGGAATAAACGAAACCCTATAGAAAAGATGAGGACATAATAGGAAAAAGGAGAAACTTTCATTTAATCAATACCGTTCACTCCGTGTTTTGACAGAAGCAGCTTCCCAAAGCTGGTACTTGGGTGCTTCTCAATTTCAGATTCTAGGAGAAGCAAATTGGACCAAAAGCACTTCCTAGACAATTTACCAAACAGCATAACATAAACTCAAAAGCAGAAGCAGGTCCAGAAGCACCTTCAAAATCAATCCCAAACTGGGCCTAAATAATTTGACGTAACATTATTTTCATAGAGTATTGTTTAATGAACGCTCAGTAGCATTGATAAAACAGAGCTGTAAAGCTTAGCCATTTGGATCCTCCGGATGCATAAACTTTGGTTTACGAAGTACCATAGCTTACGCATTAATCATTTGGTTTAACCAACCGTTCATCTACCTGCTTACATGTACAGCAGAGATTTTTTTTTTTTGGTTTTTCACAAACAATATGCTTTTCCTTTTTGTGCTGGGTTGTAATATTATTTTTTCCTAGTTTGTTTAGCAAACACTTTGTCTCAGTTTGACTAGCTAGGAATCCGTTTGGATCTGGGAATAAAATAATCTATATAAAGAGGTCTCGGCCTCTGTATTCTTCACAATTTAATCTCAAAGCACTTTGTGTGAAACTTTGGTACTTAGCTAATTGAGATTGATCAGGACGTACGAGATTTTCAAATATGTCGCAAGAAGGCAACAAGTGGACGATGACTGGAGATAAGAAGAAAGAGAATTCGCATGAAGATCGTTCCTGTGAAGGCCGTTCATGTCCACCAGCCCCAAAAAAGAACCAATCTTCTTCGAAATACAACGACTCTTTTGGGGGACAAAACTTGAACTCAACTTTCGACCAAGCAGATCGAAGGAGTAGTTAGAGGATATGGTACTAGGAAATAATAATTTGATTTGTTGCGCTTTGATCTTTTGATCACTTTATGTTTACATGTTTCTCTAGCTATCTTTTATGTAATCAAGTTCAACAACGGATTTTTCAACAAGCATTACTCAGAAGTCTTTATAGTACTGTTTGAACAACGAATTAAATACGTGTGTTTAGTGATTGAAGAATTTACTATATCTTAACAAACAAATATTCTGTTAGAATGGGTGAGTTAGTTTTAACAATGCTGGTTTTAGTTTTGAGAAACTTACGTTACAGTTTGCACTTGTCAGTCATGCATAGAAGAGCGCAAAAGCTAAGAAAAGAAGATTCAGAAGATTATTTCTTTCCTATTTTCTTTGGATCATTGGGGAATTTCTTTCCTATTTTCAGTTTTATGGAACAGTTATCTTTCCTCACTCTACTGCTACACGTACATATTGTCCTATATTTTTAGTCGTCTCGAAACTAAAATACTAGATTCTACCAGAAGCTCCCCAGCTCTTTCTGTATAGGTCATACCGTTGAACAATAATTAGCCATCACATCCCAAAAAACCCAGAACACAGGTGAGGAAGGTGGTGCGTGTTTAGGAATTGAATACCTGCGAAAATCCAATCAGTACGTAGGAGCTTGCAGATTTATTGACTTACAGACTCTTAAGACTAATCAATTTGTAGCAGATGGACTCTGTAATAGGACAGAATAATTGAAAACATCAATAAGTTAGAAATCAAGTTTTGTCCAACTTGTACAGATCTATGTGTAGCTGCTCAAAAAGCAAAATGAAATACTGAATGAAATCCTTGTAATTGAGATTGATCTCTCGTTTGTAGTTCTATGTTTTGAAGAAGATTTAGCATGCAGCAAAAGCTCATAATCTTCCATGTAGTCTAGTGCGTATCCAGAATCACCTACTAGATCAAAACTTTGGAAGTACAAACTCTGCTACACCACCAGTATGTCTCAAACCTTTTTGACATCAAGTTTGCAGCAGCTACATGTCGCCATCTTGAGTTAGAAGTTAATCCTTAGTCCTCAATCCTCATCCAAGTCTTTACCAATACAATTTGAGCTTTGAATCTCATAATCACAACATCCACTAATGACTAATTGATTAGACACCTAGATTTTTTTAACCTCCGGACGCCTATTCTCTGTTAGATCTCAGATGAATATGAAACCAGAGAAGAGGGTGAGGAGGACGAATGCAAAAATAAACAAGAGCGAATTGAATTTCCCCCCTGAAAGAGTAGTCTGCCACAGGTTACAGGTAACATCCTTCTATTAATCTACGTACCACAAGTCCATTTCTATCAGACCGATTCTGTTACCTCTGTATAGTAGCACAGATCATTTGAAAACATCAATCAAATCGAAGCTAACTCAAACTTTGTTGAACTCAAAGAACAAAATGAATTACTGGATGAGATCCTTGTAATTGAGATCGTTTTTTTGGTTTAAGAGTGTAGTTATATCACTTATATGCTTTGATAATGAGCTCTACATGAAGCAAAAGCTCAAAATTTTCCTAGTATTGTGAAGCCAGAATCACTACATCAAAACTTTGGAAATAAAAACTCTTCTAAACCGCCAATATCTCTCAAAGTTTCTGGCATCATGTTTGTATCAAGTAACAACTACATGTCACCATCTTGGGTAAGTCCTTAGTCCTGAATCCTCATCCAAATCTTTATCCAATGCAGTTTGAGCTCTCATATTGATCCACTCTGTATTCTTCATAATTTAGCAACATGGTGCTTCCCCCTATGACTATTTGAATGAGCTGTACGAAGTTGAGAAGTACTGCAGAAAAATGTGTTCTTTTTCTGTTGATCCAGTCCCTCAATTGTCTAGCCGCTGCATGAGTTTTCTAAAGATGCGGAGATTTTGAAGCCCCATTTAACAAGAAGGCCACCCGGGAGACCAAAAACTAAGAGGTCAAAGAAGAGGAGTGAAACAACCAGGCTTATCAAGTGCAGCAGGAGTGGAAAGGCAACCGGTCACAACAAGAAAAGTTGTACAGCTCCAATATAGTTAGAAGTCTGCTGATTCGTTACAAGTTTTTTTAACTTTGTTATTTTTATAGATGATAACAGAGATTTGTACTGATTGATTTTTATAACATTGGATAGTTTTGTTGGCTTTATGAGGAAGTGTTAACTTTTAAATATCTCGCATCGGTGTTTCTGTCAACAGAACCTTTACAGTGACATGGCTAACGACATGTGTTTAATACTTTTAAAGTGTATGTATGTGGAAGCATGACCTTTGATTCTTCATCTGGATCATTTCTATTGTGCATATGATATTATGTGTTACTGTGTTGGCTTTCAAATTTCATAAGTGTTATGTCTACAGGCTTCGACAGTGACATGGCTAGTGACTTGAGACCTTAATAGTGACTTGGCCAGTGACTTCAATGGCCAAAGACCATGAGGCTTTGACAGTGACTTGAGGTACTGACAGTGACATGGCCAGTGGCTTGAAATTATATGTGTTATTGTGTTGGCTTTCAATTTTCATAAGTGATCTTGTCTATAGGCTTTGACAGTGTCATGGCCAGTGACTTGAGGCCTTAATAGTGACTTGGCCAGTGACTTCAATGGCCAAGGACCTTGAGGCTTTGACAGTGATTTGAGATACTGACAGTGACATGACCAGTGACTTGAAATTATATGTGTTATTGTGTTGGTTTTCAATTTTCATAAGTGATTTTGTCTATAGGCTTTGACAGTGACATGACCAGTGACTTGAGATTATATGTATTATTGTGCTTGCCTTCAATTTTCATAAGTGATCCTGTCTACGGGCTTTGACAGTGACATGGCCAGTGATTTGAGGCCTTCACAATGAGATGGCCAGTGGCATGGACTTGGTGAATTTAGAAGATGTGTAAAACCTGAATTGATGCAAAAGATTTATCAAAGTGACGTTTAATTAAAAAAATATATATAAACATAACTGTGACACCATAAAAAGATACTCAAACCTAATTGTTTCAGTAATCTGGAACTAAAAAGTATAATAGTAACCCTATCCAGTGACTTGCATCCTAATGCCCTAAATAAATTTCTAAAATTATAAATTTGCAGAGTTCCAATTGTGCCTATGTTCGGCAAATGTCTTGAACACATGAGCTTTATATTACAAAATCTCATTCTTGCTGAGTTTCTTGAGAATCTCGTCATCTTTCGCCATTTTCTCCATACTACTACAAAAATTCCACAATCTAATCTGCTGGCCAAAGAAAATTTTTAAGTCAATGACTTCGAACAGTTTAGCAACAATAAAGTCACATTTTAAAGTGCCGCATATAGCCTTACGATGTTTCATCTTGTTGAGGACAGTTTTTGGCGTGGTTCATAGGGAACCTTCCGCCTGGATAGTTTTTCTTGATCCACTATATGGTTTCTATCTCATCGTAGTTTAATGTAGTTTCAACCATCTTTAATTGTTTGTGTATGCTATGATCCTCATCAAACTGCATTCTGTACCCTTGCTGCAACATTTCATCTGCTTGATCTTTGTCAGCACTCATCCACAGCTCAACCATTTCAACCTGTATTTTCAACAGCCCAACATAATATAATGCTTTTTCTTTAAATTAAATATAAATTAGAGAGATAAAATAAGGTAAGAGTCGCATACCAAAGTGCAACCATTGCTGTACATCTTTGTTAAGTACCAACATCGTATGGTAAAATTCTTCATCATGGGTAATTGGGAAGAAAAACTTGTCGCATTTTTCCTAGTTTTGAAAGAGAGGCTCACACATGTATAGATGGATGCTTCTCATAGCTAGATTTATTGTTGAATACTATTTCAACAAAAAGAAAAAATAGAAAACAAGTTATAAATAAACAATCAAAACATATGAGTACTCAAGGTTGATATAAAGCGCTTGCATTACTTACCCAACACATGCTATGCATAAAAGTTGGCCTCCCCAAATCTTGTGAGTCTGTGTTTGACAATTCATCCTTCAACAGCTCCCCATAGCAATCAATCCAGTTGTTTGCTATTGGATTGATGAGCTCTCTGACATCAAACCTTGAAAGGAGGAGAAGGAGCTTACCGTCGGCAAAGGTCTGTGCCAGGTCTGAGGCGTAGAGATTTCTGAAGATTAAGGCTTAGAGTTTTACAAACCTTATAATTTGGGGCCTCGCGTCGCTGAATGACTGTTGATGGAGTCACTGCTGCACAATGGAGAAGAAGTAGTCGTCGGCGAAGGTATGCACCGGAGTCGGTGTCTGAGGCCGAATTTGGACTTGTGAGATGGAGAGAATTTGTCGTAAAAAATATGAGACGGAATTTCTGTAAAATAAAATACAAAATAATATGATAATATTTTGGGAAATAAGAATAATGATATAAATAAGAAAATGAAATATTTCTCAGTTCAAATGAAATATTTCAGTATTTCTCAAATATTATTATTTCAACAAATGTCAACAAATATTTCAACAAATATCTCTCATATTTCAGTATTTCTCAAATATTTCAGTTCAAATGTTTTTTAATATTTGAGAGATATTTTGGTAAAAAATTTCTGTTTTGGCTGACAAACTATCTTCTCTTAATAATAGTATAGATATTAGTGTTATACTCGTGTGAATGCTTGGAGTAATAACCAGAAACTTGATGTGTTTTCATCAACTTCAGTAATAGAAGAAAATAAAAGTTAGGAAACGTGTAATTTTGATTGAAATTGTGTTTCTCACCGTTTTTTTTTAAAATTTTAGTATTTTACCATAACAGAAATTTTAGATGCTTTTTATATAAATTAAATTTATTTTATTCAAATGATATATATGGCAATTCAAATTTTAATGAAGTTTTGACACTCAATGAAATCTCTATTACTCTGTCAAAAATTTTTTTTTTTAAAAAAATGAAGTTTTGACACTGAAAAAATGGCCTCCATGTATTTATAGTACATACAAGTAGTGATAGATAAAAATAATAGAAAATACAAAAACATATATATATATATATCATCAGTATTAATTAAGCCAATAAGGCTTATGGTTAAATTTTCAAAAACCCACAATTTATCCTTCTTTGATAATAGTTTAAAAATTTATAATTTAACACATGAAGGCTAAAATAGTAAATATAATAGAAAATTGAATTGAAGAAATTACAAAAAATAAGATCTTACACTTTTTGTTGTTTTGTTAACCGCAATAGCAGTCTTTTTTTTTTTTGGGAGTTGGTAGTTTAAATAAAACAATTACTTATTAAACAAAAAGTTAACTTTTTTTTTTTTTTGAAGAAAGAAAAAGTTATTCCTAATTTCATAAAAAATAAACATTTTTTTAGAAAAATTACTAAAACAAACTCTTTTTTATACATAACATATTATAGACACAAATAAAGTATAAAAAAAATATAAAATGTCAATTCACACTCACGCGTGTGTTAAGAGGCTTTAGTTAATACTTCAGAGAATAGGCCTTATGGTTAAATCATAATTCCTTCAAAGCCTAAAAACCGAACAGATTTTAAGCGTGCACGCCTCCCCGTCTCTCAGAGAGAGTCATCGGTTCTCTAAACCGCTGAGAAGATACACGCATCGCTTGATCTGCAGGGAAGCGGCGGAAGACGATGCTCCGGATCTGTCACGCACTCGTTAAGAATCTCCTCCCTTTGGAATCGGAACTGGTTAAAGGTCGCGCGCCAACATTACTTTCGTATCTGTTTATCCATTGCTATGTCTCGATTTGCATCTTATATTACATATTTGAAACTAGATCTAATTTGGAACGTTGTCTCCGCCCTTGGGTTTTGTTTATCTCTCGTCGTTTTAATTTGGTTGTAAACATTCAGACTTTAATCCGTCGAGGTTTCTCACAAGGCTATGGATGTTGCAATTGCTGACTAATTCTATTGTTTCTTCAATTCAATTCATTTAGGGTGTTTGGTGGTCCTTTTAATATTCCTTAAAGTTAATGTTGGTTTTTTCTTGTACAGGCTACAAGTTTATACCGATGAGGGATGGTTAAGACAAATAGAGGTGTTGCATTCTCGATATAATGGTATATGCATCTTGTGCTATCTGATCTATACGACTACTGCGTTTTCCAGTTATAGCTCTTGGTCAGTCATTCTGTATTGACTCTAAACCTCTGTTAAAAGGTATGCTTTCAAGAGTTAAAAGTGGTTAGACTTATAGCTGTGCCATGTTTTTTTTTTTTTTTGGCGTTATGCTTTGTTTCTTGGTAACTTACACATTTTGGGTTTTGGATGTATTATTGTTATTTAGATTTGTGGACATGTGTTCCTGCTCTGTGAGCCCATCTGTTGATGTTTGTGCCGCTCCATTTTCTTTTGGTTTTCTGTAGTCAATCAATTTGCAGTATGTCTGTCACGTTCGTGACTGTCTTGGTGGCTATCATTATTAGGGAATATTGGGATTGTCCAGCAGAAGAAAAGCAGCCAGGAGTTGTCTCTTTATTCGGATTGTTATCATTGCATCCTGGAGAAACCTAAATGGAATTTGAAAGGGTCAAGTACTTCCATAGTTATTTTCATCTCATTTCGAGTGGCTTTTTTTCATTAGCGTCACTAGGATCACACTTTTATCAAGTTTGCACAACTGATTGTGACATGATATAATAACATTTAGCATTAAAGTGGTCATTTGTAATGATTTTGCAATCTTTTTCCAAATCAGAAGAAGGAAATTTTATCTTAGGAGTAATTGTTCACAATTGATTCAGAGTATGTTCCGTGTTTCATTAAAAGAGATTTTTTTTTTTTTTGCCTTAATGTCACTTTAAATTTTTCGTGACTTGTTCTCTTATATAGAGTATCATATTCTTCATACTGAAATTGGAAAGTATTTCTTAAAATTTCTTTTGGTCGACTTGCTTTCAGGACTTCTGATCAATATTATAGTCTAGCATTTTTGGCCATGCCATACCTTAACCCCCACCCTCATCTCTCTACGCATAGTGATATAAAGTGCATATCTTCAAATTTAATTGTGCACAGACTGTGAACAAGCTTTTTCTTCCAAGTGTTTTTATCAATTTCTTTGTTTTTGTTATTTTAATACCAAATTCTTGGTTTAATTTGATGTTGACAATCTCAAGAAAGTTGGGGACTTTAAGGTAACAAGCACTGCTCGTGACCGATCCACTAGCAATGTTGGTTTTCTGAACACAATTTCTCTTTCTCTCTCCCCTATATTTCTGTATTGGCTATTTTTCTGTATTTATCAATGATTTGAATCTGAACTAGTGGAAGATAAAGTAGGTGTCACATGTAGGGGGAGGCTAGAGGAGGATGGTTTGTAAAATAAACTGGTTAATTTTAATAAAGTTAGTTCGCATTGGCAGGCAAAGCATACTCTTACACTTCCAATTGTTGTTTCCTTTACAAATTTCAACCAATAATTATGATTAAATTGACTGGAGGTATGGGGTTGATTGAATATGGTCTGGCTGAGATGTATGTTGAACTCAAAAGAGGCCATCTTTGTTTGACATGGTTTGTCTCTTAGTTAAGTTTTAAGTTACCAAGACTATTGGGTGACAATGAAGTATAGTTGGGTACAGTAACAGTATGCATTATGTAAAACTAGCCACTTAAGAAGACTGTTGGGTGACTGTTATTTTTGTTTGAGGTTTTTTCTTTTGATTTTGATCAAGGGAATTGTTTGAGTAAGAATTTTCTTTGTTGACAATTTTTTTTTTTGTTGGGATTATGTTTTTTGTTTTGTTTTTTCTTTCAACTGCAATTGCATTTAAAAGAAGCTTACTCCTCCCATGTTCCCTCTCTATTTTTGGCCTGTTCTTTTAATATTTCTTATATACCATCTTAAAATGTGTTATGAGCTTGTTAGATCTCTGTTAAGGGAAATATAAGGTGTTGCAGAACATCTCATTTTCGCTGAATTAACCTTAACTAATAGAGGTGTTTGTGGAGCTTGGTAATTTAATTTCACAAATATTCTTAAATCTTAGATATTGAAGCCATAACTGTACAATATCTACTTTACTTATGTTGACATTTTTAGGGATCTTTCCATATCAGTGTATTCCGTTGAAAATAGAATAGATGGTGCTCGTACTTTTCTGAATTAAATGTTAAATAAAGATAATATTATTTGAAAGGATTTGGTGCTCCATTCTCTCTATGATGAGTTGACTGATGAGAATTGAGTATTATTAATACAGTTGTCTAAGTTTCATATAATTCATTGCAGGTTCGGGATAATAAGAAGTAAACCTTCTGGGACAGCTAGTGAGCATGAACAGTTAATCATTGCTTCCATTATGTAAGTGCTTTAGGACCTACTTGTCAGTTTTGTTCTTGTGGTTAGGGGTTTTGATTTGGGATTCGTTAATAATAGTGTACGTAGAACATATTATTTTCTTCAGAAGAAAAAGAAATAAGCTAAAAACAGAATGAAAAGGCATAATGAGACTTTAAGAGACACTAAAGAAAGCCCTTAACCTGCTAATCTGAAACGAGAACAAAGGAAGCCACCACACGATCCTTCTAAGCTTTCTAGAGAGTATATTTAACCAAAAATTTAAGAAGCAAGAATGCCCAAAAAAGTATGCTATCACCCAGGAAGTAGGAGATGCCTTTGGGACATTGCACACACTATAACTGCATATGAATGTTTCTGTTTCAGTTCTTGCCTCTTGCCCTATCAGTCTTGTCCACCACCATTGTGAGCTCCTCCATTTTGTCCACCCCCACCTTCTAAGGTTTCTAGAGAGTATATTTAACAAAAAATTTAAGAAGCAAGAATGCCCAAAAAAATGTATGCTATCACCCAGGAATTAGGATATGCCTTTGGCACTATAACTACATATGAATTTTCCTGTTTCAGTTCTTGCCTCTCGCCCTATCAGTCTTGCCCACCGCCATTTTGAGGTCCTCCATTTTGTCCACCCCCGTTATTTATGAACCTAATAAAGATGACAGACTTAGTAAAGTAACAATAAAGTTGCGATTTTAATTTGAAATGTGTGTGCTTCTTTTGGTACCTTACCTGGGATCATGAGCTCCTGGATTTGCAAAATCCGCGTGTGCTCCTCTGAAAAAAAAATGCATAGGAAGTAGATATTAGTTGTGAATTATTATGGGGCTAAATTGATTTATTTGATTGCTTTTGTCTTAACAGCATACAGGACAATGAAGCACTTAAGAGTTGCATATACAACATGGATCCTGTGTTATAATTCAGCATCTGGTGAACATACACAATGATAAATGAAGCACACAGAAGTGGTTATACAAGTTGGACATATCTATATTAATCGTAAAAGCCGGTACTGTAAAAGAAAAGGAGAGATGGTGCAGGCATTGGCAACTGTGCCGGAGATAATATTGAAGAATAGGAAAGGTGATGAATTGGCTTTGAGGAGGATGGCTGCTTTCGGCATAAGAAGTATAAGCAAGAGTTTATCAGGAAACCTGAGGACTTTGTCAAAGAGTTTCACTAAAGGGAGGTGGACATTGTTCAAATGAAACACAGGCTGAAGAGAAAGGCCAGCATTAGAGACAACTAGCCCCCAGCTTGAATACAGGGGAGAAATGACATGCATCCTGCTATTAGGAAGAACTTATACAGCCTAAACTTTGCAGGGTAGGTTATGCAAAGATTGACACTAGCACTTATAATATAGTTAAAGCTATTTGTATGGTGACTTTGAGGCAGTTAAGGCTTATAAATTTTCAATCTTCTAAAGGTATCAGGTGCAGAGAATCATGTATAATATCAATATGCTAGGATGCTGCAATCATGTAGAGAATTACCCTGGTCCTGCAACATCAAGATCACCTTCAGCAACCACAAAATTATCCTCTTCTCCAGCCAAAAACGCCTCCTCTGCTCCACCCTCGTCCTCCTCTTCACCCACTCCAGGCTCTACCAAGTCATCCTCCTCTTCTCCAACCAAAAACCCCTCCTCTGCTTCACCCTCATCCTCCTCTTCACCCATTCCAGGCTCTACCAAGTTATGAAGCATGTGATCTCCGAGCTCTGTGAAATACTGGATCAAGATATCTCGAATGTGGATCATCGAGGTCATTAGTTGAACAAGCCCATCATGAATTTGGGCAGCTCCATCAATCGGGATGTTAACCAATAACTCAGCTCCTCCACTGAGTTGCGGCAGCACTGCATCAATGGCATGGACGCGTTCTGACACAGCAAGAACGTCAGCGTGGGTCACATTCGCCCCAAGATGTTGGGCAATTTGGGCTTGCAAGTTGAGTACCTGATCCAACCCATTCCGAATCTGGGCCAACCCGAATTCAATAGCAGGCGGATGTTCTGCAACGTCGTCCACGCCGGCAGCCATCATGTTCGCCGCTGCAAGGATGCCGGCGGCTACAGCAAGCAGATGGATCGCCGGAATTTCCACCCCTCCGACGGCATCTTGAACTGGGTTTCCGTTTCCGGCCACAAGATTTCCGTTTCCGGCCACAAGATTTCCGTTTCCTGCTTCTTGGACTGGGTTTCCGTTTCCGGCCACAACATTTCCGTTTCCGGCCAGATTCCCGTTTCCGTTTACCAAATTTTCATTTCCGGCAACATTCCCGTTTCCGAGCACCAAATTCCCGTTTCCGGCCACATTCCCGTTTCCGTTCACCACATTCCCGTTTCCGTTCACCAGATTGTCGTTTCCGACCAAATTCCCGTTTTCCATTGTTTACTTTTTGAGTTTTTGTCTTTTCCAGCGCTCATGTAAAACCCTTTTTATATACTAGGAATTTTAACGTCCAATTACGTAATTACATTTATTAATATTGGTAATATTCTCAATTATTTCTATTAAACAATAATTCAAATACATCCTAAATAAACTCCAATATTTCGTCCAAAAATAATTACAATTTTCATATAAACTGGAGAAAAATCCCAAATAAAAAAAATAAAGTATAAATTTACAGAAGAAAAATTAGTAAATTTAGAGAGTTCATGAGAGCACATGAGCATATCTCGAAGGACAACACGAGCAAATCGTGGGAGGATAACAGTACAGCGACATTCGTTTCACCAAAACGAAAATAATCGACCAAAATTGATTAGTATAAATAATAAATTAATAACCAAAAGTCAGAGTAATCGAATCAAGAAAAAAATTGCCCCTTTTTTTTATTTTTTATCTTGGGCAATTTAACTGCAATAGACAACAGTTCAAATGCAACAGTTCATATACCCCTTAAAAGACAGGACCACCTCTTATTTTGTAGTTGATAACCGCAATAGGCATCAAATGAAGCAAACATAAAAATAATAATAACAATAATAAAATAACATAGATCAACCAGATAAAAGGTAAAATCTATATCAAGTTTGACTACAGCACCAATATCCTACAGCACGGAACAAAAATCCACAGGTGAGTGTGTCCACATCTTGAACAATATAATTTTTCTTCATTGACAGAATTTTTGTTTTTCCTTAAAACTTATTCGTGATATATAATAATTGTAATAAAACCATGGCATCCAGTTTAGTATCCAGAAATACTATAATTGTAGTATATGCGAACATCCAATTTAGTAATGATTTTTCCAGTGAAAACTTATAAAGCAACATGTAAAATGCAGAGAAAGGAAAGGAAAAAGGGGGAAAAGGGGAAAAAGAGGGAAATAGAAATAGATTATCTCAACTATCACTGTAGAAATCCTGGTGAAAAAGTATAATTTACAAAGCTTTGGCAGTAACACTGCATCACCAATGTCACTATAGCAAATCTTACCCTCATAAAGAATGATACCTTACTTGCACTTCAGCAAGAAGCAAAACCCCCATTTATATTGGCATTATTCATAAATTCCAAGATCCATGAAAACAAGAGTTAAACCATCAAACTAGGGTTGCAACAGCCAACAAGGATAGAAATGCATACAACAAGAAAAATTGCATAATGCACGGACCTTTTCTGAATAGCAAAGAAACACAAAATTTCTGTACCAACCATTTTCTGTCAAAAGAAGACACCAACTTGGCAACAGTTCAAATGCATTTAACATTTCTACAGGCTATATAATATC
Organism: Rosa chinensis; assembly: GCF_002994745.2. Taxonomy (NCBI): domain Eukaryota; kingdom Viridiplantae; phylum Streptophyta; class Magnoliopsida; order Rosales; family Rosaceae; genus Rosa; species Rosa chinensis. The sequence goes on along the minus strand of NC_037090.1, from coordinate 24,397,699 downwards.
CTCTGCATAAGTTTCTATATACATGGACAAAATATAAAGAATATTGAAAAAAATAAAAAATAAAACTTATGGTTGGAACACAGATCATTTATTGTAATTTTAAACAGAAGGTCCAAAATGACAAAATTCAGAAGACCAGTCTTGAAATCAAACTAAGACATGGAAAAGAAATGCAACACCTAAAGTATTAGTTTATAAGACATCATATAGGTCCTCATACAACAATGAATTTTGGGCATGCTGTGTCAATTGGGACTTGAAGACAGCCCAAAAAGTCATTTGTTTGTTTCATGACATTGGCAGCTTGTTCAATCAAAATAATTTTTTTTTTAACAAAACGGGAATTAAAAAAAAAAAAGTTACAACATAACAACATAGCAAGGTTCTAGGGCTGCAAATTTAAAAATATAAACTAAAAAAAAATTGAAAATGGGTCATCTATATTGTTTACTTAATTGCCTGCTCCAGGGACCATGTTAAGAATGGAATATTCAAAACCAAAACGTAGAGAAGCTGAGCTTTTTTAATTTTTTTATATTTAGATGCAAGTACTCAACTTGGATTATTTGTAACCTAGAATTGCATACCTAAATTGCCAGAGTGCACATGATCTTGAATAAAATATAAAGCTACAACAAGAAATATACCAAAAAATGAAGGAAGAAGAAAAACTATTAATAAAAGCAACCGCATTTTACAAATACCATGCTCAATCTCTCACAGCGACAAAAAGTATCACGGAGTACGAAACTGTGCAACAAAAAGATCACCTAAAACTGAGGTGGCTCTGGCAATACACTCCCTAACTTGCTTTACTACTTGAGATAAGACGCTTCATCCAAATGATTGCTCAGAGACAGTAGATACATGAGCTGAATTTGATCTCCTTCATCAAAATTTAAAAAAAAAATATATACACCAGTCAGCATCTAATCTAAGAAATGGCATAGAATTTACAGTCCATACCACATGGGAGGATTAGCGAGGACACTTTCAAAATCACAGCAATCATATTGTTATGATATCCAAAGTGGGACTTATATACCAGTGCATCAAAATCAATCTTTAGCATATGCCTATATGCCATAGATTGAAGCAATTATTTCATATAAGCTAGTGCACACAGAGATTCGCAGAAAATATATTCGACTCCCAGACTTAAGTCAGCCCAAGCTCATGACTTCAATTGTTTTTCTCATTGAACAATTGGGTTGTATCTCGCATAGGTAAGCAAAATTCAAGGACCAAAGCAAAATCAGCAACAAGGGATACAAGATTTTTGAAGGAAAAAATTACACATAAATGCAAAGCAAATGGAATTTCTCATTTTCCATTTTTTCATCATAAGTTGCATACCAAATCCTGGAAAAAGCATGCATCCCAAATCTATATTCCGAGCTCTGGAGAAATGATACATTGACAAACAATTCCGTGTAATAGACACGGTGACTATTAAGCAGAAGAAACATCAAAATTCGTAATAGTCAAAATAATAGAAGAAAAAACATAAAAATAAAAAGCAAACGTACAATTTCTCATACCTTCAGTCTTGAATTTCTCATCCACGTGTGGCATTTCTGTATGATTCGAATTAATAAACAACCATCTCAACCTGCCAAAACGAAAAAGAAAAAAAAGAAAAAAAAATCAACGTGAAATCCATTTAAACTCAGTATATAACCAAAAAATGAATGAAAAATCTCTTCCTTCTCCGTTTGTGGATACCTATATAGCCAAACCTGCTTAACTAATCAGATCTGTAACATATTCCCGTCCCTCCGCTAAACATCTCATCGATAAATTAAAAGAAAGTTTCAAATATGTATAGGCCTCATCGATAGATTATAAGTTTCAAATATAGATCTACAATTGGTACAAGTGTCGTCGACAGAAACAAAAACCAGAATTTGAGAGTAGTGACTGAGATGTCGAGATCTAGAGAAACATGATTATCAATGGAATATGACTGATGATGAGATAACAGGTAGGAGAGATCCAGAAATTAAAGTAAATACGAATTGAAAAAAGAGAGGACGCCAGGATTCTTTTAGAGAGAGAGAGAGAGAGAGAGAAGAGGATTTTTATTCTTTTCAACGATAATATATGAGAGATGAGGTTTGGGTTTGAAAGCGCTCGGGGTTATGTTGTTTTGGTCAAACTCTCCGCACTTCTCGCGCTCTTTTTGGAACGTGAAAACTGAAGAGTCGCAAACTCTTCGATGTTTTCAAAATAACTGATTTATTCATTTTGTTTTTTGTTTTTTTTTTTCAGTCAGATCACTATTGGTCTCTTCCTGAACCTCTTTTTTCGGCCATCAGTTTTGGTCTTTTACTTTTGTCGTTATTTTCTTCTAAAACCCTTCTTCTCCTTTTTTTTTTTTTTTCCTCTCACTTTTTGGTTGATTGGTGACTTACTTTCCTAAAGCATCCAGATCGCTGACCTAGAGATTTTGATCTCCGGGAATTAAGAAAATATATTGTTATTTCAGTCGGTAGATGTTAGAGCATCTCCAATAGTGATACTTATATTCATAGTTAAAAGAAGCTAAAAATAAAATATAACTAGTTAGCTATGGAGTTATGTTCTAACAGAATACCTAAATCCCAATTTAAATTTAGGTTTTAGTAAAATTCTCTCTCATCTCTAGCTAAATATAGCTAAGAAATTTAGCATTTAACTTTTGTTTAAGTATTCTGCTGGAGTAGAATTTTAGCCTAAAATTAGCTAAATATTAAATTTATTTTGAAATAAGTAGTCTCTTGGAGATGCCCTTAATAATCTATCTTCTATCTTCGAATTGATGTTATGTCATGCTCTATTACAGTTAATATATTTATCTTTGCAAAATAAAACTCTATGCCTCTTTCTCTCTCCCCCCCCCCTCTCTCTCGAGTTTTCTCGCTGGCCTCCTCCTTCGGTCGGTGGCGGTGATGTACCTTCTATCAGAGAGGAGGGGCTCGCCCTTCTCTATGGTCCAAATCTTGGTGGTGACGTCGGGCTCCTCCTCCGACGCTCCGTGCTTTCAAGTTTTAGCCTGCTTTTTTTCCCTTGTGGAGATGTTCAATCTTGGTGGCAGTGTGCATGATCTGATCGCCACTGGTAGCGGCGAGGGTGATTTGGCCGCTAACAGTGGTCTCTTATGAATTACCTAAATTACTAGAAACTCATAATGAAATAATTTAATAAGTTATTTTAGTAAAATAAAAAAACCGGAAAAACATAATACAATTTTTATTTTAAATTTCTAAGAAAGTATGTGACATGAGTCTTCACTAATCATATTTGCATTGCACGAATGTGAAGTTAGAATTACATAAATCATATGTTATCCACATACCTGAAGAGATGTGAGCCTAATGAGGCAAAGCTCAAGTTCGGCCTTGCCACACTGATACACAAACAACAACTTATGGCATGAGACTTTGATTTTATTGACAAAACAATTTAAGGAATATATATATATATATATATATATATATATATGAGTTGTTTTGCATTACTTTTTTTAGGGTTAGGGTTCCTTCGGCTTCTCACAAGACATGAGTGGCACTTATACCAGTAGTGAATTGATAATAGTGAAGCACTCAAACTTCATCAAAGTATGTATTGCCTAAAAATAGATTTCCCGCCCGCTCTTGAACCCAGAATCCCTTGTCCACCATCCAAGTACGAAGGAAGTGGGCCTTGAAGGCCGATCAACCGGCCGACGGATCAGAGGTTTCCCAATCAAAAAAAGATTGGAAGGATCGGTGGACAGGGCCGCCGCCAATTCTTCCAAGATCTGGAGCACTACCTCCTTCTGCAAGCACAAGGAAGGCAACAAAACTAACTGTGACATCATCAATGGAGGCCATAAGGATGAGGGAACGAGAGAGTGAGAGTGAAGGCAGAAGGCTAGGAGAACAGAAGACGAGGGCGCCGTCAAAACTGGTTGAGAGAGAAAAGTCACTCTCCTATGGTTTAAAATTGAAGTATTCATAGGTTATAACCCAAGCTGGGGCATAAATGTTATAATAGAAGTTTGCGTTAGTGATTGAATAGGGCCTTCTTTTTTTTGAAATAGCACGTGGAGCCTTTCATAAACAAATTTAGTGGACAAATCATCTGTTAGAAGAGTTATTATCCATTTTAAAAAACTTATCCATTTTAAAAAAACTTACGTTTTATTATGCTACGTTGTAATCGTGTTACATATCGAGTTATCTTTCCATTATGTTACAGTTATTTCAAAGCAAATGGAGCAGCCAGTAGAGCGCTCTTTGCTAGTTGGTGCTTGTTAGAATACAAGTATTGTGTAGAGATTCCTGATATTATTTCGGAACATACTCTATTTGTTTATTGTAATCAAGGGTTTAGGCTCAATGTCCCCCCTTGTATTCAACAGTTTCATTAATCAAGGCTTGAGGGCAGCTGCACCAGTTCTTCTTTAAAAAAAAAAAAAAAAAAAAGACTAAGAAGAAAGAAATAAAGAAAACAAAACAAATATTCCTAAGGAGTTCAAACTCTCATCGTGTAATTATATGGCTACTTATATCATGTCTCCTGAACTGATCAAAATGAAAAAAAAAAAAAAAATTAATGTAAACTAGAGAATTATTCCGACTTCATTCCTCTAAGCGTCATGAGACTTGGCTTATGTAATCTTTCCCCAGAAGGTCTAAGTGTGGCCTTGGTAACTATCCCCTTTCTCTTATTATATTTAAAATCATAGCTCGCTCCAAATAGTAATTCGAATGCAGCCGAAACAGTGCGGTCCCTCAAATGTGGATGACAATCCTTCAGAACTTTCAAGGGAATTTTTATTTTGTTTTTACTCCACTTGTGTTCTTTGAAGTCTTCCAAGGCTAAAATGTTGAGGGTTTCCTCTGTCATATCAACAACAGACGTGCAATTATTCCAAGTATAACCCCGAACTTTTGTCAGGTCTACGAAAACTCCCTGAGGCAGAGTAGTAGTGGTGAAACATTCTCTCCAAACATCCAAAGATTGAACTTGTAAGTAATAATCTGGTGCAGTAAGTCTAATTATTTGGGTCAAATGAACAACCCCTTCAACCTTACGTACTCCACTGAAGTGCACTTTTAACACGAACTCGCCGCGCGCATTCATCAAACTTTGGTTTGGGAGGATCAGAGTTCTCCATTGCTCATCTTTTCCAACAGTTATAATTTTCAAACTTGCTTCAGTACTGTCAACTTCGTTGTTCTCCCAACAACAGCATACCACTTTACACTCGCGAGTAGATGAATTAAAAGCAAAATCCATGGTGTTAGTATACTCAGGTCCATCAGGCAAGTATAGCACTTGTTGGGCTGCAGGGTTTCTGATACGAAAAACCCTAGAATTACTAAGACTTCTCTCCAAACACAAGCCTCCATAAGTTGAAATAAACTTGAACTTTTCATCAGCGGTACGATAAAACTGATCGGTTGGACGGCTTCGATCCATATGTTTTAGAACGAACTTGTCATCTTGAATCAACGAACACCATTGCTTGCACACACACTTGCACCTTAGCAAAGACACGACTGGCACCCAGCTCAAAATCTCAATGATGGTATCAAAAGGAAGTTTTGGTAGTTTTATGGCTTTCAAACTACTCTCTTTATTTCTTTTGTTCGAACGCACCATCTGCTCATGAGTCATGATAACAGAGTAGAGACTCAGGAAAGAAATATTTTTTTTATTTCCGAGATGATAGCAAAGAGAAGATGACGAAGAGGGATAGAGATGATTAGAAAGGAACCCTAAGAGCAAAGTTGGGTGAGAAAAGCGATGTAGATCCGACTATATATATAAGAACGGAGTGTTCGAAAAAGCTACACCCCTACGTTTAAGTCCTACTAAAAAAGGAACCGCAGAGTCCCAATAGAACTGAGACGCCTAACAATTCACTCTATATTTTCAATTTAACAAAACCTAATATGTTTAAAGAGCAACATGATCAACCTCCTCCTAGATACAATGACGTTTTTTTGCAGACCAATTAAGACTACTAGTCCTTTCTTTGGAGACCAATTCCGTAAAATAGCACAGATTTAATTGAAAACATCGATCAAATACAAGCCAACTCAAACTTTGTCGAACTCAAATAACAAAATGAATTACTGGATAAGATCCTTGTAATTGAGATTGTTTTTAGGTTTAAGAGTGTAGTTATATGTTTTGATAATATCTGTATAAATCAAAGCTCAAAATCTTCCTAGTATTGTGAAGCCAGAATCACTAGATCAGAACTTCAGAAATAAAAACTCTTCTAAACTACCAATATGTCCCAACTTTTTTGGCATCATGGTTGTAGTATCTTGAGCAAGTCCTTAGTCCTCAATCCTCATCCAAACCCCTATCCAATAAAGTTTGAGCTTGAATCTCGTACTGATCCACCCTAGTCAAACATCAATCAAATAAATACCCATCTTGCCAAGACATCCCTCTTTGATCATTATTTTGCTAAACGAATTAATTAAGAATAACACTCACCATTAATTTTGATACGACAATTTTATATTTTTATTTAATATTACTTTAATGCATCTTGTGCGTATATTATAAGAAATTAAGAAAGGCTGCATTGTTTCCTTCAACTATATCCTATGACATGATCAATCACAAAATATCTAGTTAAATAACAAAGCACCAAATTACATGATGCATCTAGTGGAAAAAAAAAATGCGAATATCTATCCAAATCCACGTAGTTCATATCTTTTGCCCTTTCCAATTCCGACATTGTAGGACCTAAACGCACACGCAGTCAACCCTTATCCAAATTTGAAACCCCTAAGGCCTAAACCCCATAAAACAACCAGTCAAAACCATGAGTCCCAGTCCCAAACCCGGCCCAGCCCAAGTCAGTTCCCACCTCGGATAGTCCCAAAACCGGGGCACAGTATCCCTAGCCCGAATCCGCGGGCGCCGCGTGTCCAGCCGTTGATTTAACCTTCCTTTTTGGGCAACGTGCCGTTGATTCCACGCGGATGGATTCTCCAACTTTTATTTTGCCTATAAATACCCAACCGAAAATGCCACTCCAAATCACACACCCCCAAATTTCAAAACGTTGAATTCGAAAGCAAATGCAATTGACCGAGTTGATACCTGGTTTGCCCGAAGAAATCGCCTATGAGTGCCTGACTCGGTTGCACTACTCGGCTCACCGAGTCGCCTCCCGAGTCTGCCGCCGATGGGGGGAGCTTATTAAGAGCAGAGACTTCTACAACCACAGAAAGCAATCCGGGTTCACCCACAAGGCCGCTTCTTTAATCCAAGCGCTTCCCGTTCGAACCGGATCAGACGGGTCGAAGCCGGCCGGACCCGCCGTTTACGGCTTGTCTGTTTTCGACCCGGCGAGCGGGGACTGGGCCCGGGTCGACCCGGTTCCGGAGTACCCGGACGGGCTGCCGCTGTTCTGTCAGGTGACGAGCTCGGAGGGGAAGCTGGTGGTGATGGGCGGGTGGGACCCGGCGAGTTACCAGCCGGTGAGACACGTGTTCGTGTACGAGTTCACGACGCAGCGGTGGAGTAAAGGGAAGGACATGCCGGAGGTCCGGTCGTTCTTCGCCGCCGGGGAGCTGGACGGCCGGGTGTACGTCGCCGGAGGGCACGACGAGAACAAGTACGCGCTGAGGTCGGCGAGGGTTTACGACGTGAGGGCGGACGAGTGGGGCGAGCTGGGCGGGATGAGCGAGGAGCGGGACGAGTGCGAAGGGCTCGTGAACGGGTCGGAGTTTTGGGTGGTGAGCGGGTACGGGACGGACAGCCAGGGCGGGTTTGTGGGGAGCGCGGAGGTTTATGAGATCGGGTCGGGTCGGTGGAGGCGGGTCGAGGACGCGTGGAGGGCGGGTGAGTGTCCGAGGTCGTGCGTTGGGATTGGGAAGGATGGGAAGCTGTTTAGTTGGGGCGAGAGGGACTCTGCAGTGAGGGCTGGGCCGTGCGGGGTGGAGTTGGGCCGGTGGGCCTTTGTGTCCGGGTCGGAGTATCTAGGGGGACCGCATGAGTTCTTTTTGACGGGAGGGGAAAATGGGAAATTGGAGAAGGTAGAGATGTGTGAGGAGTTCTCTGGGTTCGTTCAGTCCGGTTGCTTCGTGGAGATATGAGAGCTCACTTCTATTACTGCAAGTATATTTTTGTCTGTTACTTTTCTTGCTTGTAAGTAGGAAGAGCAAGATTATTGCATAGAAGTTCTTTTTGCATCATGTAAAATATTTTGCTTTCTGGGTGGCTAAAGCACACACCACTTCCGTGAGTAATGTGTTTCGATGACCATTTACAGTTCTAGGGAGTTCGAGGTTGCTGGAATACATGATTAAATATATACAGGGGAATTCATCTCCAATCACCTTGGTTCTGTTCAATCAATTGAACCAAATGCAAAAAGCTGAAGAGACAAGCCTAACCATTCGAACATCCCTAAGGAGTATGCATCATACATTGTTTTCTATTTTTTTGTACAATCGTTCATTACAGAACCATAGGACGATTCAAACATAACAAGTTGATCATCATAAAACAAGTTTGAACAAACATTGGGGAAGGCAGTTAGCTTAACTTTGAAGGCAAATTCGAGCCGACTGTGATTTAGTAATTTCTAAAATAATATTCATTACAAGACCATAGGACGATTCAAACAGAACAAGTTGATCATCATAAAACAAGTTTGAACAAACAGGACTAGAATACCAGGACATACATCTACCAGGGTACCAATATTTATTCATATCACGAATTCTAACTAAAGATTTCTAGCTCTTGATCAGGAAGTCACTCTATCAAGTACACTAGCGAGAGTAGTCCAGGCTCCGACTGCGGCTCCTGCTATAGCTCCGACTTCGGCTGCGGCTCCTTGAACCAAAGGGAGACCTTGAGTACGATCGCTCCCGGTACCTCCTACCTCTTGGTGAAATCGACCTGTATCAAAATTCAAAAATCACCGTGAAAACAGGCATCTATTATGTGATTTTGCCCCAGTCCCCGTGGAGAATAGAGAGCTTAAGAAAAAGACAAATTACCACATACCTTGAGTACCGCCTTCTCCTAGGGGAGGGTGAATAATAACCTGGACTTCGAGAGTAGGTTCGAGCATAGCGTGGTGAACGAGAATAAATGCTCCGCCTGCTGTCATATGACTGACCCCTGATAACAAATAAACATATAGGTAAATCAATAAACTACTTGTAGAGAGAATCAAATAACCACAGCATCAAATTAACTTTAAGAACTGAAAACATACTACAAAAGCGTCAGGTTTAAGTAATAAATCCATCAAAAATGGATATCCAAATCAAACTTTCATCGAAATATATCTTACCGGTCTCTTGCCCTCATTTCCGAGGGTTTCTTCCTATTCTCCTCAGCAAATACAACTGTCAATTCCCGCCCAAGAAGAATTTGCCCATCCATATGGTACTTGGCATCTTCAGCATCAGCAGGGTCTACAAACTGAACAAATCCAAAGCCACGTGGATCCCTGCACCACAATAACATTTAATTACAACAGTAAAAAAAAACCGTATGCTTACAATAATTTACCAAAGCCATTGTGTTCCTGATAATTAATAAAAGATCCAAACTCCACCAAGTTTTTCACCCTGAGCATTCAAAGCACATATATTTTACCAACACTTCCTACAAATCAAGTCAAAACATCACGTGGCCGCTAACCTTGTTGGTGCCATAGATAAAATTGAGTTGAAATTCTTCAAGACTTCCAACTTCTTCTCAATGAATTCAAACCAAGTTTCTTCAAATCTTCATGTACCAATAAAACCATCTTGCCCACTCTTACTTACTTGATTGGTCTCTTCAACACAACAGTCTTACTACTTCAATCTTGTCTTCAACACAGTACTCTTATTTACTTCATTCTTCTCTTCAACACTTTCAATAAAACAACCAAATTCCCACAAAGCGATTGTAAATAAGTAATTAAAAAAAACGAAAACACTCAGATCGCAACAATAAAACTCGCCCAACTCACACACATGAAAGTTTAGTTCCATCTCACGCACCACCACTATACTAACAAAGAGCGACTCTTACAAAAATACGCATATTATTTTACTACACATCCTAATTTCCCGACACGAAAAGCATGCTTAGTGCTTACCCAGTATAATAATCCCTAGGCAAGTAGATGTCCTTGAGGGGACCAAATTGCCCGAAGGGCCCACGTAAATCCTCAGGCCTGCAAACCAAACACAATTGATAAGCTCCACACTTGCAACATGGATAAAATCCAATTGCAGAAATCTAAATCAAGCACAGAAATTATAGATTCGTTATTGCAATAAAATTAAATTGCAAATTTTAAAGAGGCAAAACTTATAAGCTTTTTATTGATAAATTAACCCCAATTGCATACATCTAATTCAAGCACAACATCTATACCTCAAAAGAATAAAATTCTCATCGGATCAACGAAAACCCAATTACCCAAATCCAAATCCTACTAATCTAACACCCTAATTGCACATATCTAAATCAACAAATTTCTTATTGATGCAACCAACCCCAATTGCAGAAACCCAAATCAAGCTCAGCAATTGATGCAACAAAACAACAAAGAAATTGAAGAATAGTATAAGAAAAATGAACTGATTACATACCGGCAGTCATGGCGAAGATTGCGAACCAAAAGACTGGTGGGAAGATCCCTAGCACGGCCTCCTCCATAGCGGCCTCTAGGGCTAGGGCTACGACGTCGTCTGCTGTAACCCCTCGGCGGTGAAGGGCTGTAACTGTAGCTTCTCCCCCTCATTCTTCTCTCTCCTATTACAACAAACCACACCTAAATTGAAGACGAGCCTATCGTAATTCCATCAAAAATCGAAGGAAACAGAAAATTAAGTTCAGAATTGAAGGAAAATTAGAAGGGAGAAGAGAGGTACCGTGTAGAGATTGGGCCGTGGTGAAGCGTTCGAAAACAAGAGCTTTGTGATGTTTGTGATTGAATGGCTGTGGCTTCGGCTGTTGAGATTGGCCCTTTTATTTGAGTAACGTTCGAGAAGGTTCTTGTAGAGGTGGTTTTGTTATTCTATTTTCCAGGTTAGTTATTTTGGTCAGGATTCGGGCGATCCAGCCGTTGATCTGCAGTCAATTGTTCGATTCACTTTCTATTGGGTAACTTTTTGCCTTTTTCCTCTCATCAACCTTCTCATTTTTTTTTTCACGCTTTCTGTTTTTTAACTTTGTTTGATTTAAGAAAATGAATCTCACGGTAAGTAGCCAACTTGAATTTATTACAACTTGAATGTTTAATTACAATTTAAATTCCTTTCCGCAGTTTTAAGGTGACCGTACAAATTTTCACTATTTGCATCATGTTCGTAGTAATTTAACTAACTAACTTAACCTTAATGGTAAAAATCTCTATAAATTAACATTAAATTTCGCAAGAAAAAAAAAAAGAGCTTAAAACTTAAATGACCTGCACAAAATATCACTCCATAGTCCATATGTTGAGCAAAGCTCATAGAAATATAAACTAAATAGATAATGATAGTAATGATTTACACTGTCTACTAGCATACTCACTGACGTTTTCTTACTATTACATAGACAAATAAAAGTGCTAAACACATTTGCCAAGCAACAAATTATAACACCAAAATTATATATATATATATATATATATATATTTATTTTTTTTGTGGCAATGTCCAAATTGTAGTTTAAAAAGCACATATCACAAAACACAAATTAGAGGTGATATTTTTGGAACTAAATAAGTAAATATCCACGAACCACACTAATTTAAACTGAATTGAGCCGGTGAATTATATATATTGGTTCTGAATCGGCTTCATTTCTTTTGTTTTTATTTTCTATGCCTATTTGCTTATTTATTTTTGTGTGGTGCTTATGGATTTTCTTGAATATTTATTTTTCATTGTATTTTATTTTTGTTTTAAGTTGAATCCAACCAAACTAAATCGAACTGAAATATCGAGTTTCTTAACTTTCACTTACTTTAGGTTGGGTTTTGAACTTGACAACCCTGCATGAATAAATTGTCCAAAAGACATACGCATGGAAGAGAGGTGTGCTTTGTAAAAAACAGGGCACGAATATAACTAAAAGCAGTTTTAAAAAAATGAAAAACCAGTAGTAATATCTAGTTAATTGAAAAAAGAACGACGTCGTGCGAAGATCTACTGAGGCAAACGACGCCGTTTTCCACAGACAAGCGAAACGACGTCGTTGGCTCTCCCTTCACCCAGTCGCCCTAAACCCAGCAGCGGGCAGAGTTTAAACCCTTATTGAGGTTCCGCTTCTTAAACCTCTAAAACCCCCAAACACTCTCTACTCCCCGCTGCCGGTATCGCTCTGCAAACATGGCACCGTCGTCCAAAAAACCTCAGGGAGGGAATAACAAGAATCCCAGAGACGCCACAAAGTTCAACAAATCCTCCAAAAAACCTTTCAAACCAAACAAGGATCACAACAACGCCGCCAGGTCCGAAGCCATGGCTTTGCAGCTCGAGGACGACGTCCCCGACTTCCCCAGAGGTTCATACTTCCCTCAATTATTGCTTCTCTTCTTGTTTTTCAATTCCAAAACTCTACTGGAATCTAATTTGTTCATATTTTTGTGTTCATTGTTTAATTGAATTGAAGGTGGAGGGAGCTCTTTGAATCGAAAAGAACGCGACGAAATTCGGGCGGAAGTTGATGCCGAATTCGAGGCAGAGGAGAGGGAGATGAAGAAGAAAGGGAAGAAGAAAAGGGTGCCGAAGGACAGCCTTGTAAACGAGGACGAAATGGGCTCGCTTTTCGGCGATGGCATCACTGGAAAACTACCTAGATATGCAAACAAGATCACTTTGAAGGTTTTCCTTCAAACATAAATCCTTGAATTTTCCATTTGAATATATACAAAACATTTAGGTTGCCTCTGGTAGGCGAAATGATGTTACTAGGTTATGTCAAGTGAAGGTTATGTAGTACATAGTATACATTGTTGATTTACTTATTATTGCTTTGCCTATGGTCAGAATATATCTCCTGGGATGAGGGTTTGGGGAGTTGTTGCCGAAGTGAATGAAAAGGACCTTGTAATCAGTCTTCCAGGGGGCTTGCGTGGACTAGTTCGAGCGTCTGATGCTTTTGATCCTATTCTGGATGATGAAACTGAGGTAATAATCAGTATCGCTGTATTTAATTCCCATTGTTGTTAATATAAAATGTATTCATTTTTAATTAAGCAGGTATCAATTACAACAATTTCGGTGCTCTAAACAATCCAATCTTAATCTTTAACAGGCCTTAGCAGATAGTGTCCTCCCTAGCATATTCCGGATAGGGCAGCTGGTATCTTGCATTGTGTTGCAATTGGATGAGGATAAGAAAGAGAAAGGGAAACGGAAGATCTGGCTTTCTTTGCGCCTCTCTTTGTTGCATAAAGGCTTCACTTTGGATTCTGTTCAAGAAGGCATGGTACGTAACTAACTAAAAAAGAGATGATCTAATCACTTTGGTTTTAACTTTTTAAAATGGAATCTTTGCTTTATTGGTTAATTATGGGAATCTTCTGGATTATAAGTAAACTTTGTACCTGATAAGATGGAACATCTCTAGTAGCCTAGTAGGAGGAAAGACATGATTGGGTTATTTTATTAATCTTCTTCAACAATAAATATCCTCCAACAACTGTGGAGCAATTGCATTTGAACCCAGGCAAGCAACCTACTATAGTTATTTATCCCATTTGTTTAATCACACTTGAAGGAAATTCAGTGCAGTTCTTATCCCCTGTGGTTTACTTTATTTACTCTAAAATATAGTAGGAAAGTAGGTTTTGTAGAGGAAAAAGTTGAATATTCATACGGATCAAACTGCAGGAGGCATTTGCATGATTTAGGTTAAAAACAAAATGTTCTTACATACATTGTTACTAAGAAACTGTATAAAAACAATGACATTCAGTTGAATATGTTTCCATATTCATCTATAATGATTATATGATTGTTTACTTTATTGCCTACTGAAGTACTCAGACAAAATTAATTCCAAATAGAGTTCTGAGAAGTCTAATTTTTGTAATTCCATTCTCTATGTGTATAGGGGAGGGGATGTGATGTCAGGACTAGTTATTAAACATGACTACCATATGAATTTGATATTGATTGTATTTGCTCTTGTTGTTAGTGACAGTATGAATAGGATATTGATCAATTTTTCCCATGATCGTATTCTGTGAAGGTTGTTTTCCATTATAAGTGTTGAGAATATATATATCCCACATGGGAAAAATGGGACCTTGCCTATGGGTTTATAAGGGTTTGGGCCACTCCATCCATAGCCAATTGGTTTTGGATGTGAACCCCAGATTACTTTATCATGGTATCAGAGCGGGTTACCCACGTGTGCATGCCTCATGGCCACACGGGCTCCACGTCACCCAAAATTGCCCACGTGTATGGCTTGAAAATTCGCCACACGTGCGGGGGCGTGTTGAGAATATATATATCCCACATGGGAAAAATGGGACCTTGCCTATGGGTTTATAAGGGTTTGGGCCACTCCATCCATAGCCAATTGGTTTTGGATGTGAACCCCAGATTACTTTATCAATAAGTACTGATTTAATCCCTGAAAAATTGATTGTGATTGAACATGATTAGATGTAGGATAAGTTGCGTGTTTGTAGGTGAAATTTCTTGTTATAAGATGAAGCCATCTTTTTTTTTGTTTTTGTTTTTTATTTTTTTTGATAGATTCAAACCTCAACTCATATATCCAAACGGTTGGAGCAAGCAGTTCACCATTAGTCCTAAAGGCTTGCTAAAATTTTTCGATGGAGAGTGCTGACAAATGTGAAAACTTAACAAGAATTTCGTAAACCAGGAGAATTTCAGACAGTTTGCCAAGTGAGGGGAAAAAAAAACCTTAATTTAACTTTTAAGTTATTAATCAAACTTTCTTCCCTAAACAAAAATTAACAGGACATTATGAAGTTTTGCATTTTAATACTAATTCCAGTGTTTTGTCATCTTGTATAGTGGGTCCAAGTTACTGAATGCTATGGCTCTCTGTTGACAATTTGGAGTTGTCTTCTAAAATTTTCTTTCCCAATTATTGTTTCAGGTCCTTACAGCCTATATTAAAAGCATCGAAGACCATGGTTACATTCTTCATTTTGGTTTATCTTCATTCACGGGGTTTTTGCCAAAAAATAGCCAAGCTGGTAAGTCGACTTGTATTTCATTCTTGTTAGTGCCCATGCTTGTTTCTTATGTATGCCAATCACTTTTTAGTGCCTTAGCTGATATCAATCCTGATTACACATATCCAGTCAGAAATAATTAAACAATGGAAGTAAGTTTCTTGCGTATGCAAGATGCTTATCTTAGTATGAGAAGCCATGATTCCTTACGCATAAAGATAGCATTTCGCCTATGGGTTTGTATGTTCTGATCACTTCTGCTTAAAATTCTTCACATGAGGACCACTAAGGTTTAGTTTAAAAAAAAAAAAAAACTTCAAAGCCTCATTTGTATTACATTTTCCATATTTTGATAAACCAATGAGTGTAGTTTTCCAAATGGTTACGTATCTGACAAGGTAAAGCATCAATGGTTGGATCACCCCATAAACATCTCTGGTTCCAGACCAAATTAGAGAATCAACTATTTTTTGGACTTGTTTGATGAAGGTAGATAGGTGTAATACTTGGAGTGATTAAATCAACATTGAGAGTAGGGCTTGCAGAAGAGGAAAAGAAATAGTAACATTACTACTTGGTAGAGGTAATTAGTAAAATTATGTAGCATGTAGTGAAATGAAAATATTTCCCATAAGTACGCAGAATGCAGGACTAAGATTCATATACCTGACACCTCATAGGTGGGAAAAAAGGCTTTTGTTGCTATATACCACAGCCTTATGTTGATAAAAAAGTTACTTTTCAAAGTATTCTCTTTCCTCCTTGCCATTAAAGAGCCAAAGGAGTCAAACTTTCACATGAAACATTTTAACATTAAGTAAAGGATCATGATTTCTTTTTTTCTTTTTTTGGTTGCCTGGCTAATGAAAATTTGTATAAGTCCACTGTAGATTGGGCGACTGAATCTGTATTCTGTTGATGTGATTCCATGTTTTGCTACTTTATTTTAAGCACTCTGTTTCAAGAGTCTTTGGTTCTCCTATATGTTCCAGCTCATTCTCTTCTTCTTACAGACAGCAAGGTTCAAGTGAGCAGTGGTCAACTGCTTCAAGCTGCTGTTAGAAGAGTTGATAAAACCCGCAAGGTAGTTCATATGAGTTCTGACCCAGAGATGGTGTCAAAGTGTGTGGTATGCCCCCTATGCCTTTATTTCATTAATTTGTATGCTTTCCATGTGTGTTTGTTGTATTTTTATTTTATTTTTCTATAAAAGTTCTAATAACATCAAAGGCAGTTTCAAAACCTATAATAATGGGTGTTTTTCTCATCACAGTTTCGCTTCTGATTTATGAATTTTCTTTCTGAACTCTTACAGACCAAAGATCTCAAGGGAATTTCAATTGATCTACTTGTTCCGGGGATGATGGTCAATGCTCGTGTGTTATCCACCCTTGAAAATGGGGTTATGTTATCATTTCTTACTTATTTTACTGGAACTGTAAGTTCTGTATCCCTCCAACATCAGCTACAGAATCAATCAATGTTATAATTAAAAGACAACTGGACGGCAATGTATGTGAAGTTAATTTCTTGGTATTATCTATATATTTCTCCATTTCATTTTTGCAGGTTGATATATTTCATCTGCAAAATATTTACCCTACTACAAACTGGAAGGAAGATTACAATCAAAACAAGAAGGTAAATTTTAAAACCTGTAATTTATATCTCAGTAGTCTTCATGCCTTTAATGGTTTGGTGGCAAATGGAATAGGCGCCAACTTCTAACCTTGGTGTGTTTGAGTTCATTTTCTGGTTGAGTTGTGCACTTCTAATCTCTTCTGTGCTGTTTTGTTTAGCTCAATGCTCGAGTATTATTTGTCGATCCTTCAACTAGAGCTGTTGGTTTGACACTAAATCCACATCTTGTTCGCAACAAGGCTCCTCCTTCAGTAAGTTATTTCACATTCATAAAAACTCAAGTATGGGATATGTTTTGTGATAACTTTTGAAATTAGAAGTTGGTCTTTCCTTGTTCAAATTTTACTGTTACTTATTGTGCAGCTATGGTCTGGTTTCTTGCACCTAGTATTGAATATTAGTCATGCCTGGTTCATATTTAATGCACATAGGCAGGGTAGACATCTTGGGTTCCATTTTTCCTGTTTAAGTAGATGCTGATCCTAGTATTTTTTTTCCCTCTTAAATTTTAGAGCTGTTGTTTGGGCAACTATCAACATTTTGGACTCCTACCAAATAAAGACTGTATAAACATTCTGCAATGTTGCAAATATTATTTTTTCTGGAAAACGATCTTAGGGTATTCTTATGCTAGGAAAAGATGAAGAGAATGATAAAATTAGAATTTATGAGCTTTTGTAAAAGTGGGATACTCCTTGCTCTCTCTCCCTCCCTCCCTCTCTGGTTTATGGCTATTACTTTTGTAGTTCCCTTCACGTTTTAATAACTGAATCATGTGCAGCATGTCAAAATTGGAGATATATGTGACGATGCAAAGGTAGTGAGGGTTGATAGAGGATTGGGCCTTCTGCTTGAAATACCATCTACTCAAGTTTCAACTCCGGCATACGTTAGTGTATGTTCATTTTGTGGCTCTATCTTTGAGGTTCGTTTGGTTACACAGGCGTTACTCTCTCTCTCTCTCTCTATATTGATTTTTTTTCTTTTAAATTATAGATATCTGATGTGGCTGAAGAAGTTCGGAAGCTTGAAAAGAAGTTCAAGGAAGGTACTCGTGTTCGTGTCAGAATTCTTGGGTTTAGGCACTTGGAAGGGCTTGCCACAGGGATTTTGAAGGTAGTGCTTCTCAAATCTTGTTTCCGGTGGAAGACAGACTCTTCTGCAATATTACATGTGGTCTCTTTCCTGCATAATATGTAGCTTGTATGCATGGTTGTCACTTGTCGAAAAATGAGTCACATTTTCATATAAATCAACCAAATGACATCTGTTGCTGATTGAATATGGTGATGGCTCTCTTGTTGTTGCATTTCATACGATGGACGTTGATTCTAGACTTTCTTGGAGACTTGGAGCATACTTTTAGCCTTTTAGGTCATCTAGAAAAAATTAAGAACTAATCTCTCTGTTCTCTTCCCCTCTGCTGTTAATGATATTTCTTAAGCAGCAATTTTGATTGGTGATTTCCATGTATGCTGCGTCTTGTTATTATTTAATAATTATTTTTTAATAAGATCAGGTTACTCTGTGTATATTTTCTTTCCATGCATCTCACATTTGGTTGTATCGTGCCTTTGTTCAAGTGGTGGATATTTTATCTTGTTTTCGGCTGATATTATCAGTCTCTAATTTCTTTTCTTTCAAGCAGGCAAGTGCATTTGAAGGGTCAGTTTTCACTCACTCTGATGTCAAACCTGGGATGGTTGTGAGAGGTAAAATAATAGCTGTTGACAGCTTTGGGGCTATCGTGCAATTCCCTGGTGGTGTGAAGGCTCTTTGTCCTCTTACTCATATGTCTGAATTTGAAATTGCAAAGCCCAGAAAAAAATTTAAGGTAGATTTCATTTCTTGTATTCTATAAAATTTGTTCACTTGCTTCTCCTTGGTAAAGTAATTTTGAAACTTTTTATTCCATTTCCTGTGCCACTATTGCAGGTTGGGGCTGAACTTGTGTTCCGTGTGCTTGGTTGCAAGTCCAAGAGAATAACTGTTACACACAAGAAAACACTTGTATGTCATGTCTTTTCCTTCAAAGTTTTTATTATCTTTTCATATACATATATTTTGGCTTAGTATTGCTTAGGCACAGCCTCCTTATAGACCACTTTAAATAAAACTTTTGGAAGTTACCTCATTTCGAATTCCCAATCTTGTCTTATCAATGCATAAAACGATACTATATGTCAATGCTGTGGCAGAAGAGATATCATTTGCTGGCTCTAACTCGATAATATTAGGTTGAATAGAACAGACTATCACAAAAAGTGCTCTCTGTTCCTTTTTTAATTGTTAGATCGCATGAGGTATGTTCATATGTCTCTCTATCAGTAGGGTATCAATTGCAGAACAATAATCGGGGCATATTTGTTTCTTTTAAGATTAAGAACAGTAAGTATTATTTTGTACATCTTTCAACTAGACGCCATAAGACGTAATTTTCAGCGCAAAAAATTATCTGCAGGGGACCGCACATTGATTGATTGTGTGTGTGTATCTTTCAGAATAGCCTCTCTTGTTTATTGTCTGATGCATGACTGCTGGATTACAGGTAAAGTCAAAACTAGGGATTCTCAGTTCATATGCTGATGCTGCTGATGGATTAATAACACATGGGTGGATAAGAAAGATTGAAGAACGTGGCTGCTTTGTCCATTTTTACAATGGAGTCCAAGGATTTGCCCCAAGGCTAGGCCCTTACTACTTGAAACTTATTTATTTATGTTTAATTTTTATTTTTTACAGAATCTCTCTATAAAATGATGTGATCCATATATGACTACATGCAATATCCTTTTTTTTTTTTCCTTTTCTTTATTGGTATCTTTATTGTAAATGTTTAATGGTGTATATTTGCTGGCAACATTTTTGACTATTTGTGGTTGAGAGTGTTATTGGCTTAGTATTCAGGCTCATAGCCAGCAAGTCTTTTAAGTTAAAATGCAGTTGAGGACAAGTGTATGTCAAGACAAGGAAAGACAACAAATGCATCTGCAAGAAAATGGACTTTTTGAACCTCTAAAGTATAATCACATCATATACTATTATTTCGTAGTTATGAATGTATTGCATGGTTTGTTTCTCCAAGAAAATATACAAGCAATGGAGAAGTTTCTTGGTCATATATGTGATTTTTATATATGTATCTTCCAATGTGTTGTAACAGCTCCTTGTGTGGACACCTTATTGAATATCCAAACATTTCTACAAAAGGGTTGCTCTACGATGTTGTTTCTTTTTTCATCTGTACCTGCCTGAGTTTGAAGTGATGTCTAATGTTTTCTTTGTTATTGATTTGTTGTTTTTCAATTTTAAAACAGATCTGAACTCGGACTGGAGCCAGGATCTGACCCAAGTTCAATGTATCATGTTGGACAAGTTATCAAATGTAGAGTTATCGGCTCTAATGCTACATCGAGACGAATCAAACTTAGCTTGATAATACAGCCTCCAAGGTTTGACTTCTTGTCCAATGACTTTTTATCTCTGCATTATCAACAAGTCGTGTGAATTATGATATGATCACGGATGCACTAATGTACTTAGTCTCGGAACGATGTCAAAAATAATGTAAACACAGTTGCACTAATTTTTGTGTTATCAACTTAAGAAAAAGGAAAGAAAGGTATGGTAATTTTTTTTATCTAAATTATTGTGTTCACTTGTCAGGGTTTCTGAGGATGATATGGCGAAGTTGGGCAGCCTGGTTTCAGGAGTTGTTGACCGGGTAACCCCCAATGCTGTCATGGTTTATGTTAATGCAAAAGGTTACTCAATGGGCACAATTTTTACAGACCACTTGGCAGATCACCATGGTATTTATTCTTTCCCTAGATCTTGATTGTCGGTTTATTGTGCTCTTTGGTATGCTGTTCTCTTATTGTTTCTCTTGTTATCCAGGGCTGGCTGCTTTGATGAAGTCAGTATTGAAGCCTGGTTATGAATTTGATCAATTATTGGTTTTAGGTGCGAAAAATTCTCCTTAGTGACTGGGATATTTCTCTATATAATTGTCTCTCATCAGTTTCTGTTTTATTAACCTTGCAGTAGAAAAGCATTTTAAAATGTGAATTCATGTTTCTTTTCAATTTTTTTCCCTGTAAATTAAATCTTTATGAACCTTAATACTAATATCAAGTGAAAAATATTAATCCTGGAAAGTTTTCTTCCATCCATGTAGACACTGAAGGCAACAATTTGATCCTATCTGCAAAACATTCTCTGATTAATTCAGCTCCCATGCTTCCTTCAGAAGTCAGTCAAGTTCATCCTAATACGGTAGTACATGTAAGCAATTGGAGTCTCATGTAACGTTAGTTCTTTCGTGGGAACTGGGGTTTCCAGCTATATATATATATATATATATATTTATATTGTAACTTTTTCTCTTTGGTTATGAGTTGAAAGTGCAAATGTTTGTTGTGTCCTGATTCATGTGAGCATATTTGTTTCAATAGGGCTACATTTGTAACTTAATTGACACTGGGTGCTTTGTTCGCTTTCTTGGGCGTGTGACTGGTTTCTCCCCAAGGCACAAGGTTCTTTCTTTGCCCCCTTAAGTTTGCTTACTTCACTGCTAGTACTGTTTTATCTAAATCCATCAATTTTTTATACCCATCCTCTTCTTGATTTTGTTAGGCAATGGATGACCATAAAGGAGATCTTTCAGAAGCCTATTACATTGGACAGTCTGTTCGGAGTACTATACTCGATGTTGGTGACTGTTTATACTACAATTTTTAAATTGGAACTTGTTAAACAGATTAGTAAACCACATTTCGGAACTCTTTATTTTCTCTCAGGTCAATAGTGAAACAGGTAGGATAACACTATCATTGAAGCAGTCATCTTGCTCTTCAACAGATGCCTCCTTTATCCGGGAATACTTTATTTCAGAGGAGAAGGTAAACATCTTGGGCACAGAATTTTACTTCGAGTTATCTTGAATTGGCCAGTGCTCTTTATTTTATTGAGATATTTAATCAAATATATCCATTAGCTTCCTACACTATCTCTTGTACTTCATTGATATATATTCCGTATCATGTATTTTTTTAATACAAATTTGGCTCCTCTGTTATGATACAGCTAGATTTTTTTAAAAAAAAATTTTTAAATTTTTTTTATTTATAGCTTTTAACTTTCAAATTCTTCTTTGTTGTCCAGATTGCAAAGCTGCAAGTGTTGGATTCAAAAGAATCCAAATCAGATTGGTCAGAAGGATTTTCCATTGGCAGTGTTGTTGAAGGGAAGGTCCAGGAGGCAAAGGACATTGGAGTTGTTGTCAGCTTTGAGAAATATAATGATGTTTTCGGTTTCATCACGCAGTATCAATGTCAGTTATTTATTGAAGGCTTGGGTTAATTACTTGATTTCTTCCCTTTTTTTCAAACCGTAATGTATTTCCCTCGTCTTTTTTTTTTTCCTGTTTGCAGTAGCTGGTACTACTGTAGAAACAGGCTCCATTGTTCGAGCAGTTGTACTTGATGTTGCCAAGGCAGAGCACCTTGTTGACTTATCGCTCAAACCAGAATTCATTACTAACTTAAAACAAGAAAGCTCTAAGAGCCAAACTCATATGAAGGTTAAATGCATTCCCAGCTATCTCTAGTTTTTATGCTTTTGATTGTACTCAATAGTGAGTATGTTAGTTGTGAAAGAAAAATGTGCACAGATGTTTGCTGTTCCTCCATCGCTTGAATTATTACTTGTGGGATACTACATCAGTTATTTCTTGACCCATAAGTTTCATTACCTCTGCTTTCTTGTTTTGTTTTCCCAAATTATACCTTGTTTTTATCTACTTCATGACATTGATTTCAGAAACGAAGAAGAGAAGTCTCGGATGATCCGGAGATGCATGAGACCGTAAATGCTGTGGTTGAGATTGTGAAGGAGAATTACCTGGCAAGTTTTCATGTTGATATAACTTACAGATGATAGTTTGGCAGAATTGGTTTTTAGATATCGTCACCTTCTTTTCTCTTACTTTTGTAATGTAAATTGCAGGTTCTTTCTATCCCAAAGTATAACTATGCTGTAGGATATGCATCAATTTCTGACTACAACACTCAAAAGTTTCCTCAGAAACAGTTTCTCAATGGACAAAGGTGCATTCTCTTGGTGCTCATTCATTGTTTTCTATATTACACTTGTGTTTTGTCCCATATCTCTATGATATTTGGCCTTGTTGTCTTGGATAAATTTTAGGTTCAATGGTGTACTATGTTTTTACTTTTTACCCCATCCCCCCAGCCCCACCCAAAAAAAAGAAAAAAGAAAATCACTCTTTGTAAAAGACATTTGAGAACAAACACACATTTGTATGAATGCTAGTTATAGTTCTTACTTTAGGATTGGCCAGTTACATGAAATTATATCACTGAATGCAGTGTCAATGCTACTGTCATGGCCCTTCCAAGCCCTACAACCGCTGGGAGATTGCTTTTGCTACTTAATTCTTTGAGTGAGTCCGCTGATACTTCCAGTTCAAAGCGGGCAAAGAAGAAATCCAGTTACAAAGTGGGATCTGTGGTCCAGGCAGAGGTATTTCTTTTTCTTTTTCCAAATTTCTTTTCCGGTTTCATTTGCATCTTACCATTAATTATGAGCTTTGATTTTTTCCTTTCATTTCTAGTATCTGTTTTGTATTTATGTGGATAGACGTGTACATCTATTGGACTGGTAGAGTACTCATTTGTTGTGCTTAATACTTGCTGTCACCAACCAGATAACTGAAATAAAGGCTCTTGAACTAAGATTGAAGTTTGGAATCGGCTTTCATGGGCGGGTCCGTATAACAGAGGTAAATTTTATGAATGATTTGATATAAGCCTCATTAATTTGACTTTGTTAGATGCTCTATATGCATGTTATCGTTTTATTTCGAGTGGTAGGGCATATGATAGTTTTTCCCTTGGTCCCCTTTTGGGCAGGTAAATGATGATCTTTTGGAAGATCCATTTAATAACTTCAGAATTGGGCAAACAGTTACTGCAAGGATTGTTGCCAAGACTAATTATTCAGATAACAACAAAAAGGGTTTCCAGTGGGATCTGTCATTGAAACCTAGTTTGTTAACAGGTAAAGTGATATCGAGTATTTAATTCCCTGAATTGGTTCCACTACTTTTTCTTTCATCAGTATAAATTTACTTCTTCTATGACTCTTTGAGCCTCATCTTGAGTATCTGTAACTATTTATATCATCTATTCTTATATAAAAAAGTGGATGCCCTCTTCCATCTTCATACATATTTTATTTATATATAAGCCATTTCTTATTTCTAGAAATGTACCTCCTGTATTTTTATGGACCATCTAATCTGCTACTTTGACTCTGTGAGCCTCATCATGAGTGTATACTGCGTATACTTCTATTCTTATATGAAAAAAAACGAATGTCCTCTTCTATCTTCGTACATATTTTATTTATCAGTAGGGATGCCTCTTCTCGACGGATTAAGCTACTTACTAGAGTTCGGGTATTCAACAAAGGGGTGGCAACTTATGCCATTTCTTTTATCTAGAAATGTACCTCCTGTATGGTTATGGACCATCAATCTCCATAAATTTAGCAACTCTTCTCTTTAGGCATTTCTTTGGCTTCTATTGCAGTACTGACTATATTCTTCTTTTCTAGAAATAAGATGCTGCTCAAATATCCTTATCTTCAGTTGTATATACTCCTGTGATAGTTTCTGCGTTATGATGTTCACACCAGAGCATAGTTGGCCTTCATGATATTTAGTGAAGACAAGAATACAATTCCCTAATGCTACAATAATATCAAATTTATTAGAAGTTCAATCAATCACTTGTGGAACAAAAGAGGTTGAGAATTTGCGTCAATCTTCTTGAGCATATTCTTATTTCTATAAATTTAGCTGGAGTCACTGTAAGGGCAGGGTAGGTTGAGCCTTAAAGAATGAAGAAGTCCTTAAATGTCTTTTGCTTTTGCTAGGATCCATTGAACTTATGTTGTATTTATTTCAAACCATTCTGATAAATCCTTGTCTGCAATATTGTTAAATCCTCTAGTAGTAGGATACATAGTTATTAATACTCTTTCAATGGAATAATACTTTCATATAATACTAAAAACTCCCCCAGTGGATCCATAGAATATTCATTAAATAATATTGCTTAAATGGAATAATACTTCTATTATATAGTACTAATAATAATACTTTTGTCTACTAGCTCTATAACTCTATCATGGTAAAAATGTTTCCTTGTTGACTTTCTGCTAGTGGAGCTGAAGCAAATTCCATCAAATGTACTTGTTTTCTTTTGTTTAAAGTACCCTTTTTCTGCAATTTCTGTGTTCATGTGGATTAAGATATTTAGCTGCTCTTGTTGTTTAAATTAGGGTGGTCGGCCAAATCACTGTTTCATTAATTTTACCTACTTGAACCTCAATCACTGATGAAGTCTTATAAGGTCTAGAATGTGTTCTTTTCAGGTTCCTGTGAAATAGAGGAAAATATTTTGAAAGGAGATCTCGATTTCTCAGTTGGAAAACATGTCACTGGCTATGTGTACAAGGTGGATGCTGAATGGGTCTGGTTAACAATATCTCGAAATGTTAGGGCTCAGCTTTTCATTCTTGACAGCGCTTGTGAGCCTAGTGAACTTCAAGAGTTTCAGAAACGCTTTCATGTGGGAAATGCTGTATCTGGTCATGTTTTAAGTGTTAGCAAGGAGAAAAAGCTATTACGGCTGGTTTCATATCCTTTTACTCCCATCGCTGATAAAGCTGTTGATAATGAGGTGTCAAAGACGGATGCAAATGTTAGCATGTTGAATGCGACTGCTCATATTCACGAGGGATGTGTTGTAGGTGGGAGAATTATTAAAAAACTTCCAGGTGTTGGTGGATTGACTGTGCAAATTGGTCCCCACATGTATGGCAGGGTTCATTATAGTGAGCTTTCTGACTCATGGGTGTCCAACCCATTGTCTGGATATGAGGAAGGTCAATTTGTCAAATGCAAGGTCGTTGAATGTAGTCGCTCTGGACAGGGAACTTTTCACATTGACTTGTCATTACGTTCTTCTTTAGTTGGCACACTTTGTCAAGATTCCAATGAACCTGACAATGACAAGTAAGTCATGGCTATCCAGATATTCTAGTCTAGAACGCAAGTTTTTGTGTATATTTACATGTGCTTGTTTGTTAGTATATAGATTGCTCTGGCCTCAATTTGGGATACATTTTACATCTTTCTTATATTTACAAAGACACCTGCGTTGCCATGCCTCGGATTCTGCTATTATATTTTTTTTTATTTAAGGTAGTAACATATTTTGTTGTTCAGGCATACTCATACCGAAAGGCCAGAAAAGATTGATGATCTGAAACCTAATATGGTCATACAGGTTGTAGAAGTTTCTTAGCTGTTCCTAACCTTTGCTTGCAAATTGTTTTTTAAGTTCTTATATATGCAGAATCTTATTTGGATTTTCTAATTCTGATAGGGTTATGTGAAAAATGTTTCATCAAAAGGATGTTTTATTTTACTTTCGCGGAAGCTTGATGCCAAAATTCTTGTCTCCAATTTATCCGATGGATATGTTGATGATCCTGAAAAGGAATTCCCAGTTGGAAAACTTGTTACCGGCAGGCAAGTGATTTTGTTTACTTTTATCATGCTGGTGCAAAATTTATTGGTAAAAAATTAAATCCAGTGGTGAACTCTTACTGAGAATCTCAAGTGCAGGGTGTCATCTGTGGAGCCTTTATCAAAGAGAGTTGAAGTTACCTTGAAGTCACTGAGTGCAAGCAGTTTGCCACAATCTGCAAGGAATAATTTGGATAGCTTGCATGTCGGAGATATTATCTCTGGCAGGGTAAAACGAGTTGAGTCATATGGATTATTCATCACAATTGACAATACAAATGTGGTAAGGAGGAGCAGCATCAAGCAAAGTTCATTTTCTTTTCTAACATCTAGTCATACGTTGTATTTATACATGAGGCACTGCTTTTAATCTCCTATAGAACACTGAATTTGTAATGACATATAGTTTTCATAGGATTGTATAATCATATCTTCTGTTTGCACTCTTGTCAAAATGATTTTTGTGCTCTTTTTGGTTATTAGGTTGGATTATGCCATGTGTCAGAGCTTGCAGAAGATAAGAAGGACAATTTTGAAACTAAATACAAAACAGGAGAGAGGGTGTCAGCAAAAGTATTGAAGGTACTTTTCTTGTCTGTTAAGTATGGTTCTAAAGTGTACTCTTTTGAGAAAATTATGTGAACTATGTGAAAATTGCATGTAAGAGTTCCATTTGAATAGTTTGTGTGACTTTTTTTATGTGGTATATTGGTATGCATTTTATGATAAGTTAATTCACCTTCCTTTATCAGGTGGACAAGGAGAGGCACCGAGTTTCTCTGGGAATGAAGGATTTGTATATTATGGATAGCGACCACACACCTCCAAAACAAGATCTTGATGAACCTATCAGACAGACTGATTTGGTGGATGATTCTAAGTCAGTTATGTGTCCTGTTGGCAGTTTCCTTGGGGACCAGAACATGGATATTGAACATGAAAATGCAGAGTTCCAGTTTCTTGCACAAGCAGAATCAAGAGCTTTAGTTCCTCCACTTGAAGTCACTCTTGATGATGTAGACCAAGGCGATGATATTGTTAGCCAGGATCAAGAGCTTCCTGATGCGGAGGACGCTGTAGATGACAAGAAAAAGAAGCTCACGAAGAAAAAAGCCAGGGATGAGAGGTGATTGTACTAATGTTTGTTTGGCTTTTGTTTTGTTGTTCAAGGTTTTCAATGCACTCCCCACTTTCCCTTTTGTTTTTAACATGTAAACAATTTGTGCAGGGAGCGTGAGATAAGGGCTGCTGAGGAAAGATTATTGGAGAAAGATATACCTAGGACTGATGAGGAATTTGAGAAACTAGTTAGAAGTTCTCCAAATAACAGTTATGTTTGGATAAAATATATGGAATTTGTGCTCTCTATGGCTGATGTTGAGAAGGCACGCTCTATTGCTAAAAGGTATTTATCTAGAAAAACACCTGTTGGCCATTTGCTACTATTACAGTTGTATCATATAATATCATGAGAGCCCCCTATGTGTCATAAACTGGAACTCTGCATTTTCATGTACCAGTTAAGAGCAGCCCCCCCCCCCCCCCCTCCTCCTCTTCACCCTTAACAGTTTGTTGAAATAGAAAAGAGTTGAATCCAGATAACATATATGCTAAATGTTTATTGATATATCATTAATTAAAGTGCTACTATACAAAAAAGTCTTGGTTGTTTAATGGTGCTTTTAGTTTCTAGGATATCCAATGTGTGTGTGTGTGTGGGTTCATGCATGTTCGTAGGGATACCATAAGTTAGCTTTAATGTTGCTCTTTTGTTTGTAAAGGGCTTTGGAGACGATAAACTTTCGAGAAGAGAACGAGAAGCTCAATGTTTGGGTGGCTTATTTTAATTTGGAAAGCAAATATGGAAGTCCTCCAGAGGTAATAAAAATACTAAAAGCACTCTTGTTTTTCTAATATTGACATGGAGTCCATTAATTTTCTCTGTCTTTCAGGAGGCTGTAATGAAAGTCTTCCAAAAAGCGTTGCAGTATAATGATCCCAAAAAGGTTCATCTAGCACTCTTGGGAGTCTTTGAGAGGTCTGAGCAACACAAGTTGGCTGATGAACTTGCTGATAGCATGATTAAGAGGTTTAAGAAGTCTTGCAAGGTACATTAAGATGTCCTACACTCCTACATTTGTTTTTCTTCTTTTAGGTATTTGATAATTATAAACACTATATTTCATGGAATTTTAGGTTTGGCTAAGGCGGGTACAGAGGCTCTTGGTGCAACAGCAGGATGGGGTTCAGGATTTTGTCTCTCGTGCTGAAAAGATCCTTCCTAAGCATAAGCATATCAAATTCTTGTCACAGACAGCCATCCTGGAGTTCAAATGTGGGAATCCAGAGAGAGGGCGCTCCATGTTTGAAAATATTTTGAGGCAAAACCCGAAGAGAACAGACTTGTGGAGTGTTTATCTTGATCAAGTAAATCCCTGTTGTCATTTATTAAGTGTTATTTCTTTTCAGTGTCAAACTTGAGACAATATTCACTTGTCTGTTGATTGTGGCAGGAAATTCGACTTGGAGAGACTGATCTGATTCGTGCATTGTTTGAGAGGGCAACTAGTTTGAGCCTACCAGCTAAAAAGATGAAAGTGCGTACAATTATATGCATTAACTGAGAATGTTTATCTTTGTTCTTTCTGTTGAAGCTAATTTTGGACTTCATTCATGGATTTGCAGTTCTTGTTCAAAAAATATCTGGAATATGAGGAGCGTCACGGTAACGAAGGGAGGGCCAATTACGTGAAACAGAAGGCAATGAGTTATGTTGAGAATACAGTAGCTTGACATCACTTCTCATAAGAACAGAATATTTGTTCAGATTGCTAACCAGTTAGCTGCGAAACTCGTACAAGAGAGACCCCATGGCCAATTTATCACCACCATGATCACTATGATTGGTTGACCACACTTGCAATTCTTCTTCAGGGAAATGCTTGTCAAACTGTAAATGGTACCTTGTAATGAAATGGATTCAGAAATATATCTGCAATGATGAAGAGAGTTTGAGGTGGGATACCCGAAGGGTTATGGGATTGAAGATTTATATAGGATGGATTAGCTGAAGTAGCCGCCAGAAGTAACACTTATATAGGATGGATTGGCTCTGATTTATTTATTTGTCTTGGAAGAGAGAAGTTGGACATTTTTCAACGCGGTGGTGAAATTCGGCCCTTTTCGTATCCTTGAGTTTTGTAAGATGATACATAATCTGTTATGAATTTTGTAGTTGAGAGTAAATTGTTTCGGAAAGCTTCAGTCAATTGTCTGAGAAGCGTGGTCACTTGTTTAAGGGCAACTCAGAAACTTTGTTGCACTTCTTGAAGCCTGTAACATACTATCTCTATCTGAGTTAACAACGACTCATTTGCAACCTCAATTGTAAGATATTGAAAGCGGTATTTGTCTCTGGAAAATCAAGAATTTTGCATTGAAACTCGATTGAAAATAAATTCTTAAAAAGGACCAATTTACTTAAATATATAATCATGCATCTATGTGATGTGGAGAACTCCTTTGAGAACCTTTAAGAACAAAGGATAGACAGTCAACTGAGGGAAATGTCCTTGTGTGTCTAGGTAACTGCTGGAGCACCAAGCATTCTTTTCGTGTAAAATGCAACTGATTCTGGAATCACCATTTCTTTCTTTGATTGGATTATGCTAGTTGGCACCCTTACTTTCGGCAAAAGGACAGAAGACTGAGAATTGAAGATTAAGTAAAACAAGCGGTCAATAGTAGACCAAGAGTAATTGACATCATCTTAGGGAACTAGAATCTTCATGTAATGCAAATTGCATTGTACACTCTAGTTTGTTCTCTGACCACCATCAACACTGATGAATTAATTTGAACATTTGAATGCTACTGGGATTCTCACCGAAGATGAGTATCTGGTGCTGGTGGCGCTCTCTCAAGCAGTGACACTTGAAGCCGTTCTCGTCGTGGCATTGCTTCTGGCACGTATGGAAGTCGTTCTTCCCCATGGTGATGGTTCACGGATTTTGATTTAGGGGAAACTGGGAAGGGAAATCTTAACCCTAGGATTGGAATTTTTGGGGAAAGTGAAAGGCGCCATCTTTGATTCTTTGCAAGAGAAAACGTTGGGAAGAGAGTAGGGCATCAAATTTGGAGTCGGAAGAAGTTGCGAGGTATGAACGATTGACCAGAAGTTTTTTTTTTTGGCATTAAGATTGACCAGAAGTTTTTTTTTTTGGCATTAAGATTGACCAGAAGATGAGTATCGGACAGAGAGGGAGATTAATAAGTGCACTAAGTTATTATTCAAGTAAGGTTAAGGCATAGATACTTTATACTACAAATTTTCAATCAGAATTGCACAGATGCTTAAGCAAAAGAAAAACATACAGGCCTTGAGGCGGCAGCACTCCCCTAACATATAATCCTACCTACCTCCTAATATATTGAAGGGTAAAATTCTCAAATGGTACCTGAACTATGGTCCAATGCACATTTTGGTATTAATTTTTTCTTTTAGGAGATGAATGTCATCCTATAAGAATGAGCCACGTAGACAAAGTTAACGGCAGATTGGATGGAAGTACCATATAGAGAAGGGAGCAATAGTTCAGGTACCATCATGGTACGTAGTTTTAAAAGTTTAGGTACCAAAATGTGCATTAGACAATAGTCCAGGTGCCATAGGAGGATTCTTCCCCATAAGACCTGTACAAGTTTTTTTTTTTTTTTTTTTGATAATGGAGCCAGTAGGCGAATATATATTCATCAAAAGCCAGAATATGCTATTACATACCCTTCCGCTGCCATTTACAGACAAGAAGATAGTGGTAGTACCCACAACGGTACATAGAAACACAGACCCACTCATTGTACAAATAATACGTAGACATAGCGGGAATCCCCATTTAGTACTACGCCGGAGGCGCTAGAGAGATCTGGCCCTTCCAACCTAACTCTTTAACCAATAAACCTAGCTGCCTAGAGACCTCAATTGGTGTACACCTAGATCCATTGAGAATTAAGTTGACAAGACCAGACCAAATTCCAAAACTAAATACTAAAACTAGATGCACAAATGTGCGTAGAATGTCCCGAACGGGACCTTATTGTAACTAGAAAAACTAAAAAACATAGGATGGACCTAGGGCAAAAACACCCCAGCCCAAAAGAGAGCAGTCCCAAGAGAATGGGCCCAGCTCAAGGCCCAGCAGCCAAAGGATGACCCGAGCCTGCCACTACCTCCCACCTCCAGCCATCGACTACGTTGCCCGACCCACGACCGCCACGACCTCCCCCAAGGATCCGCGCAGAAACACCGGGCAGACGCCACCGCCACCACGTTCAGAGCAGATTCCCCATAGCCACGTCGCCCCCGCGATCAACCCAGACCACCAAAGCCCTGCCGCCCCACCACTCTGCATGAAAACCGCCATGGCCACCACGCCGTCACAGGTCCAGGAGATTCCCTGCCGAAGATGCCCACTGCCATAGGTCATGGAAGCCGTCGACAAGCACCACCTGCACAATCCGAAAAGCCCAGGCTCCATCATCATCCATTCCGTACAAAGCCTCGAGCCACACTGCACTCATGAGACTACCGACATAGCTTTCAAAACCCGCCCATCAGTAGCCCAGTCGGCATGGCGAACCACCACCGATGAGCGCCGCCGGACGAGAAGACTAGAAGATCTTGAAAAAACCCTAGGCACGGTCCAATGAAATAGTGCACAATTGAAAGCTTTTCTTTATAAGACCTGTACAAGTTGATTGGTTGCCCAAGCAATTTAATAGTACCCAATGGTTTGTATGACAAAACCTGACTTGCACTAGTTCATAACTGTCACAGATCAATATCACTTGGACATGATAGAGACTTTCGATGTTGTTTAGCACGCTTGGGTTTCATATTTAGTATTTGGCTTATACTTGCCATTCACACCCATCAAATTGTGAAACTCGAGTTTCTCCCACAGATAAAGTGCTTTCATTAAATAATCCGTAGAAGTTGGTAATATATCTACCGTACATGAACCGTCACTCTCATATTCATTTCTCCAAATTTCCATGGCTGTCTTGACATTCGGATAGGGACTGGGCCAAGCTTGAGAGAGTGTAATTGTAACGTCGTTACTAAGCTGATAAGAAGAAATCATAAAAGATAATTAGATATAATATATATTAGACATGGAGTACGTAAAATTGAATGAAATTGCATTTTGAATGCAAATTCCCTAAAAAAAGAACTTGTTAGAAATGTGTATATTCAAAAAAAAAATGAAAATACAAAAACATTACCTGCTCGTCCAATAGAGGGCCTGATGGACAGTCACGAACTACCTCATAATGATACTTGGGAGGAGATTCCCTTACAACTTTGACTGCCTAAATGCCTTTTATGATCCAAGGACTAGCCCTGGTGAAGACCATAGGATTTTTTAGGACCATAATGATCGGACTAATATTTCCTATATTTTTAGTATATTTCTCTCTACATTTTACTTAGTTATTTCCTTAACATTATCATTTCTAATTAGTTTTTGTTTTTAGGTACTTTTGAGTCAAAAATGAAGGCAAGGAGGAAATGAGGCGCAAAATTGAGAAAGAAATGGAGAAATGAAGCTTTCTTAATCCTACCAGGAAAAGGAATCCCAGTTGAAGTAGGAATCCTAAGTCAACTAGGAGTGAGCTTGGAAAAATGTTGCTCGGAAATGAAGAAATGATAGAGTCCTAGTTAGACTAGGAAACCTGATGACACTAGGAGACCTGATGGTGCTAGGAGATGCTATGGCTTCAAGATGACTTAAGATAGTTCAAGAATGTTCTAGATTGCTCAAGAATTTCGACAATTGAAGAATGAGTTTTGAAATTGTCCAATTGAGAAGCCTGACCCAAAGATTGAAGCATGTGACATGCATATGAGTTTCTAGACCCTTCTTGATGTCTTAGAGAGATCCTAAATCAATTCCATTTGGTTTTTGCCATGAAAAATAAAGAATATTCAAGAAGATTGCGGAAATCCCAAAAAGGGAGAGTTTTTAGGGAATCTGCTTGTGCAGATCAGTCAACTTCGACAGAGCATTGAAGATAGCTCAGAATGAATTAAATTTCGATCTATATATGGTTGTAAATATACGGATGTCTAGTTTCCAGAGAATTTTACGGTTCGTCAATATCAATTTTCTAAAAGAAGTTATGGCCGATTTAGTGCACGAAGGTCAGTCTGCCCGGAAATCTGTTTTGTACAAATAAGGAGAGTTTGGCCATGACTATCTTTTTGGACGAGTTTGGGAAGGTCTCTACTCCATATTTGATCTTATTTTGAGTATATATTGGAGCCATGATGATGTGGACCAATGAGAAAATTCAAAAGGAAATCTACATCAACACAAAGAAGAAAGTGAATCAAAATTGAAGACGGAGAGCTAGGGTTTGACGTCTAAAGCTTCTTCTATATATACACACACCTATATTGGATTTTTGGATATATTCCTTCACTCCATTCAGCCATCTCTCTCCCTCCATACACGTCCACCCACTCCACAACTCAAAAATATCATCAAACCCAGAATCAAAATGCAATTCCTCCCCTTTACTCTCAAAATTTCGATACCTCTCTAATTGTTCAAGACTAGAAGCCGTGAAGCATGTTCCATCCTCCATTCATCATCCTTACTGTGAGCCTCATCATCCTCCACCACCTTTGAAGACCTTCTTGCGTTCTTGAATCTCTTCAAAAGTGTAACCATGACCTCTATTATTTTATTTTCGGTTTTATGTTCTTGTAACCTTGTAAACAATTTCACTTGCGTTCTTGGACCTTGTTTTAATTGGATGTTTCGCCGGTTTGTTAGAATAAAGAGCATGTTTTGATGTTTAGTTTTCGAATACTATGAAGAATGAAAACGTTTTAGGATTTTCAGATAATAATTTGCGATTTCTTTATGCATATGTTATTGGATGTTTGTTCATTTTGTGCTTCAATCCCACCTTTTATGTGTTTATCTTAGTTGGTTCGAAACAATTAGGGTTTGCATGTAATTGAATCCAAATTAAGATTTGCTAGCATTCTAGGTCTTAATTGCTTAAGTGGAAAACCTATAATTTCTTAGGTAAATCAACAAAAAGATTTGCATGCTTGTATGCCATTTCAACGTGTGTTCTTAGCTTAAATCAATCAAACATTGATTGATCTTTATGCGTTAAATATGTTTTGTTAGTGAGTAGCGTTCTATGACTAGCATTGCATGTTTAATAGGGTTAACTATGGTGTGTTCATCTAGTTAATCTAATTAAGGGAAGTAATAAGAACTTTGTATGCGTTCATCTCTGTTCTTGATTGATTTCTTCCAATTGCATATTTTGATTTGTGAATTATTATTTGGTGTTCTATTTTCGTGTTTATAGTGGTTGACTACATCATGCATCTTTGCCGTCCCCTTTATCTCTCCTTGATTCGCGGATTGATTGATCATTGTAGTTAGTTTAATTAGATTAGAATACAAACTTTTATAAATCCCCCTATCTTGTAATTCTGTAAATATATTTTTGTTTTATACTTTGTGAATAATACTAATTTGTTTAACGTTTTTGACAGGAAGTATACCCCAATCCCCGGCTTAGAATGATACCCTACTTATTCTTTACTACAATATGATGCAGGGTTTAAATTGACACTCATTTTAAGTGTATCACATAAATGTATAATCGTAACTTTGTGTTTGTACGTTGTGCTGGCACAGTTGAGGGGAACAAACACAATACAAAAACAAGAAAATAAATGAGTTCCATCTCTATCTCTGGATGACTGTATCAAAAGAAGGTTGAAAAAAAAACAAGTACGTTTTACTGGTTAGCTAGCTAATGCATGCATTTATATAATAACCTGTGTAGTTGAATCATGAATCGCATGATCAACCTATCTCTTCCAATTAGGCGAGCATTGTCTTCGGCATTGAGGCTTTCCATCTCAACTACTCAACTCATGCTGACAGTGCCATTCATGCTTCCTCACACACTCACGTAAAATCTCTTTGAATTTGACATATACTAAGCATTGGTTCACTGTTTACTTTAAATTATTTTACAACACTACCAATTCACTCTCTGTTTCTCCCTTTTGCTTGCCTTTGCCTTTGCCTTTTCCTTTCTCTCTTCCTCCTTGGAGAGAAACAGCAGCAGCAACAACCTCTGTTTTGTTCTGTTTCTTCTATTCCACCAACTACCACCGCTTCAGTTTAAACTTCAACATGCAGAGAAAGAAGAAGAAGGGAATTCACATCAAGAGAGAGAGAGAGAGAGAGAGAGAGAGTGATCAGATTCCCTAAAGAATAAATCTGATCCCCTCAGAGAGAGAAATCTGATGGATATGACAATTTCAAGGTTGGTTTTTGATAGCTTAATTTTTCAGTTTGAGTCTTTTAGATGTGTTTGATTTCAAAATGACATTGGGTTTAGGAGTAAGTTGATTGTGGGGTTCTTCAAAATAGAATCTTGATTTTTCCCATTGGTTGAATTTTTTTGTTGTTGTTAATTTATTGATGATTGAT
Organism: Rosa chinensis; assembly: GCF_002994745.2. Classification (NCBI taxonomy): domain Eukaryota; kingdom Viridiplantae; phylum Streptophyta; class Magnoliopsida; order Rosales; family Rosaceae; genus Rosa; species Rosa chinensis. The sequence goes on along the minus strand of NC_037090.1, from coordinate 24,361,743 downwards.
CAAGTACTTTGGTTGTGGTGGTTCTTCGAAATTCAATATTGAATTGATGTGTGTATATGTTGGAATATAATCATTATCTATTGCAGCCATGTTCATTGATTATGATGAAAATGGGTTGGAAATTTCACATGTCTAAATTCTATTTGCAGCTGAATTTAAAAGTACCCCCTTAAATTTTGCTGTGAGATAGAGATTTAGTTATGTAAATTAATTGGGACTTTCTACTCACGCATGTTATTGATTGTGGTGTTGATTTTGGAAAATCACTGCGCTCTTGAGACACTGCTGATTGAGGGAATGGTCTCATTTCTTAATCTTAAGTGTTGATGCGTAATTTCTTGATGGCTTGACTTTGTTTTGGTATACCGAAAACTTCTTACTACTCATGGAAAAGTACTAGTATCTTCTCCCACTTTTCCAAGCTTATGTTTTAAGGAAGAATCCTCATATGGTATCTGAACTATGGTCTAATGCACATTTTGATACCTAAACTTTCAAAACTACCCTGATGGTACCTAAACTATTGCTCCGTTTCTCCATAAGGCACTTCCATCCAATCTGCCGTTAACTTTGCCTACGTGGCTCATTCTTATAGGATGACAATCATCTCCAAAAAAAAAAAAATTAATAGGCAAAGTTAATGGCAGATTGAATAGAAGTACCATATGGAGAAACGGAGCAATAGTTCAGGTACTACGAGGGTAGTTTTGAAAGTTTAGATACCAAATGTGCATTGGACCATAGTTCAGGTACCATTTGAGGATTTTCATGAAAAAAAAAAATTAATAGGCAAAGTTAACGACAGATTGGATGGAAGTACCATATGGAGAAACGGAGCAATAGTTCAGGTACTACGAGGGTAGTTTTGAAAGTTTAGGTACCAAATGTGCATTGGACCATAGTTCAGGTACCATTTGAGGATTTTCACAAAAAAAAAAAAAAATAATAGGCAAAGTTAACGGCAGATTGGATGGAAGTACCATATGGAGAAATGGAGCAATAGTTCAGGTACTACGAGGGTAGTTTTGAAAGTTTAGGTACCAAAATGTGCATTGGACCATAGTTCAAGTACCATTTGAGGATTTTTCCCTTTTTTTTTGGGAGATGAATGTCATCCTATAAGAATGAGCCACGTAGGCAAAGTTAACGGCAGATTGGATGGAAGTACTATATGGAGAAACGGAGCAATAGTTCAGGTACCATCAGGGTAGTTTTGAAAGTTTAGGTACCAAAATGTGCATTAGACAATAGTCCAGGCACCATATGAGGGTTCTTACCCCATAATTAAACCTCCATCACCTTGAATCATCCTCCACCCAATCTTAGCAAGCATTGCCTGGTTCATCTACCTCGTCTTTTTAATACCCAAAGTCCCAAACCACCAAAAGCCTTGGGTCTGCAAACTAAATCTCAGTTGACAAGATGAATTTTCCTGCTCTCCATTATAATCACCCATAGAATATCTTTGTTCATTTGATCTTGGAATCATAGAGATACTAGTAATTTCACAGTCTGCATAGCACTCCTGGGAGTCTTTGAGAGGTCTGAGCAACACAAGTTGGCTGATGAGCTTGCTGATAACATGATTAATAGGTTAACATGATTAATAGGTTTAAGAAGTCTTGCAAGGTACATTATGATGTCCTACACTCTTGCATTTGTTTATCTCCTATTAGGTATTTGATAATTATAAACACTATATTCCATGGATTTTGAGGTTTGGCTAAGGCGGGTACAAAGGCTCTTGGTGCAACAGCAGGATGTGTAAAACCATGACTCATGCTCACAACACATGCACATCAACTCGACAACAATCACAAAAGGATCAAAACTTACCTTAAGCAATCACAGGCATGGATTCCATCTTCTGCAGCTGCAAACTCGATCACTAGAATATAGCCTTCTGTTGCTTACCGACTTGCTTCTCAATGGACAGAACTTATGCAATTAAAGTGGTGGCAACAGGGACCAATTCATCCATATATATAGGAGACTTAAACCTCAAGAAGCTTCCCATTAAAACATTCCATATCGGATTAGGTTTCCTAGTTAGATTCCTAATGTAACACTTCATTGTGGTCTTTCTTGCAGGCTAAGACTTGGTTTACTTACCTTAATGAATTGATACACTCTTTCATTAAGTTACAATATAGGTTTATTATTTGTGTCCATGTTGAACTAGTTTTGACATTAAGCTAATTATCAATTTCCTTTATGTTAATGTGTGACAAGTCCAGAATGATTCTAACAATCTCCCCCTTGGATTGACACATATTAAGCTTTATAATTTGCACCAGAAAATGTCAGAAACTACTCAACTTACTATAGTGCGCGCTAGACAACAAAATCAAACCAAAAATCCATTCCAACATGGTCAGATCACAGTCACTTATGCAGAGCAAGAAACAATATACATTTTAACAAAAATGCAGAGTTTCAAAACCACAAACACAAGCTCCTGCAATCTACATATGTCAATCTAGAAGTGATACGATATATATATGCTAATGTGTATCAATAAGAAGGCATATACCAGGTCCTACTTTATGTTTCTTAAACCATAAACTCAAACAAAATTTACTGAACATTGATGGCTTAAAATTATTGCTTGAACCTTAACATCATGCTATACATGATTTAAGCCATCTGATAGCAAGTATGATATTTAAAAAAAAAATGATAATTTTCAAAATAAAACAATAAAACTGCAGCAAAACCATAACTGGAAATACCTCAAAAATTTATTGATGATAAAAACTGTCATTACAACCAAGTTGTGATACATAAACTGAAAAATCACAACTCAAAAAATACAAGAACTCAGGAACCTTAAAATTTTAAATTGCTCCAACTGGACTAATTCTCTACTGAACCTAAGCATCTAGATTAGCTAAAACTCCAATGCTTGCTGTATGCTTCTGGAATGCTACCACTGACAATGCCTTGGTGAAAGGGTCTGCTAGCTGTGAATTCGTGTCAATGCTCAAAACAACTATTTCACCATGTTTTACCCTTTCTCTAACACTGTAATACTTTAAATCAATATGCTTGGAATTATTTGATCTTTTACTGTTCTTGCTAAAGAAAACTGCAGCCTCATTGTCACAATAAATCACAAGTGTGCCAGCCACAATGTGACTCAATACTTTGGTCTACATGAGAAAATTCCTAATCCAAAGTCCTTCACACACAGTTTCATATACTGCAATAAATTCAGCTTGCATAGTAGAAGTTGAAACAAGTGTTTGTTTCATGGTCTTCCAAGCAATAGCACCTCCTGCAAGCATGAACACATATCCACAAGTCGACTTCTTGGAGTCTGGATAATTTCCTGCAAAATCAGAATCTGAAAATCCAACAAGTTTCAGATCCTCCACTTGCCTATAAACTAGCATATAATTCTTAGTTTTCTGCAGGTATCTCAACACTTTCTTCCCAGCTACCCAATGCTCATGGCCTGGATTAGATTGAAACCTTGATAAAATCCCTACTGCAAAAGACAAGTCTGGCCTATTGCAGACTTGTGCATACATGAGACTTCCTACAAGTCTGGCATAAGGCTTTGACTCCATATTTTCTTTCTCAACATCACTTTTGGGATTTTGCTTCTTGGTTAGCTTATCTCCTTTGGACATGGGAACTTCTCCAGCTGCACACTTCTCCATACCAAATCTCTTTAAAATCTTGGTAACATAATTCTGTTGAGACAAACCAAGTAGTCTATGTGCTCTATCTCTTTTAATCTCAATGCCTAGTACATAGGATGCTTCTCCTAATTCTTTCATGTCAAAATTCTTTGACAGAAAGCTCTTGGTATCTTTAAGCAATTTTAGGTTACTACTAGCCAAGAGTATATCATCCACATAGAGAACTAGGAAAATAAAATTATTCCCAAACATCTTCAAATAAACACACTCATCAACAAGGTTTTCCGTAAATCCAAAAGTAGAAATTACAGAATCAAATTTCTTGTACAACTGTCTAGAAGCTTGTTTTAGGCCATAAATTGATTTTCTTAACTTGCACACTAAGTTTTCACTTCCAACTTGTACAAAACCTTCTGGCTACCTCATATAAATCAATTCATCTAGTTCACCATTCAAAAAAGCTGTTTTAATATCCATCTGGTGCAGCTCCATATCAAAATGAGCCACTAAAGCCATGATTATCCTAAACGAGTCTTTTGTAGAAACTAGAGAAAAAGTCTTAGTAAAGTCAATGCCCTCCTTCTGTGTAAAACCTTTGGCAATTAACCTTGCCTTGTGTCTCTCTACATTGCCATTTGCATTTCGTTTGATTTTGAAAACCCATTTACAACCTATAGGCTTCTGGTTGGGGTCAAGTTCAACTAATTCTCAAACTGCATTTTGACTCATGGAATTAATTTCTGCTTCCATTGCTAGCTGCCACTGATGTGATTCACTACTTTCAATGGCCTGATTAAATATAGTTGGATCATTGTCCTCTGCACAATCCATTTCAATTTCTGCTTCTTGCAGATAAACAATGTAGTCACTCTCTTCTCCCCCCCATAAGTTGGTTTTCTTGCTCTCTGTGATCTTCTAGGCTGAGGATTTTTAGGATTAGGTTGAGCTACTTGAGGATTTTGAGGTTCTTCATCAGGGATTGGTTCAGGTAAAATTTCTGGTTCAGCTTGATGATCATCAAGATGCATTTCCTGATCAAGTACTTGATCTTGTGCATCTTGATTTTCTGTAACAGTTTTTGTTGCTAATGGTTCTTGTTCTAAAGGCTATGCTATACTCATATTCTCATCTGACACAATTTCCTCAAAATCTGAGGTTAAATCCTCAAAATTTGTATTGTGAATTTTTTCACTTAGAAACTTTACTTGATGTGTTTCAAAAATTCTAAGTGAATGATGTGCAGAATACAATTTATAGCCTTTAGATTTATCTGGATAACCTATAAAATAGCAACTAACAGTTTTGGGATCAAGTTTATTCAAGCTTGGATTATAAATCCTAGCTTCTGCATGACAACCCCAAACATGGCTGTGATGAAGACTAGGTTTTCTGCCACACCAAAGCTCAAAAGCAGTCTTTTCTATCGTTAGGTGTCCTGTTACAAATATAATTTGCAGTTTTTAAAGCCTCACCCCACATAAATTTAGGCAAACCAGTTGTACACATCATGCATCTAACCATGTTCAAAAGTGCCATATTCTTTCTCTCTGCAACACCATTCTATTGTGGATTATAGGGTGTTGTATATTGAGCTTTAATTCCATTGTCTTGCAAAAACAAAGCAAATGGACCCTTTCGTTGGCCGGATTCAGTGTACTTGTCATAGAACTCACCACCTCTATCTGATCTCACTGTTTTGATTTTCTTTTCTAGTTGATTTTCTACCTCAGACTTCAAGATTTGAAAGGCTTTCAATGCTTGTGCCTTTTCTGAAAGTTTAAAGATTTGAAAGGCTTTCAATGCTTGTGCCTTTTCTGAAAGTAGATATATATAACTGTATCTAGAAAAATCATCAATGAATGTGATAAAATACACATTCCCACAGGTAGTTTGGTGCCTAAAAGGACCACATATATCAGTGTGTATGAGTTCTAGCAATTTTGGCTTCTATATACAGTTGATTACACACATTTATATGCATGTAATTGTATCTAAAACACTAGGAATAAGTTAATCCCTAAGTCAATTATTATGTAATTAATCCATTTTTATTTGTTGTGTAGGAAATAAGTGGAGTCGCGGAAACCGATTGAAAATTGGAGCAAATTAGAGTTTTTGACAAAAAGTCATCACCGAGTCAACCATGACCAATGACATGAAGGGAGCGAAATCCAAAACCACAATATTACGTGCGGTGGTGCTGTAGAATTGTAAAAATTGAAGATAGAGGTAGAAATGCAATTTAATTAATTAAGATAATTAATCAAACGATTAATTGCTTAATTAATTAGCAAGGCACTAGTAGCCAACTTAATTAATGGCTAGTAAGAGAAACACGTGCAGTAGCCTTGGTTTCTTTCTTCTTTTGTACTGGACCACACAAATGCTGACACGTGGCTACTCTCCTCCTTGATTTTTAGACACATCAGCCCTTATTCTTCTTCTGACGCAAAGAGCATAGCCAGCATCTCATATATATATAGACCACAACCTATTTTTTCAATCATCCCTTCCACAGAGCCGCACACCAGAGGGCAGCCTTTGGGTTGCTCTCATCCCATTTCCTCCCCTCTATTTTCTACATTTTCTTTAGTTTTATTTTAGGAATTTAAAGAAGAACTCACTCAAGCTTCAACGAGACATCATCAAGAGCACCACACCTCCATTTTGGGTAGTTGGGTGAAGAAATTGCTTGATTCATACTAGCATATAGCTAGGAGTGACCAAGTCAACTCTCCCCTCTCTTCCTTATCATCTCTTTCATATTTTTCTATACTTTTGATGATGTATTTATATATGGGTAGTGAGTAGTTTCTTTGGGAAACTAGGGATTGAGCCCTAACATGGATTTAATGTAATAAATATATTTTGATTTAATGGTTTTCAATTTCGTGTTTGACATATGTTCTATTCTATAATATTTGGCTTAGATGCATGATTAGGAGCTTGATTAACTCTTGAATGTGTAGATGAGCATGTCTATAACAAATTAGGGGACCTAATAACTTCTCTAATTTATGGCTAAGACACTTGTTTAGAACATGGTTAGTTACAATACCAATTTCGATTGCCGTATTGGCTAGCTTGGGAACCTTGATTCTAGGACTCTTCGTCTTTTGGTGCAACTAGAGGCTCTAACAAGTCTCTAGATTGTCCCAATTGAGTTTCTACGACCCTTGATCCGGAGTAGGAATACCCTTTAAAGAATCTAATGACCCATGAGCCTTGAAAAGCCTTGGGTGTAGTTCTTGATGCCATTATGAGTTGAGTGATCATTGTCGGAATATATTTGTGCATTGAATTTGGCTCGGAGGATACCCTAGTGACCTAATTTCCATTTCTTACTTTTCCTTCTTTTATTTAGTTTAGTTGTTAGTTAAACCTTTCATTTAAATTCATGCAATTTAGTTATTAAAAATTCAATTTACAATTTTCGGTGACAAATTCGACCCATTATAAATATCCATCACTAGGCTCTTAGTTTTTATTAAGCTTTGGTGAGAACCCAAACCGAGCATTGCTAAGGCTTGGTGCCTTAGAATAGCATTTTTATTTATTTTCTTTTTCTTTTGCTTTTGTTTGTTTAGTGACTTTAGTTCCGACTATCCAAGGATTGTGGGTTAGCCACTAATCCCCGTAGTACGATAATTTTGGGCTTAATACTTCCCTATCTTGATAATGATACGTACGCTTGCGTAAATGTGTATCAAGTCAATGAGATCATGGCCTTAAACACATCCAACATACTCCACGACTGTCCTTAGATTACCCTCCAACATACTTCTTTCTTGTATTGGTTAATTTTCCCTTAAAGCATTCCACACAATCTGTTAGATCAGAAAAATCAAGTTCATTTAGGATTTTGTTTTTCACCAAAATTTTCAGTCTCTCTTTAGACACATGGCCAAGTCTTCTATGCCATAAAAATGCAGACTTTTCATTTAGTTTAGTTCTTTTAACACCTGTTAAAGTGCTAGTACTGTTTATGTTATTTTCAAAAAGTAAAATTTCTTGTTGAGCCATTGAACAATTTAACTGTAAATAATCATTCAAAATAACACCAGAACCAATTTGAACAGAATTTTTAGAAATAAGAATTCCATTACTATCAATAACGTACAAGTCTACAACTAGATTTGTCTAAAAGAGAAACTGAAACCAAATTCCTTCTCATGGAAGCTACATAAAAAACATTGTCCAGAACTAACAATTTTCCTAATCCTAAATCGAGCTTTAAGGTGCCAATAGCCTTGACTGCCACTCTCATGCCATTGCCAACACACAGGTTCACTTCTTCACTTTTTGGGATTCTCCTCCTTATGAATCCCTGCAAGGAATTAGTAATATGAATAGGTGAGCCTGAATCTATCCACCAAAACTGTGGTTCAACATTTATAAGATTAATTTCTAAAGAAAAAACTATATTAGAAAAAATCTTACCCTTTTTGGCTAACCAGTTCTTATAGCCAGTACAGTCCTTTTTCATGTGTCCTACTCTTTTGCAAAAGTAGCACTTGAACCTAAAAGGCCTGTTTTCCTTGGCCACTGCAACTGTTGAACTCTTAGTTATGGCTTTGGTAGGCTTGAGCTTGTTCTAGTGCTTTTTCTTGTTAGGCTTCTCTAGGAGGTTTATGGCTGTAGCAGGTTCCTTTTCTTCCTTGATCCTAGCTTCCTCATCCACACAGATGGATATAAGTTCATCTAAAGTCCAGTTTCCCTTTTGAGAATTGTAACTGGTTCTAAGATGACAAAAACTATTAGGTATGGAATGCAATGCATAATGCACCACCTGCTCATCCCTAACCCCCATCAAGAGCTCCCTGAGTCTGCCATTTATATTGATCATCTTCATAATATGATCTCTAACTCCCCCTAAACCCATGTACTTCAAATCATGAAACTCCTTAGTTAGCCTAGCTGCTTCTGCTTTTTCACTTTCTTTAAACTTAGCACCTATGAGTTCCAGAAAATCTGATGCCAGCTCGGTTCTTCTATACTTCCCCTGACAGTCTTAGATAGGGGTCATCATGGGCCGGGCTAAGGCCGGCCCTACCCTAAATTTTAGGGCTTAGGGTCGGGCCCGGCCGGGCCTAGTCAAAGTCAACAAAATTTAGGGCCGGGTAGGGTCGGGCCGGGGCTTAAATATGCTAACCCTTACCCGCTCTAAAATCCCGATCTATTAGGGTCGAAAGGGCCGGGTCGGGTTGACCTTCCGAATAGGGCCGAAAAGGGCCTTATTTTGTTTAATAAAAAAAAAACTTACATTATTTTTTTTTCCACAAAATGTGGCTCAATGGTTATATAGGTAATATAAGACATTGTTTTTAGTTGATCATATTTAATATGTGTGTGCGTGTGTGTATAGGAATTAACTTATAACATTTATTAATATTAGTTAAGGTGGTTATATTCAATTAACTATCTCTCTAAATCTCCTAATATAAATTGTTATGTAACAAAGAAAATAAAAACTAAAGAAAACAAAGCTTAAGAAATCAATTACAAAGAAAGAAATAAATTGCATATTATAGAAAAAAGAGAAATATAATTAAAAAATAGAAAAAATAAAAAATTATTAGGGCTTATTCGGGCTGGCCTAAAGGGCCGGGCACGGCCGGGTTTCATTCTCATGGCCCATACCCTACCCTATTTTAAAAAGGGTCGGGCCGGCCCGCCCTAATGCAAGGGCCGGGTCGGGCTTCGGCCTTAAGGGCCGGGCGGGTTTAGGGCCTAAGGGCCAAATGATGACCCCTAGTCTTAGACATAGAGGTGCGGATGAGGTTCTTAGCCATCCTATTGGATCTATGCCACTTCTTATAAAGATTAGTTTCTTTCTTAGTCCTCTTATCAGTCAACTCTGCAGGCTTATCCTCAGTCAAGCAATAGTCTATGTTCTCATGCATTCCCATATAATTTTCTACAGAGACTAGCCAAGATCTATAGTTGGTTCCAATTAACATCATGACACTGTTCAAGTTCATGTAAGAGTTACCTAAGGAGCAAAACAAAATTCATGTGAGTTCTCAGTTTGTAAAGAAGTTACTTTAAGTTTTCTGTATCTTTTAAGAACTTTAAGCAACCAAAACAAGAACAGTTCAAAACACAAGTCCATACAGAAAAATTAATCAATTCATACTTGCATTCATGTCAGTCCATAACCAAAAACAATGTTAAGCAACACTTTTGAGCAGAAGCATAACATCCAGGAGTTCTTTATCAATATGCCATGTTCAATGAAAATAAGTTATCCAAAGAAATTTATCCACATCTTTAGACAAAAGAAAAATTTCTAAGTATCTGTATTTATTTTCATCAAGTATGCATACTGCTGTTTTGTATTCTAAAACCACACTTGACCACTTCCTTGGAAGATAAAACTGAAGCATAGTTTTAAAACACAAACACAATTTCAGTTTTGTTATACCATATGTTTTCTGCCAACATCAATGAAGGATGCTTTGTACATCATAATCACTTATGCCAACAGAAAACCACAAAACATATGAGCTCTTTTAACTTTATATTCTATCCAGATCATCATCCTTATAAGAAAATTAAGCTCTTTCATCTTCAGTTTGAACAATGTGTAAAACATATTGGGAGATTTTAATTCTTTATACATTGTCACTTGAACACAGATACAATGCCACATCATCAATCAATTCAATATGCATATCAAAACATACACATTCAATCACAGACAATTGTTTCGATTCCAAGAAACCACAGAACAATCAAAATTATAAATTTCATTCGGTCACCATCAACTCTAGCCTAATGCACGCCGGGAATGCAACTAGGGTTCTTGAGCACAATCAAAAACTTAACAATTATGCTATGAATTGAAACCAATTTTCACAGAAAGAAAGAAAAAAAAAAAAAAAAAAAAAAAAAAAAACCTGATTTTGCTTTTCCCCAATTTGCTGCTAAAAATCTAAGCGGAAGCATGAACTTGATATCCAAATGCAGCAATCGATTCTATTGGCTTCTTGATGCACATCTATCGGGGTTTTGAATCCCCTCCCGAGATGAAAACATCTCGCGAGTTTCCGAATCCAGTCCCAGACCTCGTTCTTGATCAAAACTAACCGTTGTGATACAACGGTCAACGGTCACTTGTTCTTGATGGTTTTGGTCGGGTCTGGGCTTGGATGCTCCGCGTGTTGTGACTTGGGCCAAAAGATGTTAATAGGCAGTGGCCTGTTAACTGACTTAACTCGTAAAGCAAAAGAACCTTTTTTTTTTTTTTTTTTTTTTTTTTTTTGCAAAACCTTAAAACAATTTCATGTCAAGCAAAAACTAAAATCATATTTGTGAGCCTATGCTCTGATAACAATTGTAAAACCATATACTCATGCTCACAACACATGCACATCAACTCGACAACAATCATAAAAGGATCAAAACTTACCTTTAGCAATCACAGACATGGATTCCATCTTCTGCAGCTGCAAACTCGATCACTAGAATATAGCCTTCTGTTGCTTACCAACTTGCTTCTCAATGGACAGAACTTATGCAATTAACGTGGTGGCAACATGGACCAATTCATCCATATATATAGGAGACTTAAACCTCAAGAAGCTTCCCATTAAAGCATTCCATACCGGATTAGGTTTCCTAGTTAGAGTCCTAATGTAACACTTCATTGTGGTCTTTCTTGCAGACTAAGACTTGGATTACTTACCTTAATGAATTGATACACTCTTTCATTAAGTTACAATATAGGTTTATTATTTGTGTCCATGTTGAACTAGTTTTGACATTAAGCTAATTATCAATTTCCTTTATGTTAATGTGTGACAAGTCCATAATGATTCTAAAAGGATGGGGTTCAGGATTTTGTCTCTCGTGCTGAAAAGATCGATGCTTCCTAAGCATAAGCATATCAAATTCTTGTCGCAGACAGCCATTCGTAGACAGCCATCCTGGAGTTCAAATGTGGGAATCCAGAGAGAGGGCGATCCATGTTTGAAAATATTTTGAGTTAAAACCCGAAGAGAACAGACCTGTGGAGTGTTGATCTTGATCAAGTAAATCGCTGTTGTCATTTATTATAGTGTTATTTCTTTTCAGTGTCAAATTTGAGACGATATTCACTTGTCTGTTGACTGTGGAAGGAAATTCGACTTGGAGACACTGATCTGATTCGTGCACTGTTTGAGAGGGCAACTAGTTTGAGCCTCCCGGCTAAAAAGATGAAAGTGCGTACAATTATATGCATTAACTGAGAATGTTATACTGTTGAAGCTAATTTTGGACTTCATTCATGGATTTGCAGTTCTTGTTCAAAAAATATCTGGAATATGAGGAGCGTCACGGTAACGAAGGGAGGGCCAATTACGTGAAACAGAAGGCAATGAGTTATGTTGAGAATACAGTAGCTTGACATCACTTGTTCTTCTCATAAGAACAGAATATTTGTTCAGGGTGGGATACCCGAAGGGTTACGGGATTGAAGATTTATATAGGATGGATTAGCTGAAGTAGCCGCCAGAAGTAACACTTGATATAGGATGGATTGGCTCCGATTTATTTATTTATTGTCTTGGAAGAGAGAAGATGACATTTTCAACGTGGTGGTGAAATTCGGTCCTTTTTGTATCCTTGAGTGTTGTAAGATGATACATAATCTGTTATGAATTTTGTAGTTGAGAGTAAATTGTATCGGAAAGCTTCAGTCAATTGTCTGAGAAGCGTGGTCACTTGTTTAACAGTTTGAGGGCAACTCAGAAACTTTGTTGCACTTCTTGAAGCTTGTAACCTACTATCTCGATCGGAGTTAACGACGACTCATTTGCAACCTCAATTGTAAGATATTGAAAGCGGTATTTGTTTGTGGCAAATTTAGAATTTTGCAATGAAACTCGATTGAAAATAAGTTCTTAAAAAGAACCAAGTTATTTAGATATATAGTCATGCATCTATTTGATGTGGAGAATTCCTTTGAGAACCTTTAAGAGCAAAGGATAAACAGTCAACTGAGGGAAATGTCCTTGTGTGTCTAGGATTGTAACTTCTGCTGGAGCACCAAGCATTCTTTTCATGTAAAATGCAACTGATTCCGGAACCACCATGTCTTTCTTTGATTGGATTATGCTAGTTGGCACCATTACTTTCGGCAAAACTTTTCTGAGGTCACTTAGCAAAACGTTTTCCGCAGCACTGAGTGCAATCTTGGGTTTCATTCTACGGAAACTGCGTTCTAACTCCACTATTGCAGTTGTGTTGTTTGCACCTATTGCTAGTGGAGCAAAATTTGGTATCCAACTTGAGAAATTTTTATCAATTTGGTTGAAGATTGCATCGAGCTCTGGTCTGGTAAAGCCTCCGGTGTATCCTGTGGTGTTGAGGTACCTACAAACGAAACACAAATATATGCATCACTTATGCATAGAGCAACTCATTACCCTTTAGTCTTTACTACCCTAAGTTCTGGGGTCAATAATTTTTGTCCAGCCTTTAACCCTGTAATTATTAAGGATCGCAAACTTACTATTTCAGTCTTAACAATTTGAATAGTTATAGATTTTACCAAGAAGATAATAACTACATATAAGTGAATAGTTTTTTTTTTATAAGAACATATAATATGTACATATAAGTCAATAGTTATATGATGGGTTATAAGGAACAATTTGACATCTTAATATATCATGCTGGGAGACAGCTGAATCAGAACCACAAGTTCACACCTAGATGAGAATTAGCAATGGTCTAAGTTGACATTTTGTCGAAATAACATAACAAAATCGTGTGTGTGTGTGTGTGTGAGAGAGAGAGAGAGAGCTTATTAATATATATGATGTTGATGATCACCTGGGAGAGCCACTCAACAGAATAAGGTGCTGGAAAAGGTGTGGTCTTTTAGTAGCAGCAACGCATCCAACCATGGCAGACATGGAATGTCCCAGGTATATGGTCCTTTTCACATTGAGCTCGTCAAGAAGGCAAAGCACGTTGTCAGCGTAGCCATTGAAATCTGATGTGTACCTCTTGGGGTCGTAGAGTTTTGGATCCACATTCGGAGAGTAAACCAAGTCAAAAACCACAACCTTGAAATAATAAGCAAGGAGGGGAATGAGGTAGTGCCAAACCGTCTGGTCTGAACCGTAGCCATGAGCAAGAACCAAGGTTTGACTACCATTTCCGTACACATGAGTGTTTAGAGCTTGGACAATTCCTCCTCCATGGTTCCATTGGCAACCCATGTTTTATATGTGATGTACAAGTAGCAATGCAATAGTAGTTGAGAAGAGAGTCAATTGTATAAGCTTTTTATATATAGATTGAAAATGTATAAGGCCACTAAATATGGATCGGAATTTATGAATTGAAAGGACCTTCCAACTGTCCATGAAAAAACTGCTGAAAGTTGGTCCGTGCATGCCTTTTTTGTAGATGGTTTGTATCATGTCTAGTGTCAAACTACTTCGGAACTGCTATCTCTGTAGCACTGAAAATTTTCTATTCTGTCTAACAAGTTAATTAGTGAAAAATTTAGGAGCCACTCTCACAAGGCATTTGAACAAAAAATTGCCGTATGCCTTTGAAGAAAAGAGCAAACACATAAACGGAGCTATATGATGTACTTGTAAGAGGTTAATACATGGAGGAAAACACCTCTTGGGATAATACATGGATCACTCCAATTTAATTAGCTACCCTGAGTTCTCAAACAGTAATCAGGTTTTACCAAAATGCCGAAATATTGATAACTCCTCACAGATCGAATGCGATATAAGCTATTTTTACCTAATTTCATCCCACTCAACAATCTCGCTCCTTGAAAGTTACAACCCGACTCAAACACTCAGACGAGCTCTAATCGATTCAAACGAGCCTTCTTGCTTTCTAAGTTCTAACGTACCATCGATCCATGTATGTGTTAATTGCTTTAGTCCTGTGGTTGTGTGTGTTTCACATCACATATTGGTCCCTAGCTAGTATTATTACCATTGTCTTTTATCAACATACTATAGTGTACAAAACTTCTCATCGAAGGCACAGTGAGGAACAAGTACACACGCACTTCTATCAGAAGAAAAACTTCATTAATAATGAATTGATTATAATCGGTTATGGAGCAACAATCTACAATCATCCACCAATATGGTAGAAATTGCTAGACAGTTGCCCAAACTAGACTTCACATTGAAATACCATATTGATACATTGATGGAGCCAGTGAGGCCCCGACTCTAAGCAAAAAAAAAATGCTTACTAATTTTCAAGGCATCATTTGCTAAACGGTTAACAACTTTATTGTCATTCCGTTTCACAAAGTGCCCACCGCAAATATGGAAAAGTTCAGTTAAAGACTTAATTTCATCAAATATGTCTCTCGGAATTCAAATCATCACAACATTCAAGGTATTAATAACTTAAAGAGCATCACCTTCGACTTCTATTTTCATGAATCCCATATGCATTCCAAATCTGAGGCCATGTAGAAGAGCAAGAGCTTTAACTGATCTTGGATGGAGGTTCCCAACTTGTGGGACTGCCATGGCACCCTTCATAACCCCTTGATTGTCTCTGAAAGCAAACCCAAGCCACAAGTTCACTCAAAGTTCATGTTTAGGCAACCCACTCAAGCCACAAAGTCCACTCTTTGGATCACAAGCCCCGTCAAATTTCATCTTTAGGCAACCCACCCAAGCCACAAAGTCCACTCTTTGTATATCAAGCCCCGTCAAAGTTCATCCTTAGGCACCATAATGGAGGAGGCTTCCAAATAACTTGATTCTGTGGAGGTGCATAATTAGTGACCATTCTTGGACCACACAGATTCTCATATTCACGTTGCCATTCACTAGCTACAAGTAGAACGTCAGCTGGACCCAGAACCCTTTTTCCATGTCTGAAGAATTTTGTTTATCCATGTTTGTGAACAAGTGAATCTGATGATACAGAAAAAATATATAGTTTTAAGTTATTATAATTTCAGACTATAAATTTAATATATATAGCTGAGATCCACTTATCTGTCACAATCCCATAAAATTGCTATTAGGTGAGAGACACCGTATTGGTCCTTATATATTTTAATATTTTATGTATAGATGCAATTCAACAGATTTCCCGACCTTGAATTAATTGACATATAATATATATATATATATATATATATATATATATATCAGCCTTTCTATGCTAAGGATGGATTTTCATATTTTGACTACTTTTCGATCACATATTCATATCTTAGCCGTTCAGTTTTTAGGTCCTAATGTATAGATCACTTCTGCAAATTTTTAACCAAATTGATGATCGTTAAGGCATCCAAAACTATAATTTACAAGTATGAACACGAACGGTTCAGGTTGGACAGATTCGGTTCGTTCATTGATTTAATCGAGTTCGATACCTTAACGATTATCAATTTGGCTGAAAATTTGCAAAGATGATCTATACATTAGGACCTAAAAACTGAAAGGTTAAGATGTGAATATATGATCGAATAGTGGTCAAAATATGGAAATCCGTTCCTTAGCTAAGGTAAGGACATCCTTAGCAGAGTTTTAGCCAAATTGATGATCGTTAAGACATTCAAAACTGCAATTTATAATTATGAACACGAATGGTTCCGGTTGGACAGATTTGGTTCGTTCATTAATTTAATCGAGTTCAATACCTTAACGATTATCAATTTGCAGAAGTGATCTACTCATATATACCTGTTTGGACCCAAAATAAACATTTTGGCCTGACAAGGCACGTCTTGGAGAAATTGAGCCAATATCAGTGGCTCAAGTTATATATTGTCGACAAGCTCGAAATATATATTTAGAGGCTAAATAAAGCCTACTATGGAAGTATGAAAAGTCAACTTTAGCATATTTTCCTACTTCGACTAGGAGAAACCGAGCTAGACAAGGAAGGAGGGGCGGAAGACTAACCAAATGAAATCTAAATGAGCTGAAACTTTCCAGATTAATTATAGACATCCTAAGAATCATTTCTTATGAAGAGTGCAAGAGCTTTTTTTGAGTGGAAGACCTTCAAACAATCAGTCCAATTTTCTGCAGAAGCAAAACTGGAAAACTGGACCTGTAAGAGGTCCAGCAGCATTTCTGGCCCAACCACATGGAAATAAATTCTGAAATTTTACCACAGTAATCTACACTCATGGTGTATAATTTCATAAGAAGGAGTCGAAGGCTATATCTGAGTTCTTAGTGGAGATAAAAATTGAAGGATAAGGGAGCAGAAAATGACTTAAACCTAACAAATTCCATTAAGTGTTTAAGTGCTTAAACCTAACATTCCATTAATGTTTAAGTGCTAAAACCTAACACATTATGATTTGTTTAAAGGCCAAATAGTGTTGCTTGGAAGCCTATAAATAGAGGCTAAAACAACAATCAAAGACACCAATTCACAACATCATAACAACATCTCTAAGATGATCTAAGTTCTCTCTAGAGCAACCTCCCTAAGAGCAACTCCTCTCCTTCTCTTTCTCTTACCGGTGATCACACTCCTAGTCCTAGTCTTCCCAGAAGCCGACTTTCAGTGCCACCAAATCCTCTGTCAACGTACTTCGGTCCTAGTCTCCTCGGGAGCCGACGGTAGTGCCGCGACCACAACGGTTACAGAACCAGCCAAGCAAGGGTAAAGCCCTAGCAACCCAGCCAAGCTAAAGTCACGCTTTAGCAAGTTCTCAATACTTCCCGGTGATTTCGCTCTGCTCAATCTGCAATATTGAGTATCGACTTGTGAACAAGAAGAAACTTCAGCAAAAGTCCTCGCCACGAGGCACAAAGAATCCCATGACGAGGTTGGTGCTCTCCTCGTCCACAATCTCTTGAAAGAAGTCAGGTCAAGGGACACCCCCGACGACCGCACCCGAACTGTGCTGGCACGCCCGCGCAAGAAAAGAGACTGTTGACCAGCTCAACAAAACTGGAGCCAAACAATACCAAAAAACTGAACGGTTTAAGATGTGAATATGTGATCGAAAAGTGGTCAAAATATAGAAATCCGTGCCGTAAGCTAAATTAAGAACCTCCTTAGCATAGAAGGACTATATATATATATATATATATATATATATATATATAAAATTTTCAACCAAATTGACTTGCAAAATAACGGTTTTGAAGTCCTCGTCTGCGGGTAGACAAAAAGAAAAAAGAAAAATAATCAGAATTGTAAGGGAAGATAGTTAGGATAATTTGTAAAAAATAAATTGAATTAAAATAATAGAAAAATAGAGAGGGTGTGTGAATAACACCACCCTATATATATATATATATATATATATATATATATATATATATATATATATACAGATTTGCTCACCTAAGAGACAGTTTTAAAGGACTATGAGGGACAAATGCATCTTAACCACATGTTTTAAATATAAAAGTAGTTATTTTACATATATATATATATATATATATATAGTTGTAGTTGTACGTAGTTGTAGCTGGTGTCTTTTTTCGAATTGAATGGAGAATTAATGGTCGACGCTGTCAGTCAGAAGAGGCCACCTTTTTGAATTGAATTGATTTGCCTCTTAAACTACCCTAACTCATTTAATATTTTAGCCTTTTAGGTCGGTTGAAAAAGACCATAATCAACTATCAAACTGACATTGTTAGCTAGCTTTAAGTCTTTAACCCTTCATTGCCTCTGCCTTTTCTTCGAACTGGTATACGATGATGCTTAACATTTATTTATTTTAAATCATTTCACTAATTATGTACCTCAGTCTGATTCCTAATCTACTATATAATTTTCCAAAAAAAAAAGAACCGTGTAGGTAATCCTTATTCAAGAGAAACTCTTCAATTAGGGCCGTGCCATGTGAATAGTACGACTGTCCAATAATCCCGTACTCTACCTGATTTTGCCTTGCGTATATATGATATGCTCTTATATGGCCGGACAAATACCAAAATTAAACTCCACACACTCATCCATGTTTTCACCTGATAGACCCGGTCGGACGGATGACGTGGCACGACGGCCTAGTTGATAAACCGTAGAGTTCAATCCCTTTCATGACAGGTAAAATTGTCCTTTTTTTTTAGCTAAGCTATGCATGACTGCCATGCATAAATGCAACTCAACAAATTTGCCACCCTAACATTATTGTTTTTAGTTGCAGTGAGCTTTTTGAATTGAATGAAGAATTAATAATGATGTCTGTTAGAAGCAAATTGAAAGCTTCATCTGCCATCGATGTACAATGCATCTTCCCTTTGTTTAGTAACCATCCTACCTAGCTCATTAAATATTTTAGGTGCGTGAAAACTATATTTTTGATAATCTATTATCTAGAGGATCCATGCATGTTTCCTCTTAAATTGCTGCAACCACCATCTAAATAAAGATAATATCATAATTCATAAGCACTTGTATCACGCACAAAAGAGATAAGGTTTGTTTGGTTGTTTATACCTATGTTGTAGTTTGCCAGCTTCGATCAAAATTTTAATCTTTTTGATATCAGTATCAGACCGAAGAAAAGGTCGAATCAGTAGTCGTTGCACTTGAAAAGTAAGCATACATTTTGAAGCATGTAACCCCCTTTTAGATCATATTTTTTAGTTTGATAAACATATTAATACCAAGGACTAAAAATCTAATAGGGTTCGTCTATGGTACATTAATGTACAGACACATTAAGTAGACTAGTTAGATACAGATGTAGACTACCTCAATACACAGATAGACTAATTTGAGTCAAACTAGTCTACTTATGCATGAAGTCAGTATACCTCTATGTCAAATACTCGATATATTGGTACATCAATGTATCGTAGAATTTTCCATCGAAAAACCCAACAAACTCTAATTGAATGGAAAAAGCTACCATTTATGATGTGATCGATCACTAGTGCGTTACCGATTTACACACTACTAGCAAAAGGCTCATAGAATACATATTTTTTTCTATGAAAAAGGGTATTCTCTATCGCAGGTTCCACTAACCAAAAGCCACGCTTAAGACTTCAGTATCTCCCATTTTTCTTTTCTTTTTTACTGCATAAATTTTTATTTTCTTTCTCTCTCCTCATTTTCTTTTATTTTCTATTTTCATATTTACCAAAATACATAAATACTTTTATACGTATACAAAATATGTTATACTTTATTTAATATTATATTTTTTTGTATAATATTAATTTATCCATAATTACGGATAATTATCCATGTGTATTAAGCAATGGGTACACTACGACATCAGTATCGTTTAAATTTTATATTTAAAAAAAAATATTATGAAAATCAGTAATTTTAATATAAGTAAATTATATCCAAATAATTCTAATTTTCATGGAATTAAAAAAATAATAATAACAATGAGGCATAACCATTAATATTCTAAAAAATATATATTTATAATAAAATCTACAAAGTTTAAACTTTAAACCAACAAAAAACAAGAATTAAAATTAGTCCGAAATCTCAAATGACTAGAAAATGGAAATACTAAAATGAAAATCTTTATTGTAATATCAAACTAATTTCGATAGAGTTGAACGAGCGACCACCATCTTTAAGCAAAGTCTTCAATTCGTCTACATATCAGAACATTCAAATGGCAATGTGGGGCGGTAAACATCATCATTTGGGGAAAAAAATCACATTTGACGGCCTTTGAGAAATGTTCTGAGCAAATTGAGACATTGTTTGCTCCATATCTTCTTGTGTATCCACCGATATTCCACACTGTTTAAACAACTCTCCCATTTTTTGGGCCGCCATGCCTACACACCTTACTTCAAACATTTCTTCCATTTTTTTTGTTTGTTCAGCCATTTTCCTTTGTAATTCATCCATCAGACGTGCTTCCCTCTCTTGTGCCTCTTTGGTTTGTGCTTCTAATCGCTCTTGCAAGAGTTGCACTTCCTTTGAAACACCTCGCTCTTCCACATGAATTCCAGGAACTTCATCCCAAGCGACCCCAGCTCCAAGACCCCTTACTCGGTTTCCCTTCTCCTTACCAAGAACCTCAGCATACATCTCTTCACGGATTTCTAGAGCAGTGATGTCAACATTCATGCTTAGCCTCTTTTGTTCGGCTTCTTCAAAATCCGCCTACAAAATGTAAATATTATATTACAAATTCAAGAATCGCACTAGTCTCGTATTTGTTAAATAAACATTAATATTTCGTATAGCGCTTACAATTGCTTTTGCACTTGCTGCATCAATTGGCTCTTGAGTTCCTGCCTTTCGGTGTGTTAATTTGAACAATTCCCATCTATCTGGCTCTTTACCATGCAAAAGTTCCTGTGCAATTCAAAGGATGGTACATATTATATAAAGATAACACATCAAAATTTCTAGTCAATAAAATGGAAAATAACTAGAATAGGTTCGAGTCCCTGTTGACTGATTCATTCTCTTTTGAGACCGGTTCCTCTTGTTGATGGTCACCATCCTCTGTGTGATCCATAAATGAAAATCATTAAGTAGGAATAAAGCAATTAAATAAGGTAAAAAGAAAAGCAATATTTTCATTACCTGATGCTTCTTCTTGTCTTTGTTTGCAATGAACACTTTCCATTGGTCCTCATCAACACGATCTCATCAGGTTTGCGAAACCTAAGGAGACTATTCTTGAATGGTTTATACCATTTCTTGCTCAACTCAGACTTCCAATGCTTCCAGCGTTCATTCAACTTGCTCCTGACCTTTTCCCTGATTTTACTTTCCAAACAGGCAACTCGTGGGTGTGTCAAGTCAAGAGTTTCCTACAAAAATTGTTCACAATAATTTCTCATGATGCTCAAACATCTTGACAGTATAAGGAGAACTAAAACATAATAATGCACATGCGAGCAATGAAATGAGAAAATTTGAAACATTTTATACCTTTACACGATTCCAAGCCCTTTCATAGTTGTCACTTTTGTTGAACTTGCGAAAATCAGGTTCACTAATTGGAAATAGTGAACAATCTTTTGCTAAAATGCTCAAATATCTGGAAATCTTGCTACCTTTTTCCGCGGACCCTTAGGAAGCCCAAAGCAGTTCCACAACAATTTTTCTGGTCCCTCCAATGCCCAATTTTTTTGGTTTGGGCCTCTTTGTCTCTTGGTTATTGTAGGGGTCTCTGATAAACCATTGTCATTGCTGGGAGACATTGCTTGCTATTGAAACATACCGCCGATATCTTGTGTCTCACTATCGTCATACCCAATATTTTCGTCCTCATACCCAGTGTTTTCTTCGTGGTCACCTCCACTATCAATAAAGTAACTCATCCTGACATTTAATCTTGCATTAGAATAAATATCAAGGAATTAATGAACTGAAAAGATAAGAGAATAATTTGATTAAGAACACTATAATTCCTATCAAGAACAGAACCCCAAATCATCAAATTTGAGAGTGATGGGACGACGCAATGAGAGTAATGGGGACGCAAAACCTTGCTATTATGTCATAGCAGAACATAATTCAACCTTATTTAGGTTCTAATCCATTCAAAAAAAAAAAAAAAGGGTACAGACCTTAACACATCTTATTATTTATTAAGGTTGAAGCTTGCAAGGCTATTGGGAGCATGCATGTAATGACTGTTATTTAAATACTAACTTTGCATTCCATATACCTTGAAAATAGTAATATAGTTCAGTTGCAAGACCTTAAAGAATTGAACAAATCAGAATCGAACCATAAATTACTTCTAGCTAGAACAAAGCATATTGCTTTGGCACTAATTCATTCGAATTTAGATATTGTCAGAGTACATAAACTACTAAAAAATAAACCGAACAATTTGATATGCTGAAATCAAGCATGCTATTTAATCATAAGTTACAGACTTCTCCCTCTCAAACACGCAAATTAACTCCTTATACTGTACAACTTATTTGTATTCAAAGATGCTTTCAAAGCTATGACATGAAAAAATTTCAAAGCTATGACATGAAAAAATACCAAGTGTACAAAGATAAAAGCAAGGTTCATACCTGCTAAGTAGGTGATTTTGTCTTTTGGATGCCTGGAAAGACAACAGAATAAATTGCTTAAGAACACTTCAACTCCTACCAAGATTTCCAAGTCTAAAAATGGAATTGAAATCTCAGTACAAGAACATAACCCCAAAAAATAGTCTCAAACAACAAAGAAAACTATCTCATACAAAACAAGAACATGCATTTTCATGAAAACCCGTAAATGCTAAGAATAGCAAGAAGAAAAAACCAAACAAGAACAACCCACATGTAGAGAACCCAAAGACGTTATTCCCAAGCACGATAAGACCAAAAATGGCACATGCAAGTAAAAAATACTACCTAAAAGCACATGAACCCGCTTCCTAAAAACCCAGCAGTGTCGATTCCGCAAACCCTGCAAAACAAACAAAGATCGATCATAAGCGATTAAGCGCAAGACATACCCAAAATCAGTCAAAAAAAGAAGACAAGTGCACGAGAGGGAACATGAACAATTAATGTCGATCACATGTATTCGTAGCCTATACGTACAACACGATAACATTGGTACGTACTCCACTTCGATATAGTTTGTTCTCTTTACAGTTGTGATTTAGTTTTCGTTAATTACAAGTGTTTATCCTAGACACATAATAATCCTTGTTATTAAAGTCTCAGTTCATCGATCCCTGAAAACCTGAGAAATAGTGCTCTAGAAATTTTATACCATTAAATTATTTTAACAAATGCAGATGAGATCCAACGACAACTAAAGCTCGAAAGCCATGTAAAGGTCAGAAAATAAAGTGTTTTATTACCAAAGTACTCTAAAGCTCGGAAGATTTGTATTTCATATAGTACCTGTACTCCACTCTCCTTTTCAATGATGCATCTGTGCTTCTCCACACCCATGGAGTGATCTTCATTCCATCCAAAAATTTCATGAACCAACAATTATCGTCGTTTGAGGAAACTGAACGAAGAGCCATGATATGATTTTTAGAAGCAAGTTAGGGGTAGAGCAAATTCTCCTTAAGTAGACAAGCTAGCAGTCATCCGGCCTGTTAGTTTTGTTTATGTGAAATTTCATGTCGCTGCATATTGTCGTTAACCAAGTTCATGATATAATTGACTAATCATAAGCATACAAGCTCAAGCTCACAATAGTGTGCAAGGATCACAGAGGAAAGATTATCTAGAAAACATGTCGAGCATTTGCTCCAGACACAGTCGACTAAGCAGAATTCATTTTTGCTCGACGTCGTAGAATCAAAGGCAAACATCGAGCCCGATCCGAATTAACTCCTATATATCATGTTGAGCAGAAGTAATGCTCTAAGAAACGACAATTCTAGAAGAGTCAATTTTCGATCAAGACAGAGAGAATAAGCCAATCCATAAATTCCAGATATCTTATTACACAGGCTCCAAATGAGGGCATCGCCATCTTGGTGCAATTAGAGTCGATCAAGCTGGGAACAAAACAGTACTTGGAATAATACTGATAAGATTTACCGCTTTATATAATATCAAGTTTGTCTCAGTTATCTCGCTCTTACAAATTTTTTGAGTCCCTCTTAGGCGGTAAGTTTACAACAGAGTTTGCTTCTTGTTAATCTCTCTTTCCCATCACAAATTATACTGTGCTTTTGTGATAATTCGACCGTTGGATCATCATGATTTTTCATTAGGTTGTTAGAATTAGCGAGTTGGCGATACCCTAGAAGTTTGAGCCGATTTCGATGTGGTTTTAGATTTTTGGGAATGTCGACGAATTATTGAATTAGGGTTTTGAGGTTTCATTTGAATTCAAATTTAGTTAAATATTAATTTATTTCCCATGAAAGTGTCAGATTCGAGCAGTAGTTTCGATTTGCAATTTTCTTCAGATTTCATTTTACATATAGTTTATGATTTCGATGAATAATTCATATTTTTGTTTAAATTATAATTTATAATTTCCAATAAATAGTTTGGATTTGTGTTTTATTTGTGATTCATGATTTTCGATGAATATCTCGGATTTAAGATGGGTCGAAATTGAGATATATGCTTTGGATTGAATCTTAGTTATGATTTACGGGTTTTTGGATATGGGATTGTGGATGTATTGATCATTGGTTGTGTTACTCTGTTTGTGATATGTTGTTGGAGACACTAGAAGAGAAGGGATGGACTCTTGGAGATCGAAAGTGGGAGTCCCACCCACATCTAAGAAAAAGTTTAAGAAACTTATCCTTATAAGTGTTGGAAGGTTGGAACACTTGTTAAATGGACAGAGAGAGGCAAGACCCATAGGGTGGAAGCTTGAACTAGGCCCTATTGTAAATATATATATATATATATATATATATATTTATTTATTTATCAAAGATGGGCCAAAATGAAAATTATTTTTGCATTCTGTTCGATGTTTAGATAATTATCAAATACCAGTTATTTCGGATAATTATCAACATCATCAGTTTATTCCACAGTTACAACTGTTGATTGAGTTTAAATTTAAATGAACAATTGCAAATCACGAGTAGGTACGGACTTCTATCTTAGAAGATTGCTGCAAGCAAGCCTCTATCAATCTCAGTCAAGTATGTGATTTTATTACTTCTTTCTTTAATTTTTGAGTAAATTTCAATTCATTCGTATATTAGTATTGAAGTAAATTTGCAATCTTGTTGCGTGATTTTATTTATATCTGTTTACAATTATTTTTTTC
This sequence comes from Rosa chinensis, assembly GCF_002994745.2. Classification (NCBI taxonomy): domain Eukaryota; kingdom Viridiplantae; phylum Streptophyta; class Magnoliopsida; order Rosales; family Rosaceae; genus Rosa; species Rosa chinensis. The sequence goes on along the minus strand of NC_037090.1, from coordinate 24,336,475 downwards.
AGGATCGATCCATTGCTTATTATCCTCTGACTTGACATGGAATAGTGGACTCAATCTGTGGCATCAGGAGAAAGGAGATGGACTGGTGGCCGATGTTGTGACGCCAGCAGAGACAAGATGATCCGGTGGCCGTGATGGTTATTGATTTTGTATGTTATGATTGAGCTCTATGGTTGATGATTACGTGTATATCTATCTTTTTGATTCTAATTTTGATTTGAATATTAAATTTATCATTTTTAGTTTATATTGTAACTTGGTGTTTTAATAGGGTTACAGACAGAGATATGCAATTGTTAACAGAATCAAGCTTGAGGTATGAAAACGATAAAAATTTGATACTTGCATGCACATAATTTCATCTATAATACGGGGGATTTTTTTTTGTAATTAATCCTAAACAAAAAGTAACAACAGAAATTATTTATTTATTTTCAGCCACAGGAAAAAAAAGGCGGATCCATGTAATATACAGAATAATTCTCATATTCCTCGAATCCTCGTCATACAAAAGAATGATGGGCACCACCAATGGTACAACACAAGGAACAACAAAAAATTTACATGACACGGAAATACAACCCATGTCTTTCACATTCACATGTAGCAGCTGCCCCGCTCTTTAAATCAACTGAAAGAATGTGGCTCCAAGGTGGTATTAACAGTTGAGGATTGCGAGCTTGCCAATCAACCGTTCAAGGCAACTGGACAAGGAGGGAGGTGCCACCAAAGATATTCGGCATCAATGGTTCCTTGGTTCGAGGCTTGGAAACCCATTTCCAGCTCATGTTTGAAAGAAATAAATACTTAGTTTAGGGCATAGTGAACTCGCTCAAGGAGTTGCACAACCTGATTGACAGGAACAGGTGAACTTCGCAATTTCAAACGTGACTTTACTGTGCCTTGTACACAAAGAGGTGATGATAATACATCCTCTTGTTGCATACTTGTAAGCTCCAAGAATTGAGTGAGCATGTCAGCATCAAGAATCTTGGGTACTCCAACCTGCATCAACAAATATTACATGCAAGCTCACACCACATTCACTCAGAGACAAAATAACATCAAATATTTTATGCTAATGCAGTAATCATCTCATACATTCCATACGTTTAACTGCAATAGAGCATAATTATAAGCACTCTTTTTTCCCATGTCAAAGTTCTCTCTCCAGCTAATCAAAGGAACCTTAAAACCTGGAAACCAAACCCACCAATTTATCATGGTTTTCTTGAAAACAATTTTCTCATTCAGTACTACTTAATTTGAAATACAACTGTCAACCTGGTCAAATTTAGTTTCTGAAGTATTTTTTCTCAGCCCAATCATTGGTCAGCAGTACCAGGAGTAGTAACACATTCATGGACCGCCATTACAGACATTAAAGGAAAGACGAAAAGAGAAGAGAAAAAAAGAGGTAAAAGATAATATGTCAGGTTTTATGCCTACTTGTGTTCATACAGATTAAAGCATGCAAGTTCATGTAATAGTATAGATTTAGCAACCTATATGCCTTACCGGATTTTCACGGCTACGAAACTCATTATGATCATTTCCGAGAATAGGAGCGGTTAATGGATGTACCGCCAGTCTATCTTGGACAGCTTCTAAGAGTTCATATTCTTCCCTGCAGAAACAAATCAATATATACTAGTGTTAAATACAGTGTTGAATTTGAATCAAAATTGTACCAAAAAGAAATAGAACTGAATGAAAATCTACAACAAAAGGCAAACGGTACAGCAATTTCAGGAATATTGACCATGTATTACAACAACAAAAATGGAGGATCAGTAAATCTCCATGAATCTAGGAACTTTTGCATGCACTTGAACCATAGATATTCTGGTGCATCTGTAGGCCTGTAGGTGGTTAAATTGTTAAAGGGCATGCATCTTTCTCAATTTCAACCCATCTGACATCCTTGTTGAACAATCATTAACACCAGGTTGACATCATTGAAAGATGATAGGTCGTGGCACATGGTGCTTTTGAGTGCAGGCTTGATCCACAGTCTAGAAGCCTCTCTGGCCTGTTCCTTGAGGTCCGACCAACACCTCAAGAAACCTTTCCACTTCTTTCATTGTATAATACTCAGTGTTCTAAAACTCGGCCACCCAGCGCTTAGGCGGCAGCAGACCGAGGCGAGTAACAGAAAATCGGAAGCCTTAGGCGGATGGAATTTGGGCGGCCGCCTGGGCGCTCTGGGCGTTCTGGGCGGCTAGGCGGTTTCCTCCCTTCCCCTCCCCCAAAACGTAAACTCAACATAAAACCCATTCGACCCCAAAACTGGAAAAATAGACCGCAGCTTTTATTCGCTCTCCCCTCCAAGCCACCACGTCTCTGCTCCACAACTCCACCGGAGCTCCCCAGAGCCACCGTAGCTCCTCCCCCCCCCCCCCTCCCAGCCACCACAGCTCCATGCCTTTATTCTTGGTAATGAATAAAGCATTCTGCCACTATGAATGTATTATGTTACTGAAAAATCGACGAAGAGAGAAGGTGGAGATGGTGGCCTGGTGGGTACTGGTTTCGCAAAGGAGAGAGAGAGAGAAGGGAGTGGAAGTGAGAGAGAGAAGGAAGTGAAGTGAGTGGGGTGGTTACTGACAGAGAATATAATTGTGGCTGTTAGGATAGGATGGGCACGTGGGCAACAGGAAGCATAATTTTGTTGGACAATTCAACTTCAGTTCTACCCCTCTCTCTCTCTTACCTCTATTCAATTAAATAAATAGTTAATTAAATAAATATTTAGTTTATTTTTCTTTTGAGGAAGATAAATATTTAGTTTATTACTCTTTTAAGTCTAAATAAAAGTTATAAAAATAAAAATAAAATTAAAAAAATACAAAACCGCCTAGGCGCCGCCTAGACACCCGCCTAGGCGCCTGGGCGCTCCTCCCTAGCCCACCGCCCAACTAGCGCCTAGCGATTTTTCGAACCTTGCTAATACTAGTCACGTATCTTATTTCCTCTTTTTCTAGTTTCCCATTTTTCCATACTCTCTTAAGACTTGATCATTTGATCTCTGCTTCTCAAATTGTTGAATTGATACTACTATACAAGTGATTGCTTGACTGTAAATCAAATTTATCAAATTGAAGAACAAAGATAGACCCTCCAAACTACAGAAACTTAAAGCTAAGACTGCAACCAAAATATCTGAGCTGAAGAACGTGTCAGAATTTTGCAGAGCTCAGGAAGGTGATGAGGATGAACAACAGATCCTCATCTTGATCAACACACTTTTTTTTTAGAATTGATCAACACACTTAGAATTGTGAATCTTGTAATCGTAATTCAATAGAAAAGTTAGTTAACTTGATATAGTTTTTTGTTCAAAACTCACTCATTACTCACAATTGTGGTTTATTGAAAAAAAAAAATTAGTGAAGGCCTATTGGCATGCAATCCATGTGCAGCCCATGAATAATACTAAAGGCCTTTTAGGTGGTGCTTCGGTCCAGTGATAGTTAGCGACCTACAAAGTGAAGACTTCTATTGGAGGAGCGGATTACTCGCCAAGAATTGAAAATGTATATCACCTTAACTACAAAATCAGGATACTCTGAGCTATAGTGCCTAGATAAGCAAACAAACATTGTTTCAATGTAGCATTGACTTTTTGGGAAGCTTTATTAATTTAATATGCAGGCTTAACCCTGGGAAATAGAGGGAGGGTGAGCTGAGTTTACTTGCTAAAATAAGCTAGAGCACAATAGAATTCATATACATTATGGATGTCTTACACATTTTGTTCAACGCTGGATCTAAACACATGATTATGCGCAAATCTGTTCGAACAAAATGTAAGAGAATGAGAAGGAAGGCTATTTTGCTTACCTTGATATTGGAACGAAAGTTATTATGCTTCCTAGCAGTGTACTCACAATGATACCGTTTTGAGAGAAGTCAATACTTCCATCACTGCCTTTCAATGCATCATCAGCTGGAAGTTTATATGAAAATGAGCCCTAGAAAGATCATTATTACATGTCAAGGTAAGCATCATATCATCTCAAAACAAAATTAAAAGATAATTTCATGTCCAGAATATAGTGCAAAAGTTCTAGCATTTCTCTCACTTACATACATCAGTTTCTCTGCATACTTTCATTTCAAACTATCTGCGGTTTTTTCATGTTTAATGTCAAGATAGAAAGTTACTTTCCAAGGCAAAAAGAGTATCCAAGATCAAAGGGGCCACCGAAAACCCGTTTCGCAGCCTTTGAACAAAGACCTCCTTCTACAATTACTCAAAACCATGTTTGTAGGGCCAATTCTATAGTTTGTACCGGAGGCTTTTTCTACATTGAAATACCCAGTAATAATGTCTTCAGGGCCTTAAGAACAGAACAAAAATCCAGGCCACAGGTCTCTATTCTTTCTTCTCTGTCAGAATCTTTTCCATCCAAAAAGGTAAACAAATAGAAATCTAATTTGAGACAGACATGCCTACACAAGTACACAGTAAACTTTAATTTTTGTTTTCCTAAAACTGGGACTGGGAGTTTAAAGAGTAACATTGCACTTTTTATTTTGATACCCCAAACTGATTTGTGGACTAAGGCTTGAAACTGGGGCCTGCTGCCAAACCCAAAGATCCTTAGGAGAGGAAATTGCAAATAGCTAGGTAGGACCCATGAGGATAGTGAAAAGACCATATTAGAGTAATGCCTTCGTTACTTTAGAACTTATAATATAGTAAAAACTAAAAGGGTGCGGCTATTGCCACCCTACCATTTTCTTTGTTCACCCTACAAAATATTTGAATTATTGAAAGACTATATTACCCAAATGCAAAATGACTAATAAGTACACTAATTTTCTAAAATTTAAATCTTTAGGGAAAACTAAATACATAACTAATTAAATACAAAACTACTTAATTTCTCTTCTGATAACATTATTCTTCATCTTCTCCATCCAAATTTTAATTTATTACAATTTTCTTTTTTATCTTTTTGTTGCGTCCTCATCATTAATTCGTTATTCAATTCACAAAACCATTAGTGTTAACTTCATCAAAATCTTTATAATACCTTTATAAACACCAAAAGTAAAAAATTTAAAACACGAAAAAAAAATCAATTTTTTTCTATTGCTCATAGTAGCACTTACAAATTTTTTAATATGGATTGAAATAAACGAACATTGAAACTGAATGGAAAAAATAAAAAAATGGAAGTAAATCAAATTATGATTTTATTAGGAAACTTTAATATATTTTAGGACATCTTTTTAATTGATATAAATTAAATGAGAAATTTTCGTTAAACAAAATTTCTTTTTTAATTTGATATGTCATATGATGGAGGATATTCTTGGAAAGAGAAATGGGTTGGATAAGTAAATGTAATAATTGAAATTAAAATGTAGGGTGTAATGAGCAAGTAGGGTGAACAAAGAAAATTGTAGGGTGGCAATAGCCTCACCCAAACTAAAAATATAATGGAGCATTACCAGAAACAAAATTACCAACCTATTGGTTAATTAGTATTAATCTAGGTCTCTTTAGTTATTAGTGTTCACATGCGACTTCTAGTAAGGTACTCGTTAAATTTAATTCCTTAGTGAGGTTAGCCTAATATGCCTCATTGTAACCTAAAACAAGCAGAAATGAAAACTGAACTGATATAGATTGAAACGCTCTCTTCATTCTCTTCTTCTGTCCCTCCTTTATTTTTCTTGTCACTGTCTTTCCTAGTGGTTGTGCATCACTATTATATGCCAATTTCAGATATTTGGAAATTAATAAATGCAATTCCCAGAGTAACTTCAGGCAATGAGAATTCGAACATTGAACTTCTAATAATATCTACTCAAGCTAACAAGACAACGTAAAGATGTACCTTCTTGATGCTCATAGCTACCTCACCCATATAATAAGCACAGCTCACTGTTAAATTACATTCTGGACTTGCAGTATCTGATACACATAGTAAGAATAGAAAATAGTTAAATTGTATAATTTTCAGCAGCAGAACATGCGCATGAACAGCATCTGAAGACAATAATACGACAATATATTAACAAGTTTCACTACCACCATCAGCATTGTAATTAAATTTTTTTATCTAAATTGTTAATACCGATTTTTTTTTGGTGCTGTTAGAATATCAATAAAAACATGAACGAAGCACTTTATGTTCATCAAGATTTAATGCTGCCTGAAAATATAAAAATTTGCAGAGCTAACACGCTTGGTTCCCAGAAAAAAAAAAATATATATACACACACACACACACGGAGGCATTCCAAAGAGGACATCCGCTGCAGCTCAGCTCGGGACGCGACGGGGGTTGCCGGAAGGACGCCAGGGGTCGGGCGGAGCGGTCTACAGTCGGTGGAGTCGCCGGCAACGTCGTTGCAGCGCTGCCCAGAAAACCTGCAGTTGCAGGTCAGGTTGCTGCCCAGAACCTGCAACCCTGACCTCCTCCAACCTCGAACGCTGCCCAGAACAGTCCGAGATGCCTCTGGCCTCCCTCCTGCAAGCCGCGCGCCGCCTGGAACGCCTCCGCTGCGTCGCCGTCCACACTTTAGCGAAGTGCAGACGTCCGCTTTGGAATGGACCTGTGTATATATATATATATATATATGTATATATATTTCACCATGCCACTGGTGCTGGAGAACTATTTTATAATGCCAAGCATCGTAGAATTACTTCCAGACATGCAAGTACAATATTAGCAATGGTTTCCCACACTGTGATTCTGTGTACTAACAAAAACTACATTCTAACCAGACAAGATCTCCACGAAAACCAAAATTTTGCACATGCCCAGAAAGAAAACACATTTGATTATGTTACCAGCTTCATATAAATAATAGATCTCATAGATTTTCTAAAAGGAATTTCATTCATTTGGTTGTTTCATAAATCAATTCCAATGCACAACTATCTGACAAAATCAACTTCACACATTGGAATCAAAAACATTGTGATTGCTATAAATTGATATCAGTTAATGAACTATAGTTTGAATTTCCAAACAGACAAGCAATATCTCGCCAACTTAGATCAGATGTATAAATAGTACAAAATCTGAGTCGCACATCTGCTTCTGCTCCAACTTTGTAAAGCTAAACTAGGCATCGCAGGAACACAGTAAGATATAGACCTATTGAATTGTAATTACAGAAAACCACTACTTTACCTTCTAAATAATCTGCACATGAAAGGACAGCAATGCTTCCCTTACGATCTGAAACAACAGCAGTGTTGACATCCATAAGAATGCAATCACCAACTAATCTCTGATACGGATCACAGTAAAGTTGCTGCAGCTTTTTGGACTCCTTCCCCACAAGAAAGTAAAGCAAAAAAAAAAAATATCAGGATAAATATTAGAAGTACAAGGCATGTGTATTGCTATTTCTACTTCCAATGGAAAAGCTACATGGATAAAAGGAAAATGGAGAGAGGGAAGAGAAAGAGAGATCAACTGATGTACCACGTAAACAAACAGATAGAAAGCTATAATTGCTTTTACCTCATGATAATCATAGAAAAGGATGCCATCACGACAATCACCAACAACAATTCTAGTGAAATATGCAGTCAAAGATGTAATTGTAAAGCGCGTCCTCGCCACAGCCCACTTTTTTACTCTTTGGGAATTGTCATGTGGAAAACCACATAAATAAAACTGAAAAGAAGACCAACATCTATTAACAATTGTGATGCAATGACAGAATTTACCTTAGTATCTGACAGCATGCAGTACTGTAAAGCAACCTTACAGAAACTGTATATTCAAAAGCATGCAGAAAGCACAAAGTTTACTACTTACAGCATTACCAGCAGAAGCCAAGAAGTAACGATCAAGATAAGGGCAGATTGCAAGTACCATTCCAGGCCATGGCATTGAAAAAGCTAATCGAAACTGCCACGCTTCAGTTTCTTCAAGTTTCATACCATCACAGCTAGTATCATCTGGGCTACTACAGAGACTACTACTTGAAAGCTGTTCTGTGGCATACCCAACAATTTCATGAAATGGGGAAGCTCGTTGAGAAGATGACCCTGCCTTTGAGCCGAATGTCATTGAACCACTGTCTGAATTTTGCATATTTTCAAGACAGAGAACAATAAGACGTCCCTTGGTACTGTAAATAAAATTCAGTTAGAATAGCATCTGTAAAGTTAGATATGAGTATGATTTGATAGGGACTGGCAGGTAATTAACGTCCCAAAAGACTTCCCTTCACTACATTATAGACATGGCAGGTACACATTGACAGGCACATGGTACTCTTAATAAAATCCAGTTAGAATAGCACGAGTATAACATTGAAGGAAAAGAATGGAGATATGAGTATGGATATCACACTCATATTTTGACAGGGGCTTTGTATTATGCTTTTTGTTTATTCAATAAAAGCCATTTATTTTCACCAAAAAAAAAGGGTATGATATCTCACATGTGCTATTGACCGGCCTGGCAGGTAATTAACATTGTTACTGTTAACAAAATCAGTTAAAATGGCTCGTCTACAACGTGGAAGGAAAAGAGAGATATGAGTATGATATCACACGTGCATATTGACAGGATTAGCAGAAAATTAATTGAAATCCCTGTAGACTTACTCTTACAATTGAACCAAAATATATATATATATATATATATATATAAGAGTCTGCTAGCCACAGAGAGAGAGAGAGGGGAGCTGGACAAAACAAAGAGATGGTTTACCTTTCAGCCTCACCACAGGGCATTATGGCCGACCCAGAAGACAAACTTGTTCCAACCAAAATAACCTGTTCACTTCCAACCCTCATTAACTCCATCGATTTTCCAGTTTCACCAAATTCAAGTTTGAAAGATGACAGCACCGACCCACTAAGAGGATCTACGCAACATATATCAGATGAACATGTATCATCACTCAAATTAGTCCTCATCACAAGCAATAGCCTGCTTTCACTATGATAAAAGACCCTCCTCGGAGTGCCTCCAAGATGCAACTTCTGCACATTAAGCCTCTTACTGTGCAACATCTCTACCTAGAAGCATCACATAACATGGATTAGTATCAATATATCCAACTTTGAGATAATTGAGGGGAAAAAATATCTTATTACAAAAGCACTTAATCACATATATACACAACATAAACAGAGATTTTAATATCAAGACTTCCAATTCTTAATGTTTATTTTTCACCCATTAAGCCTGCATGATACACAGTTGGAGGTCTCACAAAATCTCCCCAGCAGTGGAGAGGTGGAGAGGCCCTTGGATAACGTCAAATGACCTCACCAACTGAGCCAGCTAGTACCTAAAATTCCTAAATTTATTCCCCATGAGAAGGACAGACACTAAAATAAATTACAGTTGGAAAATTTTAGCTTATTTACTACACTATTACTTTAATAATACAAGATAAAAGTTAATAAATTAAAAACAAAAAATGAAGTAGTATCTACTCAGCTTCAAAGATATATCCGGAACAGTCAAAATGTTCAGTCTTGTTCCACAACCTTTGATCTCAGTTCTGAGTTTAAAAGAAAAATGACACTGGATATTGTCATGGAATATCTCTCTTGTTTAATGATATAAAGACATAAAGCTTATGTAAAATTCCATTATCACAGTTAATCCGCTGAATGGATACAAGCACTCAACACATTTGTTCCCTTAATCCTATAGAAGCATCTAAGTATCTAACCTGTCCAGACATCTGGGATACTGCATGAATATAAGCCAAATTCTCTTCAAACAAAAGAATGGGATATATTTTGCAACTGGAATATAATTCTTAGGTTTATATGCAATGAGAATAAGTGTTTGAGAATGAACCAATGCATGTTTAACTTCTGTTCTTTGTTATTATTATTTTTTTTTTCCCAAAAGCCATGCTGTACTACTCCAACATACTGTTCAAAATCCCATGCCAAGACCCATACTCAACAATTCAAAAACTATCATTATGATGGAGAACTCTCCACAGTTCCAAAATGTAAAAAGTAAAACATTCATGCTCAAGAAACCATGTAATCCTAAAGATCCCAGTGCTCTGAAACTAAATCTGACTGATGTAGCTAAAGAAAATCTACTTTAATATAGAATCAAAGGTAAACACTTTGTATGCGTGCTCCATTAATATCCGTAGATTGAAGGCATAATTACAAGCTAACTACAGTAAACATAAAGAAAGCTATAGACTAGCAAGATAATATACAATAGAACTCTCACCAAATGTAGACAGTTCTCTGCAACAAATAAAATTCCCTTGGGGCATTCGACATAACATACAGGAGTCACATGAGTCGAAGATTGAAATGAGATAGAAGTATATGAGAGGCTGTGCCTTGCAGTATGCAGCAACCAAGGCCTATCACTGAGAACAACTACATCACCATCAAGGGAATCACTTAAAGGAACCAGGAATACAGGAGTGATGCCAATCCGACGGGTAGCAATCAATTGCAAATCAACAGGAAAGTTGTCCTTTATATTCTCAGATAACTTAGTAGTATACATATGTCGACCAAAAGAATTTGCTGCTGATACACTGGATAAAACAGTATCGGTACTAACTGAAAGCCAATCAACAGGACTCTGAGGTCCTACAGATAAAGGCCTTCGAGAGGAAGTAGGCCATTCAAACCGAAGCAGCATTCCATTCCTCAATCCAGAAAGGACATATAATCGGTCAACTAATACAAGCCTTACATCTTGAGGAATGCAGCCACTAATAGCAGTACCAAAAGTATTTGTTAATGAAATTGCCCCAGAAGCAAGAACTCGTAGGCCTTCACTAGGTACAAGAGACAAGATTTCCACCGAAGGCTTGTGTGTTCCAATAACAAAGATATTACTGATGTCAACTCCAAATGGAAGAGCAGGGGCAGAACTCTCATCTACCAGACTATTTGAAAAACTTGTATCTTTTTTCTCGTAACGGTTCTGAGGAATGGAGATGCATGATAATTCATTTTGCAATCTCAAATGTTGCATCTCATATATCTCATAATGATGCACTGAAAGCATTCTGACCCCAAGTATGAATATAAAGCAGGGATTAGATGAAGAAACAACAATTAGATTATGCCCAACAGCACCCAAACTGATGCTCAAATTTTCTGGGAACCAAGAGGTACAAACTGGAGAAGGCAAAGGAACACCATCAGAATGCGCACCCTGGGTGGGCAGACAGAGCCTGACTGCACTTCTGTGAATCTGGACCAGCATTCCATCATTTACAACACCACATGCCAAAGTAGAAACATCAGGCTGGAAACCAACTGAATCAGTCACATCAGTAAAGCTTAAACCAACTGAGAGTACCCTGGTTTCCTCAACAAATGATAGCACAAGAAATGAATGGTAAGTATCACTCACCTTCATTCGTAATGTCCAAGTGCCAGTAATCCCTTGATATATAGGAGCAGTCCTTAGTAGCTTTTCTACAGTGATACCACTTCTAATGATCCTTAGTGACCCCTCCGGTGCCACTCCACAACAAGCAAACATTTGATCATGTTTCTCATCATGGTAATCCACAACTGACATATCCAAGACTGGGACAATGGTTTGAATAGGACTTCTGTAATTAAGTGTTCCGTTTTCCATTTTCAAGACCATCCCATCCCCCATATCTACTAGTGCAGCCAGAAACCCGCCGTCAACCCACAAAATTGCCTTGCATGGTAAACCTTTGTAAAGACACTCAGATTCTTGAACCTTAACGCCATCAGGGTTGAAAAAAATTTCAATCATGAAATATTCTCCGGTATCAGCAGAAATGATCATTCTTTGGTTTTTAACATTCCCTGGTTCCCAACTCCATGAACACACAAATTTGTGAGTCACATTCACATTGTATTTGTCACCATCTATACACATAGGATCTAAATCACTCAGTTCCAGTAACGCACAGGCAGCTACATTAAATAAACCCCCTTCGTCATCAACCTGTAGTACGCTAGACAGATCACATCCTTTAGACGACTCCTGAACAAAATTTGCCTCATCAACCACATTGGATAAGAAATTTGGGCTTGTTCTGTAGATACAATAAGGGTTGTTGGCATCTCTAAGATCCATTAAAATAGCATCACCCTCCCTAAACAGAAAAGCAAATCCATACGAATGAGGAACTTCAGCAATGCTAAGTACTAAGGGTCCATCATCTTCTACATACTGAGAAATAACATAAACATCTTGTTCTCTAATGTTCCATCCCAGTAACAGCAATTCATTACGGACTGCCCCAGTCCTGCAATGCAAAATATTCCCATTGTATTTGAGCCCAGTAAAAGTTACGAACAGAAAATAGCATGAGAAATGGCTTCTATCCTCAAACACTTGACAATTCAAAACACGATATCCTTTAATTCAGAAATTCACATGATCATCATACCTATTCATAACAACGGCGAGTATAGGATTATGTCCCTTACTTTGATTAGGATCCTGTGAAATAAAGCTCATGCTCCATATAGTACCTGATATACTGTTTTTCTGGACTCTAGCAGCATTCACATTGACTTCGTTTTCAGGGGGATACACTATTTTCTGAAATTGTGGGACAGCAGAACATTTCAATAATTTTGTGTGAATAGCTAGTGTCTGCAAAGTAAATAAAGCACTCCACGTGGTGTTTTTTTTCTTCTATTTTAACCCATATGCCATTAGTCTAACACCTATCATAAGAAGAGGGATAAAGTAGCAGCTCAACCTTATCAATAATGTCACTGCCTCCAGACATTGAAACAGAGAACATAGCCAAACGGTCTACATATGCACTAGCAGCAATGAAGCAGCCACTGCAAACACATAAACACAGAAGTAAGGACTAAAGGGAGGGAGGAAACTTTTATTAATAAACAAACAGAGTCAACCAAGTAACAAACAAAAAGAAGAAAAGAAAAACACAGAAAAACCTAAATCACAGCTGCATTCCAATCATAAAGAATGACCAAAAGAACCCTCTTCAAATTATGAAGATATCCACACCCAAAGAGACCCCAAAAAATGAACCCAATGCCATAAATGATCTCCATTCTCACTCCTAGCTTCCACAAAGATTCTTTTGTTCCTCTCCATCCAAACAAACCAAAAGCAGCCAACATAGCAGATCACCCTAAAGCCATGCCCCTTTTCCATTTCATTTTTTTTTTTAAGAGACAGCTTCTATTTTTCCCGACCCCAACTCTCTGCTAACAATTTTCTCTCCCTCTCCTCTTTATCAGCCCCGAAGAAATACTACAAAAAAAAAAACAAAAAATACTTTTATTTTTTGACATCATATTACAAATACATTTATGTTTCACAAACAACATACAGAGCTTGTGCAAAGAGCCTACTGCTAGAGAAACAAAAATAACTTCTCACATACTCTAGCTATCCTAAGATTTGCCACCGAAGCAACAGAAAACTTAGCAAACAAATAAGCAATACCCTCTTTAATCTATCATCTAGTTTCGGCACATCAACAAACTAAAGAATTTGAAGTATAACATATGACACAATGACACCACAAGAACAGCAAATACTTACATTGGAAGATAAAATATGAAGATAATGATTAAAGAATTACACCAGGAATAAACAGAGAAAAGAAAAGCCCACCATAAAGTCAATCCACTAAAGTTACATGAAAAAAGATTAAATGTTTCTAAGCTATCATTAATCAAGGTATAGCTTCCTAGATATTTCCTTTCCTACTACAGAGCTACTTCAAAAAATAGCCACCAAAATAGAGAAATTTCATCAGTGGCAAACAGCATCTTATAAAACCGCCTTTCTCCAACTAACAAAGCAATGGTGACTTACCTTGAATCAATGGCCAGCATTCTTGCAAGCTGATTCCTCGAGTTTCCAGGATTAGAAAGTTGAACTTGTGTCACAGGAAAAAACCTACACAAACATTTTGAAGTGTGATAAGAATAAGCAGCAGAGAAGAAAGAAAATGAGATCAATCGGTAAGCATAATCGGGACACTGCAAATGCTAATATTTTAAGCTTTGGTTTCTATTGCTACAGCTCATGAAGAAGTAACTAATTCAAAAATTGAACAGAGCAAAGAAAATGCATATACACCTGTGCATTTCATTGCAGAAAGATAGAACCGAGAGCTTCCCGGAATCCGAAACAACGACCAAAAGATCCTTGCCCGGCATCTACACCAACAAGAGCACAAAATTTATTTTTCTCAATGTAATAGTGAATTCTCGAAACAAAAGGCTGAAACTCGTTGAATTGAGCTAGACACCTGGCGGTTTCGGGTTCGGAATCCGTCATTCCAAGGTAGGACGGCAATGTCTTTAATGGTGCCAAACACAGGCTGCTCACACACAGACTGTACAATCCCGTCTTCACCGATTATCACCAACTCTATCGATTTCTCCTGAAATGTCAAGAATCACATATCGGATCATCTCCGTTTCTAATTCCAACAAAATCAGAACTAAAACGAGAACGGAGAGAGAGAGAGGGGGGGAAGACCTTGCCGAAAACGATGTCGCGGGAGTTGGGGAAGCGGATGTGACCGTGGAGGACCTGGAGAACGACGGTGCCACGGAGGAGGCACTTGGAGAGGTAGTGAGAGGTGCTGGAGGTGGAGGAGGAGGATGATCTGGAGTTGGCGGAGGAACACTCCTCCTCGGAGACCGCCATTGACGATGGCTTTCTAGGGTTTTCTGTATGTTATGTTGCTCAAAGAGAGAGAGAGAGTGGTTTAAATTTGTGAGAAACTTAGTTTAACTTTGTAATTGAGAGGAGGAGGAGGAGGAGGATGGTTGGTTCGATGGAGCTAAGTAAGACGTCCCGAAGTGTCGAGAGAGAGAAACACAACGCTCACCTTTTTCCAGAATCCAGATTACTACATTTGGAAATTTAAGTTTTAAGAGTAACAGGGTTTATTTCTCTAAATGAAAAGACTATATGTAATAGATTTGAACAACTATCTAACAACAATCAGAGTGGCGCAGCGGAAGCGTGGTGGGCCCATAACCCACAGGTCCCAGGATCGAAACCTGGCTCTGATATGAGAAGCTTCCAACCACTTATATTTTTATTTTTCCTGTAAATCTTACACGAATAATAATAGAAAATTGAATTATGAAAAAGTTCCTGTAAATCTTACACGAATAATAATAGAAAATTGAATTATGAAAAAGTTATGGTAGAGCTTTTAACAAGGGCTTTTTTTTTCTTCCCTTTTTTGAAGTCAATGGAAGACTAATCCATTGATGAAAATAATGACGACCTCACTCGGTCAAGCATAAAGGGTACAACCACCCCTCATATTACAATGCAAACTCGGTAGAGAACTAAAAACCGAAAGGTAATCTAAAAAAACTAAAGTTCAAAACAATGAAACTACCAACAAAAAGTGATAAAATAAAATGCGAAACCCTATATATAGGGCTGTCAATTCTGACACAACTCGAAACTCGCAAGAAATAAAGCTGGTTGAACGCCTAAGACCCTCTTGGTGTACGTCGCCACAACCAAGCAGGACCCATCACACCCAAGAAGACGTAGAGAATCATCTCCTAATCGGACCGAGAAACAGGTTCCAAAGCTTCCGGCCCCTCATGCACACCATTAGGCCCATCCTCAGTTGAAACCGAAGCCATGGAATCAGAGCCGCCACAGATAAACACTACCGCACGAGCCTTTAACTTTGTTTCTTTGACCACTAGGCCTGCCCTTCTTCTTATAGACCTTACAAGCTGACATCACATTCACCTCGACCAGACCTTCGAAATAAAATTCCAAACCAAGGTTTTCCGGTTGCAAGGTTTTCTGGTTGCAAGTTACCATCCTTAGGGTCCTCCTCCTCCCGTGGACGACTCACCCCCACCACTAAAGCATGAGCAGAGGTTCCCTCAATTCCAGGTGATGCCACTAGCTCTGGAAGCGAACAAATCTGCACCTTTTCTTCTTCAGCAAATTGGGAACCCTGAAGGGAGAAAGCAGTAAAGAAGAAATAGATGGCTGGGCATTTGCCTAGAAAACTAAGGCTGGAATGATAGGCCCCGATGCCTACTGAGACCCCGCCTCCACTACGGTGTTTGTCTCTGACACATCCTCCCTAGGGCATTGCTGCTTTCCATGATTCAGCAAAGCGCACAACTTGTAGCGCCCCAGAAGCCTCTCATACCTAACTCACAGCATTAGGACGTTGACAAGAGAAACCCTTACCCTGCGATCCAGACGCACCGAATCATTGATGGATAGAACCACCCTACTCTAGCTTCTCCCTGGCGAAGCGCTATACCATCCACTTCCAAAACCTCTCCAATCATCCCACCCACCAACCGGACAGTAGGTTCCATCAATATGCTTGATAGGATACCCTGCAGCACAACCCAGATCCAAACAAAGTCCAAACTCACCACCGAGATCTCCGAGAAGCCATCATAATCATTCAAGAGAACCATGGCATGTTGAAAACCCCATAGACCTCCCTTCTTTACCCGTGCAACATCCTGTTCATGAGTGAACATAAACAAAAACTGATCACCCCATGGTTGGACCTCCATGGTCCCCGTTAGTCTCCACATCTATCTCACCGCACTCCAGAATGAATCCAACACCATCGCCCTACATGTGTTAAGCCTCCCCACCAAATAAAAGTTGCGAGCCAAAAACTCCTTCCCCATAACCCTGAGATTCCCTAAATCCACCATTTCTTCACCTTCCTTGAGCTACAATTTGGTCACAAGCCTAGCAGTCATGGAAGCGATAGCAGCAGCCATGAAATAGGACGTCGCACACTTAAGAAACTTAAAACCCTAACCCTAGCAGAGCGAGAGAGAGAGAGAGGGGGGGGGGGGGGGGAGGGGAGTAAAGGTCGCGGTATGACCTTATATATTTCTTTTATTTAACAAGGGCTTTTAAATCCTCTTCGAAACCCTAGAGAGAGAAAAAGTGAGCGTTATCGTCCCTGTTCGGCGGCGAGCCCTGCGCAGTCGTCGGACGGGCTTTGTAGACTATGTGTGAGTCTGATGTGTTCGAGGTGGCTATTTGGAAGAGGAAGGCCGAGTTGGGTGTCGGATTTTGGTTCTGGACTTGCGGTACTTGTCGAAGGCGTGGATCGACGAGTGGTTGTTGGCTTAGATAAATGGGGATTGGATCGATGTGGAGTGGATAGGACTGAGTTGGATCGGCGCGATATCGGAGATTGACTGGTGGCCTCGAATCCGTGGCGGCGGGGTAGTTTGGATCGGATTTGGTTCTTCATGGATCAGAGGCAGTTTCATCCTCCTTTAGTGGTGCCCAATCTGGGGTGGTCGGTGGTGCGATCCAGGTTTGGTCTCTGGATCCAATCTGGGGAGGGATCTGATCTAAGCAGTTTTGGGCACGTTCTGGATTGGATTTGCTATGGTCGTGGTGGCATGAACGGGTATGGTAGTCATGGGTGGCGGATCTGGCAGGGCAAGGTAGTCGGTGGTCCATCGGCAGTGGGGGGTTTGAGCCAAGTTCGGCCTGCTAGTGGAGCTTCTCTTGATTGGGCCTTCGCCTGTGGTGTTTGGGCAGGGGCTTGTTGCTGGGCTAGATGGAGTTTGGGCCTGGGTCTGTGCTTGGGCTCAGGTCCCAAACTGTGTTAATTTTATGTTATTTGCATGTTAAAATTAGGATTTGGTTTCTTTTGTTTTGTTTTTCAACAATAAGTTACTATTAAGGTTTTGTTTTAAGGTTAGATGTTGGGTCGGGTGTACTGCAATTTTGGCATAGACAATCTTCTATTCGGCAGTCTAGCGGTCGTTCCTGTTCTAGAGTTAGGTCAGCAGTGGTGGCGAAAATGTCTGGCGGTGGCATACTGGCATAGACAGTCATTCCTGGCCTTCTAGTGGGATTGTTCCTGTCCGCTCTCGAGTCGGAGGTGATGGCGATTTGGAGCATTTGTGGATTGACGGTGTTGGCATTAAGGTGGCCATGGTCTTGGGTTTAATTTAGTCTCAGGTCTGATGGTCCAGCATTTATTTTTGGTCGGATTTGAAGTCACGACTAGTGTAGACTTTGTCGATCAAAGGCAGGTCAGGAGGATTCTGGGTGGCGAGTTAGTGTTGACAAAGTTGTGTATCGAGAATTCACTGCGCCTGCGCATCTTGTCTTTGCCTTTTGTTGTAGTGCAAGTTAAGTCTGCAGTTGAGTCGGGGCTTTGTTGGATCCGTTAGTCAGTCATTTTGGAGTTCCAGTGTGAAGTCCAGTGGCCATTTCTGTGTATGAGATGATGTCAAAACTCATTGTATCCAGTTCATTATTAATGAAGTTTCTTCTTGATCAAAAAAAAAAAAACAAGGGCTTTTAAATTAACAATTCAATATAGATTTTCAAATTAAAGATTAGATGGGTGTGTGAAAATTACAAATTTATCTATGTTGATTTAAAAGTGTTTATTAAATCCTTATTTAAAGTCCTCATTAGAGACAACCCCACTGTGCCCTCAGCAGATCCTCGACACCACGCTGCTGCTCGAACACCCACCGTGTTATTTCCTTGATTCTGATGGATTAGTATTACCTAGGTCTGTGTTACAATGTTGCATTCATTGTACAATGGACAAGACCAAGTCACCATGCTAGCATAAGGTGGACTCCATTTGATGTCAATGTTCTATCAAACATACCAAAAACCAACATATACTGCCTTCTCAAAAAATGCATGATAGCATTCTGGCAGTAGGTTGTGTGTATATAATCTCTTGAGTTTGTCAGAATTCACTGCAATTGATACTAGATGGGTAAAAGATACAAATCAATAGAACAGAGTACGATTATGCCATTTGAAATGAATCTAATATATCCTCCATCTATCCAAGCCAATTGAATTAGTGCTTGGAAACCATCATTTAGTAACAGCAGATTGGACTACTTTCCTTTCGACACTAGCATAGAAAGGTAATTAAAACCAGAAGTTTCTGATATAAAAGCACAAAGGTACTAGATGCAACTGTCTGTCTGAAAAACTCTGACCAGTGAGATTCCATGACCCTCCCTAAAGGTATTAGATGAAACTGTCTAAGAGGCTTTGATCATTGAGTAAGAACATACATGAGGACTCCCTATTTCAACACAAGAGATGCACCGTTGTCCTCAAACGCTTCAAGGGACTCCTTCAGAAGTGCCTGTGCTTTTTCTCTCCTCCTAAACAAGAAAGTCAAACAAGAAGGAACAAAAATAAGTCTTTGCAAAAAGGTTTAGCACACCACCAGCTACAAGTAAACAATAAAGCAAACAAGAAACAAATAGGCAGGTTCCAGTTTTCATTTTTATGGTAATCAAACACCACAAAGACCAGAGAATGATTAAACATATCTTTGCAAAACTTTAAGCAATCTTACTATCTTACTCTATCAAAAAGGTCACAAAAGCTATACAGTTATCTTTTAATTGTTTTAAAAATAAAGTAGAATATTTCAGCATCAAATGCGCATTAAGCTTATCAATAATTGTTGAGAACATACCTCTTTATATCCTCAACAACTTGTTTACGTCGTTTTATCTGAAGTTCTAAAATGTGAATTAGTGTTACCCTAGCCTGCATGATAAAGACATAAAAATATAAAGAAAGTAGTTCGTTATAACAACCCAACAACTTATATTATAAGACCCAGTATATCTTACCTGATGGGGGCGCAATGAGTTCAGATGATGCAAGTTCTTGAATATAAGAAATATTTCTTCCACTCTCCTCTGCATATTGTGATGGTCTCTCCACGAGAATATCAGCAAGTTCCAGAATGTGCAGCTGCAATTCTTGTTCGGATCCTAAAATCTAAAACATAGTACAACTTTTGTCAAAATGGAAAAGTGAGGGACAGCTAAAAAGTAAAATAAATAATAATAATGGCGAAAACAATCAAGTACTAACATACAAACTTACAGATAGAGGTCCTAACTTCCTATTCGTTTCTTGCAGAGAATTATCTCAAATAATAATTCTAACTAAACCAAACAAAACTACTATAGCAATACCCACAAGTAGTCAAGAAATTCATGCATTCCCTAGGAGTTCTTTATTTTTGGTAATCATAGTTTGGCCATCAATACTTGATCTATCAAGACAACAATAGCTAGTATGCATGTGTGCATCCCCAAAGGCTAGAAAAAATAGGTTAATAAGTTGGAGATGTAGATGAACATTTCCTACAGGTTGCTACTTCTCTTGCCTTTACATTCAATAGTTCCTGCCAAGAATTTTCTATATATGTAACATATTTGAATATCTCTCAGCCTCGTAACACAAGTGAAGATTACCAGAGAAGAGTCTTATTAACCTTTTTTTTTTTATTAAAAATACTAATTACCTAATTCCACTTACCTATATATATAGGTGATTGAATCAAGATTTTTAAATCAATTCCTACGTATCAAAGGTAGTTTTTCCACAGGATACAAACTCTAAACTAGTGTGAACTACTTGTCCACTGCATGTACACTAAAGCTTTTGTCTTAATAAAGATCCTTTCTTCTCAAACAAAACAATGAAACAAAGTAAAGACATTTTCAAAAAAAAAATATGAAACAAAGTAAAGAAATAAAGAGAACGATTAAACTAGCCTGAAGGTAGACGTACCAATATTTGGGCCTTTTGGGTACAGTTAACTCACTCTTTGTTCCTCCAAGCTTGGAAGCACGTCATCGGTCTATATAAAATAAACATGAAATTTTGTTAAAAATAAATTACAAGGAAATAATAGAGCTCAACTCAGACATTGATAACATTAACACAATAATCTTTGTCGGAAAAAAAAAACACAAAAATCTATAAGAATAAGCTTATTTTGTTAAAGGATAATCCAAAACTCAGTAGTCAAAAGTCAAAACGTGCAACTTCAAATGCATTTATATTGCATTCCTGGATTAAGGAACTAAATGACGCATTACATTCTCCAGAAAATAACTAAACAATATAATTAGTTATGACAATACTTTTGTATCCAAAGATTAAGCAAAAAAGCAACTTTCAAATATTATGACTGAGTTAAGGCCTATTGCACTATGTAATGTGGTCTACCGAATTTGCTCTAAAGTGTTGGCCAATAGAATGAAGAAGATTTTGGGAGAGGTTATATCTCCACTATAGAGTGCATTTGTACCAGGCCGATTGATCTCTGACAATACTTTAGTGGCAATTGAGGTGGCTCATTTTCTGCATAAGAAGAGAAGCCTAGAGGAGTATTTCTCTCTAAAACTTGACATTAGTAAAGGGTATGACAGGCTGGAGTGGAATTTTTTTAGACGGATCCTTTTAAAGTTAGGGTTTGCAGAAGAGTGGGTGGATCTAGTGATGGCTAGTATCCAAACAGTATGGAGAAGTCCGGGGTTATGTTCGACCATCTAGGGGTATTAGACAAGGTGATCCATTGTCACCTTATCTGTTTATCTTATGTGCTGAAGGGTTGTCTTCTCTGATTGAGTTTTTTGCACAGCAGCAATGGATACAAGGTATCAAGGTTACTCCTACTGCACCGATTTTGCAACATTTATTGTTCGCAGATGATAGTTTTTTGTTTGGCTCTGCAACTGAAGAGGAATGTCAACAATTCAGAAATATTTTATATGCATACGAGATAGCTTCTGGGCAGAGAGTAAATCTACAGAAAAGTAATGTCGCTTTTAGTAAGAATGTTAGTATGGACAGGCAATTGTATCTGGCAGATATCCTTGGGGTGCAAAGGGTGGATAAACATGAGAAGTATCTTGGCTTGCCTACCCATGTTGGAAGATCAAAGACAGCTGCATTTGCTTACTTGAAAGAGAAACTTACAAAGAAAGTCGTCAGCTGGAGAGCCAAATTATTAAGCGGTACAGGTAAAGAAATTCTAATTAAAGTTGTTGCTCAATCTGTTCCAATGTATGTGATGAATTGCTATATGCACCCTTTGGGTCTCTGTGATGATATGCATCAGGTATGTGCCGGTTTCTGGTGGGGGGATTCTTGGGAACGGTTATGTGTTCCTAAGAAGGAGGGTGGTATGGGCTTTAAGAACTTGCATTGGCTTAATAAGGCTATGTTGGCTAAACAAAGTTGGTGGTTGCTACAAAATCCAAATTCATTGATAGCTAGATTGTATAAAGCTATTTATTTTCCTAATGGTGAGTATCTCACAACTGGTTTAAGGGATACACCCTCATTTTCATGGAGGAGCATTGTGGAAGCTAGGCAAGTATTAGTACAGGGCCTCAGATGGTAGGTTGGGAATGGTGAGTGTATTGAGATATGGAATCATAATTGGATTCCAGATGTGTACCCCAGAGGGCAGTCTTCACCTCCTCTGTATGATGCACCTCGTTTTGTTGAGGAGCTTAAGGACCCAATTACTCAGAGTTCGGATGTAAATCTACTTGCCAGGTACTTTACCCAAACTGATATTGATTTGATATTGAGCATTCCATTGACAAGGCATGCACAGAGTGATAGACAAATTTGGCATTTTCACAAGAAGGGTTTCTTTACTACAAATAGTGCATATTTTTTTGCTCGTGATTTGACTTTGGGTTTAATTTTAGGCCTCACCACCTGTTGATTCTTATAAGGTAGTGTGGAAGGCAGTATGGGATGCTAAAGTACCTAGCAAGGTAGCTTTACATGCATGGAAGACAACGGTTAATATTCTCCCTACACGGGTGGGATTGAGTACTAAAGGCTATAATGGAGAGATGGGGTGTTTATTGTGTCCTCATACTTTGGAAAACAGTTTGCATGTTTTCGTTGATTTTCCATATGCACAGGAAGTTTGGCATAAAGCTGGTTTACAGCTACCTACTGGGCCGGGCGACAATTTTATAGATTGATTTTTGGGTGCAATCAATAGTTTGACAAAGGAGCATATAGCTAGGTGCTTGATGCTCTTGTGGGGGATTTGGAAAAACAGAAACAACCAATTATGGGAACATAAGAGACAACATGCATCTGAGGTTGTGTTGCTCATTATGGGTTGGTATGAGGAATTCAAAAAAGTAAATGTGCAGTCAATGGAGATTAGGAGACAATCGGTGAAATGGACAAAACCACAAGAGAATTAGGTGAAGGTTAATTGTGATAGTGCATTCCAGACAGTAACAAGAAAGGGGGGTGTTGGAGTTGTGATCTGAGATGCTAATGGTGATTTTCAAGTTGGTGCTGCTAGACCTCTCCCTTTAGTAACGTCACCTTTCCATGTGGAATTGATGGCGTTAAAGGAATGGATCAATTTGGCAATGGCATTACAGCATGAGCAAGTACTGTTTGAATCTGATTGCTCTTTATTGGTTCAAGCTTTGCATTCAATTGGACCGAATTTATCTACAATGAGTATGTTGCTTGATGAGATCAGACTAGTGCTGCAAAATCATGGTGGTTGTAGAATTAATTATGTACCAAGGGAAGCAAATACAGTAGCTCATGGATTTGCTTCTCATGTTTTAAGAAATAATGATAGTCAAACTTGGTTTGTCATAGCTCCCGAATTTATAAGGGATGCCATTCAAAATGATTGTAATCGTTAATTGATTCAATGAAATTTATTTTCAAAAAAAAAAAAAAAAAGCAACTTTCAGATATCAAATTTACAATCTGTATATTAATGTGGAGAAAAAGGTAAAGAATAGGAAAAGCTTACAGTGTAAGTAGCACCATAGCAAATGTATGTCCCTTCAATTGGTGGCAGCGGCTCAGGAGCAGATTTGGGATCTTGCAAGTAATCTTTTTATAGCTTATAATATGGTGGTGGAGGTTGGTAGGTCGTTGTAACCATTTCAAGCACCTTGTTGCCAAATCTAACATCAACCAAGTAGCCATTTCAAGCACCATGTTCCCAAACCTAACATCAAACAAAAGGAATAAAACATTAAATTAAACTTGAATGGAAGGAAACAAAAATTTTAAAGATAAAAGTTACTGATTTCAAACTAGAAATTTTACCTAAAACTCACAAAACCCTAAAAGTGAGAAAGTCGTCATTTTTTTTTTGGTTACGACGAGGCCTAAAGGACCTAGGCAGAAAGAAAACTAAATTTTTTGGCTAAAGGTTCTAGCTCTATCAGCCCCAGCAATGTCATCAAGCAAAGCCTGGATAACATGAATAGGAGGCTGGTTCATAATGCGAGTTCCTCAAGAGCAATTTAAGCTTTCTTTGGCTAGGATGTCAGTAACTGTAGTTCTCTCCCTGTGTATGTGCTGGAGAGTACAACAATCAAAGAGCTGCATCGTGGACTTCAAATTAAATAGAAGAGTCCCAAGGGGATGAGTGTCATACAAATTCAGCTGCATGAGGTGGACCACAATTACAGAGTCACTTTGAACTTTAAGATTTTTTATATGGAGTTCAATAGCAAGTTTTAGGCCAGTAAAGAGTCTCCAAGCCTCAGTCTGAATAACTTCACCAGTCCCAACCTGATGAAAGAAACCATTAATCCATTCTTCAGAGCCGTTGCAAATAACTCCACTGGCCCCAATAACACCTACGAGAAAGTAGTCATTGTTTAAGCTAACTAATAACCAGGAGTACATGAAACTATAAAGCCATATTTGGTTACTGACAAAGCAAAAATCATAGAAAAAATAGATTATTTTTAGTATAGCAAATTGCTCCTTGCACAAAATTAAATTACTCGTGTTAATTCTTTAAGAACACATAGAAAAGGAATCAGACAACTGAATGTTGACAAATCAGTAGTTTTAATTGCTCAGGATTGTATGAATGATTTTCAATTTTACGTTGTTCGTTCAAGTAGCTGCACTAGGAGCAGCATTAATAGTGGCACTAAATCAGTAGTTTCAATGTACTTGAAAATTGAATGGCCTAGAAATCACATATCCAT
Source organism: Rosa chinensis (assembly GCF_002994745.2). Classification (NCBI taxonomy): domain Eukaryota; kingdom Viridiplantae; phylum Streptophyta; class Magnoliopsida; order Rosales; family Rosaceae; genus Rosa; species Rosa chinensis. Next base: position 24,311,703 of record NC_037090.1, on the reverse strand, counting down.
CAAAAATACCAAATTAACCCAACCTAGGAAATTTGATGGAAGAGAAGCTTCAGATTTCTTAGCCCTCAGTAAACAAGATTTAAACCTTTTTATGCTCCAATTTGAAGTGCCAAGTTTCCAAAACAAATACAGAACCAACTCAAAAACAAACACTGAAATCAAAATGGAACTAACACTACTAGAAATTTCCCCATTAGCACCCCTTTTTTAGCCAAAAAATCATCAGTGCCAAAAATGAATAGTATTACACTGATATAGAAGGTTGGTGAGTTTGTTTTTTCTCTCACTGATCATCAATGTCTAATATATATAGTACATCAAGCAATTAATTGTTTAATCCCAATGTTACTGTTAATGATGTGAAAAAGGAATAGTATTCTTACTATGAAGCACTGATCTGATTCAAAACTGACAGAATAAAAAAGTAAGACTTTAGGTTTTTTTTGACACTAGCCACCGATTCTAATTGTGAATGTAATATAATATAGTTTGTATATGAACGTTTCTAAAAGGGTCTTCTAGAAGCTTTGACATGAGTTCTAAAGAATTTGGCAACATACATGTACATGGGAAAGGAGAAGAGGGAAGCAATCAATTAATCACTTACAATATTTCTTAAAAATAATTAGAATTGCATTTTTAGTTGTTGGTCTCACAAATATGGAAATGAGAGAGCAACTGTAGAGAGAGGGTTGATTTCTTATGTACAACGACGGGCCTTTTGGGCCTACGGCGTTCCATTGTTTTTGGGCTCTTGAGCAAGTTGCAGTTTCAGTAGAAGTTGGCATCGCTTCTGATCAGAAATAGAAAATCTTGGCACTGCTTGTACAGACCGTAGGATATTTGAAAACAATCACCATATCACAAAACAGAGCAATTACCTACTTGCACTACACAATATTTCATAAATGTTAAAAACGTAAAGTCATTACATTGTAAGAACGATTACAACATAGATTACGACACCAGACAAAAAAAAAACATTATGACAAAAGAAAAAAAAAATTACATTGTAATCATGTGATGAAAATACAGAGAAAAAACGCCAGGGGAGTCTCTGGCAAAATGGAGTTGAGCTGCATGCTTGGTCTTCCTACCCATTTCAACGTCTCCAATACCTTTGATTTATGTAAGCATGCCTTCTGTGATTACCAAATCTGTGTTCCAGCTGAGGGAATGTATTGAACAGGATGTTAAACATAGCTCTGTAATACCAATTCCTCCATCTCTTGCAAAACAAAAGCGATCCGATGGCAATCCCAAATCCACATGTAAATCCAATTTCAACACTGATAACATTCCAATCGATCTCATCTCCAGAATTACTTGAGCTTCCATTTAACGTAGGTGGGGGCAATACGGCTGGTGTATCTGATGTCAAAGGAGGCCCCCACAATCCTTGGTTGCCTACAAAGGAAGTATTTGGAAATGTCGAGAACTGAGTGCTGGTTGGGATTTTGCCGATCAGTTGATTATTTGAGACATTCAAAAATGAAAGGTAATTGAGATTTGCAAACTGTTGGGGAATGTGGCCGCTCAGACGATTCTGTGAGAGGTCTAAGGACTCCATGCTTCTCATGTTCCCAACGGATGATGGGATTTCGCCTGTGAAAGCATTACCAGATAAGTTGAGGGCATACAATGCTTTCAGCTCTCCAATTTCCTTGGGTATTGACCCGGTAAAATTGTTGGAAGAGAAATCAATCAAGGTGAAGATAGTTAGAATCTTTATCAGATCCAACTGCAAACCTTTGATGATGGTTGTTATTGTATCTCTGTAATAAACATCCATCCCAATAGTCTCTGTTGTGTACAGGGGAGTGTACGAAAATACCAGATTACCATCATCTTCATTAGCCTTCATTTTCTGCCATGTTGCGAAAGACGTTGCCGGTATTTCACCATTCAAGTGGTTGTGTGCTAAATCTATGATTTGCAGCACAGGCCAAGTGCTGTTGGTCTTGGGACATCCTAGGCTACCATAAAGATTGTTGGATCTTAAAACAAGGACACGCAAGGTGGATATGGTCATCAACAGGCACGGAAAAGTATCTGTTATCTGATTGTTTCTGAGATTTAAAACCCCTAAACTTGAGCAGTTGACAAGAGATTTCGGAAACTGGCCTTGTATATTATTTCTGCTGAGATCAAGAGTTTGTAGCTTACAATGCTCAAGAAAATTATCAGGAATAGAGCCAGTGAGGTTGTTTGTCCTTAAATCAAGGACTGAAAGCGGAAGTTGAGTCAAGCATTGCGGAATTATACCACTCAAAGAATTATAGGACAGATCTAGAACCATACCAGTTGTATTGCAAATTGATCTTGGAATGGTTCCATGCAAGTTATTTCTTGACACAGAGAGGAAATTAGTTTGAGAGATAAAACTGCCAATGTCAGCTGGTAGACTAGAGCTAAAATTATTTCTTGAGTAATCCAGAAAATGGGCAAATGGTAGGAACAATGGGATTTGTCCCTGAAGCTGGTTTGAATGAAGATCAAGTGACGTCACAACAGTAGAAGAATTAGCCTTAGGTAATGGAGCTTCAAGAGTTTCCAAGGAGTTACAAGAAAGATTCAGTTCTTGAAGAGAATTGAGCCTCCAAATCCAATTGGGTATCTGGCCTTGAATTTGGTTATTTGAAAGGTCCAAGTAATTTAATGTGGACTGATTTCTCAAGAAGTCTGGGAATGTTCTCAACTTGTTAGAAGCTAAACCCAAGCGGCCAATCTGAAGGAAGGCATATGAGGAGTGGATACCCTGAATCTTGTTGAAATTAAGGTAAAGAGAAAACAAAGTAAAAGTAGAATTAGGAAGAAGAGGTTCTAGATTTACAATGGAATTATAAGAGAGATTTAGGAGTCCAAGAGAATTGAGCCTCCAAATCCAATTAGGTATCTGGCCTTGAATCTGGTTTCCCGAAAGGTCTAATTTCGAAAGTGTGGATTGATTTTTTAAGAAATCTGGGAGTCCTACCAACTTGTTAGAAGCCAATAGCAAGTTCTCAATCTGAAGGAAGGGGGAACTGGTACCATTATAATCAAACAACAAGCTATTGTGGGAAAGATCAAGAAATGAAAGAGTTCTAGGCTGCTGAGGGCCACTGAAAGGGAAGCCACTGAAGTTGTTTGAAGCAAGATCAAGATACATAAGCCCTTTAAGATTAAAAATAGATGTTGGTATTTCTCCTTCCAAATTGTTGTTTCCCAAAAGAAGGTTCCGAAGTAACTGTGAAGAGGTATTGAAAAATTCAGGGACTTGACCAGAGAAATGATTATTAGAAAGTGCTAATGCAACCAGCAAGGGAGGAGAAACAATAGACGATGGAATACTCCCATAGAGTAGATTGTTGCTGAAGTCAAGGCTTTCCAGATTAACAAGGGCTTCCCAGTGAATAGGACTGATAGGACTATTGAACCTGTTCCATGACACGTCCAGGTCAACCAATTGGGTAAGGTTCTCAATTGACATGGGGAGGGATCCAGTGAAATTGCAATGTGAAAGAGATATGGTTGAAAGTTTTGTCCTATTCTTTGGAAACTCTGGAAAGGAACCACCAAGTTCCGGATTACTAGAAATATCAATGGTTTGTAGGGAAGGAATAAGAAAGACCTCTTTGGGAAATATTCCCAGCAAGTTACAACCAAAGAGAGACTAGGGCTGTCAATGGGTCGTGTCGGGTTGGGTTCGTGTCGGGTCAAAGTATTTGTCGTGTCGCAAGATACAAACCCAAACCCAACCCATTTAATAATCGTGTCAAAAATCTAAACCCAAACCCAACCTATTTATTAAACGGGTTACCCGTTTCCAACCCGCTTAACCCATTTAACAAATAGGTCATGTCGTGTTAGACAAAATGACTCATTTAAGGGTTAACAATGCGACCCATTTAACTAAAAAAATGCATAAAGTGATTAAATTCACTAAAAACTCCACAAGACAAATAATATAAATTATTAAATCCAATAATTATAAAGCAAAATATTTCAAATTGTCTAATCCTATGATCAAATACTCCTAACGTCCAAAATTTCAAGAAGAAGTATAACATAATCGGGTTATACGGGTTCACTTCGTGTTGGCGGGTTGACCCGTGGCCAACCCATTTATTAAATGGGTCATGGCGGGTTGACCCACGGCTGACCCGCTTTTTAATCGTGCGGGTTCAACCCGCTTTATTTCGTGCGGGTTTCGAGTCGTGTTATCGGGTCGTGTCGGAATTGACAGCCCTAAAAGAGACTCAAGGAAGTCAAGTTTGAAAAATTGGCAAAGGATCTTGGAACCGGAGCATAGAACGAGTTATTTCCCAAGTCAATCTCATACAGAGATTGAAGCTTTGCAAGGGAGTCACATATGGGGCCTGAAAGACCACTAAAAGACAAGCTCAACACCCTCAGATTTGGCAGTGAAGATGATATGGCTTCGCACCAGTCACTCCCCTGTCCTGATATCTCTACTGAATCAAGATACAACTCTGTAAGCTGATCAAGATCTTCTCCACTACCTTCTGGTCTGACATGTCTTCACCAAGGGTTCTCATTTGATTGACAACTTCAGTTACTCTAGAAGAGTAATCTTGGATGCATTTAGATTCTTTCATCCTCAGATTGTGAAACTCCCTGCGTAAAGACTGAAGCTTGATGGTCCTTGCCTTGCTATCACCTTGAAACTCCCTCTCCAAAATCTCTCAAGCTTCCTTTGCTGTGTTGGCTCTTGTTATTCTTGGAAAGATTTCGTTGGTGACTGCATTTTGAATTTTTGAGAGAGCTTTGGCATCTGTCATTGCATCTGCTTCATATTTTTCTCTTTGTGCAGCTGAAAGTTGATTCTCATCTTCTGGTTCAGTGAAGCCCTTCTCAACGATCTTCCAAAGCCCTTCAGACCAAAGCAGAGTTTTGTCATCTTCACTTTCCAGAAATCATAGTTTTGTCCACCAAAGATGGGAAGAAAAGAATATGAAACTGGAGTGGTTTCTTTAGGAGACATCTTGGCAGGTTGATATAGGGAATGCCCAATATGAACGAACCCGCTCTGATACCAATTTGTTGGATTGAAAAAGATGGGAATAGGAAATCTGGAAAAACAGAGTGTTTATTGAGACAAAAGGAATTTTGGTTTATGAGTTGCTACTGCAGAGCTCTTGAACTGCTATTGATTTTTTTTTTTATGTTCAAAGCATTACACCAGCAAAGCTTAATTTATAGCAGCTTAGGACTCTAGACATTTCTATCTAGAGGACAGAAGAGACTCATTAGAACTCTAATACAACATTAACTTAGGCTGTTACAACAACCAACTACTTCATAAAGTTAAATCAAGAGCTAAAGAGAAAACTCTAGAATGAAGGAGAAAGTACATTAATTCCAACAAAAAGAGAGTACCTGGATCTTGGCTTTGACATTATCGATCGTATCGCTGCTCTCAACCCAGTAGGAGCCCCTTCAGACATAGTGCTTAATGCTCCCACGCCAGCTATTGGAAGAGGTTCTGAGGAAAGAAATCCTTGGGTACCTGCTTCAGAGATAGGTAGAGAGCCAAAACGAAGATTGTTCGGTGAATTTGGATCGGTCTCCGGTCGTAAAGAAGCAAGCCGAAGCTGATGATGAAGCAACCGATCCTGCATCTCAGAGTTTCTACCCTGGATTTCATCATTTTGAGCACCAAGTGACTCTTGAGCAGCACGAATCTCCTCCACACAGCGATTGCTGAGCGAGATAATCCAACTCCGTCGCCGTTACCGGAGGACGGACCACCACCGCCTTTCGGCTTTGGCATGAGCGCAAGGCTCTGATACCAGATATTAAGTACCTAGAACTGGAAACATACAGAGAATAGAAGAAAAATTGAAAGAAATTGGAAAAGCTTTATATTTCATTTGATTAAGTAGAATGGCAACAGAGGCCAGTACAGATAAGTAGTAGCAAAGCGGAAGGGAAGGGAGAACCGACTCAGTACATAAGACCCAGGCTGGCAGATAAGATTGACAGCACAATCAATTCAACTTACTTCTGGACAAAACAAAGGATTAAGGCTCTTAAACATACTAAAATTAGGACCAAGGTCCAAATAAACACCCTCAGCTCTCGAAGTGAAGATGATATGGTTTGGTACCAGTCAGATTCCTCAGCTGATAGGTCTAGACCATCAAGATTTAACTCTGTAATCTCTGTAGGGTTCTGGATTAAAGTGCCTAAATTCGGCTCCTCCCCATCCTCGGAAATGTCATTGTCAGAGAGATCAATAACCTTCACCCTTTTCAAGCATGCAACCTCAATGGGAGTTTGCGGCTTCTCAAATTTTAACCCCCCATCCTCGGAAATGTCATTGTCAGAGACATCAAGAACCTTCAACCTTTTCAAGCATGCAACCTCAATGGGAATTTGCCCAGAAAAATTAGCTGCCCTTAAAAATTCAAATACCTCAAATTTGCAAGCTTTCCAATTGCAGATGGAATTGAAGAGCCATAGAAGTTGTTATAGGCTAAATTGAGGCTCTGAATGTGTTGAAGTTGGAAAAGACTGCTGGAATTGTCAATGCTGGATGAGACAAACTCCCGGCTGAGGTCAAGTCCGACAACACACCCATTGGTGCTGCAAGTTACACCGAGCCAAGAACAGCGGTCAGTACTCGAATTCCATGTGATAAGCTTGGTGGATTTGGAAGAATTAAATTCAAGACTTTTCTTGAAACGGAGCAATGATTGTTTCTCGGCTTCAATACAGTTGCTGTGAACTGCGGGGATGAGGTTAGTGAATAAGAAAAGGAAGAAATGGAGGAACAGAGTTGGCATGTTTTAAGCAAAGGTCTAGACGCAGGCACAAATGTAGTGTGGGAAAGTGATAATTGAGAACTGGTAATGGTTGTGGACTGGTGGTGGATTTTAATAGGTCATGGAATTGGAAAATGCGTCCATAATATCTGTACCAGGCTTGACTTTGAAGTCCTTCATCTCTATCGATGGGCAACTTCCAAGAAAAATGAGACGCTGGGAAAGAGGTTTTTCTCATGATCAATTATTTTGATAGCTGCAATTGTAACAATTTATTTTCTTTATAGTTTTTTGTGGTGTATTTGAGAATGAATGAGTCAATGCATTCAAAGCAATAATAGACGTCTCAGTCTGGAGAAATTGCCTTAATCTGGTGTATTTTTGGCGTATTCGGAAGACTTGGTTGTGACTGTCTCAGTCTGGCAGTCATATACATGTAGGAAATGGAGAAATTGCCTCCATGAGTTTGGAGTTTCTTCCTTAGCAAAAGGAAGAGATGGAGGTAAAAATTTGTCATTTCTTTTAATAAATTTTTAGACACAAGCACAAATGCAGTGAGGGCTTTAACTAAGTGTTGATGGTTGTGGTGGCTTTTAGAAGGTACTTGGAATTGGGGAAAAAAAAACAGAAGAATGCCTCCATGAGATAATCTGGGATTGGCTTGACTTTCAAGTCTTCTCCTATCTCTCTGTAATTATCAGGAAAAATAAGACGCAAAGAAAGTAGATGCGTGCTGTGAGGTTCCATCAAGTGTTTCAGTACATTGAGTTCTGATAGGTATCGCATTCAAATTTCTGAGATTTGTAGTTGGATTGACTTTGAAGTCTTCTGGCTTAGGCAATACTTCAGACACACTGACCTACTCTTCTAGGTTATGAGATTGACAAGGTGAACGATGACACTTGTGTGGAAGTCTTTCCACCCAAGCTTGACTTGGTTGTCTTTCCCATCTTTCTGCAACCAGCTGGAAAACTGGGTGGAAGGAAAAAGGGGACAAGTCACACTCAACGTGGTCAGTGGTTCTGATAGTTAGTGTTGCTGAATTTCTAGGTTTCAAGAAGGATTAGTTCCAAAGCTGGAAGATTTCTGTGCCTGAAGAAAAAAAATGCAAAGCTTGTAATATAATGTGTTATACAGAGATGCAAATGCTGTTAAAAATGTATGCTGCTTGTGTGAGAGAGCATGACCAACTTCTCCAAATAAAAGTTCAGCTCTATTAGTCTATTTCTGAAAATGACCATGAGCAGTCGATTTAAATTTCTAATTTCAAATTTGATACAATGAATGTTATGTTTCCTCTCTGTGCTACCATCTACAATCATTCTCACCATTCTTAAAATAACATGTTCTGTCTTGTGCCAAGTTGTAACCTCATCTAGGCCAACTTTAGATCGTTATTAACCAAAAGTTAACAACAGAGCTGTGTGACTTCAATCGCCCTGATTACTATACTATTATAATTCCATTGTCGAATCATTTCAGTTTACCATCTCTGAGAATGTGAATTCTAAATCACACGCTTTCAACTCTAAACAGCCGGTTTGGAAAGAGTGTAGATTGACTTTTCAAGTATGATAACAGTTCCCTTCTTAGATAGATACACTAGGTAGAATTATCACATTCCTTCTGAAAGGTATATACTTCATCTAATTTCCAGACACACAAGTAGCATATGGAGTACATGTCACCAAGTTTTATAGAATATCCACAAGCAGAAAACAATTGTAATCAGGATTGATAAAATTAGTTGCCCAAGTGAAGCTAAGCTTGTATAAAGTAAAAGCACCGGAGCATTACAGTGAACATAATAGAGCAGAACGGTAGAGTGCAATATGTAACACCGATACTTATGTCCAAAGTAACCCACTTGTCATGCAACTCAGATGTTTTGGAGTATCAAGACTCGATAAAGCCTTCACAAAAGAGTTTGCCTGAACATTAATAGATACAATACTATGATACAATCTATAGGCTACCACCACGTAGTGCAAGCACTAAATGAAGGACAGAGCCACCCTCAATGTTGTAGTCTAGCAGTTTTGTCATCTCCAAGCTGCTTGCCAGCATAAATCAGCCTGCAGAGATTTAAAACTCATTAGATGCTGATCTCTTGAAAATTGGCCGGTACTATAAACAAGTGAAGCTATTAATAAGACAATAATAACAATGCAGCAATCATGCTGCTTAATAAAACTTTATTCTAGCAAGTATTCTTAGGCTATTAAAATCAAAATACAGGTGATATCCCAAACAGTTGTCAAGTTGATGAGCATACTAGCCTTCCTACACACGCTTACGCGCGTGCGGAAGTGCATTGCTCACGTGTGCGATTAACTTTTGTTTCAATTATCATGATTATTTATATTGTCCATCTTTTTTATGTGGTTAAAGGCACAACAGTCAGAATTACTCAACCACTTATACAACAGTCAGAATTCGCAACTATTTTTCAAATAAGGAGCTGCTTCTTGCCTTGCTTCTCATTACATTTTTCATTTTCCTCTTACTCCTACCTCCCCAAATCAAAGCTTTACTCAGTGGAACCTCTTTCCCCAATCTTTCAGACTTATTAGTATTGACAAAAGTACCTTCATCAGCAATTGAATGGCTGCTGTTAGCACAATCCAGTTTCGCACATAAAGAGCCACTGCTAGTACATTTTTGTATCTTTACATTGTGCTCCAGAGCTGGTACCTGCGAATAATCAATCAAGAAATTTAAACAGCTTGACCCAATTTGCAAAAGTACAGCAAAATTTAATTGGGGCAAAATTCAAGAAACTCAAAGTAGTTTCTTTAAGCAATTGTATTTCCATGAGTTCAATCATAGTAACGGAAAGTATTTTCTTTTTATTTTCAGCAGTTGCCTATTTCCATGTAGTGTTTAACAAAAAATATATAGAATTATATTTCTTGACAGTATTAGAGTAACCGATCAGATTAGATTTCTAGACAGTATTAGAGTAACCGATCAGATTAAATTTCTAGACAGCTTCTCTTCTATCTTAGCAGGTATATATGATAAGAATCTTTGACTCTATTGATTCAGACTAGGGCTGCCACTTGGTTTGGTAATTACCAAACCGATCGAATACCAACCGATGTTTTAGGTTTGGTAAACCGACTTTTTAGTAACCGAGACCAATAAAACTGAAATCGAAAATTACCAAAAAAGTTGGTTTGGTTTTGGTAAATACCGAATCTACCGATTATCTAAATATTAGATTTATATACTACAATTTTCAATACACATACATGTATATTAAGAAATAAACAAAAAAACTTTTATAATAGTATGAACATTACTACATATACTACATTAATAGTACATGTATTTTAAGTAACCTAGTCAAAGATGGTTAAATAACCTAGTTTTATTGAAAATTGCTAAAACTTGATGCCATATATACAAAAGAAAGTTATAATTAGTAGATGAATACAACGTTTATGACTATAAAATTCAAAAACCTAGTTTTGTTCATTCTAATTTATATTATAAAGAATTAGTTATTCTAAAGTTGATAATACCGAAAACCGAAATACCGAATTTGGTAGATATAATTAAAAACCGAAAATTTTGGTTGGTAATTGGTAGCTCAGTTTTGAAACCGAAAGCTTTGGTTTTGAAGTTGGTAATACCTATAACCGATTCGAACCGACCGAGTGACAGCCCTAATTCAGACCTATATGATTCAAAGTGTTTAATATTTTTCCTCTATATAGTGTTCTAGGAGAATGACATTATGCTAAAGTTTTTAATGGTTCTGTTATCCAAAGACTCATGTCATTCATTAATCAAAATTCTGTAATGGATATGAAAACAGTTTCCTCTATATAAGAGATAGTTAACTGTACCACTTATTTCAAATACAAATTCTCAAAACTTAGATCATGCAACAGCCATATAGTTTCACAACAGTGAACAAAATATACAATCGATGCAAAATCCAACAGAACATCTGCTATAAATCTGGAAACAGAAAATCATATCTTTTTTTTTTCCCCTCCACTGCCTACAAAAAGAACTACTCATTCAGGTCAAAACATTGTAGTTGCATATCCAGAGATCAATCAAAAGGGAAGTTCTGTGTGACTCAACAAAAAAAGGACGCATGGTTTCAAATCTCTACATTTGAAAGCATAAACATGAAGAAACATGTGAGGACTCATGGTTTCAGATCCAACCTGGTAAAAATGGAGCATGGTTGAAGTCTAGACCTTTCAAATCTAACAAACATGAAAAACAAAAACATAATTAGTAAGCTAGCTTTCTGATTTTATATATATGTTCACCTTACCCCAGTTATCACACTTCTTGAGTAATTACTAAGTCATGAATCAACATATATACAACATATGGACAGCCTATAACCCCAACAAACAATAAGTGACTAATGGTTCGAATTCCATGGATCACTTTAGTCGTAGTTAACTTACACAGCACTTGGAAAAAACTATTAGCAAGAACTAAAAGAAAATTACCACACATCGACTCTAGATGACTGTTCTGATTTTGGCTTCTGAATGGATTTCTGTTTCATATTGTAATTGAAATAGGATACTTTTAATGAGATTGTAAAATGATATGAATTATAATACAAAATCATAGCATGTTTGTCTGTGGCTGAAGTAAGCTCAATTCCTCAAACCCTTCTAATACTCTTTTTTATCAGCACAAATCAACTTTTCACTCCTTTATAGAATTCACCCACAATTCATAAGCAATTGTGAATTGTGAGTTTAGAGCAGAATCATCTACACAATTACCCAGATGTTCAACCTGTAAAAACTATAAAGCTAATCTTGCATGAAAGATACAACAAACTAAAATTACGAAAGCAAAACTAGACAGATCAAATTCCCAAGATTACCAATTTCCATCAAAATCATGACAAATAAACAAACTTTGGTATGACCCAGAATCAATCCATGTAATCAACAGACAGAAATGAACTGAATATCAGCTTCAAGCGCCTTAAGCGAATCCTTGAAAGGCTTTCGCATTTTTTTGCTCCTCAATCACTCTTTCACCTAATAATCTCTCCCATCAAGAACCCTAATCATCAATCTCCAATACCCAAGACCCATAATTATTCAACCCTACCGCTCTAAACTCTTTCCTCTGCCTCGAATTAAAAGACAGAAGTAGTTTTTTCTGTGCAGCAAAAGCCAGAACCATCAGTCCCCTTTCTGTTACTCTGTAAATCGTGGGAAATATCAAGGGCAATATCGGAAGTTCAAAAATTTGACCAAATAATGAACTCTAAAGGCCTCCTCGCTTTGTATATAGAGAGATGCACCAATTATATGGTAACCAAGATACGGAGGCGGAGCAGCTAATATTTCCAAACAGGAATTGAAGCAAAGTCAACCATAAGTCGACCAACCTTCAGTGGTCAAGATAATGTTGGCCACTGAACAGATCTAGTTCTACAGAAAACCATAAGAGCCTTTCTGAAGTAAAGAATGAGCCAATGCTGATACAACTTACGATAGTGGTGAAAGAAAACCTAACTAACCAATGCATTACTCACTGCCACATTTTGCAACCAAATTTCTGGAAAAGATCAATCATATTTCTTCTTCAATTCATAGAAACTCCATAGGCAGCAAGCATAAACAATGTTATATTTGCATGGATGATATAAGGCATGAAAAATAACTAAACTAAGAGTTCACTTTATTAACATGTAATGCATACTGATGCTAGATAAAAGTACAAAACCAGACATAACTCAAGTTCAAGTAAGTTATAACTTTCGATAGATTGAATCTGAGAAGGAGAAAAAAGTACCTTTGTTGCACCGGAGGAATTCCCTCTTTCTCCTCAACCCTTTCCTTGATTCAGTCAATGGTGTCAGTCGGTTCAATATCAATCTCAATTTCTTTCCCGGTAAGAGTCTTCACCTTAATCATAGTTCCTCCCCACAGCCTCAAAACCAGGTGAAGAGTGACTCTGTTTGGATGTTATAATCTGCAAGAGTTCTACCATCTTCCAATTGATAACCGGCAAAAATCAATCTCTGTTGATCGGGAAGGATGCCTTCCTTATCTTGAAAACAAGGGTATATTACATGGCTGCATATAAAGGAAAATGTAAATTAAGGATAATTTCAAGGAAACAGCAGATATCAGAGGCCAAAAACCATGCTTGATCATAAAATTTCACATTATACATCTACTGCTTTCGTCATGAAAGTAGTTCTTTGATAACAATAAGCTTTTTTTGCCATCATGTATATCAATCAGTTCACTTTTCCAAGTAGCTACTACACAAACCTGATCATTGATCGAATTCTTGTACAGCAACAGAATTGCGGAACAATACGAGACACCATGTACACTAATAGGACGGCACAGAAAGAAAACTAATGACATGCAATCAAATGGGAAACAACTGAAGACTAAGATGCTGAGTAAGATGAACAGACTTACCCTACACCAACCAACGTTTTGGAGCTAGACTGATCCAAGTGTCGAATCCAAGCCCAGCCTAGTCTTTTGCTGGAGAAGAATCGGAGATGGACTAAACTATTCCTTGGAATCTGCCGAGGTACGGGCTGCTCTTCCGACTCTGCCGGCCGGGGATGATAAGCCTAGGCTATTTTTTCCTCGCTTCACTTATGCAGTACTTGTGGGCACAAAGATGTTGGTCACCCGTTCACTCTGCTTTGACGTGGCGCATCTTAGGGATCATAGTGTATAAAACCCTTCCTCTCCCCTTGTGTTTCAATAAGAAGGCTTTAGTTTTGGGGTTGGAGGATGAGTGCGATAAGCTAATGTGTGCATGTAAATACTACTCTAGCACATTGAAGGTGAACGTAATCGTATTGAAATGGCAGCTGAGATAGATTTGCCTAATCGATTTACAACAGACACATATAAACATCACTTATGAACTAACGAGTGAAATATTATACAGATCAGAATGAAGTAGTGTGAAAGTTATGATTTAACTGAATGAAACACAAAAATTGAAGACACAAACTAGCTAGCTAGTTGCATATTTATGATTTTAAACTCTATTATAGTCTTCCAGCTTTCATCTAGGCTAAAGACAATGTATAAAACAATTATCTTCTGAAAAATAAAATAAATTGGGTGCTTCTAGTTGGACCTCCAAATTTGATATTTGGACCTCCAAGTTTTTTTAATTATTAACAGACTTTGTCATGTCATATGAAAAAACAAATAAGGACAAAGAGAGAAAATGAAAAAAAAAAATTTTAAAAAAATACTCTTCTTACCTCCCCAAATATAACATTTAATTAATTTTTTTTGCCAGAATTTCGATATATTGCCTATATAGTTTATGATTTACATAAAACAATTAAGTAAAATAATAATTATCACTCAATACAAAAGTAAATTCATCAATCTGATCTGGATTTTTCTTAAACTAAATTCATTGAATATTATGATATAGTTAACTATGCCAAAAAGTGCATCAGACGACAGAACTGTTCTGTCGTCTGAACGAACAAAAATGTGTCGTCTAGTACGGTGTCGTCTCTTGGGGGCATCAGACGACATAAAAAAATAAAAGTCTTGTGTCGTCTGATGAGTTTTGCATTTTGGGAACATTGTGATCTGTTTCTTTAAAAGCATTCAAACAACAGTTTTGTATTGTCTGATAAACAAAACAACCACAGTATTTTTTAAATACTATTGTGTGAAGCATATTTGCAAGACTTATTTGTGTGGTCTGAATGCCCTTAAATAAGAAATATGAAGACTCTTATGTAGTGTCTTCTCTCATACAACAACATTTAAAGGTTGTGCTAATTTACTTTAAACGACAATTATATGTGGTCGTAAAGAGCATCAGAGAACAATTAAGTGTCGTTCTAGGGTACATACATACGACACTTAAGTATTGTGTGAAAGGTCTTTTATGAGGTCTTTTTATATTGTCTGTGATTGATTCCAACCACACTTATTTGTTGTTATTATACGTTTTAGCCAACACTTTCGTCTAACTTATGTTGTTGTTTTGCCCTTTAGACTACAATTTTCTGTCGTCCCAATGCCAAAAAGACAATAAACTTCTATTTGATTTTTGTGTTGTTTTTGTTTAGCTGCAACCACACATTTTGGTGTGCTTTTGTTGTAGCTTGCAATTTTCTATTGTACCAATGCCAAAAGGACAATAGAATTCCAATTGGGTTTTGTGTTGTTTTTGTGCAGCTGCAACCACACATTTTGGTGTGCTTTTGTTGTAGCTTGCAATTTGAGATAACACATATTAGTAGTCCCCTGTTACAATTGGTATGCATGCATTCTGGAAATTAAAATTGCCCATTCATGAAAGTATGAAACCCACATCCAAAATCATTCATTGCAATTTCTATTAATCCACCATTGTCTTATGTACACAACCTAATCATGAGCATCGATCAGTTCAAAATGTCCCATATCTACTAATCTGAATCTGCAGACAAGTCCAAATGCTTAATGAATGAAGAATCTACTAGACACAAGTTAATACAGGAACTACCTAGCTACACTGCTGTACCAGTTTCACAATCTGATCATGAATTGAATCACCCGAATCATAGAAGTGGTCATAGAAAACGGAAGGTATTCCGGGCTGTGTGAGTAAATATGCATAACCCTGCAGATAATATGCACATAGAATGAAGTTATATTTGCTAGTGTTTTTAGTACATTTATGTCTAGATAACTATCACATACTCTGAGCTATTGATGTTATTAAACTATGAGTTAGTATAGCCACACTAAATATAATTAGATAAACTTTCACACGTGTAGTTTCAGTAAAAGGAAATAACTGAGGTGATGCTATAGACAAAACACCACCTAAGCAAAACAAAAAAAAACCCAGCAGTTGCTACGCAAGTCAAAACTAACATAGCCTAACATGCCTTTTACAATTACAAGTGCTTATCTGAAGGTTTTGAGGTACTGTAGGAATTACTAAGTAAATCTAGGGGAAGATGGATGATAGAAAGACCAAAAAGAATGTTGAAAGCTAGCTCATTTCCGAGGTTATCTAAAACCAAAAAGCTAAGCTACCATCACCAATACAGGTTTACTAATTTGCTTCCTGTCACAACCCTTTTCAGTGAAAACTTCATATTGCATAACTAAACCCATAAACATTTGCATTTGTGGAGGTAAAACAGCAATACCCGAATTAGTACTTTAAGGCTGGTAATTGACTTGAAGAATTAGACAAAAAATCCCAACTTCTGATCAACTATGTAAATCTAGTTCATCATATAATGACACTATATACCATTAAGTATGGCTAGGTACCCTACTTGGCCATATATCCAAAATAATTTACTTCTTTTAACAAAACTGTGATACAAAAACAGAGCATTTTGTATACAAAAACCGCATCCATACAAAGTAAATGGTAGATCTTGAAACACAACTTAACTGCAAATTATAAAATTCACTATTCTTGCAACCAAGATGGCGCAGACTCGAGAGGGGAAAAGAAGTCACTAGAAAATTAGCCTCTAACAAACCTCAAAAGAATGTCCAGCGGCCCTTCACTTTCAGAGCAAAGTGAAACTAGTCAAAGCTCAAAGCCTCACACCAACATGAGAAAGACACCGCTAAAGCAGCTGGGCGGGACCTTCCTGACATCGATGAAGAAAAACTGCAGTTTTTAGGGACCTGAAGAAAAATATAGGTTTGTTTTGAGGTAATATAAAGCACATATTTGAACTTTTAACCAAACACTCATAATGGTTCAAAGTTCAAACACGCAGGAGACGTTTCGTGTATATGATAAATAATAAGCATCAATATAAAAGTTATTCAAACAACCAAGTGTTGATTAATTCACCATAACCCTCCACTCCCAAACATAAGAAAGCAAAGGTCATCCAGAACGATTTATAACTCTGTTTTGCCTCTCCATGTGAACCAACTATACCAATAAGTTACTGAATAATATTGTTTCCATTAACTTAACGAGCCTTAAGCAGCTCAAGAATTATGGAACCTAAAACAATTAAGTACTCCATTCTTTGCTGTAAACATCAAAAAGCAATCTGAACACCTACAATAAAAGTAAATATACAGTTGAATACAGGCTAACCTGTCAACCATTTTCCATAAAGAATTCCTATTATAAGTAGTGTTTAGGTCCCAGAAAGACCTAGGTTAGCTTGGCGCAACAGACTTGAAAAGCAATTATCAAATGACCATTCTGACAAAAGACAGATATAAGAAATCTTCTCAACTTCTCTAAATCCTCTAATCAAATTCCCTGGTTCCCAATACTACCCTCTTCAGGAAAATAAAACAACAATGAACCTGGACTTGGAACTGTACTGTAGGATGTCAGCAGCCCACTGAAGCCACCCATCAAACACAGTTGTAGGCGGATCTGAACCAATAAATATCATATATATGTACATTATTAGAGACAAGAAGAATGTAAAAGCACTCCAAAATATGATAGAACAAGCAGCAACATTTTTAAAATTCCCAAGTGGTTTCCTTTTCAAGGAACCCCATCATTTTTTGAAGGTCCAAGGTTGCAGCAATGATATCACCTTGTAGCCCCCCAAATAAAAACAAACTAATTGCTTTATCATATATACAATAGAAATACTGGATTATAGCAAAGATTGAACATCTAGAAATGGTTATTTGAGATCTGATTTGTAAAGTAAAATTGTGCAGCAGAAATTCTAATACCAGAAGCTATAGCTGTTATGTATCACACCAAGCAAGGGTTCTATGAACAAGAACAAAACAAAAAAATAAAGACCCAGTTGCTTCTAATTTGTCTGAAATGATACCAACACCCGAAAAGAGAAAACTTACCTTCAGGAATGTCACATGCAACTATAGAAATCTCAGCAAGAACCCAAAGGATGAAGTTTGTTTTCTTAGGATATTTAGCTCTACAGTGCTCAGCCAAATGCTTTCCTACGATTTAAAAATAACAATTGAGATGATAATCTGAGCAAAATGACTAGCTATTCTCAAAACATAAATAAAGAATGAAGTAAAACTGATTGCCATATCACTTGCCTGTGACTACCCCAAGATTGGCTGCTAGAGACTGAATAACAAGAGCAACACATGAAGCAACTAATATTATCCAAAGTAGCTGGAAAGAGAGTTACTCAGAACTGTTATCATCTATTTAGTTGCTGACTTTAGTTACAAAAGACTGACAAATGCAAATAAAACCATCTGCCCATGACTAGATCCTCAATATTGAAGCTATGTAGTTACTAGGTTAATAGGGGTCACTATAATAGAGCAATAAAATTTAAATAAGGAGATTCTGGACATCTTACAGAACTTATAACAAAAAAATTTCAGTTTCTTCATATAGGCCTAGGCAGTTCAGTTTCCCTTATTATCAAAACAGCTTTATCATGAGAAATCAGCTTTATCAAAACAACTCACAGACTCACCAAACATCACCGGGATAATCGGAGGTTCTAGATGGTGGAGCACGGAAAAACACATTCATCTCCAAAAAAATACATCCTTTACACCTTTACTTACTAACCATCTTAAAAAGTAAAGACAAAAATACAACTTCCTACATTTGGAATCTTAAGACCAGGCACATGCTTGGACTTGGAAACAACACCAGTAGCACCGTCCTCGTCTCTCCATTCCTTGTTACGTTTTCTCATAAATTCATCATTGCACAGAATCACCAAAAGCTCCGCGCTTTCAAAAGCACCACTGAAATCTTTCAATCTCAATGTAGTTCAAACATTTAGACTAAGCAATTTGGCAATCCTCTACAAATTTCATAATGCAATTTTGTTGAGTCACTATAGGACTAACATTACTTGAGCTTGCACAAAAAAGTTAGTTACCGAAATTTCGTGATCCCAAATGGTGAGACACAAACCCAAATCCTCTGCTTCTCCCAGTAGTCTTGCAATCATGCATAACCTGTAAATTCCATTAAAATGTTTCCATTAATCCCAAGAAACAATGAACCCACAATTTATCTTCAGTCAATTCACAAAAAGATGCGAAATTTCGAACGAAAAGCAAAACCATACCTCGACCATCTCAACACTCCCAGCACCTTCGAAGAGCTCAACTAGCTGAGCACTATCAACAGTGAAGGGAAGGTTTCTGACGAAAAGATTTAGGTCAATCAAGAAATAGAGTAGTACCTGGACACTGGAATCAAATTAAGGCTCCATGGACGGAGTTCTTAGGAATCATCCCAAGCTTCCGTTTGAGAGGATTTGATGGCGGCGGCCGTGGTGGCAACGTACTATTCAACTTGGCCGCCGGCGAAGGCTTTGAATCCAAGGCGGTCTAGTTAGATCTGAAGGCGGAGGCACTTTTCTCCTTGGAGGCTTGCCGGAGCTAAGGTTTGGCGACTGGGGAGGCTCCATTGTCTCCCGTAAGAAATTGTCGTGCGGCTGCATAGTCTTCATCTTCGTCAATTACAGAGAGAGACGAAGCGGGTTTTAGAGAGAGAACGAAGAGGAGGGTATTAGTTGGAGGCGGAGAATGAAGAGGAGGAAAGGGGGTTTGGTCGAATAGTGTTAGGGCTATCTGAAGTCAATCCAAATATGTTTAAGTGTGGGAATGAGTTTTTCCTCCCCCGCGCTTCTTTAAAATTTTTTAACTTAGCCGCTTAGCGTTTTTTCTGAAAATTCAAACAGAGGTTTTGTCAAAATAATTAGAAAATTTTAAAAGAAGCTCCACACTCGGACAACATTTAAATGTTGTCTGAATGTCACAATATTTTCTAGTCAACTAGGGCTTGGTTATTTGAGAGGGAAAAGTACCAAATCAATTTTTGGATATCCCTCCAAATTTGAGATAGGAAATCACCACCTTCTACAACTACATAAATATGTTGTCTGAATGCTCACCATTTATCCAAATTTGAGATAGGAAATCACCACCTTCTACAACTACACAAATGTGTTGTCTGAATGCTCACCATTTTTCCAAATTAAACCAGTATGGTTTTAGTGTATATTCAGACGACAGAAAAAAAAATTATGTCGTCTGAAAAACTCAGACAACATAAAACAAAACTTATGTCGTCTGAAGTGTGTCGTCTGAAGGCCTTTTTGGCATAGTAATTACTTAATTGTTATTCAATCTTCCAACCCAAAACCCTTGAAATCCTTCTTTTAGCAAATTCAAAGGGATTCCAGCAACATATTAAGATCGAGAACCAAATCTCTGATTAATTTTGGTGGAGGAGAGACCTACTCATGAGAAAGCAATATCATGTGATTTTGATTCATTCTTCTTCTCATGGTTGAAGATACAGATAAAAAGTAGAGTAACAGATTGTTGTATCTCATGTTCAAGGGAATTTTGGTATAAATAAGGAGGTCTACTTAGTTTTTCAAGTATTTTAAAAAGTAGATTAGAGATGTATTAAGTATGGGAGGTCCACATAGCAAATTTGGAGGTCCAATTAGAACCAAATAAATTTGAGTGAGCATATATTGACCCAAAAAAAAAAAAAGGCTCCCAAAAGACCCTTTAGGTATTCTATACAACGTCTACAAAAGAAAACGCATTCGCTAGATCCATCTGGACCCGCCAGCTGTGTTTCTTCTTCTTCAAGGCTACAACTTAATTAATTATGGTTTACACACACAAGTTTATACACACACACACACACATATTAGGTTATCTTGAAAGGTTAATCCATTAGAAAATCAAACTCAAGAGAAAATCGTTGTGTTGTCTTTTTATTTTTATTTTTTTATTTTATAAGAAAAGACTATAAATTAGATTTGGAAGCCTCTTAAGTAACCACAATTTACATTGTCAAATAGTAAGGCTCTTGATGCCTCATTGGGAACCATATTGGTCCAAGTTGAACCATTTACATAGTTACATCCTAGATTGGCAACAAAATCTGTGACAAACTTTGCTTAACTAAATATGTGTTTAAAACTAACAGAAGCAAAAGAGGTGGCAATGGTATGATATATTGGATGATCTTTATCAATCTCTAAGGATAGAATGACTCTGTTGACGCCATCAATGACCACTTTGGAGTCTCCCTCAACTTCATTTCTTTTTGTAGCCTTATTCCTAGGGCCCCGGGCACATAAAAGTCCAACCCTTAAAGCAAAAGCTTCTGCTAGAGATATTGTGCTGATTCCAGCAATTTTGGTGGCCTCCACAAGGGAATTGCCATGACAATCTCGAATAACAAAACCACCTACAGCGGAGCACTTGTTTACATAACCATCAAAGTTTATTTTAACAGAACAAGCAAGAGGAGAGTTTCACTTTATAGTGGAAAGCTGGTTTTGAATAATATCTTTGCCTACTTATTCACTTGATGAGCCAACGTTGGCCAGTACAGCAGCCAAAGCTACTACCACTAAGCATGGATTTATCTGAGCATTTCTGAAGACTGTATCATTTCTTGCTTTCCAGATCTGCCAGCATAAAGTAATAAGTTTTGCATAGAATTTACTATCATGGAAAATCATTATGTTGTCTTTCATGACTATGGCCGGTTGGTTCGTGTTCTCCTCCTTCTTTTCATCGATCAAGTGAAGAGAAATAGGTCATCCTTGGCCTCTAATAAAATTAGGAGATGGTCGTCGTCGTCCTCCTCCTCCTTCTTCTTCAAGCAAAGGATTTTTGATCTTGAAAAACACGGTATCGGTGGCTTTAGTGGTGAGCTTGCGGATCTATTTCAAAGTGTTTTTTCCTCCTGTTTGTTTTTATCAGAGCTGACAGACAAGTTTGGAGTTTAAGCATGTAAAAGATTGCCCTATGGACTGCCTGGTATTGAAAAAATTCTTATGGCTTGTAAAATTGGAAAATTTTGGATGAAATAATTTTGAACGAGGTGGAACCAAAGTTTGCCAATGCCTATGACGTTTTGGGGAGGTGGGTTGAAGAAAACATCAAATACTTATTTAGTGATCGATGCTGAGTTGACTCCGGGGTTGTGGGTTAAAGGAAAAAAGAAGGTTTGCATGTCGTAATCATTGATGAAATTTTGCCTTCTTTAAAGAAAGAGGACTGACTGAACAAAGCTATGGTGAAATAGAATCAACTGAAATAATTAGCGGTGAATGAGGATCATCAACAGGACAAATTGATGGTGATGATTGATAGACATTTTGGTATGATTTGGACTACGAGCTGCCAATTACTTAAAATGATGGAGTGCGGATGGTTCTCTCAATGATTTTTTGGTTATTGGGATGACTAATGTAAAGGATTTGATAGATCAAGAGTTCTAATTAAGGCCTAGGCTAGGACGTTTTGAGGTGCAACTTGAGATAAGTCTTCCTAACGAAGAGGACCGTCTACAGATTCTTCAAGTTCATACAAACAAGTTAAAGAGCAATTCCTTCCTTGCTCCAGATGTGAGCCTTTCAGAGCTTGCTATGCGTAAGCAAAACTATATTGGTGCACAACTTGAAGTTGTTAAAAGTGCAGTGTCATATGTTTTGAATAAGCTGATATGTTTGAATGATCTAGACATTGAATGCAATCTGAAAAACTATACCTGCTTTTTTGGCCTCCGTTCATGATCTCCAAAGGCTGAGACTAGTGGCGTAGCCAAAACTTGTAAGAAGGGAAGTTAAAAATCTAGTTTCAACTTTCAAGTTTGGATTTACATTTGAGTGAAAAATTCATACTCAATAAAGAAAGAAAGAAAAAGGAGAAAAATCTTAAGCACATGGAGGTTTTACTCAAAAATTAGAAAAAAAAAAATTATGAAAAGCGAAAGAAATATGAAGAGTTAGAAGGGTCAACAAGGACTTTACAAACATGTGAAGCAAAAATATAATATATCTATGATAGAAAAGCTAAGGTCAAGGAGGTTAATTGACCCTCCTTGACCCTAGCTAGCTATGTCCTTGGCTGAGACTAAATAGGATGGTGGAAGGCTGATCAACATAAGCCATGACTATTTTCCATCCCAAGGCAATCCACCCAGGAAAAAAGAAAACAAATTTAACTCGCTCTTTGGATATTGTTCGAATAGATATAGTACTCTAAGATTTGGAGATGGAATTTAGTCATCTTAATTAATCTTTTGTTTCTTTTATTAGTTTGAGAGGAAGCACTTAATTTGTCTTAATGTTTAATGATACTCTTCTTTCACTAGAATAAAAGTAGCTAGTGAGATGATTGTTGTTGTTTATAAATGTTATTAGAGAGCATCTTTAGCAATACTAGCCATTTTTTAGTTAAATTTTAGACAAAATAGCTAAAAAGTCATTTTGGCTAGCCAACTTTTAAATATGTCTGCATTAGTTCTCTTTATTTTAATTAGATTTGAATTTCAATTATTTAATAATTAAAGAAAAATAATTTAAATGTATTTATTAATTACATTAAACAACTTAAAATGAATGTTTAAATAAACAAAATAATAGAGAGCCTTATCTTACTCTCCATATTTAGAGCATCTTTAGCAGACTATTTATTTTGGCTCTTTAGCTGTTTTAGAGATCATATTTAGCTTTATACTAATTTTAATAGCTGCACTAGACTCTTATGTGACTCTCCATTTTAACTTTAAGTTATCTCGTTGTTAAATATAGTGAGCGAGAAGATGTTTTCTATTGTTTTTGTTAATTTAAAACCATTCCTTTTGAGTTGTTATATGTCATTTATAGGATTAAATTCAATTTACCCTCTTGAGGTTTGGATCTGTTGACACCTAAAAATCCAGCTAACAAGCCTAATTCATGCTTTAAGCCAAATTCATAATTCAAGGCGAATTACACCCGCAACCATCACGCCATGCACGTGGACCCAAGCCACATTCATGCACTTGCAGGGGCTTACAAGAATGGGTGTGGTGTGGAAGGTTACGGAAAAGTACAGTATGATGTCCATTGCGAGTTTTAGGCATGCTGATAATTTTGGTCCCAAACTTGGGACCAAAATTCAAGCCAGCAGCCCAATTCTCAACATGGGCAAAGTGAAGATGAGAGATAGCAAAATTCAAGCCCAAAATCCCTTTGATAAGAGGGATAAAGCCAACCCCAACAAGCAAAGAACCCCAAAAACCCAAGCCCAAATCCTTTGGAACCAAACAAAACACTAAATGCCACATATAATCCCAATCCCAACAGAGAAACATAATCCCAGCAACACGGTAGAAATCCTGGATTGCAGATTTCAGCAGCGGGAATCTTGGAATGGTAATCCCAGCAGTAGGATTTTTGCGATATAATTACAGCTACACGCCAAAGGTAAGAGGCAGCAAGTTAATTTAATGCTACATCACACATCAACTCTCCTATAAATTGAGAGTTCTTACTATTGTGAAGGGCATTCGATAAAAACCCCAAAGTAATCCATACGCAAAGCAAACCCAAGCTATTCCCCATACTCATCCCAGAAACCCATTCAGATCCAACCTAGATACATATGTGCAAACCCAAAAACAAAACCAAGCAATTCCCCCAACATGTATCCCAAAAACCCATTTCCAATCCAAAAACTCATCAACCACAATCCGAATCCAAGCTTTCATGGCTGCTGCAAATCTCTCATCTTCACTACAAATCATGCTTTTCTAGCTCCCACGCCACATGCATCTTGCTAAGCCTCTTTTGAAATGATCAATTCACTGCCGTGCATATACGAAGAGCTGTCGGGAATAACACAACAGCAAGCTTCTTAGGATTCTCAGGTCCTTCGCTAACTCAAACAAAGGGGCAAAGTTTTGGGTCCTTACCCATGAATATCCACTGCCGTACAACCCCGATCAAAAGTGCCCCTACAGGATCAAACATCATGTTAGTTCATACTGTCTCAATTTAATCAAAACCACCCTTATACCCTCAAATTTAATCAACCGTGTCCAATTTTAATTGCTCCGTCCAAATTGGGCGTTAACTACTGACGTGGACATTGAAAGCTAGTCACTCTCCCAAACTTAGGGACTAAATTACGCTTGTACCCAAAATCCCACACTCTAACACAACCCTATAACTAAAAATTTATTTTCCTCTAATCCTCCTCTCCCCAACAACCATGTCGATCTCCTGCGCTCAAAACCACTGGTCCCCTCACATCCTAGTCTTTCCCTGCCTTGGACAAAGCCACATGCTACCACTCCTTGACCTAACCAACCAACTAGCCTTCTACACGTCCTCCAGTCCACTCCCCTCCTAACCCCGACAGTCATCCCCGGGTCGGATTTGGATCATACGGCAGCTATTTCAGGATAAACTCAGCAAAACAAGATTATGTCCTCAAATCGTAGTTGGATATTTGACTACCTTGTGCGATCCAAACGGTCTCGTCCGTACTAGCTGTGATTGCCGATGGGAGGTCATTGTAGGCATGCTACACTGTTGTGACAATCAAGAACCAATTCCTGATATTGGAGGTGGCAACATCACAGACTTAATCTGCGATTTGATGCCATAATAGAAAGCTTCATTGGCTAGTTCTTGCTTGACGAATCGGCGAACCGTGGAAGGGAGACTGTCAGATCTTCAGGTTAGTAGTATATTGCAATTGTGATTCACACTATCAGTTTTGTCAAAACTTCACAATTAACTGGCTCAAAAACATGAAACACACCTGAAATCACTCTAGCCCAATCATCCTTAAACCAAAATCTGGAAGATCTTAGCACTTTCCTACACGATTGGAGAAGTTTCTTGGTGATCTCTTGGCCTAAGTCCTTGAGGTCTGGAGTAGCAAACAATAATAGCTTCCTTACTGGCTTGCTCTTACTTAAGCACCTTTAATTAGGCGAAGAGGAGTAACGGCACAAGCAACCTATCAGCTGCGTCGGGGTGGTTGGCGAAGGTGGAAAGGGTGAGCGAACGAGGTTGGAGACAAGGATTGAAATATCTGCGATATTTCCTATATATTCCCCGATTTCTCATCTTTTAGAAGGACTGATATATCATTGGAGGGTCCATCCAAAAAAAACCCTAAGGGAGCGCTCTGTGTGTAGCCTCCCAACCCTATCAAACTGAGCAACGTACGTCGCTCCCCTTACGATCTCCGTACTGCCAACATGTCCAACATCAATGCCGTCACCTCCTCCTTTGCTGCGTCGCTGGCGCTTGCTAACAGCGACGTCATTGATGTTTCCCACACATCAGGTGGAATCCAACGACGGGCCAAGCAGTCTTTTCTCTTGGCACGTCCTCTGGTCAAGAAGCCGGTCGCCTTGAATGATCTGAAACGCTTTCTCCGGCGAGTATGGGTCCTGGATAAGGACTTTAAGATTCAAGAACGAGCACCAGATCATTTCGTTCTGGCTTTTGATCTAAGGAAGGATCGAAATAAGGTTCTGAAGGGTGGACCTTGGAGGTTCCACCAAGCCCCGATCGTTTTTCAGGAATATGATGGTGTTGCGCCTATTAAGGACATTGCTCTGACCCTACTCTTCTTTTGGGTTAGCATCAACAACATCCCACTGCTGTTTGAAGAGCCTGACATGATTAGAAGCATTGCTTCGATGGCTGGTAAGTTCCTTGACCTGGATGATAAGCTTTTTGCGAATCAAGGCAAGTTTCGAGTGCATGTGGCTATGATATTTCGAAACCTTTTTTTTCTGAAGAAAACCCTAAGACTTGCATCTGGGGTTGAAGCTGAAATTTCTTATTTTTTTGAGAACTTGGTGGGAAAGTGTGATCATTGTAATCTGATTTATCATGAGGGTGATCATTGCCCTTTGCTTGGGCGTCATACTACACCGTATATGGGTGATCAGAGGAAAGATATTGTTGGTCCTTCGTTGGGTTTTGCTGCTAACAAGTTTGTTGACGGAACCTTTCGTTTTCAGGGTGTGCAAACACCGATTCTCCCAAATATTTGCAGGCCACTCTTCCAACCCAAGGAAGCAAGCAAACCACGCAAGCCTATTATACTGCGTGCAAGAGACCTCACTCTCTCTGAGACTGACGAGGAAGTCCACCAACCTTTGGCATTGGCAGTGATTGCAGCCCAGGCTACTCATGTACCAAACTCTGGGTCGACAACTCTGGATGAGTGTTTGGAGCCTGAGAAGGTGTCACCATCTGAACCAGCAGAGAGCACTGAAAGCCTGAAAACTTCTGAAAACACAGGTATACCTGCAGTGGTGGAGGCAGTGGCCACCGAGAATAGGGGTGATAAGCGTCAACTACCTCCCTCTCCTACAAAATCTCCCCAAAAGCTCAAGTTCCTGCTATCGGAGCTGTTCAAACCTCTCCTCCCCGAGGTTCAAGCCGAGAAACAAAAGATGCCAATGTTCACCAGCAGGTTCTCTGCTCGGTCCATAGGGATGGTTGCAGTGCCTGGTAATATTCTCGTACCCAAAGAGCTGGTCTCTGCACACTCTGAAGCAAAGAAGAAAAGAGGAAGGCCATTAGGGGCAAAGAATAAGAACCCTCCAAAATCGAAGAAGGTGACTGATGCACAAGAGACTTGCTTTGCTTATCTTTCTAAGCCTCCTAGCCTAACTGTTAAGGGCAAGGAGCAAATTTAATTTTTGTTATTTTCTTCTAAACTTTGCCTAATTACTATGCGCTAGTTTTCATAGTTCTTAGGCTCGCTTTTGAATAAGTGAGCACTGGTTGTCTAATGGGTGGTGCTAGCATACCACGTCCTAAACTTGTCCTTGGTATGGGAAGGGACGGTATGTATCCGTGCCATTTTGGTTTGAGCATGAATGAAATTGATGTTTGGTTCAAAAAAAAAAATATCATTGGAGGAAAATATCTTATCTTCCACCGTTTTTGCAAAATTTCTCTGATATCATCAAATATCTTTGATATATAAGATATTCAGGATATATTGCAACAAAATAAAAAAATATATGTAAAATCTGAAAGAAAAAACAAAAAATAGAATAAAAAACTCAGTTATTAACAGAGAAACATATATTAAGGATATGGAGGTTATATGGAGGTGTAAAATTAATGGTCTCTAGATAGGATATGGCCTAATAAAGAGGCAAATTAACCTGTGTAGAAAAAATATCTCGAAATGACACTTCTAAGGCAGATTATGGGAGAAGCAAAATTCCCTCAAGGTGAATCTGGGTGAGGAGAAATACTCTCAAGGAAAATCTAGGTGAGAAGTAATTCCCTAAATGTAAACCTATGTGAGGAGAGATCTCTTCAAGGCGGATATGGATGAGGAGAAATCTCCTCAAAACGAATATGAGTGAGGAATATTCCCCTTGAGGGAAATTCGAGTGAGGAGGACAGCTGGTCATGGTGCTCAAAAGAAGATTGTTTATGGGAGGAGGATTAGAGTGCAACTGATGATTAAAGTATCCCGGCCATTTAATGTTTCTTCAATTGCCTTAAGTTTTGACTCTAGCAGTTTAGGCACAGAGGACCTCAAATGAATCTCATGAAGGCAACAATCAATTTGGTTATGACACTTATGGATTTAGTCAATATGAAGATGTGCATGATCAGTCATCCAGTTGGATTTATCCTTATTATCCCCTTATAAGAGAAAAAGTCGGCAACTTCAAAGAGATCTCTAACTATCATGTTCATCACTATAATTCGTACTATATAGGTCATATGTATTTGTTTGATTATTGTATTTTTGTAGACCAAAGAGCAACTTTTCAACTACGTAGGATCTCTTTTTGGATGTAGATGAAGTTAACATTCATATATACTAGCATAATCCACCTACTATGTGTGTGGAGAGAAGTTAAAGGTAGTGGAGAAACTTCTCGTACAACTACCACATTTTCTATATATTTTTTTATTCTTTCATTTCCTATTATACAATTTACCATATTATCCCTATTAATTAATTAATTATATTTTATAATTTTTTAATAAATAAAGGTTAAATTGGTAAAAATTTCAATTTTGAAGAACAAGCTCTCTTCTCTTAATAATAGTATAGATTTACATATAAATCTAAATTGACATCTTCAAAAAAAGATATATTTTACAGAATGTTTCTGATATTTCAAATATTTCTGTTTTGTAAAATCTATTGGGACATGTAAAAACCAATATTTTAATCCTTAGCCTGGTCAAATTTCATTATCAAAATTCCTAAAGCAGGGTATTACCAAATTTCATTATCAATATTTTAATCCTTAGCTCTTGATGCTGGGTAAAGATAAAATGCAGAAGAAAATAAATCCGCAGAAATGCTCGGGCTTCGTGACTAGTTAACCATACTGAAGCTCACCTTCCTCTTCTTATTAACAGGACCTTTACGATTTTGCAGTTTCCTTCTGTTTCTGGTCTCTTCCATCGCTGCCTCCTGCATGCTCTCATCCTTAATTGACAACAGTTCTTTCTGTTTGGATTGCTAAATCAAGTTCGATTGATTGCGAAGAGGAAAGACAGCGTGGGTAAGCTGCAAGGCGATGCAAAAACCGAAAGCAGTTCTCTTTAGTTCCTCCCATTCAGAACCTTACTATAGATTCAGCATTGAAAGGTCTTTGCTTGATCGCGAAGGACTGTGAGAAAGGAACCTTACTATGGATGAACACTTGTCATAAGAACAGTACCCAAGTTCATATGAACCATTCACCCATTTCGGTTCCCAAATTAGCAGCTTTTTCATCATCGGGTACATTTTTAATGCAAAGTTCATAACTTTCGTTTGTGTTATCATCTGCAAACCATTATTTTTCCTGGAGTTTTTGGGTTTGCGGAAATTGCATGGTTTTTGGGATCATCTGAATGATGTTTGATTGTATGAACTTAATGTTTAAGCTTAAATCATTGGTTTTGATTTGTTTTGTTTTTATTTTTTTAGGTGTTGAATATTAATCAGTTTCGGAAGCAACGATGGGAATGACGAGGTAAATTTCATGTCTTCTTTTTTGGCTTTTGTTTTGATGGAGTGTGGGATTTAGTTTGAATGTGATTTCAATTTGGTGTTGGGTTAAATGGGTTTTTGATTTTGATTGGTTTAGTCTCATCATATAAGTTCTGAATTTAGTTTAAAGGTTGAGAATTTGAGGATAAATTATATATGGAATTTAATTCAACAGGCAATTCATCTTTTTTATTCCATTTTGTATAACTCTCCAGCAAGCAAGAAAAGTGTCTTGAACTTTTCCCATTTGGTATTTCGATTCTTGGTCTTTGATTGCCTTCAGTGCTGCTGTTTGTCTGCTATTAGCAATAATATTTTCTTCTTTAGAAATTTGCTTATTCATTCAAAAAATTCTATTTTAATACTATGTACCTCATGTTTTGATTGAATGGAATCTGATGCACAGAAAACAAAGAGGAAAGAAGCAGCCAACATGGAGGATCACAAGTAATTATGACAAACAACTTTAATTATGACAACAAACTTGGAGGAGGAGGATTTGAAAGTGTCTACTGGGGTCAGCTTTGGGATGGATCACAAGTAATCATCAATACTTTTAGTTTCTTTTTTTTAATCCAATCTGAATCATGCTGGTTAGTGGTTACTCAGTTAATTTTAACAGTATATTTGATTGATCATGGAATATTATTCGTTACGAACTTACAAAGGACAAAGAGCATTCATCAATCAAAATCTACTTATAGAAAAAATATCGGTTGATCATTAATTATCACATTGTGTGCGGCTAATTCTTTGCGTTCATAAACTTAACATGGTTTTGTCTTGTGCAATTGCAGGATATATCGTTAAGAGTCTTTGGGAATTACTTGGATGTCTTCCTGTTTATTTCGAAAACGTATTTTAATTGTTATATTCTAGCCTGTCAAAAAAAGAAAGAAAGAAAAGTCTATGGCTTCTAACGTATGGCATACGACTTTCATTATTGATTCGTATTCCAGCTTTCATTTATAAGACTGGCAAGAACTCTTGGGTGAAAAGCCTCAGTATCTAACCGTAACTTACAGCTTATAGTTGTTGAAAAGAAAGTTGGTTTCGGGGGTTCATTGATTAGTACCCCTTCGGTGATGGTAAGGTTGGGACCGCGGTCGTCTGTCTCCGCTTTGCCACAAATCTGAAAGAAGGTTGTTGCGATAATGACATCTGGTTTGTCTTTAAAATGTGTGGGAATACTGCTATGATTTTCTGTGGCTGCAAAACCCAATCAATATTTTAAGTGTAATCCAGGTATTAGAATGGAATGAGTAAATTGATCAGAGTAGGTTCAGTTGATGATAAATTGCCTAGAATTTGGTTAATGCATATTGTTGATTGAGTAAGGTTGTTTTTGGCCATGTTTGATGCACGTTTTAGAGAAGTAAATGTATAAATGTTGTCACTTAACAGCAAACGATGTTTTCATGGTAATTGAGATCACTTTCACTTTACCTAAATTAATTTAAAGTCTTCAACCTATGTAGTTCACAATATTTTTTTGTGTTTTTGGCAGAATGAAATGAAGAATTTCACCACATTGATTGTGGATATAACCTGCCATGGGTTTTGCTTATAACCTGCCATGGGTCAATGGCCACGTTTGAACATGTTAGTTTATCTCAGTATCTGCCTTTACATCAGTAATAGCTCATGAAGCTTCAGGATATCATGGGACTCTTACACAGTCTCACACACACATTTTTTGTTCCTTATTCCAAGTACCTCCATCTTCAGTTTGAAAGGAGTTCACACATATATTCTCCTTCCCCAATGTTCAGTTATTCAACAGGTATCAAGTCTATGCTCATACTTGAGGTTATCCTTGATTGGTATATTGTTTAATACAAATACATTTATTTGTTATTATTCTTCATATATTATCTCTCTGTAGCCTTCTATTACGACGGGAGTGCTGTTCGTTTAGTAATAGGGAATATATAAGAGCTGGTTTGGCTGAGTTAGAGCATTGGTGCAATGAAGCAACAGATGGTACCTTGAAACTATCTCTACCTTGCCTTATTGTATTGTAAACTCTTACTGACAACGAAAATGCAGTATGCAGGTTCAGCTTGGGATGAACTCGAGCATATTAGGCAAGCCATTGGATTCCTGGTATCTTTTAAATTTTATGTTATACCATTTCTATCTAATTCCAGTAACAATGGTGAAAGCAATAAATAGTAAAGTTGTCCTGAAATTTTACCATTTATTCAAACATTGCATGTTTCTTTTCTCTGTCATTTATCAGCCATATAGAGATAGAGCTGAAGTTTCAAATTGAAGCAAATTCAGTATATAGTATTGTTGTGTCTCTCATGTTTATTACTTTAGAAACTCTGTCTTTGAGTTTAGGACTGCCCTATGAAGAACGTTTTTTTTTTTTTTTGGGTCAATTCTGTAAAGAAGTAGTTATTTTATTTTCATGTCCTACTCTCCTCTACTCTCTGGTCAAGATTATTGATCTTTGCACTATTTTTGGGATTCAAAGAATTTGGAGGCTATTTTGCAGAAGAATCTAAAATTGTATCTTCTTATGTTTGAGGGAAGTTTGATGGTAATGGGTTGGATTTGTCTTTTGTTTGTATGTAATCCCATAATCTTATTTTGGTTTGGTGGAGAATCTCTTCTGTTTCACTTTTGGGGCCAAAGCAAATTGGATATCTGATTTGTTTTACACTCTACCCTGTTATAAGCTGTAAACGCCAAGGACCAGAGCCACCCAGCTAACAAATTCTGACTTCATTTTCGCGTTGGCTTTTATTTTCTTCTGTTTTCTTATGAGCCGTCTCTATTCAATCTTTTGTTTGATTACAAGTTATTGATGAATTGGTTACACTGTTTGATAGGCAAATGCCCATTTCAGCTTTGGACCTCTGTGTCAATATCTATCTGTAAGCTACTTGGATCACTTCCTTTTGGCCTTTGAAAATACCTGTAAGTGGGAATAGGAGGACTGATTTAGTATATTGTCTGCTTTATTGCATCAAAGTCCATTGCTGATTGCATTTATTGATTTCTGCATAAACCAGTATGCAGAATGGCAAAGTTTGGACTATGCAATAGTTGGCTATGGCATGTTTGCCCCTTGTGGCCAAAATGGAGGAGATTAATGTCCCACTCTCCCTTGATTTGCAGGTCAGGCTTTGGTCTCATTTTAATTTGATCTTTCTTAAACTTCTAATTTAGTTGTTTCGAGTCCTAAAGATTTGAGCTTTCACACAGGTGGCCAGGTCAGAATATGTATTCGAGGCTATAACTATTCAAAGAATGGAGCTACTGGTTTTGAGCACATTGAGATGGAGAATGCAAGTAGTTGCTCCATTTATCTGAACTATTCTGATTTAGTTGCTGAGACAAGAGGGTTGTTTCCCTACTAGAAAGAACCCTGTCTCAACCCTAAAATGTTGCACTTGAACATTTGTCTGCAATTTTGTGTTTATGTAGGTGCTTCTGTTCAACGATTCGTTTTTGGTACGTTGAACAAAATTATGTTTTTACAACTGAGGGTCATCCCTTTCCGGTGTTAAGTAGGCAGGCTTCTAGGAACCTACATCCAAACTAGGTATTGCTTCTACCAAAGTGCATACTTTGTTATTCTTCAAGACAGTTGCTTTACTTTTACAATATGGCTTTGCATCTATAAGTTATATTGCAGAATGATACCAGCTTTTATAATATGTAAAACAATAACATATTTGGTTAACATTTCTTAAATTGTGGTTCCTACTCAATTGTATATAATATTCAGGAAAAAAAGCCACAAACTCGCAGTATCCCGCAGGCAGGCTATCTAGTTTAGTGTTTCATGATTGATAGCTTTTCAACCCTTTAAAATTGACAGATTAATTAATATTTTCCCAACATATGACAATGTAAATCATGCACTTGCATTGTTTCTAGGAATTCAATTGTTAACTTTCAGTCAAAATAACGTAAATTCATGCACTAACATTTTTTCTAGGAATTCAATTGTTAACTATCAATCAAAATAACATCGGGGTGGGATGTCGATGTCGACGGCTCAAGGCTGTTTCTTTACTACTGTTTGATTTTGTGGTGTGTAGTTCTGCCTTGGTTGAGTTTAGGCTCTAGGTTGGGCCATCTTTGGGCCAGACTAAGTTGTGCTAGGGTTTTGTTTTAAGAGCTGATTTTAATCAATTTATTTTTAATAAGGCCTTACCTTTACTGGTGGATTTAGTGGGTTTCGGCTCAGCCGTGCACTTTATGTGTTTTGTTATACCTTGACCTTTGTGAAGTTACATGTGTGGCAAGTTCAGCCTAGTGGCCAGTATGGAAGTATACTAATTGTGGTCTTAGGTGGATGTACTGGTTGATTTGTTGGATTATGTAGTTTTATTTTGATCAAGATTTTGTTAGTCTGTAGTAGTCATTTTATCAAATGTGCAAGGAAGTTCTAGAATGAGAATTATTTGCTAGGGATTTGATTCCAGTTAAGCCGAAAAGGCAAAAGCATCGTTTATTGTGCTTCGGGAGCTTATGCTTTGGTGTATGTAATATCCTGGCGCTGACTTTGTACAGTCGTGTGAATATTAATGAATATTCCCCTAAAAAAAAAGATGGAATTTATATTCTTCAAATTTTACGGAATGAACCGCAGCTTATATCCAACACATAGCTATGCGTCTTACCTATTAACCTATTAATCCAAACAAAAGTCACACAAAGTTAATATATTACAATAACCATATTACATAAACGACTAGCACAACGATATGCTACACTACACAACATTTATAGTACTAGGTAAAAAATAAAAAATAAAAAACAAAAAACAAAAACAGCAGTAACAACAACGACTAGATGTGGTGATAACAACGAAAAGACGCCCAAGTGAGGCTCAGGCATTATAGAGTCCAACTACATTCGAACCAATTCAACGCCTTGTGTTTACGTAGACGTGTCTTCTATGATTACCAAATCTCTGCTCCAACTGAGGGAATATCTTGAAAAGAAAACTACACATAGCTCTGTAATACCATTTCCTCCATCTTTTGCAAAACAAAAGTGACCCAATGACAATTCCAAACCCACATGTAAATCCAATTTCAACACAGATAACATCCCAATCAATCTCATCTCCAGAATTCGGATCACTTGAGCTTCCATTTAAAATTGGTGGCGGCAATACTACATCCGATGTCAGAGGAGGCCCCCATAATCCTTTATTACCCTCAAAGGAGGTACTTGGAAATGTCGAAAACTGAGTGTTGGTTGGGATCCTTCCTGTCAATTGATTATATGAGACATTCAAGTGCGAAAGGAAATTGAGATTTGCAAACTCGGGGGGAATTTGGCCGCTCAAGTGGTTCTTTGAGAGATCTAAGGACTCCAATTGCCGCATCTTACCAAATGATGATGGGATTTTTCCGGTGAAAGCATTACCGGATAAGTTGAGAACATGTAGTGATTTCAACTCTCCAATTTCCTCAGGTATTGATCCGTTGAACTTGTTGGAGGAGTAGTCAATCAAGGTGAATATAGTTAAAATCTTAACCACATCCAATTCTAAACCTTTGATGATAGTTGTAATTGTATCTCTATAATAAAAGTCAATATATGTTTCTCTAATATATGTTTCTCTATTATATGTTTCTCCACCATACGAATAACATTCTCTAAGAGTTGGATTATTCTTGCACCGGTGATTAGAAGAAAATCCAGAAGAAAATCCAGAAGAAAATCCAAGGTTAGTTGGAGAATCATCCTTATTAGACACCATAGCCTGCCATGTTAGAGACAATCTTCCTGGCATATCACCACTGAAATTGTTGTGAGCTAAATCTATTATTTGAAGCACAGGCCATGTGCCATTGGTCTTGGGACATCCAATGCTTCCATAAAACTTGTTGGTCCGCAAAACAAGGACACGCAATGTGGTTAAGCTCATTAAAAAGCATGGAAAAGTATCAGCTATGTTATTGTTTCCAATGTTTGAAACCTCTAACTTTGAGCAGTTGACAAGAGATTTTGGAAACTTGCCTTGTATCTGATTGTTACTGAGGTCTAGAGTTTGTAGATTGCAACCCTTGAGAAAATTATCAGGAATTGTGCCACTCAGGTTGTTTCTTCTCAAATCAATGACCACATGTGAAAGTGATTGAGTCAAGCATTGGGGAATGTTTCCACTCAAGGAATTATTGGACAGATCAAGAACATTACCCCTTGTATTGCATATTGATTTTGGAATGGCTCCGTGAAAGTTATTGCTTGAAAGAGAAAGGTAAGACCCAGAAATGAAGTCACCAATGTCAGTCGGTATACTAGAGCTGAAATTATTTCTTGAATAATCTAGATAACTACTACTTAAGAACAAGGGGAAATGTCCCTGAAGCTGGTTTGAATGAAGATCAATCGATGACAGAACATAGCTAGAATTAAGTAGAGGAGCTTCTAAACTTTCCAAGGAGTTACAAGAAAGATTTAGTTCTTGCAGAGAATCAAAAATCCAAATCCAATTGGGTATCTGTCCTTGAATCTGGTTGCCCGAGAGGTCCAAGTAGGTTAAATGGGATTGAAGCTTGTTGGAATGAAAGTTCAGAGAAGATAAAGCAGAAGTGGAATTAGGAAGAGGAGCTTCAAGACTTGCCAAGGAGTTGCCAGAAAGATCAAGGGAATTGAGAGATTTGAGACTGAAAATCCAATTAGGTACCTCACCTTGAAGCTTGTTGGAATGAAGGTCCAGAGAAGATAAAGCAGAAGTGGAATTAGGAAGAGGAGCTTCAAGACTTGCCAAGGAGTTGCCAGAAAGATCAAGGGAATTGAGAGATTTGAGACTGAAAATCCAATTAGGTACCTCACCTTGAAGCTTGTTGGAATGAAGGTCCAGAGAAGATAAAGCAGAAGTGGAATTAGGAAGAGGAGCTTCAAGACTTGCAAAGGAGTTGCCAGAAAGATCAAGGGAATTAAGAGTTTTGAGACTCAAATGTAAAATAACCATATACATGCTCACAACATATGCACACAATCATAAAAGGGATTAAGGCTTACCTTCAGCAATTACTGGCATGGATTCCATCTTATGCAACTGCAAACACGAACACTGAATATAGCCTTCTGTTACTTACCAACTTGCTTCTCAATGGACAGAACAATATGCAAAACGTCGGTAGTAATCAGGGACCAATTCATCTGTATATATAGGTGACTTAAACCTCAAGAAGCTTCCCATTAAAGCTATCCATATCGGTTTAGGTTTCCTAGTTAGATTCTTAATGTATCACAACTTGTAGCCTTCCTTGTAGACTAAGCAATAGATTACTATCCTTAATGAATTGATACACTATTCATTAAGTCACTAGTATTGATTTACTGTTTGTATCCATGTTAAACTAGGATTGATATTAAGCTAATCATCAATTACTTTATGATGATATGTGTTATGTCCATATTTGATCTTACAATCTCCCCCTTGGACTCACACATATCATGCTCGATGATTTGCACCAGAGAACATCAAAACCTACTTAACTTACTGAAGTGCGCGCCAGATAACAAACTTAAATCGAAAATCCATTCCAACATGGTCAGATCACAGTTACTTATGCAGAGCAAGAAACAGTATACATTTTAACAAAAATGCAGAGTTTCAAAACCACAAACACAAGCTCCTGCAATCCACATATGTCAAACCAGAAGTGATACAATATATGTTAATGTGTATCAACAAGTAAACATATATTAGGTCCTACTTTATGTTTCTAAAACCAAAAACTCAAGCAAATTTACTGAACACTGATGGCTTAAAGATATTGCTTGAACCTTAACATCATGCTTCACATGATTTAAGCCATCTGATAGCAAGTATAACTTTAAACACAAAATCGATAATTTTCAGAACATTCAACAAAAACTGCAGTAATAACCAAAATCTGAAAATACCTCAAAATTTATTAATAATAAAATCTGTCATTACAAACAAGTTGTGATAAACAAAATAAAAGATCACAACTAAAACACAAGAACTCAAAAAACCTTAGAATTTTAAATGCTCCAACTGGACTAACTCTCTACTGAACCTAAGCATCTAAATTAGCTAAAATTCCAATGCTTGCTGTATGTTTCTGGAATGCTGCTACTGACAATGCCTTAGTGAAAGGATCTGCTAGCTGTGAATTTGTGTCAATACTCAAAACAGCTATTTCACCATGCTTTACTCTTTCTCTAACACTGTAATACTTTAGATCAATATGCTTGGAATTATTTGACCTTTTACTGTTCTTGCTAAAGAAAACTGCAGCCTCATTGTCACAATAAATTACAAGTGTTCCAGCCACAATGTGACTCAATACTTTGGTCTGCATGAGAAAATTCCTAATCCAAAGTCCTTCACACACAGTTTCATATACTGCAATAAATTCAGCTTGCATAGTAGAAGTTGAAACAAGTGTTTGTTTCATGGTTTTCCAAGCAATAGCACCTCCTGCAAGCAAGAACACATATCCACAAGTGGACTTCTTGGAGTCTGGATAATTCCCTGCAAAATCCGAGTCTGAGAATCCAATGAGTTTCAGATCCTCCACTTGCCTATAAACTAGCATGTGACTTTTAGTTCTCTGCAGGTATCTCAACACTTTCTTCCCAGCTACCCAATGTTCATGGCCTGGATTGGATTGGAATCTTGACAAAATCCCTACTGCAAAAGACAAGTCTGGCCTAGTGCAGACTTGTGCATACATGAGACTTCCTACAAGTCTGGCATAAGGCTTTGACTCCATATTTTCCTTTTCAACATCACTATTGGGACTTTGCTTCTTGGTTAGTTTATCTCCTTTGGACATGGGGACTTCTCCAGCTGCACACTTCTCCATACCAAATCTCTTTAAAACTTTGGTAATATAATTCTGTTGAGACAAACCAAGTAGTCTCTGTGCCCTATCTCTTTTAATCTCAATACCTAGTACATAGGATGCTTCTCCTAAGTCTTTCATGTCAAAATTCCTTGACAAAAAACTCTTGGTATCTTTAAGCAATTTAATGTTACTGCTAGCCAAAAGTATATCATCCACATAGAGTACCAGAAAAATAAAATTGTTCCCAACTGTCTTCAAATAAACACACTCATCAACAAGATTTTCTGTAAATCCAAAAGTAGAAATCACAGAATCAAATTTCTTGTACCACTGTCTAGAAGCTTGTTTTAGGCCATAAATTGATTTTCTTAACTTACACACTAAGTTTTCACTTCCAGCTTGTACAAACCCTTCTGGCTGTCTCATATAAATCACTTCATCTAGTTCGCCATTCAAGAAAGCTGTTTTAACATCCATCTGGTGCAGCTCCATATCAAAATGAGCCACTAAAGCCATGATTATCCTAAACGAGTCTTTTGTAGAAACTGGAGAAAAAGTCTCAGTAAAGTCAATGCCCTCCTTCTGTGTAAAACCCTTGGCAACTAATCTTGCTTTATGTCTCTCTACATTGCCATTTGCATCTCTTTTGGTTTTGAAAACCCATTTACAACCTATAGGCTTCTGGTTGGGGTCAGGTTCAACTAATTCCCAAACTGCATTTTGACTCATGGAATTAATTTCTGCTTCCATTGCTTGCTGCCATTGATGAGATTCACTACTTTCAATGGCCTGATTAAATGTAGTTGGATCATTGTCCTCTGCACAGTCCATTTCAATTTCTGCTTCTTGCAGATAAACAATGTAGTCACTCTCTTCCCCCCCATAAGTTGGTTTTCTTGCTCTCTGTGATCTTCTAGGCAGAGCCACTGGAGGATTCTGAGGTTCAATTACATGGCCAGTTACGTGGTCAGTTACTTGGTCAGTGACATGGGCAGTGACATGGTCAGTGACATGGGCAGTGACTTGACCAGGTACAGTTACTTGGGTAGTTACATGGTCAGTGACATGGGCAGTGACATGGTCAGTGACATGACCAGGCACAGTTACTTGGTCAGTTACATGGGCAGTGACTTGACCAGGCACAGTTACTTGGTCAGTTACATGGGCAGTGACTTGGTCAGTGACATGGTCAGTGACTTGGTCAGTTACTCGACCAGGGACAGTTACTTGGTCAGTGACATGGTCAGTTACGTGACCAGTGACATGATCAGTTACATCTTGTTCTAAAGGCAATGCTACACTTATATTCTCATCTGACACAATTTCCTCAAAATCTGAGGTTAAATCCTCAAGGTTTGTATTGTGAACTTTTTCACTTAGAAACTTTACTTGATGTGTTTCAAAAATTCTAGGTGAATGATGAGCAGAATATAACTTATAGCCTTTAGATTTATCTGGATAACCTACAAAATAGCAACTAACAGTTTTGGGGTCAAGTTTATTCAAGCTTGGATTATAAATCCTAGCTTCTGCATGACATCCCCAAACATGACAGTGATGAAGACTAGGTTTCCTGCCACACCAAAGCTCAAAAGCAGTATTTTCTATGGCTTTGCTAGGTGTTCTATTGCAAATATAATTTGCAGTTTTTAAAGCCTCACCCCACAGAAATTTAGGCAAACCAGTTGTACACATCATGCATCTAACCATGTTCAAAAGAGTCCTATTCTTTCTCTCTGCAACACCATTCTGTTGTGGATTATAGGGTGTTGTGTATTGAGCTTTAATTCCATTGTCTTGCAAAAACAAGGCAAATGGACCCTTTTGTTGGCCGGATTCAGTGTACTTTCCATAGAACTCTCCCCCTCTATCTGACCTCACTGTTTTGATTTTCTTTTCTAGTTGATTTTCTACCTCAGACTTAAAGATTTGAAAGGCTTTCAATGCTTGTGCCTTCTCTGAAAGTAGATAAATATAACTGTATCTAGAAAAGTCATCAATGAATGTGATAAAATACACATTCCCACAGATAGTTTGATGCCTAAATGGTCCACATATATCAGTGTGTATGAGTTCTAATAAATTTTGGCTTCTATATGCAGTCTTCTTTCTAGTATTAGTTATTTTTCCCTTAAAGCATTCAACACAGTCTGTTAGATCAGAAAAATCAAGTTCATTTAGGATGTTGTTTTTCACCAAAATTTTCAGTCTCTCTTTTGAAACATGGCCGAGTCTTCTATGCCATAAAAATGCAGACTTTTCATTTAGTTTGGTTCTTTTAACACCTATTAAAGTGTTAGTACTGTTTGTGTTATTTTCAACAAGTAAAATTTCTTGTTGAGCCATTGAACAATTTAACTGTAAATAATCATTCATAATAACACCAGAACCAATTTGAACAGAATTTTTAGAAATAAGAATTCCATTACTATCCATAACAAGTCTACAACCAGATTTTACTAAAAGAGAAACCGAAACCAAATTCCTTCTCATGGAAGGTACATAAAAAACATTGTCCAAAACTAACAATTTTCCTAATCCTAAATCGAGCTTTAAGGTTCCAATAGCCTTGACTGCCACTCTCATGCCATTGCCTACACACAGGTTCACTTCATCACTTTTTGGGATTCTCCTCCTTATGAATCCCTGCAAAGAATTAGTAATATGAATAGGTGAGCCTGAATCTATCCACCAAGACTGTGGTTCAACATTTATAAGATTAATTTCTAAAGAAAAAACTGTATTAGAAAAAATCTTACCCTTTTTGGCTAACCAATTTTTATAGCCAGTGCAGTCCTTTTTCATGTGTCCTACTCTTTTGCAAAAGTAGCACTTGAACCTAAATGGCCTATTTTCCTTGGCCACTGCAGCTGTTGAACTCTTAGTTATGGCTTTGATAGGCTTGAGCTTATTTTGGGGCTTTTTCCTTTTAGGCTTCTCAATGAGGTTAATGGTTGTAGCAGGTTCCTTTTCTTCCTTGATCCTAGATTCTTCATCCACACAGATGGATATAAGTTCATCTAGAGTCCAGTTTCCCTTTTGAGAGTTGTAACTGGTCCTAAGATGACTAAAACTGTTAGGCAAGGAATGTAGTGCATAATGCACTACCTGCTCATCCCTAACCCCCATCAAGAGCTCCCTGAGTCTGCCATTTATATTGATCATCTTCATAATATGCTCTCTAACTCCCCCTGAACCCATGTACTTCAAATCATGAAACTCCTTGGTTAGCCTAGCAGCTTCTGCCTTTTCACTTTCTTTAAACTTAGCACCTATGAGTTCCAAAAAATCTGATGCTAGCTCAGGTTCTTCTATACTTCCTCTGACAGTCTTGGACATAGAGGTACGAATGAGGTTCTTAGCCATTCTATTGGATCTATGCCACTTCTTGTAAAGATCAGTTTCCTTCTTAGTGCTCTTTTCAGTTAACTCTTCAGGTTTATCCTCAGTGAAGCAATAGTCTATGTTCTCATGCATTCCCATATAGTTTTCTACAGAATCTAGCCAAGCTCTATAGTTGGTTCCAGTTAACATCAAGACACTGTTCAAGTTCATGTAAGAGTTACCTAAGGAGCAAAACAAAAATTCGTGTGAGTTCTCAATTTGTAAAGAAAATAACTTTAAGTTTTCTGTGTTTTATTTAGCTTTAAGCAACCAAAACAAGAACATACAGAAAACCTAAACAATCCATACTTGCATTCATATCAGTCCATAACCAAAAATAATGTTAAGCAACACTTTTGAGCAGAAGCATAACATCCTGGAGTTCTTTATCAATATACCATGTTCAATGAAAACAAGTTATCCAAAGAAATTTATCCACATCTTTAGACAGAAGAAAAATTTCTAAGTATCCGTATTTATTTTCATCAAGCACGCATATTGCTGTTTTGTATTCTAAAACCATACTTGACCACTTCTTTGGAAGATAAAACTGAAGCATAGTTTTAAAACACAAAACACAATTTCAGTTTTGTTATTCGATCAGTTACTTGATTAGTTACCTGACCAGTTACTTGGTCAGTGACCTGGCCAGTTACATGGTCAGTGACCTGGCCAGTTACATGGTCAGTGACCTGGCCAGTTACATGGTCAGTGACCTGGCCAGTTACATGGTCAGTGACCTGACCAGTTGGTCAGTTACCTGATCATCGTTTTCTGCCAACATCAATGAAGAATGCTTTGTGCATCATAATCACTTATGCCAACAGAAAACCACAAAACCCATGAGCTTTTAACTTTATATTCTACCCAGATTCATCCTTGTAAGAAAATTAAGCTCTCGTATCTGTCAATTTTAATAATGTGTAAACAAAATCTGGGAGATTTTTGTTCTTCATGCAATTTTTTACACAATCACAGATACAATACCATATCATCAATCAATTCATCATGCATATTCAAGCACAATCAAAATTGTTTCGATTCCAAGAAACCACAGAACAATCAAGAAATTGTAAATTTCATCCGGTCACCATCTACTCTAACCTAACGCACGCCGGGAATGCAACTAGTGTTCTTGAGCACAATCAAAATTCAATTATCATGCTATGAATCGAAATCAATTTCACAGAAAAACCTGTTTTTGCTTTTTCCCCAATTTGCTGCTAAAAATCACAGCGGAAGCGTGAACTTGATATTTAACCAGATGCAGCAATTGACTTAAGTAACTTACCTTGATCAGTTACATGACCAGTTACATGGTCAGTTACCTGATCAGTGACTTGGTCCGTAAAGCAAAAACCCCTTTTTTTTTTTTTTTTTTTGTGTTTGTTTTGCAAAACCCTAAAACGATTTTGATACTTGTGAGCCTATGCTCTGATACCAATTGTAAAATAACCATATACATGCTCACAACATATGCACACAATCATAAAAGGGATTAAGGCTTACCTTCAGCAATTACTGGCATGGATTCCATCTTATGCAACTGCAAACACGAACACTGAATATAGCCTTCTGTTACTTACCAACTTGCTTCTCAATGGACAGAACAATATGCAAAACGTCGGTAGTAATCAGGGACCAATTCATCTGTATATATAGGTGACTTAAACCTCAAGAAGCTTCCCATTAAAGCTATCCATATCGGTTTAGGTTTCCTAGTTAGATTCTTAATGTATCACAACTTGTAGCCTTCCTTGTAGACTAAGCAATAGATTACTATCCTTAATGAATTGATACACTATTCATTAAGTCACTAGTATTGATTTACTGTTTGTATCCATGTTAAACTAGGATTGATATTAAGCTAATCATCAATTACTTTATGATGATATGTGTTATGTCCATATTTGATCTTACATCAAAATCCAATTAGGTATCATGCCTTGAATCTGGTTGTTTGAAAGGTCCAAGTGGTATAATATGGACTGATTTCTCAAGAAATCTGGGAATGCTCTCAACTTGTTAGAAGCCAATATCAAGTGGCGAATCTGAAGGAAGGAGGATTTACTGCCATTGTAATCAAACAACATGCTATTGTTGGAAAGATTAACCGATGAAAGATTTCTGGGCAGCCGTGGACCATTAAAAGGGAAGCCACTGAAGTTGTTTGAAGAAAGATTGAGAAACAGAAGTCCTTGAAGATTGAAGATAGATGTTGGTATTTGTCCTTCCAAATTGTTGTTTTCCAAATAAGGGTGTCAAATAAGGGCGAAGAGGTATTGGAAAATTCAGGGACTTGACCCGAGAACCGATTGTGGGAGAGTGTTAATCTTTCCAGTTTGGGAAGAGAAACAACAGATGAAGGAATACTCCCATTGAGTTGATTAAGTGACAAGTCAATCTCATGCAGAGATTGAAGCTTTGCAAGGGAGTCACATATAGGGCCTGAAAGACGACAACCAAACAAGCTCAACACCCTCAGATTTGGCAGCGAAGATGATATGGCTTCGCACCAGTCACTCCCTTGTCCTGATAGCACTACTGAATCAAGATATAACTCTGTAAGCTCTGTGAGGTTATGAATTAGCATGCTTAAATTCTGGATCTCAGCAAAAGAGGGGTAGGAATTATTAGAAAGATCAAGAGTTATCAGCCTTGTTAAGCGTGAAATCTCAATGGGAATAACCCCAGAAAAATAAGCATCACCTAAATTCAGATACCTCAACTCTGTAAGCTTTCCAATTGCAGATGGAATTGAAGAGCTTTTGAAGTTGTTATCGGCCAAATTGAGGCTCTGAAGATGTTGAAGTTGAAAGAGACTGCTTGAATTGTCAATGCTGCATGAGATAGACTCACTGCTGATGTCAAGACCAACAACACTCCCAATAGTGCTGCAAGTTACACCGAGCCAAGAACAACATTCGGTACGCGACTTCCATGTTATGAGCTTGACGGATTCGGAAGAATTAAATACAAGACTTCTCTTGAAATGGAGCAATGATTGTTTCTCGGCTTCAATACAGTTGCTGTGAACTATGGGGATGAGGTTAGTAACAGTGGTAGTGATTAAGAAGAGGAAGAAATGGAGGAACAGAGTTGGCATGTTTTAAGCAAAGGTTTAGACGCAGGCACAAATGTATTGTGGGAAAGTGATAATTGGAAACTGGTGATGGTTGTGGACTGGTGGTTGCTTTATAAGGTCATGGAATCAAAAAACGAGTCCATAAGATCTGTGATTAGCTTGAGTACTTTTAAGTCCTCTCCTTTCTATCCATCGGCAACATCCA
Organism: Rosa chinensis; assembly: GCF_002994745.2. Classification (NCBI taxonomy): domain Eukaryota; kingdom Viridiplantae; phylum Streptophyta; class Magnoliopsida; order Rosales; family Rosaceae; genus Rosa; species Rosa chinensis. The sequence continues at coordinate 24,266,710 of NC_037090.1, read as the reverse complement.
AGAAAAATGAGACGGTAGGAAAGTGAAACTACTGCTGTTCCGTGACTATAACTTTCAAGTCCTCTCTTTAAAATTGACGACAAGAAAACACGTCCTATGTATTGCTTTCAAAAAGATATGGAACGGACCGCAATGTCTTTTAAAAGGTGGAATTGGAAAATGCCTCCATGATATAGAGATCTATACTAATTGGCTTGACTTCAAGTCTCCTACTTATTATTCATACTGATGGATTTGTTATTTTACCCTTGCTTTTGGGATGGAAGATGACCGGAAGGTTATATGACAAGGCAACAGTGTTGTTTTTGAGGGGAAAAGAAAAGTATTCTCGTGATCACACGACAAGGTCTATATATGAGTGCTGAACTTTAATTGCTTATTTCATTTGGTAACTTTAATTTGCTTTCACACAACAAAGTAGGTCAATAGAAAATTTTTGCATTGAAATACTGTTTCTTTAATTGGGTTGATTTCTTGTTGGATTGACTGGACTTGGAAGTTTCTGCACTGGAATGCATTGCACATTTGCAGGTAGGAAAGTGAGGACTGTTTTGTTTTGTTCACTAAACTTTTACTAAGCAAAATAAAGCATAAAATGAGAGGGATGACATAAAAACCAAAACTCAATTGTCATTAAACAACTGAATAATTCCTCTTAAGCAAACAGAACAATGAAAAGCAAGCAGAGAAGCAGCTAGAATCCAAATCATGCTAAACAGACCTGTTGAAGTCGGTAAGGACTAGGCTAAGGGGTGTGAAGTGAGGCAGCCGCCTCACGCTACGGTCCTCCGGAGGTCTCTGAGGAGGACCTAATGTTTCAATGTATATATTTTTCTTTATTTATGAATTTAATATAAAACCTTTGCAAAATTTAGTATTATGTTGCATTCCACGTTGGCTAGCGGTACAACAACCACACTTTTCTTTACCCGATCCCCATCCCCGTTACCCAATTTCCCTCAAAATTTCTCCCAATTAGGGTCGAATACCCGATGGGTACCCTACCCTATGGGGATTATTGCCATCCCTAATGAGGATACCTCTTCAGTGTTATTAACTTATAACCATAAGTTAATAAGAGATCTGTGAAATTTTAATCGCCTCGAATATTATAAATCAATTATGGAATCATTTCAGTTTGCCGTCTCTGAGGAATTCAGAATTACACGCTTTCAACTCTAAACAGCCTGCTTGGCTAGTGAAACTTTTCGAGTATGATAACAGTTCCCCTTCTTAGATACTTGCTAGGTTGAATTATCACGGTACTCTGAAGAAATTATCACATTCTTTCTAACATACGAGTAGCATAAGGAGCACAAGTCACGAAGTTTTATAGATCACCCACAAGCAGAAAATAACTGTAATCAGGATTGATAAAATTTTTGCCCAAGTGAAGCTAAACGTGTATACAGTAAAACCAAGAGGGCATTGATTGTGAACATAACAGAGGAGAACAGTAAAACACCAACATCTATGTCCACAGTAACCCGCTAAGAACAAGTTTTCTGCCATGTAATGCAGCTCAAATGTATTACAGTATCAAGCCTCGATAAAGCCTTTACAAAGAGTTTGCCTGGACCGATCAATAGATACACTACTACAATACAATATTACAATTTATAGACTACCACCACGTAGTGCAAGCAGTAAATGAAGGACAAAGCCACCTTCAATGTTGTAGTCTTTTGCAGTTTTGTCATCTCCAAGCTGCTTGCCAGCATAAATCAGCCTGGGGACATTTCAAACTCATTAGATGCTGATCTCTTGAAAATTGGCCAGTACCATAAACATGTGAAGCTATTAACAAAGACAAGAATAAGAACACAGCAATAATGCTAATTAATAAGACTTTATTCTAGCAAGTTTTAAGCTATTAAATGTAGGTGATATCCCAAAACAGTTGTCAAGTTAATGTGCATATACACCAATTACATGGTACCCAAGATTCAAATCATACAGAGCACCTAATAGTCCCAAACAGGAATAGAAGCAAAGTCAACCATAACTCGACCAACCTTCAGTGAACAAGATAATCTTGGCCACTGATCGAACAAATCTAAGTTCTATGGAAAACCACGACAGCCTTTCGAAAGTACAGAATGAGTCAATGTACAACTTCCAATAGTGGTGAAAGACAACCAAACACTAACCAATGCATTACTAACTGCCTCATTTGAAACAAAAGCTCGAAGTATGGAACATATTAATCATTTCTCTTCTTTTTCAATTCAAAGAAACTCCACAGGCAGCAAAGCATAAACAATGCATTATTTGCATGGATGATAAAAGGCATGAAAAACAACTAAACTAAGAGTTCAATTTATTAACATGTAATGCATACCAGATAAACTCATAAAAGTACAAAACCAGACATAACTCAAATTCAAGTAACGTATTACTTTAGATGGATTGAATATGAGAAGAAAGAGAAACAAGTACCTTTGTGGCACCGGAGGAATTCCCTCTTTCTCCTCAACCATTTCCTTGATTCAGTCAATGGGGTCAGTCGGTTCAATATCAATCTCAATTTCTTTCCGGTAAGAGCATTCACCTTAATCATAGTTCCGCCCCTCAGCCTCCAAACCAGGTTAAAGAGTTGACTCCTTTTGGATCTTATAATCTGCAAGAATTCTGCCATCTTCCAATTAATTACCAGCAAAAATCAATCTCTGTTGATCAGGAGGGGAGCCTTCCTTATCCTGAATACAAGGGTATATTACATGGCTGGATATAAAGGAAAATGTAAATGAAGGATAATTTCAAGGAAACAGCAGATATCAGAGAGGCCAAAAACCATGTTTGATCATAAAATTTCACATTATACATCTACTGCGTTCGTCATGAAAAGTAGTTCTTTGATAACACTAAGCTTTTTTGCCATAATGTATATCAATCAGTTCACTGTTCCGAGTTGCTACTACACAAACCTGATCATTGATCGAATACCTGTACAGCAACCGAATTGCTGAACAATGCGAAACACGATGTGCACTAATTGGACAGCACAAACGGAAAACGAATGACATAAAGGTTTGACAATACAATTAGAAAAGAAAAATCAACTATAACTGTTTAAGCCATGGGAAAGGGTAAATCATTGATTGACAATCTAGTCTATATTCCTTTATCTCTCAAAAGGCCCAATTTCTGGCAAAAAAAATCAGAGATTTTTTTTATCAATAACAATAAACCTGAAAAATCAAATAGAAAGGTCAATAGCTCAATTCAGAAACGCTAAACCTAGCTATCAAATTCTTCCAAGACCAACTTCTCTTCACAACACCCAAAAATCATTCAGTCCCAGAGAAAAACACACCCAAAAAAAAAAAAAAGACTGCGATAACTACAAACCCATCTGATGAAAAAGCCTGACAAGAAAACCACACTAATTATGTTGTAGGAAATCGTTTCGATAAATTATATATTTGGTTGATATGAAAGAAAGAGAGAAATCAATGAAAAAGTTCAAAATTAGAGAGAGAAAAGAGAGTACCCGGATCTTGGCTTTGACATTATCGATGGTGTCACTGCTCTCAACCTCAAGAGTGATGTTCTTCCCAGTTAGAGATATGTCTGACGTCGATATAAAAGGGACATTCTCTACTTATTTATTTCCCATCTTCTTATCGAAATAAAAAAATAAATAAAAAGAAAATTCAGTCATAAAATGTGATTGGGAGTACATAGAGTGTGGCCCGCGTATTAGATTCCGGAATTTTATTGAATGGTCAGATCTTTTATTAATTTCTTTTCTTATCGTTTTTTCTCTTTTATTTTAGAAAAATGGATATTTTTTCATGGCCTAATTGCCAATTTGCTCCCCTAGCTTTCACCATGATGTCAATTTGCTATTTAGAATTCATTTATGCTAGTTTGCTACCTTTTTTTTTGTGGAATTTTTTTTTTAAGAGAACGCTTCTATTTTCCCCTGACCCCAACTTCTCTCCCTCTCCTCTTTATCAGCCCCGAAAACTTAGCAAACAAATAAGCAATACCCTCTTTAATGTATCATCTAGTTTCGGCACATAAGAAGAGGGATAAAGTAGAAGCTTAACCTTCCTCCGGACATTGAAACAGAGAACATAGCCAACCGGTCTACATATGCACTAGCAGCAATGAAGCAGCCACTGTAAACACATATACATAGAAGTCAGGACTAAAGGGAGGGAGGAAACTTTTATTAATAAACGAAACAAAGAGAGTCCACCAAGCTAACAAACAAAAAGAAGAGAAGAAAAACACAGAAAAATATAAATCACAGCTGCATTCCAATCATAAAGACTGACCAAAAGAACTATCTTCAAATTATGAAGAGATCCACACCAAAGAGACCCCAAAAGATGAACCCTATGCCATAATTGATCTCCATTCTCACTCCTAGCTTCCACAAAGATTCCTCTCCATCCAAACAAACCAAAAACAGCCAACATAGCACATCACCCTAAAGCCATGCCCCTTTCCTTTCCCAAAGAAAACTTTAAAAAATATATAAGTATTATTTTTATTTTTTAACATCATATTACAAATACTTTTATGTTTTACGGACAACCTACAGAGCTTGTGCAAAGAGTCTACTGCAAGAGAAACAAAAATTACTTTTAACATACTCTAGCTATCCTAAGCTTTGCCACCAAAGCAACAGAAAACTTATCAAACAAATAAGCAATACCTCTTTAATGTATCATCTAGTTTCGGCACATGAACAAACTAAAGAATTTGAAGTATAACATATGACATAATGACGCCACAAGAACAGCAAATACTTTCATTGAAAGATAAAATATGAAGATAATGGTTAAAGAATTACACCAGGAATAAGCAAAGAAAAGAAAAGGCCACCATAAGTGAATGCATCAAAGTTACATGAAAAAAAGATTAACTGTTCTATGCTCTCGTTAATCAACACATAGCTTCCTAGATATTTCCTTTCCTACTACAGAGCTACTTTAAAAAATAGCCACAAGAAAAACCAAATAGAGAAATTTCATCAGTGGCAAACAGCATCTTATAAAACTACCTTTCTCAAACTTACAAAGCAATGGTGAGTTACCTTGAATCAATGGCCAGCATTCTTGCAAGCTGATTCCTTGAGTTTCCAGGATTAGAGAGTTGAACTTGTGTCACAGGAAAAAACCTACACAAACATTTTGAAGTGTGATAAGAATAAGCAGCAGAGAAGCAAGAAATGAGGTTAATCGGTAAGTATGTGGTTAGGTCCATTTGCATATAATGGGGACTCAGCAAATGCTAACATTTTAAGCTTTTGGTTCTATTGTTACAGCTGCTCATGAAGAAGTAACTAATACGAAAATTGAACACAGCAACAAAATGCATATATACCTGTGCATTTCGTTGCAAAAAGAAAAAACCGAGAGCTTCCTGGAATCCGAAACAACCACCAAAAGCTCCTTGCCCAGAATTTTATTTTTCGCAATGTATACAAGTGAGTTAAACTTGAATGGACGGATACAAGAATTTTACAGGACAAAAGTTACTGATTTCAAACAAGAAATTTCACCTAAAACTCACAAAACCCTAAAAGTGAAAAAGTTGTCATTGTTTAAGCTAACTAATAACCAGGAGTCCATGAAACTGTAAAGCCACATTTGGTTACTGATAAAGCAAAAATAATAGAACAAATAGATTATTTTTAGTACAGCAAATTGCTCCTTCCGCACAATAAAATTACTTTAAAAACACAGAAAAGAAAACATTACGCTGTTTGTTCAAGTAGCATATCTATCTTGACAAGCAAAACCACTGCTTTGACCCCAAAAAAATAAAATGAAAGCTACCAAATTGCCACATTGAATAATTTTCAATATTACGCTGTTTGTTCTCTATTCTCATTCTCGGTATTAGCAGCTGCGCTAGGAGCAGCATTAACAGTGGCACTAAATCTGGCCGGACAATTCTTGATCTAACTAATTCAATTTTCAAATACATTGAATATTTGAACGGCCCGGAAATCACATACCCAATTAGAAATCACATACCCAACCTAGGAAATTTGACGTGAGAGAGAGAGAGAGAGAGATAGGCAATTAGCTTCAGATTTCTTAGCCCTCATAATTCTGCAATCACAATAAATTGAGGCAATTTGAACTTTGAAGGGCCAAGTTTTGGAAACAAAAGCAAGGACCCTAATTGCAGAAACCAACTCAAAAACAAAATTGAAACAGAAAAGATGCATACCCAGTTTGGTTGTTGGTCCCAGAAATAGGGAAATGAGAGAGAGAGGAACATGGTTGATTTCTAATGTCGAAGGCTCGAAGCCGAAGACGACGGGCTTGTACCTGCTTTGTACAACGACGGGCCTTTTGGGCCTACTACTTTCCGACGGTTTTGGGCTCTTGAGCAAGTTGCAGTTTCTCTAGAAGTTGGTATTGGCCGTATTGCCTCTGATCAAAAATACAAAATCTTGGCATTAACCTTGTACAGATGGTAGGATATTTGAAAACAATCACCATATCACAAAACAGAGCAATTACCTGCTCACACTACACAATATTTCATAAATGTTAAAAACTTAAAGTGACTACATTGCAACAACGATTACAACACCAGACCAAGAAAGAAAAAAAAACATTACGACAAAAGAAAAAACAATTACATTATAATCATGTGATCAAATACAGAGAAAAAGCACCAGGGGAGTCTCCAGCACAATGGAGTTGAGCTGCATGCTTTGGTCTGCCTAACCATTTCAACGTCTCCAATACCTTTGATTTATGTAAACATGCCTTCTGTGATTACCAAATCTGTGTTCCAGCTTTGGGAATATCTTGAACAGGATGTTAAACATGGCTCTGTAGTACCATTTACTCCATCTCTTGCAAAACAAAAGTGACCCGACGGCAATTCCAAACCCACATGTAAATCCAATTTCAGCACTGATAACATTCCAATCAATCTCATCTCCATTCAACTTTGGAGGTGGCAATACGATTGCTGTATCCGATGTCAGAGGAGGCCCCCATAATCCTTTATTACCCTCGAAGGAGGTACTTGGAAATGTCGAAAGCTGAGTGTTGGTTGGGATCCTTCCCGTCAGTTGATTATATGAGACATTCAAGTGCGAAAGGAAATTGAGATTTGCAAACTCGGGGGGAATTTGGCCGCTCAAGTGGTTCTTTGAGAGATCTAAGGACTCCAATTGCCGCATCTTACCAAATGATGATGGGATTTTTCCGGTGAAAGCATTACCTGATAAGTTGAGGACATATAGTGATTTCAACTCTCCAATTTCCTCAGGTATTGATCCGTTGAATTTGTTGGAGGAGTAGTCAATCAAGGTGAATATAGTTAAAATCTTAACCACATCCAACTCTAAACCTTTGATACTAGCCGTAATTGCATCTTTATAATAAACTGGATAACAAATTCTACTATATTGACTCTCGCACTGATAAGAAAATCCAAAAAATCCAAGTTCAGTTGGAGAATCATCCTCATTAGACACCATAGCCTGCCATGTCAGAGACATTCTTCCTGGCATATCACCACTAAAATTGTTGTGAGCTAAATCTATTATTTGAAGCACAGGCCATGTGCCACTGGTCTTGGGACATCCAATGTTTCCATAAAACTTGTTGGACCGCAAAACAAGGATATGCAAGGTGGATAAGCTCATTAAAAAGCATGGAAAAGTATCAGCTATGTTATTGTTTCCAATGTTTAAAACCTCTAACTTTGAGCAGTTGACAAGAGATTTCGGAAACTTGCCTTGTATCTGATTGTTACTGAGGTCTAGAGTTTGTAGCTCACAAATGTTGAAAAAATTATCCGGAATTGTGCCACTCAGGTTGTTTCTCTTCAAATCAATGACCGAAAGCTGAGGCAATTGAGTCAAGCATTGGGGAATGTTTCCACTTAAGGAATTATTGGACAGATCAAGAACCTTGCCACTTGCATTGCATATTGATTTTGGAATGGCCCCGTGAAAGTTATTGCTTGAAAGAGAAAGGTAAGACTCAGTAGAAATGAAGTCACCAATGTCAGTCGGTATACTAGAGCTGAAATTATTTCTCGAATAATCTAGATAACTACTAATGAAGAACAAGGGGAAATGTCCCTGAAGCTTGTTTGAATGAAGATCAACCGTGATGTAGGACGAGAATGGACTCAGTTTAGCCGAAAAACCATAAAAGTAAAGAAGCGGTGTAGAATCAAGAAGAGTGATTGGAAAATAGGTAACTCACGCGTAATCAGGTTACTAGCCGCTGGAATATTCAAGAAGATTTGGTTTTGGACTTTTCGGGTTTCTCGTGCGAAAAGTCAGGTTTTGATTTTGAATCAGATTTGACTAACTTTTGGCCAGAATGTCCGTTTGAAACGCATGATACCTTTTCAGAATGGGAACGACGAGATCTTCAAGACTCACTTTAGTGAGCCCTATCAGATTTAAGCCAAAATGTATCGTCTTAATTATCCGATTCGTGATTTAATATTTTTATGTTAGTTTTACATTCTTTTTATTTTAGGTTTTCTAGTTTATTTTGGATTTGTTTTGTTTTAATCCGTGGGCTTTAGGGTTTCATTGTTAGTCGCCCTAGGGTTTCTTTCCCATATATAAGCAACCTTAAACGGCTGCAGAACGGATCTTTATCATATTATCAATCAAAATTGAGAGTTTTCTCTTTTATCTCTGGTGGACTCCAGAATCTTTGTTTTAGGTTTATTGCTTGTAAACCTAGGGTTACTTCCGCCCGCGTCAGTTGGTATCAGAGCAGGTTTCGCCCGCTTCTTAGCAGACGACGATCTAAGGGAGAACTTCACTACCACCAACCTCAACGACGCTGGTCGTAGAGTATCTATCAAAGAAAGTTTCGTTGAAGAGGAACATACCAAGGGATTTGCCCTAGGACAACCTCATCAATCAAAAAAAAAAAAAAGGAAAAAAAAAAAAGAAGAAGAAAGAAGAAACATGGAACATTGGATATTCACAACGCCGGATTACGACGACTTCCGAACAACATGTGTCATCAAAGACAAAGTATGCTCTGTAATAATTGACAGTGGTCTACGAGAGAATTTTGTAGCAAACAAAATTGTGGATTATTTTCAATTGCCGACAGTGAAGCTGAGTGATCCATACTGGATTCCATTTGGAGAGGAAGAATATGCACAAGTAACAGAGGTTTGTAAAGTTCCTGTCTCTATGGGAAAATTTTATAAAGAAGAGATTACTTGTCATGTGATTGACATGGATGACACTAATGTGCTTTTTGGAAGGCCATGGCATGAAAGCGTCAAAGGTGGTTATTGCAAAGATGACACATATTTATTTAGATGGGAGTCACACAAAATTAAAATCAAGCTTGGAAGGAAGAACATCAAGAATTATCCTCCTAAGGTTTTCGAGAAGAAGTTAGAGTCCAAGTTTTCTTTGCCGGTTGAGATTAATAATTTAATTGAAGAAAAGCTAGAAGAATTTCTAATGGAAGAACCTCCACAAGAATTCATGGATGAAGACCAAGAAGAGGTTAAAGATGAAATTGCTCATGAAGACATAGTTATTTGTACTGATGAAGTCTTGGAGCCTAAAATAAATCATTCAGAGCCAGATGTTATTCAAGAGTACAACCTTGAGAGCTGTGAAGAATCTACTAAGGTTGCCTATAACAGACTCATATATGGTGTTGGGTTCATGATTGTGTCATCAGAATATGCAGAAGATCCAGCCAATAATCCACATGTCCAATTGTCTAATTTTTTCTCAGGTCTTTTGTCTACCTATTCTTGTCCTTTATTCAAAAGGAACTCGAGGGCGAGTTCTTTCATAGTGGAGGAGAATGATGTAGGACGAGAATGGACTCAGTTTAGCCGAAAAACCATAAAAGTAAAGAAGCGGTGTAGAATCAAGAAGAGTGATTGGAAAATAGGTAACTCACGCGTAATCAGGTTACTAGCCGCTGGAATATTCAAGAAGATTTGGTTTTGGACTTTTCGGGTTTCTCGTGCGAAAAGTCAGGTTTTGATTTTGAATCAGATTTGACTAACTTTTGGCCAGAATGTCCGTTTGAAACGCATGATACCTTTTCAGAATGGGAACGACGAGATCTTCAAGACTCACTTTAGTGAGCCCTATCAGATTTAAGCCAAAATGTATCGTCTTAATTATCCGATTCGTGATTTAATATTTTTATGTTAGTTTTACATTCTTTTTATTTTAGGTTTTCTAGTTTATTTTGGATTTGTTTTGTTTTAATCCGTGGGCTTTAGGGTTTCATTGTTAGTCGCCCTAGGGTTTCTTTCCCATATATAAGCAACCTTAAACGGCTGCAGAACGGATCTTTATCATATTATCAATCAAAATTGAGAGTTTTCTCTTTTATCTCTGGTGGACTCCAGAATCTTTGTTTTAGGTTTATTGCTTGTAAACCTAGGGTTACTTCCGCCCGCGTCAAACCGATGACAGAACATGGGTAGAATAAAGTAGAGGAGCTTCTAAACTTTCCAAGGAGTTACAAGAAAGATTTAGTTCTTGAAGTTTGAGACTCCAAATCCAATTGGGTATATGTCCTTGAATTTGGTTGTTTGAGAGGTCCAAGTTGATTAAATGGGATTGATTTCTCAAGAAGTCTGGGAATGTTGTCAACTTGTTAGAAGCTAATGACAGGGAGCGAAGCTGAAGGAAGGAATATGAGGAATGGATACCTTGAAGCTTGTTGGAATGAAGGTCTAGATAAGATAAAGCATAAGTGGAATTAGGAGGAGGAGCTTCTAGAGTTACCAAGGAGTTGCAAGAAAGATCCAGGGAACTAAGAGATTTGAGACTCAAAATCCAATTTGGTATCTCGCCTTGAATCTGGTTGTTTGAAAGGTCCAAGCTGTAAAATGTGGACTGATTTCTCAAGAAATCTGGGAATGCTCTCAACTTGTTGGAATGAAGGTATAGAGAAGATAAAGCATAAGTGGAATTAGGAGGAGGAGCTTCTAGAGTTACCAAGGAGTTGCCAGAAAGATCAAGGGAAGTAAGAGATTTGAGACTCAAAATCCAATTAGGTATCTGGCCTTGGATCTGGTTTCCTGAAAGGTCCAAATCCGAAATATTAAGTGTGATTTGGTTTCTCAAGAAATCTGGGAATGCTCTCAACTTGTTAGAAGCCAATACCAAATTGTCAATCTGAAGGAAGGAGGAATTGGTGCCATTGTAATCAAACAACAAGCTATTGTGGGAAAGATCAACCAATGAAAGCTTTCTGGGCACTTGAGGACCACAAAAAGGGAAGCTACTGAAGTTGTTTGAAGAAAGATGAAGATCCTCAAGCCTTTGAAGATTGAAGATGGATGTTGGTATTTGTCCTTCCAAATTGTTGTTTTCCAAATAAAGACTCTCAAGTAAGGGCGAAGAGGTATTGGAAAATTCAGGGACTTGACCCGAGAACCGATTGTGGGATAGTGTTAATGTTTCCAGTTTGGGAAGAGAAAAAACAGATAAAGGAATAGTCCCATAGAGTTGATTGTCACTCAAATAGAGGGTTTCTAGATTAACAAGGGTTTCCCAGTGAATAAAACTAATGGGACTATTAAATCTGTTCCCTGACATGTCCAGGTCAGCCAACTGTGTGAGGTTTCCAATCGACTTGGGAACTGATCCAGCGAAATTGCAATGTGAAATATCTATGCTTGACAACATCTTAAGATTTCCAATAGAGTTGGGTAGGTCACCTGAAAAACTTGTCCAATATACAATTAAGGATCGAAGAGACGCATTGTTTGGAAATTCTGGAAATGAACCATGAAGATCAGAATTACCAGAAAGGTCAATGGTTTGTAGGGAAGGTATCTGAAAGATCTCTTTAGGAAATGTTCCGAGCAAGTCGGAATAACGAAGACTCAAGTCAGTCAAGTTTGGAAAATTGGCAAAGACTCTTGGAACCGGAGCATAGAAGGAGTTATATGACAAGTCAATCTCATACAGAGATTGAAGCTTTGCAAGGGAGTCACATATAGGGCCTGAAAGACCACAAGAAGACAAGCTCAACACCCTCAGATTTGGCAGTGAAGATGATATGGCTTCGCACCAGTCACTCCCCTGTCCTGATATCTCTACTGAATCAAGATATAACTCTGTAAGCTCTGTGAGGTTCTGAATTAGCATGCTTAAATTCAGGTTCTCAACTTCTGACGAGTGGTAGTAATTATCAGAGAGATCAAGAGTTACCAGCCTTGTTAAGAGTGAAATTTCAATGGGAATATGATCAGAAAAATGAGCACGACGTAAATTCAAATACCTCAATTCTGTAAGCTTTCCGATTGCAGATGGAATTGAGGAGCCATTGAAGTCGTTCTCGGCCAAATTGAGGCTCTGAAGATGTTGAAGTTGAAAGAGACTGCTTGAATTGTCAATGTGGCATGAGATAGACTCACTACTGAGGTCAAGTCCGACAACACGCCCATTGGTGCTGCAAGTTACACCAAGCCAAGAACAGCAGTCGGTGCTCGAATTCCATGTGATAAGCTTGGAGGATTCGGAAGAATTAAATCCAAGACTTTGTTTGAAATGGAGCAATGATTGTTTCTGGGCTTCAATACAGTTGCTGTGAACTGCGGGGATGAGGTTAGAAACAGTGGTAGTGAATAAGAAAAGGAAGAAATGGAGGAACAGAGTGGGCATGTTTTAAGCAAATTAAGGTTTAGACGCAGGCACAAATGCAGTGTGGGAAAGTGATAATTGGGAACTGGTAATGGTTGTGGACTGGTGGTGGCTTTTAATAGGTCATGGAATTGGAAAATGCGTCCATAATATCTGTGCCAGGCTTGACTTCGAAGTCCTTCATCTCTATCGATGGGCAACTTCCAAGAAAAACGAGACGCTGGGAAAGAGGTTTTTCTCATGATCAATTATTTTGATAGCTGCAATTGTAACAATTTATTTTCTTTATAGTTTTTTGTGGTGTATTTGAGAATGAATGAGTCAATGCATTCAAAGCAATAATAGACGTCTCAGTCTGGAGAAATTGCCTTAATCTGGTGTATTTTTGGCGTATTCGGAAGACTTGGTTGTGACTGTCTCAGTCTGGCAGTCGTATATAGCAGGAAATGGAGACATTGCCTCCATGAGTTTGGAGTTTCTTCCTTGGATATTATTATTGCACAGCAAGTGGGCGATTCAGGACTTGGGAATAGTTGGGAATGTGAGGAAGACTAGAATGAGTCTGAAAGTGACAGAAGTTTCAGCCCTACAGAATAATACAGAGCTAATTAAGCTGGTGGATGAAAGCTCAAAGGTAATAAGAACGTTCCTTCTTTTCAGTTATTTAGTATGTTGAGAATTTACTAGATAATAAGAACATTTGATAACTCAGGGGCAACTTACCCATAAAGAACAGCAACAGTACCGACTGCTCGAATTCCAAGTTATGGCTTGCAGAATGAAGAAGAATCTAATATGAGACTTTTCTTGAAATGGAACAGTGATTGTTGCTGGGCTTCAATACACTTGCTGTGAACTGCAGGGACGAGTTAGTAACACAAGCAATGATTACTGCAAAACAACAACAAGCGTGGTATGTGGCTTACTACCACATACAACTAGGAATACGTCATCCACTTGTAAGTAATATTTTTATTTTGTCGTTTTCTTGATGTGGGATCTTCACTCTTCAACCATTAGCAAAAGGAAGAGATGGAGGTAAAAATTGTCATTTCTTTTAACAAATTTTTAGACACAAGCACAAATGCAGTGAGGGCTTTAACCAAGTGTTGATGGTTGTGGTGGCTTTTAGAAGGTACTTGGAATTGGGGGAAAAAAATTGCCTCCATGAGATAATCTGGGATTGGCTTGACTTTCAAGTCTTCTCCTATCTCTCTGGAATTACCAGGAAAAATAAGACGCAACGAAAGTAGATGCGTGCTTTGAGGTTCCATCAAGTGTTTCAGTACATTGAGTTCTGATTGGTATCGCATTCAGATTTCTGAGATTTGTAGTTGGATTGACTTTGAAGTCTTCTGGCTTTGGCAATACTTCAGACACACTGACCCTACTCTTCTGGGTTATGAGATTGACAAGGTGAACGATGACACTTGTGTAGAAGTCTTTACACCCAAGCTTGACTTGGATGTCTTTCCTATCTTTCTGCAACCAGCTGGAAAACTTGGTGGAAGGGAAAAGGGGACAAGTCGCACTCAACGTGGTCAGTGGTCCTGATAGTTCCAAAGCTGAATTTCTTCAAGAAGGATTAGTTCCAAAGCTGGAAGATTTCTGTGCCTGAAGAAAAAAAAAGCAAAGCTTGTAATATAATGTGTTGTACAGAGATGCAAATGTTGTTAAAAATGTCTGCTGCTTGTGTGAGAGAGCATGACCAACTTTTCCAAATAAAAGTTCAGCTCTATTAAGTCTATTTCTGAAAATGACCATGAGCAGTCTGATTTAAATTTCTAATTCTAATTTGATACAATGAATGTTATATTTGCTCCCTGTGCTACCATCTACAATCATTCTCACCATTCTTAAATAACAGTTCTGTCTTGTGCCAAGTTGTAACCTCATCTAGGCCAACTTTAGATCGTTATTAACCAGAAGTCAACAGATCTGTGTGACTTCAATCGCCCAGATTACTATACTGCTATAATTCCATTGTGGAATCATTTCAGTTTACCATCTCTGAGAATGTGAATTCTGAATCACAAGCTTTCAACTCTAATCTACACTCATTTCAGTTTGGAAAGAGTGCAGATTGACTTTTCAAGTATGATAACAGTTCCCTTCTTTGATAGATACAATAGGTAGAATTATCACATTACTTCGAGAAATTATCACATTCCTTCTGAAAGGTATACTTCATTTAATTTCCCGACACACACGTAGCATATGGAGTACATGTCACCAAGTTTCATAAAATATCCACAAGCAGAAAACAATTGTAATCAAGATTGATAAAATTTGTTGCATTTGTTGCCCAAGTGAAGCTAAGCTTGTATAAAGTAAAAGCACCAGAGCATTACAGTGAACATAACAGAGCAGAGTGCAATATGTAACACCGATACTTATGTCCAAAGGAACCCACTTGTCATTCAACTCAGATGTTTTGGAGTATCAAGACTCGATAAAGCCTTCACAAAAGAGTTTTGCCTAAACATTAATAGATACAATACTATGATACAATCTATAGGCTACCACCACGTAGTGCAAGCACTAAATGAAGGACAGAACCACCCTCAATGTTGTAGTCTAGCAGTTTTGTCATCTCCAAGCTGCTTGCCAGCATAAACTCATTAGATGCTGATCTCTTGAAAATTGGCCAGTACTATAAACACGTGAAGCTATTAATAAGACAATAATAACAATGCAGCAATCATGCTGCTTAATAAGACTTTATTCTAGCAAGTCTTCTTAGGCTTAAAATCAAAATGCAGGTGATATCCCAAACAGTTGTCAAGTTGATGAGCATACTAGCCTTCCTACACACGCTTACGCGCATGCGGAAGTGCATTGCTCACGTGTGCGATTAACTTTTGTTTTAATTATCATGATTATTTATATTGTCCATCTTTTTATGTGGTTAAAGGCACAACAGTCAGAATTACTCAACCACTTACAACAGTCAGAATTCGCAACTATTTCTATCTTGCCTTGCTTTTTCATTTTCCTCGTACTCCTACTTCCCCAAATCAAAGCTTTACTCAGTGGAACCTCTTTCCCCAATCTTTCAGACTTATTAGTATTGACAAAAGTACCTTCATCAGCAATTGAATGGCTGCTGTTGGCACATTCCAGTTTCGCACATAAAGAGCCACTGCTAGTACATTTTTGTATCTTTACACTGTGCTCCAGAGCTGGTACCTGCGAATAATCAATCAAGAAATTTAAACAGCTTGACCCAATTTGCAAAAGTGCAGCAAAATTTAATTGGGGCAAAATTCAAGAAACTCAAAGTAGTTTCTTTAAGCAATTGTATTTCCATGAGTTCAATCATAGTAACGGAAAGTATTTTCTTTGTATTTTCAGCAGTTGGCTATTTCCATGTAGCCTTTAACAAAAAATATATAAAATTATATTTCTTGACAGTATTAGAGTAACCGATCAGATTAGATTTCTAGACACCTTCTCTTCTATCTTAGCGGGTATATATGATAAGAATCTTTGACTCCATTGATTCAGACCTATATGATTCAAAGTGTTTAATATTTTTCCTCTATAAAGTGTTCTGGGAGAATGACATTATGCTAAAGTTTTTAATGGTTCTGTTATCCAAAGACTCATGTCATTCATTCGTTAAAATTCTGTAATGGATATGAAAGCGCTTTCCTCTATATAAGAGATAGTTAACTGTACCACTTATTTCAAATACAAATTCTCAAAACTTATATCATGCAACAGCCATATAGTTTCACAACAGTGAACAAAATATACAATCGATGCAAAATCCAACAGAACATCTGCTATAAATCTGGAATCAGCAAATCATATCTTGTTTTTTTTCCCCCCTCCACTGCCTACAAAAAGAACTACTCATTCAGGTCAAAACATTGTAGTTGCATATCCAGAGATCAATCAAAAGGGAAGTTCTGTGTGACTCAACAAAAAAAGGACACATGGTTTCAAATCTCTACATTTGAAAGCATAAACATGAAGAAACACGTGAGGACTCATGGTTTCAGATCCCAACCTGGTAAAAATGGAGCATGGTTGAAGTCTAGACCCTTCAAATCTAACAAACATGAAAAACAAAAACATAATTAGTAAGCTAGCTTTCTGATTTTATATATATGTTCACCTTACCCCAGCTATCACACTTCTTGAGTAATTACCAAGTCATGAATCAACATATATACAACAAATGGACAGCCTACAACCCCAACAAACAATAAGTGATTAACTGTTCAAATTCCATGGATCACTTTAGTCGTAGTTAACTTCCACGGCACTTGGAAAAAACTATTAGAAAGAACTAAAAGAAAATTACCACACATCGGACTCTAGATGACTGTTCTGATTTTGGCTTCTGAATGGATTTCTGTTTCATATTGTAATTGAAATAGGATACTTTTAATGAGATTGTAATATGATATGAATTCTAATACAAAATCATAGCATGTTTGTCTGTGGCTGAAGTAAGCTCAATTCCTCAAAACCCTTCTAATACTCTCTTCTATCAGCACAAATAAACTTTTCACTCCTTTATAGAATTCAGCAAACAATTCATAAGCAATTGTGAATTGTGGGTTTAGAGCAGAATCATCTACACAATTACCCAGATGTTCAACCTGTACAAACTATAAAGCTAATCTTGCATGAAAGATACAGCAAACTAAAATTACGAAAGCAAAACTAGACAGATCAAATTCCCAAGATTACCAATTTCCATCAAAATCATGACAAATAAACAAACTTTGGTATGACCCAGAATCAATCCATGTAATCAACAGAAAGAAATGAACTATGGATGAAGATTGAGCAAAAGAAAAAATTAAAAAGAGTCTTTCGAAGTATTGGCAAACTGAACATCAGCTTCAAGCGCCTTAAGCGAATCCTTGAAAGGCTTTCGCATTTTTTTTGCTCCTCAATCACTCTTTCACCTAATAATCTCTCCCATCAAGAACCCTAATCATCAATCTCCAATACCAAGACCCAGAATTATTCAACCCTACCGCTCTAAACCCTTTCCTCTGCCTCGAACTAAAAGACAGAAGTAGTTTTCTCTGTGCGGCAAAAGCCAGAACCATCAGTCCCCTTTCTGTTACTCTGTAAATCGTGGGAAATATCAAGGGCAATATCGGATGTTCGAAAATTTGACCAAATAATGAACTGTAAAGGCCTCCTCGCTATGTATGTAGAGATACACCAAGATACGGAGGCGGAGCAGCAAATATTTCCAAACAGGAATTGAAGCAAAGTCAACCATAAGTCGACCAACCTTCAGTGGTCAAGATAATGTTGGCCACTGAACAGATCTAGTTCTACGGAAAACCATGAGAGCCTTTCTGAAGTAAAGAATGAGCCAATGCTGATACAACTTATGATAGTGGTGAAAGAAAACCAAACTAACCAATGCATTACTCACTGCCACATTTTGCAACCAAATTTCTGGAACAGATCAATCACATTTCTTCTTCAATTCATAGAAACTCCATAGGCAGCAAGCATAAACAATGTTATATTTGCATGGATGATATAGGGCATGAAAAATAACTAAACTAAGAGTTCACTTTATTAACACTAATTTTCTGCTCACATGTGTAAAATTTTTATAATTATTAGATTGAGAAAAAAATAGAAGTTATTTGGGAAAAAAAATAGGAAGTTATCTGAAATTGTGGGTGGTTGCAGACACTGAAAATTATTTATTTTATTTTTAACAGAATTTTTAATTTTGTTATTTACCATATTACCACTCAATTATTAAAAATTATCTGAAATTAATATAAGGTTTAAGGATTTTATTGTCTTTTCACACATACTTTGGCTAACAAAGCTTCTTCCCTTAATAATAGTATAGATGTAATGCTAACAAACCCTCTTCTCTTAATAATAGTATAGATGTAATGCATACTGATGCTAGATAAAAGTACAAAACCAGACATATCTCAAGTTCAAGTAAGCTATAACTTCCGATAGATTGAATTTGAGAAGGAGAAAAAAGTACCTTTGTTGCACCAGAGGAATTTCCTCTTTCTCCTCAACCCTTTACTTGATTCAGTCAATGGTGTCAGTCGGTTCAATATCAATCTCAATTTCTTTCCCGGTAAGAGTCTTCACCTTAATCATAGTTCCTCCCCACAGCCTCAAAACCAGGTGAAAAGTGACTGTTTGGATGTTATAATCTGCAAGAGTTCTACCATCTTCCAATTGCTAACCGGCAAAAATCAATCTCTATTGATAACGAAGGATGCCTTCCTTATCTTGAAAACAAGGGTATATTACATGGCTGCATATAAAGGAAAATGTAAATTACGGATAATTTCAAGGAAACAGCAGATATCAGAGGCCAAAAATAGATGTTTTTTCATCGCTTAATTCTCAATTTGCTCCCATAGCTTTCATCATGATGTCAATTTGCTGCTTTAGAATTTATTTCTGCTAGTTTGCTACCTTTTTTTTTTTTTTCTATTTTCCCCTGACCCCAACTCTGTGCTACCAATTTTCTCTCCCTCTCCTCTTTATCAGCCCCAAAGAAAGACTACCCAAAAAAAAAAAAAATATATATATATATATATATACAGTCCGTCTCAGGTGCGGACGTCTGTACCGAGCGGACGGTGAGGATTTCCTGTTTTCGACCACTTTCCGGCCACATTTTTACATCTTAACCGTTCAGTTTTTAGGTCCTAGTGTATAGATCACCTCTGCAAAATTTCAGCCAATTTGGTGATCGTTAAGGCATCCAAAACTGCAATTTACCATTATAAATACGAACGGTTCCGGTTAGACAGATTCGGTCCGTTCGTGTAAAATGCAATTTTGGATGCCTTAACGATCACCAAATTGGCTGAAATTTTGTAGAGGTGATCTATACACTAGGACCTAAAACCTGAACAGTTAAGATGTAAAAATGTGACCGGAAAGTGGTCGAAAACAGGAAATCCGTACAGAAAATTCGGTTCGGACGTCCGCACCTGAGAAAATTCCTATATATATATATATATATATATATTTGTTTTTTGACATCATATTACAAATATATTTATGTTTCACAAACAACATACAGAGCTTGTGCGAAGAGTCTACTGAAAGAGAAACAAAAATTACTTTTAACATACTCTAGCTATCCTAGTTTTGCCACCGAACTCTTTAATGCATCATCTAGTTTCGGCACATCAACAAACTAAGAATTTGAAGTATAACATATGGCATAATGAAACCAAAAGAACAGCAAATTCTTACATTGGGAGATAAAATATGAAGATAATGATTAAAGAATTACACCAGGAATAAACAAAGACAATAAAAGCCCAACATAAGTCAATGCATCAAAGTTGCATGAAAAAAGATGAACTATTTCTAAGCTATCATGAATCAAAATATAATTTCCTAGATATTTCCTTTTCCTGATACAGAGCTACTTAAGAAAATAGCCACAAGAAAAAACCAAATAGAGAAATTTCATCAGCAGAAAACGGCATCTTATAAACCTGCCTTTCTCATACTTACAAAGCAATGGTGACTTACCTTGAATCAATTAATTGCTAGCATTCTTGCAAGCTGATTCCTTGAGTTTCCAGGATTAAAAAGTTGACCCTGTGTCACAGGAAAAAATCTACACAAACATTTTGAAGTGTGATAAGAATAAGCAGCAGAGACGCAAGAAAATGAGGTTAATCGGTAAGGATGTGGTTAGGTCCATTTGTATATAACTCTGGACTCTGCAAATGCTCACTATTTAAGCTTTTGGTTCTATTGTTACAGAAGCAAGAAAATGCTTATATACCTGTGCATTTCGTTGCAGAAAAAGAGAACCAAGAGCTTTCGGGAATCCCAAACAACCACCAAAAGATCCTTGCCCAGCATCTACAACAACAAGAGGACAAAATTTATTCATGAGCATATGCAAGTGATTTAGGTTTTGCATGGTAAGTTAATTCAAAATAATCCACACCAAGTCAATCAATCTCATCAATACCCATATAAAGTTGAAATGAGAAATGTCTTCATTTCACTATCTGGTCATGGCATATATACAGTTTTTACACCTGTGCTTTAAGTTTTGTATGGCAAGTTAATTCATATGAATCCACATCATTTCAATCAAACACATCAATACCTATATAAAGTTGATATGAGAAATGGCTTCATTTCTTTATCTGGTCATGGCATACGTAAGCAGCACGTGGATGAACAATAGCTAGTATGGACGCATGCATTCCCGGCTATAATACGGTGGTGGAGGTGGGTAGGTCGCTGTAGCCATTCCAAGCACCTTGTTGGGCTAAAAGGAATAAAACATTAAGTTACTGATTTCAACCAAAAGGAATAAAACATTAAGTTAAATTTGAATGGATGGAAACATAAGTTTTATAGGGAAAAAGTTACTGATTTCAAACAAGAAATTTCACCTAAAACGCACAAAACCCTAAAAGTGAGAAAGTCGACATTGTTTAAACTTTCATTTTACGCTGTTTGAGAGAGAAACTGCAGAGAGAGAGAGAGATGGTGAGCAATCAAATGGGAAACAACTTAAGATTGTTGACGGCCTTGAGATTTTAGATTATGGTGACTCTGAACGAAAACTAAAGGGGGTGTATTGTATATGGAATTAGTGAAACTTTTAAAGAAATCTATGGAATTTAAAAGTCTGGGTGTATTCAATATAGACTTTTAACAGTCCATGAAAGTCTTATGGTATTCAATTAAGATTTTTAAAGACTTCATGAATTCCACCAAAATCTAGGGGTATTCAATTAGGACTTTTAAAAATGAATAAAAGTACAGATGTATTCAAAATATCATTCATACTTATGGAATTAGAAAATCATGGACTTTGTAGTGTTAACTATACATACCAAACTCCAATCATTTTCCAGCCTCCAGACCAAAGATTTCAAAAAATCTATCAAAGTTTCCTCTTCAAAAAAAAAAAAAGCCTATCAAAGTTCTTCTCTCTACGCACGAAGAAGTTTGTCATTCATCATCTCTCTTTCTTAATTTTTTGTCTTTTTTCTAATCTTTTATGATATCAACCTTTTTTGATACCCAACATGTTCATTGTAGTTGTTGAATGTGATTTTTGTTTTTTTTTTTTTTTTGTTTTTTTTTTCAATTGTGATACTTTGAACCTTAATATCAATAAAAATGATTTATGAAACCCTAAAACTCAAATATTGTGGTCTAACCCTAAGACCTTGAACCATACTAAACTTTATCTTATTAATTAATTATTCTCATTAATTTGAATTTATATTATGGTTCAAAAAAAGGTTGAACAATTGAATTTCAATTGATTGATTATAGATCAAGACATTGACCAATATTGCTACAATACATGTTAATCGGGGAAAACAAAATTGATGAGAATAATTAACCATAAACATCAAGTGATCTATATTGTATATTTATGTCGTTGGGAGATTAGGAATGAGAACAATCATTTACTTGAGTAAATTTCTATTAGAAGATACTGGAGCATTGAAGAGACAACAAGTTATTATTTTGTTTTGTGTTTGGGCTGCATTTGTTTTATTTTTGTTTTTGTGTGTTTGTTTTTTTTTTTTAATATATTTTGTACATCCTAGGAAATCTGTACGTAGAAGTCATTCATAATAAAAGTATATAGATTTTCATGAATCAATAAAAGTATGTTGCTAAAATCAATGGTTTTAAGAAATCCATAACAATCTATCAAGTTTTTAAAGAGTCTGTGGACTTTTCAAAAACTCTGTCATTTAAAAAAAGTCTGCACAAATCC
Organism: Rosa chinensis; assembly: GCF_002994745.2. Lineage (NCBI taxonomy): Eukaryota > Viridiplantae > Streptophyta > Magnoliopsida > Rosales > Rosaceae > Rosa > Rosa chinensis. Next base: position 24,244,361 of record NC_037090.1, on the reverse strand, counting down.
AAATACAATACACCCCCCTAAGATGCTGAGTAAGATGAACAGACTTACCCTACACCAACCTACGTTTTGGAGCTAGACTGATCCAAGTGTCAAATCCAAGCCCAGCCTAGTCTTTTGCTGGAGGAGAATCGAAGATGGACAAAACTATTCCTTGGAATCTGCCGTGGTACAGGCTGCTCTTCCAACTCTGCCGACTGGGGATGATAAGCCTTAGGCTATTTTTTCCTCGCTTCACTTATGCAGTACTTTTGGGCACAAAGATGTTGGTAACCCTTTCACTCTGCTTTGACGTGGCGCATCTTAGGGATTGTGGTGTATAAAACCCTTCCTTTCCCCTTTGTGTTACAATAAGATGCTTTAGTTTTGGGGTTGGAGGATGAGTGCGATCGATAAGCTAATGTGTGCATGTAAATACTACTCTAGCACATTGAAGGTGAACCTAATCGTATTGAAATAGCAGCTGAGATAGATTTGCCTAATCGATTTACAGCAGACACATATATACATCACTTATGAACTATGAGTGAAATATTATACACATATCAGAATGAAGTATTGTGAATGGTTATGATTTAACTGAATGAGACACATAAATTGAAGACACAAACTAGCTAGCTAGTTGCATCTAGGCTAAAGACACTTTATAAAACAATTATCTTCAGAAAAATAAAATAAATTTGAGTGTGTTTAAGGATATGTCTATTTGTGTTTAGCCCAAACTCTAGGTTACTTGACCTAGTAATAGGGTTACATTAGAAGGATTTCGATTCCTATTCAATGTAGATTTACTTTCCTTGTACGATTCAGATTCTATGCATTGTAATCCTCTATATAAAGAGACCCTTATTATCAATGAGAATACACAGCAAATTCCTCTCAATTCTCGTTTTCCTAAAACACGTTATTAGCACGAAGCCCTAACCCTGAAACAAATAGCTAAACCCTGATTCAAGAAACTAAAAACCTTGAATCCGAATACAAAACCTTGAAGCCTTTTCTGCCTCCACCTCACACCTTGAAGAACTCGATCCCAGGAGTCCAGAACCGGCAGCCCCACCCCAAGAACAGGCCGAAAATCTACCGAACCGGCCACCGGAAGCTCCATACAACCCGCAGCACATATGCCACCAGTTCACCATCTTCCGGACATCCAATTCCCACCAAATTTTGCTACCAGAACCTCTTTATCTGAAGTTTCAAGAACCGGAAGAAAAACACTGAAAACCGATCTGAAACTCACTGAACCGGCAGTCTGAATCATCTGGCAGAAAACCGGCAGAAGAGGAAAAGAAGAAAAGAAGAAGAAAGAGAGAAGAAAAGAAGGCCCAGCCCAGAAGAAGAAAGAAGGCCCAGAAGCCCACTGACCCAAGCCCAGAAGCCGCTGACGTCAGCCCTAGGACCCTCTACCATGTCAGCACTGGACCACTGCCACATCAGCTCGGTCAGCCCCTGATCAACGCCGGTCAACAGTTAGAACCGGTCAACGACCGCTGGCCACTTTTTCGGCCACTTTTCCGGCGATTTTTTCGGGCCAAATTTTCCGGCAACCTATTTCAAGGTATTTTTTACTAAACGTTCCTGTTTTTTAATTTAGTTTCTCTTCTTTTTCGGGGACTTGCAACCTCCCTTCTTCTACCCCCTTTTCTTCATTATAGGGGAGACCAAATTAAGCCGAACTGTGGGGATTCGTGCTCACTCCAAGCTTAGAGCTTGTTGAGATCTCCAAACTTAGAGTTTGTAGAGAATTTATAATCGACCACTTACATCATTGTTTCGATCTAATCCAATATCTCTTGGAATCGAATTTCTTGGAAGCGACTGCGCTCGGAAATTCCTAATATCTTGGAAGCGATTACGCTCAGAAATTTCATATGTTTTCATGGTAGCCTATTTCATTCAGAAACTAATTTCTTGTTCTCTTTCAAGATGAGTAACCTGAACAAATTGGACTTTGCTCCATTGGGAACAACTGGCTCTGGATATCACAGGTGGGTTCGTGATATCCGCCAACATCTCAAGGCTGATGAAATCCTGGATATGATTCTTGAGCCTAGCCAGGACGTGCTAACTGTTGAGCAAGCTCAATCTTTGGAAGCAAATAGAGCAGCCTTAGAGACAAATAAGGCGAAAGCCATCATCCTAATGACTCGTCATATGGATAATTCTCTCCAGTACGAGTGTATGAATGAAGAAGACCCCAGAAGGCTGTGGGTCTCACTTGAAGAAAGATTTGGCAACGTCCGTGACTCCTTGCTTCCTGACCTAGAAGTGAGATGGCATAGCCTCCACTTCTGTGATTTCAAGTCATTTATTGACTATAACTCGGAAGCACTTCGCATTAAATCCTTAATGGAATTCTGTGGTAAAGAGATCAAAAATGCGATGTTGATTGAGAAGACTCTCTCTACTTTCCCCGTCTCTGCATTGATGGTTGCTAAGAACTATCGAATCGATGTTACTGCAAAACGAATCACAAGGTTTCATGAGCTCATTGGAACTATGAATGTCTCTAAAAAGCATGACAACATCCTTGTGAAGAACTATAATTTGAGATCCGTGGGAACATGGCATATTCCGGAATCCAATTATGGATGGTCGCGCCCCTAAGAGAAGGCTCCAAGAGCAAAACCCTAATCTTAGGGATACTTCTGGACGTCCTGGTCCATATAATTGCTCTACTTGGGAAGGTAACCGCCAAAAGAGGCGAACACGGAACCGAAAAGGTCAACGTGGAAAGAGAGAGGGAGGCAACGCCTCTGGCCATGTTGGTGACTCCACCAACATTAGGAGCCATCTAAATGATGCTTTCAAAGCGCCTCAATCAATGGAGTCTGAGAGAAGAGATGTACGTTCTCGATGTGGAGTATCCAATCATTGGGCACACATTTGTAAAGCTCGTGAAGAAATCATCACTACCTACAAAGCATATTGTGAAGCAAGAGAAGCTCACTATGTGGAACAAGAAGATCATGAAGATGATCTAGAGTGAAGGGTCAAAGACTACAAATCTAGCTGGGATCAATAGATCGCCAATTCTGTTTAAGTCTTTATTTTTCCAAGAGATGTAATAGGCAATTGCCATATATACTTTGTAGTAAATGCCAATGGTGTAGTCTTTCTTCAAAGTAGGCTCACCCAAAGTAAGTGTGATGTCTAGGAAGGTTCTGAGATTAATGGTACTTAAGCGAGCCTTGCTCCACCGACATCTCTCTACTCACCTGGTCACATTTATTTTGGAATTATTGAAAGAAGTTAGACGACTAGCTACCATTGTTTTGCATTAGCTAGCATTTGGATTAGATTCTCCTAATGGTTAAGAGACAATGATGTACTCTGTTGGCTTATGAATAAAATTTTGAGTTCTTTATGACTCTATTTTGATTCTGAGCATATGACTTTTGTGACTACGATGGCTGGGCCATCAGTATTAATTCAAGGACATGGAATAGCCCAAATTCCACTTGCCAACTGGCACCTTAATTACTGTCACAAAAAATCTCTACGCTTCTAGGGCGAATCACACCTATGAATAGCCAACGGATTCCATGCGAAAACGCATGTATGGAATGGAAATGAGTTCCTTTGCAATACCTCTAATGATTGCGAACAAAGGCGCACCTTAGAGAAGTTTATGTGTCTCTCTAGTGGATTCTATGTCACTATTCGAGCTATTAATCCAATAAAGTTATCAGATAAGATCTCTTGGATTTAGACACATATTGGCTTTGTCACGACAGGATAGATCATCCTAGTCATGATATGATGATCTGTCTACCAAAGACTTCACAAAGACATCCTTTCTCTCGAGCGAAATGAAGCATGAATCAATAGTTGATTCCTGGACTAAGCTAGTGTGACCGACGCTGCTGCCTAGGGCACTGCCTCCGTCCACCACCAGCCTAGGGCTAGCGCAGTCCCTACCCATGACGCCATGGATGGCGTCCATCATTGTGATGGCGCCCTAGGTGATGCTGCAATCACCAACTTGCTTCGAATAGCGTTTCAGACGCTCAGGCCCAACCAAAATTCTCATTGGTTGCTTCTAAAGCCTCTCGCTCGTTTTACAAAGCCTGTTCCTTAGGGAAATTAGGACTGAGACCATCCTATGCAAAGGATATGACAATACTTATTATGTTCTTACATAGAATCCATGGGGATTCTGTGGATTGATTCAACCAACTTGCGGACGCTTAAATATTTCATGATGTTGGTTGACACGCAAACATGCCGGTCACGTGTTGTGCCATTGTCCCACCTATAAATGATATTTATGCTACACTCCTAGCACATATCATATGACAACAGGCTCACTCCTCAGATCATCCTATTCAGTTAATTGGATTTGACTATGCTAGAGAGTTTACATCGAAAGACTTTCGATAGATATTGCAATGGGACTGATGTTGGACATCACATTCCCATGTACACCCAAATGGTCTTGCGGAAACGACTACGATGGTAGTCCGGACATTGGTAATGCGCACCAATCTCCTTATATCCGCTTGGGGTGATGCAATATCGCATGCAGCTATGCTACTTCGTCTATGACCCACTGCCACTCAATGTACCTCTGTGTTACAGCTAGTGATTGGGTATAAGTATCGTACTTATGCATATTTGAGTGAGCCATTTATGTGCCAATTGCGCCGCCACAGTGCTCTATGATGGGTCCTTACAGACTAATGGGCAACTACGTTGGATTTGAGACTCCAACAATCGTCCGCCACTTAATGTCCTTGCAAGGCGATCTCATTACCGCTAGCTTTACGAGTTGTCACTTTGATGAGACAGTCTTTCCGTCGTTAGGGGGAGATAAGAACACGGATGTTCAGCAGGAACGACACGAATTGTCATGGCCTGTCCCCACTATGTCTCATCTCGATCCCTGTTAAAGTGACGAGATCACACAAATATGCTGCAAACAAGCCTGCAAGGAAGGACGTCCCTACTAGAGGACGTAGTGCCACCCTACATGGAGGTAGGCAAGGCGCCAAAGCCAAAGAGAGTGGCACTCTGTCGTTATAGGCCATGGCCCCAGCTAGGATGCATGGGAGGCCCGTGGGTTCGAAGGATACATTAGCACAAACCAATCCTTGAATCATCGACACTCAAAATCCATCTCATGAGAATCTTCCAGGTTATGGTTATCGTTGGGGGACACCTCAACGTCAAAACATATTCCTGAAAATATAGAGCTCTATGAAAATTACACTAGTGTACATGAGATGTGGGATAGAAACTCCATCATGATTGATGATGTAGTTGCGCATTTTGTTGCGCATGAGTTTGTTGAGTCTGATGATATCGAACCACGCTCCGTTGATGACTGAATGCCAACGTAAAGAAATTTGGCCTAAATGGAAAGCTGCGATCCAGGTTAAGATGGATTCTCTAACGAAGAGGAAGGTTTTTTTAGCCAATGATGCCAACACTTCCTAACATAAAACCTGTTGACTAATGAGTCTTCGTTAGAAAGCGTGATGAGAAAAAGAGATGGCAATCTCGCATTAAGGCACAAGGCTTCTCACAAAACGCCCTGGAATCGACTACGATAAGACATATTCTCTCGTAATGGATGTCATTGCACTCCACTACCTTGTCAATTTGGTAGTTTTCGAATAACTGAACATGCAGCTTACAAATGTGGTCACTACGTATCTCTATGGGGATCTAGATACGGAATATACATGAAGGTTCATGGTGAACTTCATCTACCCAAGTCAAGTGGCTCTAGTCCACGAAGCGCGTTTACAATAAGATTGAAACACTCACTAAAGTGACTACTTGATTGGGAAGGGATATGCCCACGCGTTTCCATAACAAGTTTCGGATTCTATCGCGGTTCATGTTGGACATGATCTTCATTAGATGCCCTTAAAGAGTTAAGGGAAACCGCTGAACACTTGAAATCCGAGTTTGAGATGAAGGATTTTTGGAGAACACGATTATGTCTCGGTTTGGAACTTGAGCATCATGTTGATAAATGCTTAGGCATTTTGACAAGGTCAAACCTTCAAGCACCCCCATAATCGTTTGTAGTCTTGATCCTGAAAAGGATCCTCTTCGTCCGAAGGATGATAATGAAGATGTGCTAGAGGCAGGAGTGCCTTACTTGAGTACAATAGGTGCATTATTGTACTTAGCTAAATGCACAAGACCGGACATCTTGTTTACAATGAACTTGTTAGCTAGATATAGGTCTGCGCCAATGCGACGCCATTGGATTGGTGTAAAAGATATCTTTCGATACTTGAGATGTATGATTGATATGGGCTTGTTCTATCCCTATAACGAGATGATGGATTCGGACCCATCACACACCAGGAACGCCGCCAACACTGGCCTGCGTCTACTATCCCCATCCCAAAACGACATGTGTTTTGGAAGGTTTTGCTGATATTGGGTATCTCTCTGACCCATACAAAGGTCATTCCCAAACTGGTTAAGTGTTCACCATGGGTAAAGACCGTGATATCTTGGAGGTCTACAGAACAGACCCTAGTCACTATATCTTCAACAATGCAAAGATTATTGCTCTTCACGAAGTGATTTGTGAATGTATATGGATTGGATTCATAGTTACGCATGTTTGAACATTGTGGTTTGAAATCTACCACAGATGAGCCTATGAGCATTTAGGATAATGCTACTTGTTTTGAACAAATGAGGCAATGCTACATCAAAAGCGATAACACCAAGCATAATCAGCAACAACAGACTCTCCTCGAGATCAAAGTGAACTAGGTTCAATCTGAGGACAGTGTGGCAGATTTGCTGACTAAGTCATTGCCTAAATTCCACTTTCGAGAGACATGTTGGTAGCATCGTTTACGGAAGTTACCCGAACTCTCATGACCGTAGTTATCATGGGGAGATGTCTACATGTATGGTCTCGAAACGTGAAGGGTGTGTTGTGCTCTTTTTCCCCTTCGACCGAGGTTATTTTTGTCCCACTGGATTTTTGTTACTCGATAAGGTTTTTAACGAGGCAACGAGAGAAGCACCGCATTTGGACAACACAAGGGGGAGTGTTTAAGGATATCTCTATTTGTGTTTAGCCCAAACTCTAGGTTACTTGACCTAGTGGTAATAGGGTTACATTAGAAGGATTTCGATTCCTATTCAATGTAGATTTACTTTCCTTGTACGATTCAGATTATATGCATTGTAATCCTCTATATAAAGAGACCCCTATTCTCAATGGGAATACACAGCAAATTCCTCTCAATTCTCGTTTTCCTAAAACAGAGTGAGCATTGACCAAAAAAAAAAAACAAAGGCTCCCAAAAGACCCTCTAGGTATTCTATACAATGTCTACAAAAGAAAACATATTCGCTATAGATCCATCTGGACCCGCCAGCTGTGTTTCTTCTTCTTCTTCAAGGCTACAACTTAATTAAGGGTAAAATCTTTATATGGTACCTGAACTATCACGAAATGCACTTTTTGGCACCTACAAATTTTTAGGGAGTCTAGTGGTACCTGTAGTATCCCTCCGTTAGCCATTTTAGTACTTCCGTTAATTATTCCGTTAAAGTATGGGTAAAATCGTAAAACACCTATCTTTCATATTTCTTTTACAAATTTTTGATTAAACTAAATTAAAATAAATTACACTAGGTTAAAAGAAAGACCTAGAATTGAATTTAGTGAATATCTATATTTACCTACCATCTCTTATCTCTATTGATTAATCCTATTAATTGTTCGAGAAAAAAGTTATCTACAAATTAGTATATATTAAATTTTCATAAAATAAAAAAAACTAAACAAAAATAAAAGTACTTAAATTAATTGACCCAAGTGTCCCGATAACAGTGAAGAATAAATTGTGCATTATTTATCTTTTTTTTGTGTGTCAAAATATTTTTTTAATTATAGATATTCAATATATTAAATTCTATAATTCTAATTATGAATGAAAATACTATTTTACCCTTACTATTTTACTCACATGAGTGTCACATGACCGCCACATAGGCATTTTTAACGGAATAATAGATGGAGGTACTATAAGGCTAACAAAGGGATAGTACAGGTACCACTGGACTCCCTGAAAATTTGTAGATACCAAAAAGTGCATTTTGTGATAGTTCGGATACTATATGAGGATTTTACCCCTTAATTAATTATGGTTTACACACACACACAAGTATATATACACAACCTAATATGTGTATCTTGAAAGGTTAATCCATTAGAAAATCAAACTCAAGAGAAAATCGTTGTGTCGTCTTTTTTTTTTTTTTTTTTTTTTTTTTATAAGAAAAGACTACAAATTAGATTTAGAAGCCTCTTAAGCAACCACAATTTACATTGTCAAATAGTAAGGCTCTTGATGCCTAATTGGAACCCTATTGGTCCAGTTGAACCATTTACATAGTTACGTCCTAGATTGGCAACAAAACCTGCGACAAAGTTTGCTTATCTAAATATGTGTTTAAAACTAATGGAAGCAAAAGAGGTGGCAATGGTATGATATCTTGAATGATCTTTATCAATCTCCAAGGAGGTAGAATGACTCTGTTGACGGCATCAATGACCAATTTGGAGTCTCCCTCAACTTCATTTCTTTTTGTAGCCTTATTCCTAGGGCCCCGGGCACATAAAAGTCCATCCCTTAAAGCCAAAGCTTCTGCTAGAGGCATTGTGCTGATTCCAGCAATATTTGTGGCCGCCAAAAGGGAATTGCCATGACAATCTCGGATGACAAAAGCACCTGCAGCGGAGCACCTGTTTACATAACCATCAAAGTTTATTTTAACAGAACAAGCAAGAGGAGAGTTTCACTTTATAGTGGAAGGCTGGTTTTGAATAGTGTCTCTTCCTACTTATTCACTTGATGAGCCAACGTTCGCCAGTACAGCAGCCAAAGCTACTACCACTAAGCATGGATTTATCTGAGCATTTCTGAAGACTCTATCATTTCTTGCTTTCCAGATCTGCCAGCATAAAGTAATTAATCAGTTTTGCATAGAGTTTACTATCATGGAAAATCATTATGTTGTCTTTCATGACTATGGCCGGTCGGTTCGAGATCTCCTCCTTCTTTCATCAAGTGAAGAGAAATAGGTCGTCCTTGGCCTCTAATAAAATTACGAGATGGTCGTCATCGTCGTCGTCCTCCATCTTCAGGCAAAGGATTTTTTATCTTGAAAAACATGGTATCGGTGGCTAATTCAGTGGTGAGCTTGCGGATCTATTTCAAAGTGCTTTTTCCTCCTGTTTGTTTTTATCAGAGCTGACAGACGAGTTAGGAGTTTAAGCATGTAAAAGGTCTGCTACCTTATGGACCGCCTAGTATTGGAAAAATTCTTATGGCTCGTCAAATTGGAAAATTTTGGACGAAATAATTTTGAACGAGGTGGAACAAAGTTTGCCAATGCCTATGACGTTTTGGCGAGGCGGGTTGAAGAAAACATCAAATACTTATTTAGTGATGCTGAGTGACTCCGGGGTTGTGGGAAAATAAAAAAGAAGGTTTGCATGTCGTAATCATTGATGAAATTTTGCCTTCTTTAAAGAAAGAGGATTAACTGAACAAAGCTATGGTGAAATAGAATCAACTGAAAAAAATAGCGGTGAATGAGGATCATCAACTGAACAAATTGGTGGTGATGATCGATAGACATTTTGGTATGATTTGGACTACGAGCTACCAATTACTTAAAATGATAGATAGTGCGGATGGTGCTTTCAATGATTTTTTGGTTATTGGGATGACTAATGGAAAGGATTTGATAGATCAAGACTTCTAAGGCTAGGACGTTTTGAAGTGAAAATTGAGATAAGCCTTCCCGACGAAAAGGACCGTCTACAGATTCTTCAAGTTCATACAAACAAGTTAAAGAGCAATTCCTTCCTTGCTCCAGATATGAGCCTTTCAGAGCTCACTATGCGTAAGCAAAACTATAGTGGTGCACAACTTGAAGCTGTTGTTAAAAGTGCGGTGTCATCTGCTTTGAATAAGCTAATATGTTTGAATGATCTAGACATTGAATGCAATCTGAAAAACTATACCTGCTTGTTTGGCCTCCGTTCATGATCTCCAAAGCTAAGACCGGTGGCATAGCCAAAACTTGTAAGAAGAGGGGTTAGAAATCTAGTTTCAACTTTCAAGTTTGGATTTACATTTGAGTGAAAAATTCATACTCAATAAAGAAAGAAAGAAAAAGGAGAAAAATTTTAATTTTCGTGCAACTTAAATCTATAGCACATGGAGGTTTTACTCAAAAATTAGAAAGAAAAAAAAATTATGAAAAGCGAAAGAAATATGAAGAGTTAGAGGGTTCAACAAGGACTTTGCAAACATGTTAAGCAAAAATATAATATATTTATGACAGAAACGCTAAGGTCAAAGGGGTTAATTGACTCTCCTTGACCCTAGCTAGCTACGTCCTTGGCTGAGACTAAATAGGATGGTGGAAGGCTGATCAACATAAGCCATGACTATTTTCCATCCCAAGGCAATCCACCCCGGAAAGAAGAAAACAAATTTAACTCGCTCTTCAGATATTGTTCGAATAGATATAGTACTCTAAGACTTGGAGATGGAAATTAGTCATCTTAATTAATCTTTTGTTTCTTTTATTAGTCTGAGAAGAAGCAGTTAATTTGTCTTAATATTTAATGATACTCTTCTTTCACTAGAATAAAAGTAGTGAGATGATTGTTGTTGTTTATGAATGTTATTAGAGAGCATCTTTAGCAATACTAGCCATTTTTTAGTTACATTATAGTCAAAGTAGCTAAAAAGTCATTTTGGCTAGTCACTTTAAAATATGATTAAATTCAGTCTACCCCCCAAGGTTTCTAATTTCAATCAGCCATGTCCAATTTCTACTATTCCGTCCAATTTGGACCATTAAGTTTGACTTTTGAGGGCTAAAATGGTCATTTCAAGACAAAAAAAAAACTAAAAAAAAATGGATTTTTTTTCTTTTTTTATTTTTTCATTTTTGTTTCTGTTTTTTTTTTTCATTGAATTTTTTTTTCCATCTTTTAAAAAAAAAAATTATATAAATTTTGTCTTCAACCTATACATCACAAGTTATAGTAGGTTTATAAAAACAAAAAGATACTTTAGGTGATTGAAAGTTGCTCGCTGATCTACGATATTTATAATATATTTTCGATAAAGAGAAGAATTTTAGGATATATCCTCAATAAAGTAAAGAAATTTCTGTGTAAAATTATTTTTTACAGATATTTACAGATATTGTAAAATCGTGAAGAAATATCTGTGTAAAATCATTTTTTACAGATATTTATAGATAAAGTGAAATCATTTTTTACATATATTTCTTCACTTTATTGGGGATATCTCCTAAAATTTTTCACTTTATCGGAGATCTATCACAAATATCGTAGATCAGCGAGCGGCTTTCAACCACCTAGAGTATCTTTTTGTTCTTATAAACCTATTATAACTTGTGGTGTATAGGTTGAAGACAAAATCAAAAAAATCAAAAAAATAAAAAATGAAAAAACAGAATAAATAAAAATAAAAAATAAAAAAAAACAGAAAAAAAATAAAAAATAAAAAAACAGAAGAAAAAATGAAATAAAAAATAAAAAAAATACATTTTTATATTTTTTTTGGTCCTGAAATGACCATTTTAGCCCTTAAAAGTCAGACTTAACGTCCAAATTGGATGGAATGGACACGGTTGATTGAAATTGACAAGCTTGGGGGGTAAACTGATTAAATTGAAATGACAGGGACTAACATGAAATTACCCCCAAACCTCAGGGGGGTAAACTGAATTTAATCCTTTAAAATATGTATGCATTCTCTTTATTTTAGCTAGTTTTGAATTTCAATTATTTAATAATTAAAGAAAAATAATTTAAATATATTTATAAATTACATTAAAAAACTTACAATGAATGTTTAAAGGGCCAATGATAAAAAAAGTCATTTTGAAGTGTCTTATTATAATTCAAAATACACAAATGTCCCCATGATAATTAAGGTCACCTCTTTACGACATACCACTAGAGTTGAACTTAATTACAAAAACTGCCACCGCAGCTCTATCTCCCTTATGTTACCCAAGCCCGTCTGAACCCTCATCCATTCAGACTGAGACCATTACCAAAAATATCTCTCTCTGTGATCGGAGCCAACCATGTCCGTTGGAATCGTCACTGTGATACCCCGGAAATTAGTTATTAATTCCTAAATGTTTCTTGGGATTAATAAATTGTTCGTTTGTACGATTTCGTGGTTCGAGGGTGGAGTGGAATTATTTTCGGACGAATAATTATTCGAAGTGCACGTTTCAGGGGGGTTCACAAATGTTGACTTTTTATACGTTGGGATTCTCTAAAATCTTCCTTCACAAAGTTGTAGAACACGTCGATACGAGTTCGTGGATATGTGGAACGCGAGAATCGGAGTTCGTATGAGGAAGTTTTGGCATTTGGAAAAAGTTTCCATTTTGGTTAAATAGGAAAAAAATCAGAAAAATCATAAGTTTCCGAAATGGGAAACTTTTTCTCTCTCTTCGGTCCCGACCCCGGTTCGCCCCCTCACCTTCGCCGGCCGATTTCTTCCTCCTCCGGTCACCTTTTGCTTCAATTCCAAAGGGAATCCAGCTCTCTTCAGTCCCCTCTACACGTGTGTGGTGGTGATTTGTCTTGGGAAGCACCGTAGAGGACTCTACAAGGCCGAGAAGTTGCACCGTGGAGCTGCAAATCGCCTCAAATCGCCGGCCTTGGTTCTCCCAACTCCGGGCACTATAGCTCGAGTTCTTTGAGGGCTTTTCTTGCCTAGAGGAAGTAGAAGCTACACCCAAGAAGGCTTGCAGCGATTTGATCTGTGATGATCGAATTTTGGAGTTTTTGAAACTAGGGTTTTTCGAATCCTTCGGCTTGCGAGGTAAAATTCTACTTTTTGGCTCATAATCTGATTATGGTGTAGTTATGAAAGTTTCAATTGGAGTTGAGATGAAGAACTTTGATGTTTGGGAGTTTTGCCAAATTTTGACTTTGGGTGGGCGGCGGTGCCGCCACTGTGGTGGTGTTTTCTAGCCTCTTCCGGTCACCCCAGGGATAATTTATGTTCTTGATTTCAATCTACTTGTCGATACGAGCATTTCGATATATAGTTTGTAATTTTTGGAAATCGTATGAGCAAGTTATGATTTTTCAAAGTTTTAGGGTTTTCGGTTCTATTGATGTTCGATCCGTGAGGTTTCAGCCGTTCGATAGACTTGTAGTTTTGTTTTATCGATCGTAGAAGTGTTCCAAAGACGTTGGATGGTCTCGGATGACGATCCGACTATTGGATCGTCGTATTATTGTGTTTTGTAAATTGTGTGATTTGTGTTGTATTGAATGTGACCTTGATGTGATTAGGTGATTGATGGAATTGCGTGAGCGGAGTTTGGATGATTTTGTACTTGTCTTGGTATTTGTGTGAAGACGCAGCTGGAGTTAGAGGTGAGTAAATATCACGGTGTTTCGGTTGATAAATTAGTTATGTTTAATTTAATAGATTTAATTGTTAGCATGCAAAATCGTATTTATCGAAACAAATTATTTGTTTTAAAATATATGAACTTGATCGACAACGGTTCATGGGTAAGTTAAAATAATGTTTTGATATAAAATGATTTTTGAGAAGTATAATTTATGAACTATAGTTGATATTAGTGGTCATTCCTGTGTGAATGACTACGTATATATATATTTACGTGGAATATATATATTGGATGGTGTGGCATTGGGTGAAGAAATAATGGTGACTTTATTTGGATTATTATTTTGAGCATTTATTTATGTCGGAAATATATATCTTGGTGGAATTGAGTGTGTAGTTTACTATTGTTGTGCAATGTGATGTTGAGGAAAATATATGGCTTTGGAAATAAAAGATGATTTTGTGATATGAGTGAATTGTGATTTATTCAGAATATCGTTTTGAACTGTTGCTTATTGTGTTGAATGAGTAATCGAGTTCGGTGAAATTTTGAGTCACGTGGCACTTTAAATGTTTTCGGATCTATGGATCCGGGTCACAAGTAGTGACAGAGGCAATCATTATCGTAGGTTTGAATATCAGCCGAGGTGACAGGCTACGATTCAGTTAGAGCTCTAATCTGTCTGCCATTGTATATTCAGGGGAGTAACACGAGGGTTACATGAAGCCTTTGAATATACTTCTTTATTTGTATTTCAGGAGAGTAACATGAGGGTTACATGAAGCCTTTGAATACACGTTTTTAATTGTATTTCAGGGGAGTAACACGAGGGTTACATGAAGCATTTGAATACATGTTTTTAATTGTATTTCAGGGGAGTAACACGAGGGTTACATGAAGCCTTTGTATACACATTTTTAATTGTATTTCAGGGGAGTAACACAGGGGTTACATGAGGCCTTTGAATACATGTTTTCAAAGACAGTTCATGTGGGTTCTTTCTTTTATTGTCCAAGAAGGACTTGATTTTCATATTATGGGTGAGTCGTGTTAATATGATTCATTTGGAGTCGATGGGTGATCATTGACTCTAGTGTGAGTTGTTGACCTGTGTGGTGATCTGTGTGATGAGCTGTGTGGTGGTTGGCGTTATTAATGGATGTTTTTAGTAAATGTTTCTATTTATTTCTATTATTAATTGTTTGTTTTCTTGGTAATCTCCTGAACTAAATTCTATGCAGGGATTACTGTTTATGTATTGATTGTTTTAATGTAATTCCCTGAACTAAATTTTATGCAGGGATTACTATGATTTTTTATTATTTGTTTTAATGTAATCTCCTGAACTAAATTATATGCAGGGATTACTGCCTTTTGAATTGTTTGTTTTTAATGTGATCTCCTGAACTAAGTTTCTAGGCAGGGATTACTGATTTTACTTAATTCAATTGTAAGTGCGGTTGTGGTTTGAGATTTGTAGTGAGTTGTGAAATGAGTCGTGAGGTCGTCGTTTTGACAAATGCTTTATGTTGAGGAGAAGTGAGTGTGATTGTAGTAGATTTGTCGTTGAGATGGAAAATGATTTGAAACATCACTAAGGTGACAACTACTTTTGTTGAGACAAATGAAGGTTGATTTTGTAGTTCGTTGTGTTTTAAAATGTTTAAAACATAATTGAGTTTAATTGTTTAGTTGAAGTACTGTGAAATTGGATGCATGAGTCGAGAGTCAGAGCATGTTGATTTTGATATGAGTTAACTTACGTGAGCATGATATGATATGATATGAACTTGATGTTTGGTTGTGTTTTGTGGAGTTAAATGTTGTTGCTTTAATTTATCTCACGAGTTGAGAAATTATAAGCATGAGTGATGTGAGTCATTTTAATTGAGTTTACTCATACGGGCTTAAAAAGCTTACCGGGTTTGTTTTGTTCAATCCCGGTGCACTATTCTATGGTGTAGGAGTTTTTGTGCAGGTTAGAATATCGATTAGTCGTCGTCGAAGCTGAGGTGTACGTTGGGTAGCGTGGACGTCGAATGGTACTCTTAGTTTTAAGTCTTCCGCTGTGTAGTGAGCTGTGGTGGGTGTGTTTACTTATTGAATTGTCATTCAGTTTGATTTGTACATGAATATTTATATAATTTTTAATCGTAGATTTTTATATGTATATATCTTCTAATGTACTTACCTAGCCAAATAATGTTTTACCTTAGCTATCTTTTTTTTTTATGTTTTACCTTAGCTATCTGATTTGTATATGTTTCCTTCACAAGTCACTAACAAAGTCACTGTTACATCCGTGTAATTGGCTAGGTCACATTGCATTTCACTAATCATGTCATTGTTATACACATTTCACTGACCAAGTTACTTGCCAAGTCATATTGCATATCACTAATCATGTCACTAACCAAGTCATTGTTATACACATATCACTGACCAAGGCATTGGCCAGTGAAGCCATTGGTCAGGCCAGATCCATAGTCAGTGACATCACTGGTCATGTCACTGATCATGTAACTGAAGTCATTGACCAAGTCACTATCAATCACATGTTATATCCATGTCACTGGTCATGTCACCTAAGAATCTAAGATGAAGACCACAGAGCTAAAGCAGACGGTCTTGGTGAACAAGGCGTATGACCTAGAAGTTATTGATGTTAGGTCATTGAAACCATTTGATCTTCACACTATCAGAACCCAGTTAAGAAAATACAATATCTAAAATGGAACAAGAAGAACATGTCAACTCACTAGCCAATCACTGTTATATTCATGTCACTGACCATGTCACATTGCAAGTTCTTGACCATGTCACTGTTCTATAAGTCACTGACACATTTTAGAATTTTCAAGTCATAGTTATATCTAGGTCACTGGCCAGGTAACTGTTAACTTCAAGTCAATGGTCACTGTTATACACATGTCACTGACCTAAGTCACACTGCATGTCGCTTACATATTTTGAAATTTTCAAGTCACTGTTATATCCAGGTCAATGTCTATGTAACTATTAATCTTAAGTAACTAACTAAGCCACTGGCCATGTCACTTACAATGCATATAACTGACCATGTAACTGATCATGTAACTTACAATGTATGTAACTGACCATGTAATTGATCATGTCACTGACATTGTCATTGACATGACCTGTGATTTTAAATCATTGGGCCAACTTCTTGGCAACGTGTGTTAACCTCATGTCACAGATTATGTCACTGATCATGTAACTGACCATATCACTTACAATGTATGTAACTGACCATGTAACTTACAATGCATGTAACTGACCATGTAATTGATCATGTCACTGACATTGTCATTAACATGGCCTGTGACTTCACTGGCCAGATCAGTAGCTGGCCAAGTTACTAGTCATGTAACTTTCAAACTCAATGCTAACCTTCTTATTTTAAAAATAGAACAAAAACATGTCAAGTCACTGGCTAATCATTGTTATATTCATGTCATTGACCATGTTACATTGCATGTCCTTGACCATGTCACTGTTATACAAGTCACTGACATATTTTGGAATTTTCAAGTCATAGTTATATTTAGGTCACTGGCCAGGTAATTGTTAACTTCAAGTCACTGGCTAAGTTATTGTTAACCTCAAGTCACCGACAAAGTCACTGACTATGTCACTAGCCAAGTTGTATGTCACTTACCATGTCATTGTTATACACGTCACTGATCATGTCACTGTCAATCCCTGACCAAGTTACTGGCCAAGTTATTGTTAGTCTCAAGTCATTGACCAAGTCACTGTCAATTCCTAAACAAGTTATTGACCATGTCGCTGGCCAATTGTAAACTCGAGCTTATTGTATCAATTAGTTTTTATATCTTTTTATTGTGTCACTGTTATGTTTAGTTTTCCTTAATGAAACATTATTTTTATAAATCTTTTGCAGCAATTCAAGTTTTAGGCATCTTCTGAATTGATCACGTCACTGTCAATTCCTGACCAAGTCACTGACCATTTCGCTGTCAATTCCTGACCAAATTATTGACTAGTGAGGCTTTCTGATCTTTTGTTAATCTTTGTTGAATGGACAGTGGACAATAGTCTGCAACCCTTTATTCTGATAATTCAAGTTGATTAAGGTACGAAATTACACCACAACGAAGATTAAACAAGAATTACAAGATTAAAGAGCATTAACAATTGCACGGACAGTAATTCTGTCTTCAAAAATGCAAGTATCACCAAGCAAAAAATCCAGGCTGTCTGATAATTTTAAGTGAACTGAAATTTGCTTAACCTTCTTCATGGTTGCAGGCATTGAACCAGTTATGATGTTTATAGAAACCTCGATTCCCAAAGCGCAAATTGAATTCAGCATATACCTTTGAGCTGGGAGGAAGATGTGTGGGACCAGCTAGATGTTGCTACTATTGCTTGTGATCTTGATGGTAAGACAAAGAAAGAACCAAAAAAGAGCACGAGGACAATTAGTGCGCCTATTGCTGAAGAAGACTGTAGACCTGGGTAACCTAGATACCGCTGGTGATGTTGTTGATGGTGAGACAAAGCTACCAAGAAGGAGCACAAGGAGAAGTAGTGCACATGTTGCTACAGAAGACATCGGCCACCTATATGCTCAGACATAAGGTGTGATTTTAGTTTTGCTTTCATCTCAATGTCAAAATTTTTAAGGGGGTCTTGAGTAGTTCCCTGCACTTGAGCTTCAATTGCATAAGAAAATATATGAGCAAAATTTACCAATACATAATATCAAGAATCCAGCACTAACAGCAGTAATCACTAATTCACTACTATCCATATTATAGTTTTTTACAGTCTCAATGATCATCTAAAAAGTAGATAATAACCTTAATTTTTTGAAATGTAAAGTAGTGATCTCTAATACCAAAATACTTCTGAAATGCCAATGAAAGGACAGTAAAAAGATGCAAACACTAGAGTTGTGTTGTTAAGTGGCTTAAAGGAACAACGCATTCGAACAAAATGAAAAGACAAACTAAACCAATGATCAACAAATTACTGTGTATATATTCTACTGACCGCATCAAAACTCATTTGATGTAAAATGATTAGATGCAAGAACAAACCAGAAATTTAAATAATGCTAACACTTAAACTGCATATAATAGTTGCTGATGGTTCCACGAAATGTAACACTAGTAATAGAAAGTTGAATTACAACTGCAAGTCATGCACTCATAATTAAGTAACCGAGGTTCAACAAGTTGAAGTAGAAGCATATTAAGATCAATAACAAAAGGATAAGCATGACCAGTTATCAATGTCAATACGAAGTCATAAGTTAAAACCTACCTTTCAAAGCAAGGATTTGGGAGTTTGGATTCATAAGTGCAGAGTCGGCGTTGATTCAGCACACTCATATCAATAATCACAATACTATTCTGCGACATTGTTTCCTGAACACATGTGTACTTATTGGACTCCATAGTAACATGCGTAAATGTTATGAATTGCGGATTAATCTCAACACTCGGAAGCTGCAATCAGATCAGATCACATGAACTCATCAATCACTTTTTATAACAGTCAAAACCTCCCAGAGTACATCTACTATTCAAAAGCTGGCTACTAAAGCCAGCAATTCCTAGTGAGCTAACTACCAGATTTGAACAGAGACTATAAACTTCACAAACTCATAGATCTATCTGAAGCTTGACGAGAAGTAAAGCAATAAAAAACGAAGTCCAAACTACGAATCAAGCACAATATGACCAAAAATCAACTATCTGAGCTAAGAACACAACTGGAACAACAAATTGAACAAACTGAACCTAATGAAACATTGACCAAAATTGCACATTGAAAAGCATAAATCATTAGAAATAGTTCAAGAAAAGAGTTATTACTATACTACCTTCGCCATAATTAACAGCAGCTCGAAGCGGAGTCTCCTGCTCTTAGGTGAAATTTCAGAATTGAAGTCAGGGTTACAATCAAAGAAAACCTATAAATCAAATTCTTCATGATTTGAGAATCAAGAACCTGAGCTAAACACATCTAAGACAAACAATTAAGCAAAACCAGACAAAAAAAAACTGCAATCCAAAATTTCATTTCACAAACAGAAAAAAAACAAAAACTGAATCAAAGAAAGCAATAGATCTCGAGAGAGGTGGTAGTTGGGATTGGGAACCTTTTCGCTCTTCATTTCTCTCTGTCGCTACTCAAAATTACTCAAATTTTAGTCTCAATTTGAAAAATAGGACAAAATAATAACTAAAATTCTAGTCAATTTCATTCACCTACGTCCAGATATTACATTATCACGTTTCAACTTCACAAGCTTTTCCAGAAACCAAACAGAGATCAAATTAGAGAATTGAGATAGACTAAGAAAGAGACTGAACCTAAAGAACAGCTTCAATGTCGGACTTGACGGTGGAGTAGATCAAGGCGAGCGAAGACATCGTTGCCGGAGACGTTAGAGTCCTTCTTCTTGTCGATATCGTATTGGTCGTACTTGTTGCAGATAGCCTCGACTCTCGTCAGAAGTTCGATGACGCTCACCTTCGTCTTCTACCGCGTTTTGGGATTTCTGATCAAATGGAGAGAAGATTTGAGGCCTAAAATTTTTGAATGTAGAGTTATAAACGTGTATTTGGCTTTAAGGGCAGAATAGACATCAGAAAAATTAAAAATTGACCTTTTTTAACATCATCTAATTATTAATAAGGACTAAATTAATATTAGTAACAATTTATAGTGGACCTTTTTATCAAGTGGGAAACAAGGTGACATTTTTATCATTTCACACTCTAATGTGACATTTTCCATCATTTCCCTATGTTTAAATAAACAAAATAATAGAGAGGCTCATCTTACTCTCTATATTTAGAGCATCTTTAGCAGACTCTTTATCTTGGCTTCTTAGCTGTTTTGGAGATCATATTTAGCTTTATACAAATTTTAATAGCTACAGTACTAGACTCTTAAGTGATTCTGCATTTTAACTTTAAGTTATCTCGCTCTTAAATATAGTGAGCGAGAAGAGGCTTTCTATTGTTTTTATTAATTTGAAAACATTCCTTTTGAGTTGTTATATGTAATTTATAAGATTAAATTCAATTTACCCCCTTGAGGTTTGGGTCAAACATTTTGTCAGTCCGCCATACGATTTCAATTTAATCAAAACCACCCTTATACGCTCAAATTTCATCAACCATGTCCAATTTTAATTGCTTCATCCAAATTGGACGTTAACTACTGACGTGGATATTGAAAGCTAGTCACTCTCCCAAACTTAGGGGCTAAATTACGCTTGTACCCAAAGTCCCACACTATAACAAAACCCTACAACTAAAAATTTATTTTCCTCTTCTTCTTCTTCTGATCCTCCTCTCCCCAACAACCATGTCGATCTCCTGCACCCAAAACCACTGGTCCCCTCACATCTTAGTCTTTCCCTGCCCTAGACAAATTAAGCCACATGCTACCACTCCTTGACCTAACCAACCAACTAGCCTTCTACGCCCCCTCTAGTCCACTCCCCTCCTAACCCTGACCGTCATCCCCGGGTTGGATTTGGATCATACGGCAGCTATTTCAGGATAAACTCGGCAAATCGAGATTATGTTCTCAAATCATAGTTGGATATTTGACCGCCTTGTGCGATCCAAACTGTGTCGTCCGTACTAGCTGTGATCACCGATGGGAGGTTGTTGTAGGCGGGCTATACTTTTGTGACAATCGAGGAACCGATTCCTGAGATTGGAGGTGGCAACATCGCAGACTTAATCTGCGATTCGATGCCATAATAGAAAGCTTCATCGGCTAGTTCTTGCTCGGCGATTCGGCGAACCGTGGAAGGGAGTTTGTCAAAGTGTAGGCTAGAGAATATGACTGAGAAGATCTTCAAGTTAGTAGTATATTGCAACTGTGATTCACACTATCAGTTTTGTCAAAACTTCACGACTAACTGGCTCAAAAGCACGAAATACACCTGAAATCACTCTAGCCCAATCATCCTTAAACCAAAATCTGGAAGATCTCAGCACTTTCCAAACATGATTGGAGAAGTTTCTCAGTGATCTCTTGGCCTAAGTTTCCCTACTGGCTCGCTCTTACTTAAGCACCTTCAACTAGGCGAAGAGGAGCAACGACGCAAGCAACCTATCAGCTGCGTCGGGGTGGTGGCAAAGGTGGAAAGGGAGAACGAACGAGGGTGGAGGCAAGGATTGAAATATCTTTGATATTTCCTATATATCCCCCGATTTATCCTTTTTTAAAGGGGCCGATATATCATTGGGGGAAAATATCTTATCTTCCACCGTTTTTGCGAAATTTCTCTGATATTGTCAAATATCCTTGATATATTAGATATTCAAGATATATTGCGACAAAGTAAAGAAATATCTATAAAATCTGAAGAAAAAACAAAAAATAGAATAAAAAACTCAATTATTCACAGAGAAACATATATTATGGATATGGAGGTTATATGGAGGTGTAAAATCAATGGTTTCTAGGTAGGATACGGCCTAATAAAGAGGCAAATTAACATGTTTAGAAAAAAATACCTCGAAGTGAAACTTCTGAAGGCAGATTATGGGAGAAGCAAAATTCCCTCAAGCTGAATATGGATGAGGAGAAATCCTCTCAAGGTAAACCTAGGTGAGAAGTAATTCCCTAAATGCAAATCTATGTGAGGAGAGATCTCCTCAAGGCCGATATGGATGAGGAGAAATCTTTTCAAAACTAATATGAGTGAGGAATATTCCCTTTGAGGGAAATTCGAGTGAGAAGTGGAATCCAGGTGAGGAGGACAGCTAGTCATGGTGCTCAAGAGAAGATTGTTTATGAGAGGAGGATTAGAGGTGCAACTGATGATTAAAGTATCCCATTTGATGTTTCTTCTGTTGCCTTAAGTTTTAACTCTAGTAGTTTAGGCACAGAGTGCAGTAGGACCTCAAATGAATATCATGAAGGCAACAATCAATTTGGCTATAACACTTATGAATTTAATCAATATGAAGATGTACATGATCAGTCATCCAGTTGGATTTATCCTTATTATCCCCTTATAAGAGAAACAGTAGGCAACTTCAAAGAGATCTCTCTAACTATCATGTTCATCACTATAATTTGTACTATATAGGTCATATGTACGTATTGGTTTGATTACAATGACCAAAGAGCGACTTTTCAACTACGTTGAGTCTCTTTTTGGATGTCGATGAAATTGACATTCATATATACTAGCCCCTTCACATGTGCGAATTGGCTTTTATTTTATTTTTTTAAATAAAAAAAGTCACAACAATTTCTTTCATAATTTTGGGGAAGCTTCTCATTTTTTCATGAGAGGTATTGCAATTTTTTCAAATATAATATACTCTATTGACTATTTTATCCTCATATAGAAATAATTTATGGACTAAATTCAGTTTACGCCCTCCAACTTAGGGGTAAACATCAAGTCAGTCCCTAAATTTTTTTTTTTAATCAAGATCGTCCCTGAAGTTCTGTTTTTCATCATCGGCGTCCAAATCACAAAATTCTCTCCGATCATGACGTCACTTGCTGAGTTGGCCCCAACATGAGGCCCCATTTTTCAGTTTTTGGGCCTCACTTTAGATGAAATGTCGAAATTACCCTCCTCTATCCTATGCTATATTCCTCGTCTCTCTTTCTCGGTTCCTCCTCTTCTTCTTCTTCCTTTTCTTTTTCTTCTCACTTCGCCGTCTCCACCCATTCACGGAGCTCACAGTCCCCGTCGCCATCTCACTTGGCCTCCACCTCTACTACCTCCTCCATCCACAAGCGCAAGCTTGCATCTAAGGACCACGCGCCTCCCTTCCCTCCCTCATCCTTCTCCGCTGCCATGCTCGACGATGCTCTGACCTCCAGCAACTACCTCGAAACCATCTCAGCACATGGCAGCGGCCCCGATTCCGACTCATACAATCCATTCCTAAACTTCAAGTTCGAGTTTGTCTTCAGTGGAGAGGACGTGGAGGAGGTGGGTTCCGGCGAGCTGGGCATGGGCCAGGCCGTGTTCGATGAATAAGATGATGAAGATGAAGGTCTCAGATTCAAGCAGCCCCATTTGGCCTTCCACCGACGGGATACCGGCCTCAAAAACTCCCTCAATCAATTTTCCAAAGTAACCCATTTCTAAAGCTTTGATCTTTCTCTTCTGGGTTTCTTTCATTTTGGCTAAAGTTTCAATCTTTGGTTCTGGGCTTTTATTTTTTGTGTAGGTTTGCTCAGCTATGGAATCTGGGTTCAGATCACTAAGTATCAGAATTCTTATTTGTTTTGTGTTTCTGTTGGTGGAATATAGTTTCTAGGTGGTTTCTTAAGCACGGGTTTGTTTTTCGAAGTTTGTACCTTGAGTCCTTAACTGAATTGAAGGTGAAGTGAAATCTGGTTTTATGGTTTGGCTGGTGGGGGGATGCCTTTGGAGAGTACAGAGAGTGGGTATGGGGAGATTGGGAGATGAAGGAGAGGAGAGAGTGTGTAGTCGGAGACTGGTTTTGATGGTGAAGAGTGGGAAGTGAGGTAGGAGAGGAGGGTTGTGTTGCGCTCATGGTGGCGGTTGAGCGGAGCTGCGAAGGGATTTGTGTAACCCCAAAGGGGGTTGTAGGATGTAGGAGAGGAGGAGGGAGGAGAGATGAGAGAGGAGAGGATCAAAGGAGGGTAATTTCTACATTTCATCTAAAGTGAGGCCTAAAAACTGAAAAGTGAGCCCCATGTCGGGGCCAACTCAGCAAGTGACGTCATATTCGGAGAGAATTTTGTGATTTGAACGCCGATGATGCAAAACAGAACTTCAGGGACGATCTTGATTAAAAAAAAAATTTAGGGACTGACTTGATGTTTACCCCCAAGTTGGAGGGGGTAAACTGAATTTAGTCCATAATTTATTTATTAATATTTATATTATGTGAGGGCATATATAGTACTTCCAAAATTTAACCATTCACTCAAGAATTGGCTTAATTATATAAGATTTATATGTAAATCTAATAAATTGACATCTTAAAAAAAAGATGTATTTTACCGAATATCCCGATATTTCCGTTTTTTAAAGTTAGATATGTAAAAACTAATATTTTAATCCTTAGCTCCGGTCAAATTTCATTATCAAAATTCCTAAAGGTCCTTGAACAAAAGCACCAAAATAACAAAAAATTATCTCACTTACCCCAGCAACAGTTTTTTCTTCCCACCTACACAATTTAACATCAAATGACTATTTTGCCCTAAACACAATTAATAAATTACAGCTTCACCACTCAATATCAATCTCTCTGACTCTCTCATCTGATTTCTTTCTCTCCTCTCTCCCAACTGAACTCCGGCTCTCTCTCCTCCGGCTCCGGCGCTCGACACGGCCCTCTCTCTCTCTCCCCTCCAGCTCCAACGTTCGACCCATGCCATCTCCCTCTCTCCTCTAGCTCCGGCGACGACGCAGCAACTCGGAGATCGGAGGAATATACCGGCTTCGTTTGAGGTTTCATGTGGTGTCGTCTTCGTCCTCTCTCTCCCGTCCTTGTCCACGTCGGTGCCGTCTAGTTGTTTTGTATTATCTGTATTCGCTTGAGTATTAACTCTCAGAATCCTTTCCTCTCAATTGCTTCTGGGTATGAACTTTTAGAGTCTTAAAACTATGAACTTAATTCTTTTTTGGTTGGCTCAGAAAATACATGTATATCCCCAGGAAATCAAGAACGGTGCTTGAAAGTCCTTGTGCTTCAAATTTAATTCACCACTTGAGGTGTTTTGGCTCGGGCCTTTAATTATCTCCTTTGCTTGATATTTTTTGTCTTCCTTTGCTTTTTCTTTTTCTTTAATTATCTATTGTATGATTGAGCTGCAATCAGGTCTCTTGTTTTTTTTTTTTTTTTTCTTTTTACTTT
Source organism: Rosa chinensis (assembly GCF_002994745.2). Taxonomy (NCBI): domain Eukaryota; kingdom Viridiplantae; phylum Streptophyta; class Magnoliopsida; order Rosales; family Rosaceae; genus Rosa; species Rosa chinensis. The sequence goes on along the minus strand of NC_037090.1, from coordinate 24,219,051 downwards.
TTGGTAAAATAGGGGGTAGAAGGTGAAGAAGCAAAGAAAAAAAAGTTTCACCGGGGACAATAGACGTTTTGAATTGGTGCAATCTCCTCTTTTTTTTCCTTATTCAAAGTTCTATTTGCCTAATTTTAGGAGGATTAGTAACTATTCTGGCAATTGAAATGTCTATTGGGGAGCAATATATGTTTTGAATTGTTGTAATCACCTCGTTTTTTTTTTCTTTAATCAAAGTTTATTTGTCTAAATTTAGAGAGATTAGTTCCCATTCTGACTATATAAAATTCTATTGGGGGGCAATAGACGTCTATTGGGGGGCAATACATAGCTGATAGTCATCTATTGGGGGGAAATACATGGTTGATAATGGTCTATTGGAGGGCAATAGAAGTCTATTAGGGGGCAATAGACTATTGGGGGCAATAAACCTTTCCGGTGAGGTTTTCAAAAATTCCGGTGGGCGGCTACCGGTGACTGGATTCCGGCGGCCGGTGACCGGAATCCTGTGAAATTTGGCCGGAATCCGGCGACCGGTGACTGGATTCCAGCGACCGACTCCGGTGAAGTGTCCTATAGTTTCTTTTTCTTCCATTTTTTTTTCTCTCTCTCTCTCTAAATAACAAAGGGATTAGGGGTAAAATGATATTAAATTTTTTTTTTTTTTTTTTAAAATCTTAATGGGGTATTAAGGAAGACTCCCTTAGAGTGTATTGGGTAAGAAGGAATTAAAAAAAACTTAATGGGGTTAGTGGGAAAAAAATCCCTAAAAATGGGATAAATGGATAAACATAAATGACACGTTTACTTACTTGGAATGAAAAATAATCATGAATCGGAGACAAGTGGAATGTGAGAAGAAAGGAATCGGTATTGATTCCGGATGAATGATTCCTAAACCCATCTCCCCCCTTAGTAATCAAATTCCTGAGTATTCAGGAATCGATTACTGATAAATAGGTGGGACCTACACCAATTCCGATTCCTTCATATGTTAGTAAACACATGAATTCTTTTACTTGGAATAATTCCGATTCCTTTATGTGTTAGTAAACTGTGGGCACGTTTACTTACTTGGAATAGAATGGAATGTAATGGAATGATTACGGAGTAAAAACACCCATGCGTTTACTAACACATAAAGGAATCGGAATGAATCGGAATGAATCGGAATGATTCCAGGGACAAGAATTGGTGTAGGTCCCACCTATTTATCAGGAATCGATTTCTGTTCCTGAATACTCAGGAATTCGATTACGAAGGGGGGGGGGAGATGGGTTTAGGAATCATTCCTCCGGAATCAATACCGATTCCTTTCTTCTCCCATTCCATTTGTCTCCGATTCATGATTATTTTCCATTCCAAGTAAGTAAACGTGCCATGTTTTTACTCCGTAATCATTTCTTTACATTCCATTCCATTCCCAATAAGTAAACGTGCCCTTTGTAGAAGAAAACAAATCCGCAGAAATGCTCGGGCTTCGTGTCTAGTTAACTATACTAAAGCAGAGTAGGGCTGGGCATGGGACGGGACGGGACGAAATTCTGGTGATCCCGGTCCCGGACCCGGAAATAAAACTCGGGACGGGACGGGACGGTTTGGCACTTTTTGAGAATTGATCCCGACCATCCCGAACCCGAACGGGACCGGGACGGGATAGGGACGGGACCGGGACATCCCGAAAGGAAAAAAAAAAAAAATCTCCTGCACTTTCATCAATTTCCCTGTTTTGGATTTCTACATTTCCATTAAAGCAAGCTACAACTCAAAGAAGACCAAAGTATCAAAGCAAGTTGCAACTAAAGCTAATGCATTTCTACATTTCCATTAAAGCAAGCTGCAACTAAACCTAAACAAGAAGAAAAACATGATATAATAAGCAAACTGCAACTCAAAGAACTGAAAGAAGACCAAATCTGCATAATTTAATAATCCATTACAGTCCACAATTTGACACTTCATTGAAAATGTGCACACAACTAAATGAATTGAACAAAGTTCAAACATCTATCACATTAGATAAAGCCACTCTAAGACCAGAGAAGCCTTCTGAATGAGTGAGAGAGACGGAGAGGAACAGAAGGGGAATCCACCTGTGGACTATAAAAAATTCTCCATTAGATAAAGCCCAGCAATTGCTTTGAAACTACATCACTACGGTTTAGGCACACCACCCATCCATCAGGAATTGATCTCTTGACGAGTTTAGCCCATGATTCATTGGTTTCAGTTATGACCTTGAGAGTTAGATCACTGGTAAATTATCATCCAAAACGGCAAAACAAGAGCAACCCAGAATAATTGAATACCCAGCAGCAAAGCAGCAACTTACCAAGCGTCCAAGCAAGACTTCGACTGAAGGTTGAAGAATCGAACCCAGAAGGCCAGAATATGGAAGAGAGCAAAGGAGGAGAGGCTGGAGTGCAAAGGAGAGGCTGGAGAGCAATCGAACCCAGAAATTCGATCGGTGAACTGAAATTGATGACCAGGAACTTTGGGAAATTGCAATCGATCGGTGCGTCCGCCACCACAGCTTCACTCTCAGACTCTCGGTGTCGGTGATGCTTATGAGCTGAATTGATAGAGGTGAATTGCAGATCACTCGGCCTTGTGCCTTGATGGAGGTGAATTGATCGGTGTCTCACTCGGTTATTGTTGATCGGTGTCTCACTGGCTTGTGGATTGTGAACGAGAGGTCGAGAGGAATGAACGAGAGGTCGAGAGTTATCTGCTAGGTCAAAGTGTCAAACTAAAAAACAAAGAAACAAAATGAGTTTTAATACATCGGGACGGGTCGGGACGTTGAGGGATTCCAGCGACCCAAACCGAAGCCCGTCCCGTTAAAACGGGACGGGACGGGACGGGCCCAAACAGTGAAAAATTAAGTTTTGAAACCGTCCCGTCCCGGCAATTTTCGGGACGGGTCCGGGTCGGGTTCGGTTTTCCGGGTTCAAGTGCCCACCCCTTTAGCAGAGGATGAGAGCATGCAGGTTTTCCAATTTATTGATTTAGAGGAGGGGGAGGCGCTTCAAGAGGACCCAAAACAAAACAGGAGACACCAGAAATAGAAGGAAATTGCAAAATCGCAAAGGCCCTGTTCATAATTGACAACAGTTCTTTCTGTTTCAATTGCTAAATCAAGTTCGATTGATTGCGAAGAGGAAAGACAGCGCGGGCAAGGCGATGCAAAAACCGAAAGCAGTTCTCTTCAGAACCTGACCTTTCAATGCTGAATCTATAGTAAGGTTCCTTCCATTCAGAACCTTACTCTAGATTCAGCATTGAAAGGTCTTTGCTTGATCGCGAAGGACTATGAGAAAGGAAGATATCTTCTAGATGCAAAATATCAATTTCGATGGAAAGGTCTTACTATAGATGAACACTTCTCATAAGAACAGTACCCAAGTTCATAATAACTGTTCATCCATTTGGGTTCTCAAATTAACATCTTCTTCATCATTGGGTACGTGTTTGATGCAAAGTTCATCACTTTCCTTTGTGTTATCATCTGCAAACCATTATCATCAAATTGTTTCATCCACATCTGCTCAATTGGGTTGTGTGAACCTATTTGTTGGTATTGGTAATTTTTTTTTTCCTGGAGTTTTTGTGTTTGCTGTAATTGCATGGTTTTTGGGATCATCTGAATGATGTTTGATTGTATGAACTTCATGTATAAGCTTAAATCATTGGTTTTGATTTTTTTTGGTTTATTTGTTTAGGTGCTAAATATTAATCGGTTTCAGAAGCAACAATGAGAATGACGAGGTAAATTTCGTGTCTTCTTTTGTTGGCTTTTGTTTTGGTGGAGTGTGGGATTTAGTTTGAATGTGATTTCAATTTGGTGTTGGGTTAAATGGGCTTTTGATTTAGATTGGTTTAGTCTCATCAAATACATTCTGAATTTAGTTTAAAGGTTGAGAATTTGAGGTTAAATTATCTGTGGGATTTAGTTCAACAGGCAGTTCATCTTTTTTATTCCATTTTGTCCAACTCTCCAGCAAGCATGAAAAAGTGTCCTGAACTTTACCCAGTTGATGTTTCGATTCTTGGTCTTTGATTGCCTTCAGTGCTGTTGTTTGTCTGCTATTAGCAATAATATTTTTTGCTTATTCATTTAAAAAATTCTATTTTAATACTATGTACCTCATGTTATGATTGAATGGAATCTGATGTACAGGAAACAAAGAGGAAAGAAGCAGCCAACATGGAGGATCACAACTTCACAAGTAATTATGACAAACAACTTTAATTATGACAACAAACTTGGAGAAGGAGGATTTGAAAGTGTCTACTGGGTCAGCTTTGGGATGGATCACAAGTAATTATCAATACTTTTAGTTTCGTTGTTTAATTCCAATCTGAATCCTGCTAGTTACTCAGTTAATTTTAACAGTATATTTGATTGATCATGGAATATTATTCATTACAAACTTACAAAGAACAAAGAACATTCATCAATCAAAATCTACTTATAGAAAAAAGGTTACTATCAGTTGATCATTAATTATCACATTGTGTGCAGCTAATTCTTTGCATTCATAAACTTAAAATGGTTTTCTTTTGTCCAATTGCAGGATATATCTTTAGGAATCTTTGGGAATTACTTGGATGTCTTCTTGTTTATTTCGAAAACGTATTTTAATTGTTATATTCTAGCCTGTAAAAAAAAAAAAAAAAAAAGTCTATGGCTTCTAACTTATGGCATACGACTTTCATTATTGATTCGTATTCCAGCTTTCATTTATAAGGCTGGCAAGAACTCTTGGGTGAAAAGCCTCAGTATCTAACCGTAGCTTACAGCTTATAGTTGTTGAAAAGAAAGTTGGTTTCGGGGTTCATTGATTAGTACCCCTTCGGTGCTGGTAAGGTTGGGAGCATGGTCGTCCATCTCTGCTTGGCCACAAATCTGAGAGAAGGTTGTTGCGATAATGACATCTGGTTTGTCTTTAAAATGTATGAGAATACTGCTCTGATTTTCTGTGGTTGTAAAAACCAATCAATATTTTAAGTGTAATCCAGGTATTAGAATGGAATGAGTAAATTGATCAGAGTAGGCTCAGTTGATGGTAAATTGCCTAGAATTTGGTTAATGCATATTGTTGATTAAGTAAGGTTGTTTTTGGTCATGTTTGATGCACGTTTTAGAGCAGTTAATGTATAAATGTTGCCACTTAACAGCAAATGATGTTTTCATGGTAATTGAGATCACTTTCACTTTACCAAATTTAATTTAAAGTCTTCAACCTTTGTAGTTGACAATATTTTTTTGTTTTTGGCAGAATGAAATGAAGAATTTCACTACATTGATTGTGGATATAACCTGCCATGGGTTTTGCTTATAACTTGCCATGGGTCAAAGGCCACGTTTGAACATGTTAGTTTATCTCAATAGCTGCCTTTACATCAGTATTAACTCATGAAGCTTAAGGATATCATGGGACTCTTACAGTCTCCCACACACATTGTTTGTTCCTTATTCCAGGTACCTCCATTTTCAGTTCGAAAGGAGTTCACACATATATTCTCCTTCAGCATTGTTTTAGTTATCCAACAGGTATCAAGTCTATGCTCATACTTTAGGTTGCCCTTGATTGGTATATTGTTTAGTACAAATACATTTATTTTTTATTATTCTTCATATATTATTTCTCTATCGCCTTCTATTACGACCGGAGTGCTGTTCATTTGGTAATGGGGAATATGTAAAAGCTGGTTTGGCTGAGTTAGAGCATTGGTGCTATGAAGCAACAGATGGTACCTTGAAACTATCTCTAACTTGGCTTATTGTATTGTAAACTCTTATAGAATAAACAAAAATGTAGTATGCAGGTTCAGCTTGGGATGAACTCGAGCATACTAGGCAAGCCATTGGATTCCTGGTATCTTTTAAATTTTATGTTATACCATTTCCACCTAATTCCAGTAACAATGGTGAAAGCAATAAATAGTAAAGTTGTCGTGAAATTTTACATTTTCTTTTCACAAAAAACCCAAAAAGACACTTGATGAAATAAGATATGACCTGCATGTCCCAGTAAGTATTGTGTAAGCAAGGAAGAAGTAAATACATTGCATGTTGCTGCGGGTAATTGTCCATGAATATTTTAGTTGCAACATTGCATGTTGCTTCCCGAGAATAGACTAACTGCATGACGCACGTGTTTTTTCTTTGTTTTATTGCAACATTGCATGTTGCTTCTTGAGATATCGAGGAATTCTTTGGTTATAGTTGAATTCTTCAAAATTGCATGTTTCTTTTCTCTGTCATTTATCAGCCATATAGAGATAGAGCTGAAGTTTCAAACTGAAGCAAATTCAGTATATAGTGTTATTGTGTCTCTCATGTTAATTACTTTAGAAATTCTGTCTTTGAGTTTAGGACTTCCCTGTTATGAACCCTTTTTTTTTTTGGGTCAATTCTGCAGAGTAGTTATTTTATTTTCATATGCTAATCTCCTCTACTCTCTGGTCAGAGTATTGATCTTTACACTATTTTTGGGATTCAAAGAAATTAGAGGCTATTTTGCGGAAGAATCTAAAATTAGAGGCTATTCTGGTTAGAGTATTGATCTTTACACTATCTTATGTTTGAGGGAAGTTTGATGGTAATGGGTTGGATTTGTCTTTCGTTTGTATGTAATCCCATAATCTTATTTTGGTTTGGTGGAGAATCTCTTCTGTTTCACTTTTGGGACCAAAGCAAATTGGATATTTGATTTGTTTTGTGGTTTTACACTACCCTGTTCTAAGTAGCTCTAAATGCCAAGGACTAGAGCCACCCAACTAGCAAATTCTGACTTCATTTTAGCATTTGCTTTTATTTTCTTCTGTTTTCTTATGTACAGTCTCTACTGAATCTTTTGTTTGATTACAAGTTATTGATGAATTGGTTACACTGTTTGATAGGCAAATCTATCTGTAAGCTACTTGGATCGCTTCCTTTCGGCCTTTGAAATACCTTTAAGTGGGGAATAGGGTGACTGACTTAGTACATTGTCTGCTTTATTGCATCAAAGTCCATTGCTGATTGCATTTATTGTTTTCTGCATAAACCAACATGCAGAATGGTAAAGTTTGGACTATGCAATAGTTGGCTGTGGCATGTTTGTCCCTTGCGGCCAAAATGGAGGAGATTAATGTCCCACCCTCCCTTGATTTATAGGTCAGGCTTTGGTCTAATTTTAATTTGTCTTTCTTAAACTTCTGATTGAGTTGTTTCAAGTCCTAAAGATTTGAGCTTTCACACAAGTGGCCGGGTCAAAATATGTATTCGAGGCTAGAACTATTCAAATAATGGAGCTACTGGTTTTGAGCACATTGAGATGGAGAATGCAAGCAGTTGCTCCATTTATCCGAACTATTCTGATTTAGTTGTTGAGACATAAAGAGTTGTTTCCCTACTAGGGAGAACCCTTTCTCAACTGTAAAATGTTGCACTTGTACATTTATCTGCAATTTTGTGTTTATGTAGGTGCAAATCTCTAGGTCTTCTGTTCAACGATTCGTTTTTGGTTGAACAGAGTTATGTTTTTACAAATGAGGGTCATCCTCTTCCGGTTTTAAGTAGACAGGCTCCTAGGAACCTACATCCAAACTAGGTATTGCTTCCACCAAGGTGCATACTCAGTTATTCTTGAAGACAATTGATTTACTTTTACAATATGGCTTTGCATCTGTAAGTTATATTGCAGAATGGTACCAGCTTTTATAATATGTAAAACAAATAATTTGGTTAACATTTCTTATATTGTGGTTCCTACTCAATTGTATATAAAATTCAGGAAAAAAAAAAGCCACAAACTCGCAGTATTGCGTAGGCGGGCTATCTAGCTTAATTATGATTGATAGCTTTTGAACCCTTTAAAATTGACAGATTAATTAATATTTTCCAACATATGACAATGAAAATTCATGCACTTACATTGTTTTTAGGAATTCAATTGTTAACTTTCAGTCAAAATAACGTAAATTCATGCACTTACATTTTTTCTAGGAATTAAATTGTTAACTCAGTCAAAATAACGTAGGGTTGGTATGTCGTCGACGGCTTAATGATGTTTCTTCACTAGTGTAGGATTCTGTGGTGGGTGGTTCTGCCTTGGTTGAGTTTAAGCTCTAGGTTGGGCCATCTTTTGGCCAAACTAAGTTGGCCGGGTAGGGTTTTGTTTTAAGAGCTGGTTTTAATCAGTTTATTTTTAATAAGGCCTCACCTTTACTGGTGAATTTAGTGGGTTTCAGCTCAGCCGTGCACTTTATGTTTTGTTATACCTTGATCTTTGTGAGATTAGTTTAGCCTAGTGACCGGTATGGAAGTATACTAATTGCGGTCTTAGGTGGATGTACTTTTTGATTGGTTGGATTATGTAGTTTCATTTTGATCAAGGTTTTGTTAGTCTAGGCTAGTAGTCATTTTATCAAATGTGCAAGGAAGTTTTGGAATGGGTATTATTTGCTAGGGATTTGATTCTGGTTAGGTCAAAAAGGCAAAAGCATCGTTTATTGTGCTTTGGGAGCGTAGGCTCTGGTGTATGTAATGTCCTAGCAGTGACTTTGTAAAATCGTGTGAATATTAATGAATATTCCTCTAAAAAAAAGAATATAGGAATTAAATTCTTCAAATTCTACGGAATGAACCTCAACTTATATCCAACACCTAGCTATGCATCTGACTTATTAATCCAAACAAAGTCGCACAAAGTTAATATATTACAATAACCATATTACTAGCACAATGATATGCTACACTACACAATATTTATAGTACTAGAACAAATAAATAAATAAAAACATCAGCAACAACAACAACTAGATGTGGTGATAACACTGAAAAGATGCCTGAGTGAGGCTCAGGCATTATAGAGTCCAACTATATTGGAACCAATTCAATGCCTTGCGTTTACGTAGACATGTCTTCTATAATTACCAAATCTCTGCTCCAGTTGAGGGAATATCTTGAAAAGAATACTACGCATAGCTCTGTAATACCATTTCCTCCATCTTTTGCAAAACAAAAGTGACCCGATGGCAATTCCAAACCCACATGTAAATCCAATTTCAAAACAGATAACATCCCAATCAATCTCATCTCCAAAATTCGGATTATTTGAGCTTCCATCTGTAATTGGGGATGGCAATATTGCATCCATTGTCAAAGGAGGTCCCCATAATCCTTTGTTACCTTCGAAAGAGGCATTTGGAAATGTTGAAATTTGAGTGCTGCTTGGGATCTTCCCGACCAGTTCATTATTTGAGAGATCCAAGAACGCAAGGAAAGTGAGATTTGCAAACTGTGGGGGAATTTGGCCGCTCAGGTGGTTCTTTGAGAGATCTAAGGACTCCAGTTGTCGCATCTTGCCAAATGATGATGGTATTTTTCCAGTGAAAGCATTACCTGATAAGTTGAGGACATGTAGTGATTTCAACTCTCCGATTTCCTCAGGTATTGATCCGTTGAATTTGTTGGAGGAGTAGTCAATCAAGGTGAATATAGTTAGAATCTTAACCACATACAACTCTAAACCTTTGATGATAGTCGTAATTGCATCTCTATAATAAACGTCAGCACCTGTTTCTCCATTATACGAATAATAATCTCTATTATACGTATTGTTATATCTATTACTCCTGCCAGGTTGATAAGAAAATCCAAGGTTAGTTAGAGAATCATCTTCATTAGACACCATAGCTTGCCATGTCAGAGACAATCTTCCCGGCATATCACCGTTGAAATTGTTGTGAGCTAAATCTATTATTTGAAGCACAGGCCATGTGTCATTGGTCTGAGGACATCCAATGCTTCCATAAAACTTGTTGGACCGCAAAACAAGGACACGCAAGGTGGATAAGCTCATTAAAAAGCATGGAAAAGTATCAATTATGTTATTGTTTCCAATGTTTAAAACCTCTAACCTTGAGCAGTTGACAAGAGATTTCGGAACTCGGCCTTGTATCTGATTGTTGCTGAGGTCTAGAGTTTGTAGCTCACAACCCTTGAGAAAATTATCAGGAATTGTGCCACTTAGATTGTTTCTTCTCAAATCAATGACCAAATGCGAAAGTGATTGAGTCAAGCATTGGGGAATGTTTCCACTCAAGGAATTATTGGACAGATCAAGAACCTTAACCCTTGCATTACATATTGATTCTGGAATGCCCTCTTGAAAGTTATTGCTTGAAAGAGAAAGGTAAGACCCAGTAAAAATGAAGTCACCAAAGTCAATCGGTATACTAGAGCTGAAATTATTTCTTGAAAAATCTAGATAGCTACTACTTAAGAACAAGGGGAAATATCCCTGAAGCTGGTTTGAATGAAGATCAACCGTTGAAAGAACATAGGTAGAATTAAGTAGAGGAGCTTCTAAACTTTCCAAGGAGTTACAAGAAAGATTTAGATCTTGAAGTTCGAAACTCCAAATCCAATTGGGTATCTGTCCTTGAATCTGGTTGTCTGAGAGGTCCAAGTAGGTTAGATAGGATTGATTTCTCAAGAAGTCTGGGAATGTTGTCAGCTTGTTAGAAGCTAATCCCAAGTGACCAAGCTGAAGGAAGGAATATGAGGAATGGATACCTAGAAGTTTGTTGGAATGAAGGTCCAGAGAAGATAAAGTAGAAGTGGAATTAGGAAGAGGATCTTCTAGAGACACCAAGGAGTTGCTAGAAAGATCAAGGGAATTAAGAGTTTGGAGACTCAAAATCCAATTAGGTATCTCGCCTTGAAGCATGTTGGAATGAAGGTCCAGAGAAGATAAAGTAGAAGTGGAATTAGGAAGAGGAGCTTCTAGAGTCACCAAGGAGTTGCTAGAAAGATCAAGGGAATTAAGAGATTTGAGACTCAAAATCCAATTAGGTATCTCACCTTGAAGCTTGTTGGAATGAAGGTCCAGAGAAGATAAAGTAGAAGTGGAATTAGGAAGAGGAGCTTCTAGAGTCATCAAGGAGTTGACAGAAAGATTAAGGGAATTAAGAGATTTGAGACTCAAAATCCAATTAGGTATCTCGCCTTGAATCTGGTTGTTTGAAAGGTCCAAGTAGCCTAATGTGGACTGATTTCTCAAGAAGTCTGGGAACGCTCTCAACTTGTTAGAAGCCAATACCAAGGTCTCAATCTGAAGGGAGGAGGAATTGGTGCCATTGCAATCAAACAACAAGCTATTGTGGGAAAGATCAACCAATGAAAGCTTTCTGGGCACTTGAGGACCACAAAAAGGGAAGCTACTGAAGTTGTTTGAAGAAAGATAAAGATCTTCAAGACCTTGAAGATTGAAGATAGATGTTGGTATTTGTCCTTCCAAATTGTTGTTTTCCAAATAAAGACTCTCAAGTAAGTGCGAAGAGGTATTGGAAAATTCAGGGACTTGACCCGAGAGTTGATTTTGGGATAATGTTAATGTTTCCAGTTTGGGAAGAGAAACAACAGATGAAGGAATAGTCCCATAGAGTTGATTGTTGCTCAAATCGAGGAGTTCCAGATTAACAAGGGTTTCCCAGTGAATAGAACTAATGGGACTATTAAATCTGTTTCCTGACATGTCCAGGTCAGCCAATTCTGTGAGGTTTTCAATCGACTTGGGAACTGATCCGGTGAACTTGGAATTTGAAATATCTATTCTCGACAGCATCTTAAGATTTCCAATAGAGTTGGGTAGGTCACCTGAAAAACTTGTCCCATCTACAATTAAGGATCGAAGAGACCCATTGTTTGGAAATTCTGGAAAGGAACCATGAAGAACACCATTACCAGAAAGGCCAATGGTTTGTAGGGAAGGTATCTGAAAGATCTCTTGGGGAAATGTTCCGAGCAAGTAGGAATAACTAAGACTCAGGTAAGTCAAGTTTGAAAAACTGGCAAAGACTCTTGGAACCGGAGCATAGAAGGAGTTAAGTGACAAGTCAATATCATACAGAGATTGAAGCTTTGCAAGGGAGTCACATATAGGGCCTGAAAGACCACAACGAGACAAGCTTAACACTCTCAGATTTGGCAGTGAAGATGATATGGCTTCACACCAGTCACTTCCCTGTCCTGATATCTCTACTGAATCAAGATATAACTCTGTAAGCTCTGTGAGGTTCTGAATTAGCATGCTTAAATTCGGGTTCTCAGCAAAAAAGGGGGAGAAAGGGGAGAAATTATCAGAGAGATCAAGAGTTATCAGCCTGGTTAAGTGTGAAATCTCAATGGGAATAACCCCAGGAAAAAAAGCATCACTTAAATTCAGATACCTCAACTCTGTAAGCTTTCCGATTGCAGATGGAATTGAAGAGCTTCTGAAGCTGTTATCGGCCAAATTGAGGCTCTGAAGATGTTGAAGTTGGAAGAGACTGCTTGAATTGTCAATGTTGCATGAGATAGACTCGCTGCTGAGGTCAAGTCCGACAACAAGCCCATTGGTGCTGCAAGTTACACCGAGCCAAGAACAGCAGTCAGTACTCGAATTCCATGTGATAAGCTTGGAGGATTCGGAAGAATCAAATTCAAGACTTTTCTTGAAATGGAGCAATGATTGTTGCTGGGCTTCAATGCAGTTGCTGTGAACTGCGGGGATGAGGTTAGAAACAGTGGTTGTGAATAAGAAAAGGAAGAAATGGAGGAACAGAGTGGGCATGTTTTAAGCAAAGGTTTAGACGCAGGCACAAATGTAGTGTGGGAAAGTGATAATTGGGAACTGGTAATGGTTGTGGACTGGTGGTGGCTTTTAATAGGTCATGGAATTGGAAAATGCGTCCATAATATCTGTGCCGCCGGGCTTGACTTTCAAGTCCTCTTCTCTCTATTGATGGGCAACTTCCAAGAAAGATGAGACGTTGGGAAAGAGGTATTTCTCATGATCAATTATTTTGATTGCTGCAATTGTAACAATTTATTTTCTTTATAGTTTTTGTGGTGTATTTGAGAATGAATGAGTCAATGCATTCAAAGCAATAATAGACGTCTCAGTCTGGAGAAATTGCCTTAATCTGGTGTATTTTTGGCGTATTCGGAAGACTTGGTTGTGACTGTCTCAGTCTGGCAGTCGTATATAGCAGGAAATGGAGAAAGCCTCCATGAGTTTGGAGTTTCTTCCTTGGATATTATTATTGCACAGCAAGTGGGCGATTCAGGACTTGGGAATAGTTGGGAATGTGAGGAAGACTGGAATGAGTCTGAAAGTGACAGAAGTTTCAGCCGTACAGAATAATACAGAGCTAATTAAGCTGGTGGATGAAAGCTCAAAGGTAATAAGAACGTTCCTTCTTTTCAGTTATTTAGTATGTTGAGAATTTACTAGCTAATAAGAACATTTGATAACTCAGGGGCAACGTACCCATAAAGAACAGCAACAGTACCGACTGCTCGAATTCCAAGTTATGAGCTTGCAGAATGAAGAAGAATCTAATACGAGACTTTTCTTGAAATGGAACAGTGATTATTGCTAGGCTTCAATACACTTGCTGTGAACTGCAGGGACGAGTTAATAACACAAGCAATGATTACTGCAAAACAACAAGAAGCGTGGTACGTGGCTTACTACCGCACTGATATTGTCTCTATTAGGTGTTGGATTCAGTACAGCTAGGAATACGTCATCCACTTGTAAGTTATATTTTTATTTTGTCGTTTTCTTGACGTGGGATCTTCACTCTTCAACCATTAGCAAAAGGAAGAGATGGAGGTAAAAAATTGTCATTTCTTTTAACAAATTTTTAGACACAAGCACAAATGCAGTGAGGGCTTTAACTAGGTGTTGATGGTTGTGGTGGCTTTTAGAAGGTACTTGGAATTGGGGAAAAAAAAAAAAAAAAAAAGAATACCTCCATGAGATAGTCTGGGATTGGCTTGACTTTCAAGTCTTCTCCTATCTCTCTGTAATAACCAGGAAAAATAAGACGCAATGAAAGTAGATGCGTGCTTTGAGGTTTCATCAAGTGTTTCAGTACATTGAGTTCCGATAGGTATCGCATCAAATTTCTGAGATTTGTAGTTTACCATACTGTTATAATTCCATTGCGGAATCATTTCAGTTTACCATCTCTGAGAATGTGAATTCTGAATCACACGCTTTCAACTCTAAACAGCCGGTTTGGAAAGAGTGTAGATTGATTTTTCAAGTATGATAACAGTTCCATTCTTAGATAGATACACTAGGTAGAATTATCAAATTACTTCGAGAAATTATCACATTCCTTCTGAAAGGTATACTTCATCTAATTTCCAGACACACAAGTAGCATATGGAGTACATGTTACCAAGTTTTATAGAATATCCACAAGCAGAAAACAATTGTAATCAGGATTGATAAAAATTTGTTGCCCAAGTGAAGCTAAGCTTGTATAAAGTAAAAGCACCAGAGCATTACAGCGAACATAATAGAGCAGAAAGGTAAAGTGCAATATGTAACACCAATACTTATGTCCAAAGTAACCCACTTGTCATGCAACTCAAATGTTTTGGAGTATGAAGACTCGATAAAGCCTTCACAAAAGAGTTTGCCTGAACATCAATAGATACAATACTACGATACAATTTATAGACTACCACCACGTAGTGCCAGCACTAAATGAAGGACAGAGCCCACCCTCAATGTTGTAGTCTTTAGCAGTTTTGTCATCTCCAAGCTGCTTACCAGCATAAATCAGCCTGCAGAGAATTAAAACTCATTAGATGCTGATCACTTGAAAATTGGCCAGTACCATAAACATGTGAAGCTATTAATAAGACAATAATAACAATGCAGCAATCATGCTGCTTAATAAGACTTTATTCTAGCAAGTCTTCTTAAGCTATTAAAATCAAAATGCAGGTGATATCCCAAACTGTTGTCAAGTTAATGAGCATACTAGCCTTCCTACATGCGCTTACGCACGTGCGGAAGTGCATTGCTCACGTTTGTGATTAACTTTGGTTTTAATTATCATGATTATTTTATATTGTCCATCTTTTTTATATGGTTAAAGGCACAACAGTCAGAATTACTCAACTACTTATACAACAGTCAGAATTCGTAACTATTTCTCAAATAATTAAGGAGCTGCTTCTTGCCTTGCTTCTCATTACATTTTTCATTTTCCTCTTACCCCTACCTCCCCAAATCAAAGCTTTACTCAGTGGAACCTCTTTCCCCAATCCTTCAGACTTATTAATATTGACAAAAGTACCTTAATCAGCAACTGAATGGCTGCTGTTAGCACATTCCAGTTTCGCACATAAAGAGCCACTGCTAGTACATTTTTGTATCTTTACATTGTGCTCCAGAGCTGGTACCTGCGAATAATCAATCAAGAAATTTAAACAGCTTGACGCAATTTGCAAAAGTGCAGCAAAAGTTAATTGGGGCAAAATTCAAGAAACTCAACAGTAGTTTCTTTAAGCAATTGTATTTCCATGAGTTCAATCATAGTAACGGAAAGTATTTTCTTTATATTGTCAGCAGTTGCCTATTTCCATGTATTCTTTAACAAAAAATATATAAAATTATATTTCTTGACAGTATTAGAGTAACTGATCAGATTAAATTTCTAGACAGCTTCTCTTCTATCTTAACAGGTATATATGATAAGAATCTTCACTCTATTGATTCAGACCTATATGATTCAAAGTGTTTAATATTTTTCCTCTATATATATAGTGTTCTAGGAGAATGACATTATGCTAAAGTTTTTAATGGTTCTGCTATCCAAAGACTCATGTCATTCATTCATCAAAATTCTGTAATGGATATGAAAACGCTTTCCTCTATATAAGAGATAGTTAACTGTACCACTTATTTCAAACACAAATTCTCAAAACTTAGATCATGCAACAGTCATATAGTTTCACAACAGTGAACAAAATATACAATCGATGCAAAATCCAACAGAACATCTGCTATAAATCTGGAAACAGAAAATCATATCTTTTTTTTTCCCCTCCACTGCCTACAAAAAGAACTACTCATTCAGGTCAAAACATTGTAGTTGCATATCCAGAGATCAATCAAAAGGGAAGTTCTGTGTGACTCAACAAAAAAAAGGACGCATGGTTTCAGATCTCTACATTTGAAAGCATAAACATGAAGAACACGTGAGGACTCATGGTGTCAGATCCCAACCTGGTAAAATGGAGCATGGTTGAAGTCTAAACCTTTCAAATCTAACAAACATGAAAAACAAAAACATAATTAGTAAGCTAGCTTTCTGATTTGATATATATGTTCACCTTACCCCAGTTATCACACTTCTTGAGTAATTACCAAGTCATGAATCAACATATATACAACAAATGGACAGCCTACAACCCCAACAAACAATAAGTGATTAACGGTTCAAATTCCATGGATCACTTTAGTCGTAGTTAACTTACATAGCATTTGGAAAAAACTATTAGAAAGAACTAAAAGAAAATTACCACACATCGGACTCTAGATGACTGTTCTGATTTTGGCTTCTGAATGGATTTCTGTTTCACTACAAACCCATATGATAATAAAACCCGAAAACAAGATTATATACAAGAAGACCTCACCCTAACTGCAACAAGAAGACCTCACCCTAATTGTGTTATAGGAAAAATCGTGTGGATAAATGATATATTTGGTTGATATGAAAGAAACAGAAATTACGACCCTAACTGCAACAAGAAAACCTCACCCTAATTGTGTTATAGGAAAAATCGTATGGATAAATGATATATTTGGTTGATATGAAAGAAACAGAGAAATCAATGAAAAAGATGAAATTAGAGAGAGAGAGAGAGAAAAGAGAGTACCTGGATCTTGGCTTTGACATTATCGATGGTGTCGCTGCTCTCAACCTCGAGAGTGAAGGTTGTCCTAGTTAGAGTTTTCATGAAAATCTGCATGTTTCTTCTTTCGGAGAAACAGAGCAACAAGCGAGAGATGATATCTGACTTCTATACATTGTCTACTTATTTATTTCACATCTTCTTTTTCGAAATAAATAAATAAAAAGAAAATTCAGTCATAAAATGTGATTGGGATTTGGGAGTACAGAGAGTGTGGCCCGCGTATCAGATTCCCAAATTTTATTGAATGGTTCTGTTTTCCAGTTACAGATCTTTTATTGATTTCTTTTCTTATTGTTTTCTCTCTTCCTTTTTTTTAGAAAAATAGATGTTTTTTCATCGCTTAATTCTCAATTTGCTCCCCTAGCTTTCATCATGATGTCAATTTGCTGCTTTAGAATTTATTTCTGCTAGTTTGCTACCTTTTTTTTTTTTTTCTATTTTCCCCTGACCCCAACTCTTTGCTACCAATTTTCTCTCCCTCTCCTCTTTATCAGCCCCAAAGAAAGACTACCAAAATATATATATATATATATATATTTTGGTTTTTTGACATCATATTACAAATATATTTATGTTTCACAAATAACATACAGAGCTTGTGCGAAGAGTCTACTACAAGAGAAACAAAAATTACTTTTAAGTTTTAACATACTCTAGCTATCCTAAGATTTGCCACCGAAGCAACAGAAAACTTAGCAAACAAATAAGCAATATCCTATTTAATGCATCATCTAGTTTCGGCACATTAACAAACTAAGAATTTGAAGTATAACATATGACAAAATGACACCAAAAGAACAGCAAATACTCACATTGGGAGATAAAATATGAAGATAATGATTAAAGAATTACACTAGGAATAAACAAAGACAACAAAAGCCCAACATAAGTCAATGCATCAAAGTTGCATCTTTTTTTTATTTCTAAGCTATCATTAATCAAAATATAATTTCCTAGATATTTCCTTTCCTGGTACAGAGCTACTTACGAAAATAGCCACAAGAAAAAACCAAATAGAGAAATTTCATCAGCACAAAACGGCATCTTATAAACCTGCCTTTCTCAAACTTACAAAGCAATGGTGACTTACCTTGAATCAATTGCTAGCATTCTTGCAAGCTGATTCCTTGAACAATTCTTAGGTTCACCCCTAGGGTGAATGAGCATATTCACCCCCATTGTCGATTAACGCATAATAACTTTATAATTTTCTAATCCAACCATTCATGTTGTATAACGTAATACAAAGATTAGCTTTGTAAAAAATCAATCAAATTGAAGACCTTTCAGTTATTCATTTATATGAAATACATGGACGGTTCATCATAATAGTAGTAGGTGTTGTTAGAATCATCCATTTGTTTGATTCAATTAGATAATTAAACGATTTCTGATTCGATTGATTTTTTACAAAGATGATCTTTAAAGGCTAATTTAAGAGATGGACCGTTGGATTATAAATTTATTAAATAAAAGTATGTTAACCGACAATAGGGGTGAATATGCTCATTCACCCTAGGGGTGAACCTAAGAATTGTTCTGATTCCTTGAGTTTCCAGGATTAGAAAGTTGACCCGGTGTCACAGGAAAAAATCTACACAAACATTTTGAAGTGTGATAAGAATAAGCAGCAGACGCGAGAAAATGAGGTTAATCGGTATGGATCATGTGGTTAGGTCCATTTGTATATAACTCTCGACTCTGCAAATGCACACTGTTTAAGCTTTTGGTTCTATTGTTACAGAAGCAATAAAATGCTTATATACCTGTGCATTTCGTTGCAGAAAGAGAGAACCAAGAGCTTCCCGGAATCCCAAACAACCACCTAAAGATCCTTGCCCAGCATCTACAACAAGAGGACAAAATTTATTCATGAGCATATGCAAGTGATTTAGGTTTTGTATGGTAAGTTAATTCAAAATAATCCACACCAAGTCAATCAATCTCATCAATACCCATATAAAGTTGAAATGAGAAATGTCTTCATTTCACTATCTGGTCATGGCATATATACATTTTTTACACATGTGCTTTAAGTTTTGTATGGCAAGTTAATTCATATGAATCCACATCAATACCTATATAAAGTTGATATGAGAAATGGCTTCATTTCTTTATCTGGTCATGGTATACGTAAGCAGCACGTCGATGAACAATAGCTAGTATGGACGCATGCATTCCCGGCTATAATACGGTGGTGGAGGTGGGTAGGTCACTGTAGCCATCAACCAAAAGGAATAAAACATCACATTAAATTTGAATGGATGGAAACATAAGTTTTATAGGGAAAAAGTTACTGATTTCAAACAAGAAATTTCACCTAAAAATCACAAAACCCTACAAGTGAGAATGTCGACATTGTTTAAGCTACCAGGAGTACATGAAACTATAAAGCCTCATTTGGTTACTGATAAAGCAATAATAATAGAACAAATATATTATTTTTAGTACAGCAAATTGCTCCTTGCACAAAATCAAATTACTCGTGTTTATTCTTTAAGAGCACATAGAGAAGGAAACAGACAACTGAATGTTGACAGCCCTGCATGCAGTTTACCCTTGATTGCTCAGGACCTAAATAAACTTTACACTGTATGAATAACTTTCATATTACGCTGTTTGAGAGAGCAACTGCAGAGAGAGAGAGAGAGAGAGAGAGAGAGAGAGAGAGATGTTGAGCAATCAAATGGGAAACAACTGAAGACTAAGATGCTGCGTAAGATGAACAGACTTACCCTACACCAACCAACGTTTTGGAGCTAGACTGATCCAAGTGTCGAATCCAAGCCCAGCCTAGTCTTTTGCTGGAGAAGAATAGGAGATGGACTAAACTATTCCTTGGAATCTGCCGAGGTACGGGCTGCTCTTCCGACTCTGCCGGCCTGGGATGATAAGCCTAGGCTATTTTTTCCTCGCTTCACTTATGCAGTACTTGTGGGCACAAAGATGTTGGTCACCCTTTCACTCTGCTTTGACGTGGCGCATCTTAGGGATCATGGTGTATAAAACCCTTCCTCTCCCCTTGTGTTTCAATAAGAAGGCTTTAGTTTTGGGTTGGAGGATGAGTGCGATAAGCTAATGTGTGCATGTAAATACTACTCTAGCACATTGAAGGTGAACGTAATCGTATTGAAATAGCAGCTGAGATAGATTTGCCTAATCGATTTACAACAGACACATATAAACATCACTTATGAACTTATAATGAGTGAAATATTATACAGATATCAGAATGAATCATTGTGAATGTTATGATTTAACTTAATGAAACACAAAAATTGAAGACACAAACTAGCTAGCTAGTTGCATATTTATGATTTAAAACTCTATTATAGTCTTCCAGCTTTCATCTAGGCTAAAGACAATTGTTTTATACATTATCTTCCGAAAAATAAAATAAATTGGGTGCTTCTAGTTGGACCTCCAAATTTGATATTTGGATCTCCAACTTTTTTTTAATTATTAACAGACTTTGTCATGTCATATGAAAAAACAAATAAGGACAAAGAGAGAAAATGAAAAAAATATATATATATTAAAAAAAAATTCTCTTCTTACCTCCCCAAATATAACATTTAATTAATTTTTTTTGCTAGAATTTCCATATATTGCCTATATAGTTTATGATTTACATAAAACAATTAAGTAAAATAATAATTATCACTCAATACAAAAGTAAATTCATCAATCTGATCTGAATTTTTCTTAAACTAAATTCATTGAATATTATGATATAGTTGTTATTCGATCTTCCAACCCAAAACCCTTGAAATCCTTCTTTTAGCAAATTCAAAGAGATTCCAGCAACATATTAAGATCGAGAACCAAACCTCTGATTAATTTTGGTGGAGGAGAGACCTACTCATGAGAAAGCAATATCATGTGATTTTGATTCATTCTTCTTCTCGTGGTTGAAGATACAGATAAAAAGTAGAGTAACAGATTGTTGTATCTCATGTTCAAGGGAATTTTGGTATAAATAAGGAGGTCTACTTAGTTTTTCAAGTATTTTAAAAAGTAGATTAGAGATGTACTAAGTCTGGGAGGTCCACATAGCAAATTTGGGACCAACATTCAAGCCAGCAGCCCAATTCTCAACATGGGCAAAGTGAAGATGAGAGATAGCAAAATTCAAGCCCAAAATCCCTTTGATAAGAGGGATAAAGACAACCCCAACAAGCAAAGAACCCCAAAAACTCAAGCCCAAATCCTTTGGAACCAAACAAAACACTAACTGCCACATATAATCCCAATCCCAACAGAGAAACATAATCCCAGCAACACGGCAGAAATCCTATATTGCAATCCCAGCAGCAGATTTCAGCAGCGGGAATCTTGGAATGGTAATCCCAACAGTAGGATTTCTGCGATATAATCACAGCTACACGCCAAAGGTAAGAGGCAGCAAGTTAATTTAATGCTACATCACACATCAACTCTCCTATAAATTGAGAGTTCTTACTATTATGAAGGGCATTCGAAAACAACCCCAAAGTAATCCATATGCAAAGCAAACTCAAGCTATTCCCCATACTCATCCCAGAAATCCATTCAGATCGAACCTAGATACATATGTGCAAACCCAAAAACAAAACCAAGCAATTCCCCCAACATGTATCCCAAAAACCCATTTCCAATCCAAAAACTCATCAACCACAATCCGAATCCAAGCTTTCATGGCTGCAGCAAATCTCTCATCTTCACTACAAATCATGCTTTTCTAGCTCCCACGCCACATGCATCTTGCCAAGCCTCTTTTGAAATGATCAATTCACTGCCGTGCATATACAAAGAGCTGCCGGGAAGAACACAACAGCAAGCTTCCTAGGATTCTCAGGTCCTTCGAAGTTTGCTTGGCCTAGTTTTTGCTAACTCAGACAAATGGGCAAAGTTTTGGGTCCTTACCCATGAATATCCACTGACCACTGCCGTACAACTCCGATCAAAAGTGCCCCTACAGGATCAAACATCATGTTAGTTCATACGGTCTCAATTTAATCAAAACCACCCTTATACGCTCAAATTTAATCAACCGTGTCCAATTTTAATTGCTCCGTCCAAATTGGGTGTTAACTACTGACGTGTACATTGAGAGCTATTCACTCTCCCAAACTTGGGGACTAAATTACGCTTGTACCCAAAATCCCACACTCTTACACAACCCTATAACTAAAAATTTATTTTCCTCTTCTTCTTCCTCTGATCCTCCTCTCCCCAACAACCATGTCGATCTCCTGCGCTCAAAACCACTGGTCCCCTCTCATCCTAGTCTTTCCCTGCGCTCAAAACCACTGGTCCCACTCATTGACCTAACCAACCAACTAGCCTTCTACACCCCCTCCAGTCCACTCCCCTCCTAACCCCGACCGTCATCCCCGGGTCGGATTTGGATCATACGGCAGCTATTTCAGGATAAACTCAGCCAAACAAGATTATGTCCTCAAATCGTAGTTGGATATTTGACTGCCTTGTGCGATCCAAACTGTCTCGTCCGTACTAGCTGTGATTGCCGATGGGAGGTCGCTGTAGGCAGGCTATACTGTTGTGACAATCGAGAACCGATTCCTGATATTGGAGGTGGCAACATCGCAGACTTAATCTGCGATTTGATGCCATAATAGAAAGCTTCATCGGCTAGTTCTTGCTTGACGAATCGGCGAACCGTGGAAGGGAGACTGTCAGATCTTCAGGTTAGTAGTATATTGCAATTGTATGGCATACGACTTTCATTATTGATTCGTATTCCAGCTTTCATTTATAAGGCTGGCAAGAACTCTTAGGTGAAAAGCCTCAGTACCTAACCGTAGCTTACAGCTTATAGTTGTTGAAAAGAAAGTTGGTTTCAGGGGTTCATTGATTAGTACCCCTTCGGTGATGGTAAGGTTGGGACCGCGGTCGTCTGTCTCCGCTTTGCCACAAATCTGAAAGAAGGTTGTTGCGATAATGACATCTGGTTTGTCTTTAAAATGTGTGGGAATACTGCTATGATTTTCTGTGGCTGCAAAACCCAATCAATAGTTTAAGTGTAATCCAGGAATTAGAATGGAATAAGTAAATTGATCAGAGTGGTTCAGTTGATGATAAATTGCCTAGAATTTGGTTAATGCATATTGTTGATTAAGTAAGGTTGTTTTTGGCCATGTTGTCACTGAACAGCAAACGATGTTTTCATGGTAATTGAGATCACTTTCACTTTTCTTAATTTAATTTAAAGTCTTCAACCTTTGTAGTTAACAATATTTTTGTTTTTTGTTTTTGGCAGAATGAAATGAAGAATTTCGCCACATTGATTGTGGATATAACCTGCCATGGGTTTTGCTTATAACCTGCCATGGGTCAATGGCCACGTTTGAACATGTTAGTTTATCTCAGTATCTGCCTTTTCATCAGTAATAGCTCATGAAGCTTCAGGATATCATGGGTCTCTTACACAGTCTCACACACACTTTTTTTGTTCCTTATTCCAAGTACCTCCATCTTCAGTTCGAAAGGAGTTCACACATATATTCTCCTTCCCCAATGTTCAGTTATTCAACAGGTATCAAGTCTATGCTCATACTTGAGGTTATCCTTGATTGGTATATTGTTTAATACAAATAAATTTATTTGTTATTATTCTTCATATATTATCTTTCTGTAGCCTTCTATTACGACGGGAGTGCTGTTCGTTTAGTAATGGGGAATATATAAGAGCTGGTTTGGCTGAGTTAGAGCATTGGTGCAATGAAGCAACAGATGGTACCTTGAAACTATCCCTACGTTGCCTTATTGTATTGTAAACTCTTACTGAATAAACGAAAATGCAGTATGCAGGTTCAGCTTGGGATGAACTCGAGCATATTAGGCAAGCCATTGGATTCCTGTAACAATGGTGAAAGCAATAAATAGTAAAATTGTCCTGAAATTTTACCATTTATTCAAACATTGCATGTTTCTTTTCTCTGTCATTTATCAGCCATATAGAGATAGAGCTGAAGTTTCAAACTGAAGCAAATTCAGTGTATGGTATTGCTGTGTCTCTCATGTTTATTACTTTAGAAACTCTGTCTTTGAGTTTAGGATCGCCCTATGAAGAATGGTTTTTTTTTTTTTTTTGTTTGGGTCAATTCTGTAAAGTAGTTATTTTATTTTCATGTCCTACTCTCCTCTACTCTCTGGTCAAGAGTATTGATCTTTGCACTGTTTTTGGGATTCAAAGAATTTGGAGGCTATTTTGCAGAAGAATAAATTGTATCTTCTTATGTTTGAGGGAAGTTTGATGGTAATGGGTTGGATTTGTCTTTTGTTTGTATGTAATCCCATAATCTTATTTTGGTTTGGTGGAGAATCTCTTCTGTTTCACTTTTGGGGCCAAAGCAAATTGATATCTGATTTGTTTTACACTATACCCTGTTATAAGCTGTAAACGCCAAGGACCAGAGCCACCCAGCTAGCAAATTTTGACTTCATTTTCGCATTGGCTTTTATTTTCTTCTGTTTTCTTATGAACCGTCTCCATTCAATCTTTTGTTTGATTACAAGTTATTGATGAATTGGTTACACTGTTTGATGGGCAAATGCACATTTCAGCTTTGGACCTCTGTGTCAATATCTATCTCTAAGCTACTTGGATCGCTTCCTTTTGGCCTTTGAAAATACCTGTAAGTGGGAATAGGAGGACTGATTTAGTATATTGTCTGCTTTATTGCATCAAAGTCCATTGCTGATTGCATTTATTGATTTCTGCATAAACCAGTATGCAAAATGGCAAAGTTTGGACTATGAAATAGTTGGCTATGGCATGTTTGCCCCTTGTGGCCAAAATGGAGGAGATTAATGTCCCACTATCCCTTGATTTACAGGTCAGGCTTTGATCTCATTTTAATTTGATCTTTCTTAA
Organism: Rosa chinensis; assembly: GCF_002994745.2. Classification (NCBI taxonomy): domain Eukaryota; kingdom Viridiplantae; phylum Streptophyta; class Magnoliopsida; order Rosales; family Rosaceae; genus Rosa; species Rosa chinensis. The sequence continues at coordinate 24,194,416 of NC_037090.1, read as the reverse complement.
ACTTCTAATTTAGTTGTTTCGAGTCCGAAAGATTTGAGCTTTCACACAGGTGGCCAGGTCAGAATATGTATTCGAGGCTATAACTATTCAAAGAATGGAGCTACTGGTTTTGAGCACATTGAGATGGAGAATGCAAGCAGTTGCTCCATTTATCTGAACTATTCTGATTTAGTTGCTGAGACAAGAGAGTTGTTTCCCTACTAGAAAGAACCCTGTCTCAACCCTGAAATGTTGCACTTGAACATTTGTCTGCAATTTTGTGTTTATTTAGGTGCTTCTGTTCAACGATTCGTTTTTGGTTGAACAAAATTATGTTTTTACAACTGAGGGTCATCCCTTTCCGGTGTTAAGTAGGCAGGCTTCTAGGAACCTACATCCAAACTAGGTATTGCTTCTACCAAAGTGCATACTTTGTTATGCTTCAAGACAGTTGCTTTACTTTTACAATATGGCTTTGCATTTATAAGTTATATTGCAGAAGGATACCAGCTTTTATAATATGTAAAACAATAACATATTTGGTTAACATTTCTTAAATTGTGGTTCCTACTCAATTGTATATAATATTCAGGAAAAAAAGCCACAAACTTGCAGTATCGCGTAGGCGGGCTATCTAGTTTAGTGTTTCATGATTGATAGCTTTCAACCCTTCAAAATTGACAGATTAATTAATATTTTCCCAACATATGACAATGCAAATCATGCACTTACATTGTTTCTAGGAATTCAATTGTTAACTTTCAGTCAAAATAACGTAAATTCATGCACTAACATTTTTTCTAGGAATTCAATTGTTAACTATCAATCAAAATAACATCGGGGTGGTATGTCGATGTCGACGGCTCAAGGCTGTTTCTTTACTAGTGTTTGATTTTGTGGTGAGTAGTTCTGCCTTGGTTGAGTTTAGGCTCTAGGTTCAGCCATCTTTGGGCCTGACTAAGTTGTGCTAGGGTTTTGTTTTAAGAGCTGATTTTAATAAATTTATTTTTAATAAGGCCTTACCTTTACTGGTGGATTTAGTGAGTTTTGGCTCAGCCATGCACTTTATATGTTTTGTTATACCTTGACCGTTGTGAAGTTACATGTGTGGCAAGTATGGAAGTATGTAGTTTTATTTTGATCAAGATTTTGTTATTCTGTAGTAGTCATGCACTTGATTTGTTGGATTATGTAGTTTTATTTTGATCAAGATTTTGTTATTCTGTAGTAGTCATTTTATCAAATGTGCAAGGAAGTTCTAGAATGAGAATTATTTGCTAGGGATTTGATTCCAGTTAAGCCGAAAAGGCAAAAGCATCGTTTATTGTGCTTCGGGAGTTTATGCTTTGGTGTATGTAATATCCTAGCGCTGACTTTGTACAGTCGTGTGAATATTAATGAATATTCCCCTAAAAAAAAAAAGATGGAATTTATATTCTTCAAATTTTACGGAATGAACCGCAGCTTATATCCAACACATAGCTATGCGTCTTACCTATTAACCTATTAATCCAAACAAAAGTCACAGAAAGTTAATATATTACAGTAACCATATTACATAAACAACTAGCACAACGATATGCTACACTACACAACATTTATAGTACTGGGTAAAAAATAAAAAATAAAAAACAAAAAACAAAAACAGCAGTAACAACAACGACTAGATGTGGTGATAACAACGAAAAGACGCCCAAGTGAGGCTCAGGCATTATAGAGTCCAACTACATTCGAACCAATTCAACGCCTTGTGTTTACGTAGACATGTCTTCTATGATTACCAAATCTTTGCTCCAGTTGAGGGAATATCTTGAAAAGAATACTACGTGTAGCTCTGTAATACCATTTCCTCCATCTTTTGCAAAACAAAAGTGACCCGATGACAATTCCAAACCCACATGTAAATCCAATTTCAACACAGATAACATTCCAATCAATCTCATCTCCAGAATTCGGACTACTTGAGCTTCCATTTAAAATTGGTGGCGGCAATACTGCATCCTTTGTCAAAGGAGGCCCCCATAATCCTCTGTTACCTTCGAATGAGGTATTTGGAAATGTTGAAATTTGAGTGCTGGTTGGGATCTTCCCGACCAGTTCATTATTTGAGAGAGATCCAAGAATGCAAGGAAAGTGAGATATGCAAACTGTGGGGGAATTTGGCCACTCAAGTGGTTCTTTGAGAGATCTAAGGACTCCAGTTGTTGCATCTTACCAAATGATGATGGGATTTTTCCTGTAAAAGCATTACCGGATAAGTTAAGGACATATAGTGATTTCAACTCTCCGATTTCCGCAGGTATTGATCCGTTGAATTTGTTGGAGGAGTAGTCAATCAAGGTGAATATAGTTAGAATCTTAACCACATTCAACTCTAAACCTTTGATGATAGTCGTAATAGCATTTCTATAATAAATGCTAGGACCTGTAACATACCGATAATTATATCTAGCAACTGGATTTTTACTATCTGTCTTACACCCGCATCGCAGATTATTTCGAGCATTAGATGCAACTCCATAATAATCGGCCCGAGGAACCAACTGAATATTGCCTCTAGTATACATATTTTCATTATCTCTTCCCGGCAGCTTATAAGAAAATCCAAGGTTAGTTGGAGAATCATCCTCATTAGACACCATAGCCTGCCATGTCAGAGACATTCTTCCTGGCATATCACCACTGAAATTGTTGTGAGCTAAATCTATTATTTGAAGCACAGGCCATGTGCCATTTGTCTTGGGACATCTAATGCTTCCATAAAACTTGTTGGACCGCAAAACAAGGACACGCAAGGTGGATATGCTCATCAAAAAGCATGGAAAAGTATCAGTTATGTTATTGTTTCCAAGGTTTAAAACCTCTAACCTTGAGCAGTTGACAAGAGATTTCGGAAGTTGGCCTTGTATTTGATTGTTGCTGAGGTCGAGAGTTCGTAGCTCACAATCCTTGAGAAAATTATCAGGAAATGTGCCACTCAGGTTGTTTTTCCTCATATCAATGGCCAAAAGCGAATGTGATTGAGTCAAGCATTGGGGAATGTTTCCACTCAAGGAATTATTGGACAGATCAAGAACCACACCACTTGCATTACATATTGATTTTGGAATGGCCCCGTGAAAGTTATTACTTGAAGGAGAAAGGTAAGACCCAGTAGAAATGAAATAACCAATGTCAATTGGTATACTAGAGTTGAAATTATTTCTTGAGTAATCTAGATAACTACTATTTAAGAACAAGGGGAAATGTCCCTGAAGCTGGTTTGAATGAAGATCAACCGAAGACAGAACATAGGTAGAATTAATTAAAGGAGCTTCTAAACTTTCCAAGGAGTTACAAGAAAGATTTAGTTCTCGAAGTTCAAAACTCCAAATCCAATTGGGTATCTGTCCTTGAATCTGGTTGTCTGAGAGGTCTATGTGGGTTAGATGGGATTGATTTCTCAAGAAGTCTGGAAATGTTGTCAACTTGTTAGAAGCTAATCCCAAGTGATCAAGCTGAAGGAAGGAATATGAGGAATGGATACCTTGAAGCTTGTTGGAATAAAGGTCTAAAGAAGATAAAGCAGAAGTGGAATTAGGAAGAGGAGCTTCTAGAGTCACAAAGGAGTTGCCAGAAAGATCAAGGGAATTAAGAGATTTGAGACTCAAAATCCAATTAGGTATCTCGCCTTGAAGCTTGTTGGAATGAAGGTCCAGAGAAGATAAAGCAGAAGTGGAAGTAGGAAGAGGAGCTTCTAGAGTCACCAAGGAGTTGTTAGAAAGATCAAGGGAATTAAGAGATTTGAGACTCAAAATCCAATTAGGTATCTTGCCTTGAAGCTTGTTAGAATGAATGTCCAGAGAAGATAAAGCAGATCGAAGTGGAATTAGGAAGAAGAGCTTCTAGAGTCACTAAGGAGTTGCCAGAAAGATCAAGGGAATTAAGAGATTTGAGTCTCAAAATCCAATTAGGTATCTCGCCTTGAAGCTTGTTGGAATGAAGGTTCAGGGAAGATAAAGCAGAAGTAAAATTAGGAAGAGGAGCTTCTAGAGTCACCAAGGAGTTGCCAGAAAGATCAAGGGAATTAATTGAGACTCAAAATCCAATTAGGTATCTGGCCTTGAAGCTTGTTGGAATGAAGATTCAGAGAAGATAAAGCAGAAATAAAATTAGGAAGAGGAGCTTCTAGAGTCACCAAGGAGTTGCCAGAAAGATCAAGGGAATTAATTGAGACTCAAAATCCAATTAGGTATCTGGCCTTGAAGCTTGTTGGAATGAAGATTCAGAGAAGATAAAGCAGAAATAAAATTAGGAAGAGGAGCTTCTAGAGTCACCAAGGAGTTGCCAGAAAGATCAAGGGAATCAAGAGATTTGAGACTCAAAATCCAATTAGGTATCTCGCCTTGAATCTGGTTGTTTGAAAGGTCCAAGTTGTTTAATGTAGACTGAGTTCTCAAGAAATCTGGGAATGCTCTCAACTTGTTAGAAGCCAATACCAAATTTTCAATCTGAAGGAAGGTGGAATTAGTGTCATTGTGATCAAACAACAAGCTATTGTGGGAAAGGTCAACCGATGAAAGATTTCTGGGCAGCCAAGGACCATTAAAAGGAAAGCTGCTGAAGTTGTTTGAAGAAAGATTGAGATACAGAAGCCCTTGAAGATTGAAGATAGATGTTGGTATTTGTCCTTCTAAATTGTTGTTTTCCAAATGAAGGGTTTCAAGTAAGGGCGAAGAGGTATTGGAAAATTCAGGGAGTTGACCTGAGAACCGATTGTGGGATAGTGTTAATGTTTCTAGTTTGGGAAGAGAAACAACAGAAGAAGGAATAGTCCCAGAAAAAAAAAGCATCACGTAAATTCAGATACCTCAAGTCTGCAAGCTTTCCAATTGCAGATGGAATTGAAGCGAGATTAAAGAAGTTATTGGTCAAATTGAGGCTCTGAAGATGTTGGAGTTGAAAGAGACTGCTTGAATTGTCAATGATGCATGAGATAGACTCGCTGCTGAGGTCAAGTTCGACAACACGCCCATTGGTGCTGCAAGTTACACCGAGCCAAAAACAGGAGTCGGTACTCGAATTCCATGTGATAAGCTTGGAGGATTCGGAAGAATCAAATTCAAGACTTTGTTTGAAATGGAGCAATGATTGTTTCTGGGCTTCAGTAAAGTTGCTGTGAACTGCGGGGATAACAGTGGTAGTGATTAAGAAAAGGAAGAAATGGAGGAACAGAGTTGGCATGTTTTAAGCAAAGGTTTAGACGCAGGCACAAATGTAGTGTGGGAAAGTGATAATTGGGAACTGATAATGGTTGTGGACTGGTGGTCGCTTTGTAAGGTCATGGAATTGGAAAATGATTCCATAATCTCTGTGATCAGCTTGACTTTCAAGTCCTCTCATATCTATCCTTGGGCAGCTTCCAAGAAAAATGAGATGGTAGGAAAGTGGAACTATTGCTGTTCCGTGACTATTAAAGTTACGCCTGTGGAGCTTTAAAATCAACCGTGTTACAGTAAAAGTGTCATATATAACTACTTTTTACTTTTATTTTTAAATAATAACTCTCCAGGAATATTCTATGTTTTTTTTTATGACAAGGAATATTCTATGTTGGTGTTGGCATCCCTCGAGTTTAAAATTGACGACAAGAAAACACGTCCTATATACTGCTTTCAAAAGATATGGAATCAAGCGCAATGGCTTTTAAAAGGTGGAATTGGAAAATGCCTTGATGATATAGAGATCTATACTAATTGGCTCGACTTTCAAGTTTCCTGCTTTCTATTCATACTAAAGGATATATTATGGGGGGTGAAATTTGCACACCCCCTTTTACATTCTGCACACCCTTTCTAATATTTTAATATTTTATGATGTTCTCTTGTGTTTGTTTCCCATATTACCCTTCTTCTCCAAGCACTCAGTGCTCGACTTTGCTTCTCTCCTCTTTGAATCAGCTCTACTGCAAGGTCACCGTTTATCTCAACTCATTGACCTCCATTGAGGACTCCGATTTCACCTGAAAAAAGCCCAACGAAATCGTCCTCTAGCTCGATCCCAACCAGACCATCGAAGACGACTTTCTCGGGGCCGAGGTCAGGTGGCAAAGCGAAGCAAGTAAGGGTTCCAATAACTACTGGAATTTGGTGTTGAAGGTTCAGAAAGCCGATAAGCGGCGGATTCTACGGCCGTATTTGCAGCACATCCACGTCGTCGCCGACGAGTTGGACCAGCGGAAGTGAGATTTGCTGCTGTACATGAACGTCGACGACGACTTCCGCAACACGCGGTGGAGGACCGTGCTGTTCACGCACCCATCTACGCTGGAGACGATTTCCTTGGAAGCCGATCTCAAATCGAAGATTAAGTCTGATTTGGAGTCGTTTCTCAAAGCCAAGCAGTACTACAACCGACTCGGCCGTGTCTGGAAGCGAAGCTTCTTGCTTTACGGCCCCTCCGGCACTGGGAAATCCAACTTTATCGCCACTATGGCCAATTTCCTCGGCTACGACGTCTACGATCTCGACCTCTGTAGGGTTAAAGATGACTCGGAGTTGAAGATGCTTATTTTACAGACCATGAGCAAGTCGGTGATCCTCATCGAGGACCTGGATCGGTTCTTCTCCGAGAAATCGACGACGGTCAGCTGATGCGCCTGAAAGCAAGCGCATAATTTAACCCTGAAATGTCATCGTTAGTATATAGTAAATAGGGATCGTTCTATTCCGGGGATTGAGGGTACACCTGTCAATGTAGGACAAACAAACAATTAAAATTAAAACAAGGTATATTATTTACACAATATAGACATATTTACGAAAAAGGGGGAATATTTTTTATTTTGGTTTTCGAAAATTAATCTAAGTTAAGAAAATAATTAAAATGCAAAAACATAAAAATACAAATGGAATGAGAGAACAAAGATCAAAACTGAAATATATGATTAAAATCGATTCAAGTTCTAATATTGTTCATCTAAGTCATGAGAAAGGAGTTGATCATGTGAAACATTCGAAAGCAAATGAATTCCCATTTTTTACTTTTCAATGCTAATTAACCTAAGCGAAAGCACCTAGATTAATCCTATCAAACATGCAATCAAACCCTAGAAAGCCAGTCAATCATGTCATGTTTAACGCATTACACATAGAGAAAGGCTATCAACTCAAGTGTACAACTTAGTATGGAAAGTCCACCTAATTGCAATCCTCGTTAATTAGATTCGATATTTGTACAAAACCTTTACTACTTTGATTCAAGTTTACACAAAACGAAAAGTCGATTTCATGTTCTTAAACCTAGCACCAATTATATCGAAATCCTAAGTGTTTGCAACCACATAAGATTAAAATACAAAAGTTATCTATAACGCAAATTTAATTAAACAAACCCACATAAGCAACTCTCGAATCACAATAATATGAATCTGAAAATTCTCAATTAATCATAAAATTTCAGAAATTAATATTTGTTCAAACACATATGTCAACTAGTTCATAACCAACGAAATTCAAAGCAAAGGTTACAAAGGAGAATCGGATTACACCGTGAGATGGAGATGGTGATGAACGATTGATGTGGTGGTCTCTTGAATCTCGAAAGCAAGCTTCAAGGTTGGAGATGGATGATGGATGCTCACGGCTATGCTTCTTCTCCCTTGGCCTTGCTTGAACTCGTGGAGATGACTAGAGGATGGAGAAACTCACGGCTATGCTAAGAAGATTTTCTGATTTTTTTTCTAAAGTGTAAATTGTATGGGAGAGAGGAACCCCTTGACGTTGAGAAAGGGGGAGTTTTATATAGGAGCATGGCTAGGGTTCACAAAGCAATCAGAATTTTCCACATAGCTTCAACCAATGATAATTCGCCAAGTAAGCTTGTGATGTGGTCCAACCAATCATAGAATGCCAAGTAAGCCTTGTGATGTGTTCCAACCAATCATAATTCTCTAAAATACCTCCCTAATATTTAATTGCCGAATTTCCTTGAAATTATTCTGATTTTCTTCATGAATTTCGGCCAACATTCCTTTAGGGAATTTAGGGATGAATCTAGACGCCTTTTTAGCTTTTCCTTGGTGCACACATATTTTCCTTCCATAAATATCTCCCTTGACTCTCTCTTGGCGTCATCTCCTTGATTATTTCTGATTTTCACGTTGGCAATCACACCAAATTACTCCTCCAACAATATTTCTTTCCATAAAAATCTCCTAAGAAAATCTCCCCTTGAAATCCTCAATCAATCATCTTTAATTCCCACGTTGTCACCTTATTTTTCTTTAGGTATGACACGGCAAATTTAATACCCAAGGAAAATATATTTTCCTTTTTTAAAAACTCTTCCTTGATTTCCTCCTTGCCATGTCATCTTCATGAAGCTTCTCGTTCCATTTATGAACTCAATTCAGCTTATTTATTCCAAAAACCTGAAAATAGAAGCTTTCTAAAATAAGAAATGGAAACTTTCTTAAACTAAAATGGAAACTTTCTAAAAATGGAAAATAGAAACTACAAAACGGAAACTTTCTACAATTAGGAACTTTCCCATTCGAAGAATGGAAACTTTCCTAAACAGAGTTTTATTAAGGAAATAACGCAGAAAATATAGGGAAATAACAGTTAAAATGTTGCATTAAAATGCTCCTATCAAATTCCCCCACACTTAGCTTTTGCTAGTCCCTTAGCAAAATCTCACAAAGACTCAACTAAGACTCAACGAAAATTTAAAGACTCTACACAAACAATGACTCTATTGCCCTTCAACTTTTTTTTTGTCTCAGCAATCTCTTACTTTCATAACACCAAGATTAGCACTCAACCAAGAATCAATGTTTAAGCATTCGAGAGTTAATTAAAACATGTAATCCACACATACACAAGTAAGACTTGGTTTGTAACAATGGTGATGGGGTTAAGCTCAGCATGCTTCAGACAAGTATGATTCATATCCTCACCAGGTATATCCACTCTTTCTTCTCTCAGATCATGGCAATGCTTAAAAGCTTATACACTCAAGTATATGTGAAAGATAGCAAGTACATCACATATCATATGAAACGAAAGCACATGTATATATTTTTCTAAGATCTCATGAAAGATATCAACTACTTGCACAGATGGACCCAAGCCATAGGTTCAACTCTTGTAACTCATCTCCACAAATCAAAAGCTGTCCCATCTTAAGGATCAAGAAGGTCTTCTCAAAGGTTGTAATTGGGCCATGGCTCAAGGTTTTAAGAAACAAAGGATAAGGAATTTAACAAAGTGTCCTAAAAACCTAGCAGAGCTCATGTAAATGTAGAGACTTCTAAAAATCCACCAAGGCATATAAAACGTCATAATCCCATAGAAGTAAAGGGCCATATGTCTTCATGTTGGGCCCTAACTTCACTCTAAACTTCCTTTGAACTCTAGTGAATTGGACAAAGACCAAATTTTTCTGTAATGGGCCTTCAATTTAAAACAAACTCCAAACTCACCAAGTATGGGGAACTAAAATCCATAGACATTTTTCTTTCTTTCTTTTTCTTTCTAGCCGTGTACAATTTTTTTTTTTTTCATTTCTTTTTCACGGCTTTCACATATATTTTTTTATGGACAAGTCTACCCCCACACTTGAACTTTCACCTCTTCTCAATTTTCATTCTCAATGCCAAATCCTTAAGTAAAGTCCCCAAAAGATAGCTCCACTAAGTTTTTAGAACAAAGGGTAGGAGTGTAGCTATGCTAAGGTTCAGGGTTAAGGATTTTAAGGGTGATGAAAGAAAAGGCTTAATGTAGGCTCAAAGGGGTTTATCTAGGGGGGTCCCACGACGGGCACAAATGGGGACACAGGCTTATTTGGCAATGGTGGTAATTCCTAGGGTGCCTCTATCCTTTCCAGAATCAGGGACATGTATCGATAAAACGTCTCAACAAGCACAAGAGTGAATTCTAGCATTCTCTAGTCCATCAAACTTAATCTATGGCAAGCAATCAATCAAATGAAAGGATAATGAGATCATCAAAACATCGCCAAGAAAATAAGAATATATTTTTCATTTCACTCCAAGAAAAAGGGACATGGGCTCAATATCTCACATGGGCTTTTATGAATCAAAACTCATCCTAACATGCTCATATTCTGTACCAAGGTCACGAAATCCATATCCACTACACATGCATACATTTTTCATATATCTCAATTAACCAAAGAATACCATTTTAGAAATCATCTCAATTTTGTGATCCTCTTTTAATCATGGTTTCAGAGATATAAGCTCATCCTAGACAGTTGAAAGGGCATCCTATGACTCAATAAATAAAAGCAACAAATTTTTTTTAATTTTTTGACATTTTTTCGATTTTTTGTATTTTTCAATATATGACTCAAGATAAAAGTGTAAATCCCTTCCCCCACACTTAAATATTGCATTGTCCTCAATGTAATCAATCATAAGCATGCAATGAAACAATTAAGCATATAGGAATGGAATTTACGAAAAGACTACAAAAATAAAGGAGAAAATTGAAAAGTAAAAGAAATAGGGAAAGAGAAAGCAAATCTGTGTTATTGACTCCTTTACAGTTGCTTCTGAATTGGGTTGCCTCCCAAGCAGCGCTTGAGTTTAACGTCTTTCAGCCAGACGGAATAGAAATTAAAAAGTTAGTAACTATAATTAACAAAGATTTACAAAATATATAAACAAGTAACTAAGAATTACAAAATACAAGTATAATTAACAAGTACATTGTACATACGACACAAGTTAGGTACACGAGTGAGTAAAAAAAAAAAAACATGAAAAATATTTACGCAAATGTTTTTTTTTTTACCTTAGTGTATCACAACATTTTGTTACATTTTCTTTTGTCATAAATATTATTGATATTAAATCTAATTCCAAGCGGTAAATCAAGTTGGACATGCGGCCCAAGTATAGTCGTCTAGACACAAAGTCCCACTTACATCCTTTGGGCAACCTTACTGAAATGGCCAGGTGGGGGAGGACGAACACGAGAGGAAAAATCCATTTTGGCATGAGCTACTCCCACATAGTGGTTTAGGCCCATTTGTAAGCACTTCTGGATTCAAAAACCCGTCATGAACGTTGTCCCCTTCCTAGACACCATTCCACATAGGCTATACTTACTAAGATGAAAAATGTCCTAAGTGTGAAGACAGTTCAACAAGTGTTAATAAAGGCTGCCCTCAACCTTAAGGGACCTGAACTAGGTACCAATAAGGGGTTTAGGCCAATATTAACAAACGCGACTTCACCTATTCCATTCAATTTACAACTTACAATTAAAACTCGTATTCAACAATATAAAAAACAACCTAAGTAAATTAATTAATCTATGTTTCGAACAAAATATATACAACAAATATTCACAATTTAACAAGTGATTTTTCAATCACCGGCAACGGCGCCAAAAATTGATGCGCCTGAAAGCAAGCGCATAATTTAACCCTGAAATGTCATCGTTAGTATATAGTAAATAGGGATCGTTCTATTCCGGGGATTGAGGGTACACCTGTCAATGTAGGACAAACAAACAATTAAAATTAAAACAAGGTATATTATTTACACAATATAGACATATTTACGAAAAAGGGGGAATATTTTTTATTTTGGTTTTCGAAAATTAATCTAAGTTAAGAAAATAATTAAAATGCAAAAACATAAAAATACAAATGGAATGAGAGAACAAAGATCAAAACTGAAATATATGATTAAAATCGATTCAAGTTCTAATATTGTTCATCTAAGTCATGAGAAAGGAGTTGATCATGTGAAACATTCGAAAGCAAATGAATTCCCATTTTTTACTTTTCAATGCTAATTAACCTAAGCGAAAGCACCTAGATTAATCCTATCAAACATGCAATCAAACCCTAGAAAGCCAGTCAATCATGTCATGTTTAACGCATTACACATAGAGAAAGGCTATCAACTCAAGTGTACAACTTAGTATGGAAAGTCCACCTAATTGCAATCCTCGTTAATTAGATTCGATATTTGTACAAAACCTTTACTACTTTGATTCAAGTTTACACAAAACGAAAAGTCGATTTCATGTTCTTAAACCTAGCACCAATTATATCGAAATCCTAAGTGTTTGCAACCACATAAGATTAAAATACAAAAGTTATCTATAACGCAAATTTAATTAAACAAACCCACATAAGCAACTCTCGAATCACAATAATATGAATCTGAAAATTCTCAATTAATCATAAAATTTCAGAAATTAATATTTGTTCAAACACATATGTCAACTAGTTCATAACCAACGAAATTCAAAGCAAAGGTTACAAAGGAGAATCGGATTACACCGTGAGATGGAGATGGTGATGAACGATTGATGTGGTGGTCTCTTGAATCTCGAAAGCAAGCTTCAAGGTTGGAGATGGATGATGGATGCTCACGGCTATGCTTCTTCTCCCTTGGCCTTGCTTGAACTCGTGGAGATGACTAGAGGATGGAGAAACTCACGGCTATGCTAAGAAGATTTTCTGATTTTTTTTTCTAAAGTGTAAATTGTATGGGAGAGAGGAACCCCTTGACGTTGAGAAAGGGGGAGTTTTATATAGGAGCATGGCTAGGGTTCACAAAGCAATCAGAATTTTCCACATAGCTTCAACCAATGATAATTCGCCAAGTAAGCTTGTGATGTGGTCCAACCAATCATAGAATGCCAAGTAAGCCTTGTGATGTGTTCCAACCAATCATAATTCTCTAAAATACCTCCCTAATATTTAATTGCCGAATTTCCTTGAAATTATTCTGATTTTCTTCATGAATTTCGGCCAACATTCCTTTAGGGAATTTAGGGATGAATCTAGACGCCTTTTTAGCTTTTCCTTGGTGCACACATATTTTCCTTCCATAAATATCTCCCTTGACTCTCTCTTGGCGTCATCTCCTTGATTATTTCTGATTTTCACGTTGGCAATCACACCAAATTACTCCTCCAACAATATTTCTTTCCATAAAAATCTCCTAAGAAAATCTCCCCTTGAAATCCTCAATCAATCATCTTTAATTCCCACGTTGTCACCTTATTTTTCTTTAGGTATGACACGGCAAATTTAATACCCAAGGAAAATATATTTTCCTTTTTTAAAAACTCTTCCTTGATTTCCTCCTTGCCATGTCATCTTCATGAAGCTTCTCGTTCCATTTATGAACTCAATTCAGCTTATTTATTCCAAAAACCTGAAAATAGAAGCTTTCTAAAATAAGAAATGGAAACTTTCTTAAACTAAAATGGAAACTTTCTAAAAATGGAAAATAGAAACTACAAAACGGAAACTTTCTACAATTAGGAACTTTCCCATTCGAAGAATGGAAACTTTCCTAAACAGAGTTTTATTAAGGAAATAACGCAGAAAATATAGGGAAATAACAGTTAAAATGTTGCATTAAAATGCTCCTATCATCAGCTTCTCCGGCATATCGAACTTCATGGACGGCTTGCTCAACTCGTGCTACGCCGAAGACAGAGTCATGGTGTTCATGATGAACTCGAAGGACCAGGTCGACCCGAATTTCCTCAGACAGGGTCGAATCGACGTCCACATCCATTTTCCGTTGTGTGATTTCACAGCGTTTCGGAACCTAGGGACGAGCTATTTGGGGGTGAAGGAGCACAACCTATCATTTTACCTCCAATCGATCTAACAAGTTGTGAGCAACAGAATCAACAAAGGAATCTTTAGAACGCATCAGCCATGACGCTCGATCAAGCTATAGCCAAGATAAAATTGCTCGGGATCGAATCAATTTTAACTGACATAGTAATTGCATGATCCAGTTTCTGAATTAGGAGACTCAGTAGGAAAAGTGAAGGAGAAGAAGGAGGTAGAACCTGTTTGCGTCGGAAATCGCGATCGAAGACCTTGAACCGGGAGCTTTGAACTGCATTGGAGTGGCTGTCCGTACAGAAAGTGGTGGAGAAGGAGATCGAGTGTGGGGATGATTCTATGGTTGTGGTGCGTTTCAAATGTTTTAATGGTTGAGTCTTTGGGTGTTGGGTGTGATGTAAAGATTGAGTCTTTGGTAATGGTGGGTTGGTTTTAAAGGTTGTGTATGTTAATGGTGGGTTTTTTTTCAGAGGAGGAAGAAAGAAGAAGAAGAAGAAGAAGAGAGAAGAAGAGAGGAGAGAAACAAAGTCAGGCACCGAGTGCTTAGAGAAGAAGGGTATTATGAGAAACAAACATAAGAGAACATCAGAAAATATTAAAATATTGGAAAGGGTGTGTAGAATGTAAAAGGGGGTGTGCAAATTTCACCCCCTATATTATATTACCCTTACTTTTGGAATGGATATCTTGACAAGGTAATAGTGTTGCTTTTGAGGGAATAATGTGTATTCTTGTGATCACACAACAAATTCTTTATATGAGTGCTAAACTTTATTTGCTTTTTTCATATCGATAACCACCTCAATAGAAAACTTTTGCATTGAAATATTGTTTCTTTAATTTGGTTGATTTCTTGTTGGCTTGAGTGGACTTGGAAGTTTCCTCACTGGAATGCAATGCACGTAGGAAAGTGAGGACTATTTTGTTTTCTTCTCTTATAACAAAATTTTATTAAAGAATAAGTTTGGGATACGCCTCAACGAACTCCACAAAACTCGGACTGATCTTGGTCTAGGGTTTACAAATTACTTCTTGTCCGGCGGCGCTCATGGTCGGAGTTGGCTCGCCTCACCGGCTAGTGGTTGCTGCCAGACGGGAAATTGAATACTAGAGGCCTGGGAGCTTCTTGGATAGGGGTTTGGCTCGGGGTTTGGACTGGATGGTTTTGGCGACGAGCACCAGATGACGTCGTGAGCGCGGTGGTGGTTTGTACAGGGTGGGCGCACCTCGACTTCCAAAGTCAATCGGAGGTACTTGGCGGCAGTGCGGGGTGTTAGATCAGAGGTACTCGATTGTTGGATAAGAGGGCACAGCTTTGTGGTGAAGCTGGTACGTAGCAGCGCGGCTCGGCGTGGGGTGCGGCGACAACATGGGTCAAGATGGCAGTGGGTTGCGGTGGCGAGGACCAGCGGAACTGCACCGGACCTGTGCATGCAGCCATTGGGTGAGGAAGAAGGAGTTTGGGCTTTAGTCAAGGCATTCCTTTTGGGCCTTGAGTTTGGACCTCTTTTCTTGAGGCTGCCTTCTTGTGCTGGATGATTTATTGGGCTAGGGATTTGGCCCTTGGTCCAACTCTATGTTTTTAGCTTTTTGTCTAATTACATTAAATTTCTTTGTAGTAGGAACCTAGATCTTTAGCGCCTCTTGTGTAGTACCAATGGAGTATCCCAGCTACCTCTATGAATTTGAATGTATAATGAGTAAGTCTATTTCTATGTACCACTATGGGTACTACCACTATTTTCTTGTCTGTTTATGCCCTTAAAATAGTTGCGGAATGGTATGTAATGGCCTATTCTGGCTTGTGATGAATGACAATCATTGATCGACTGATTAAAAAAAAAAAAATTTACTAAAGAAAATAAAGCACAAAATGAGAGGGATGACATAAAAACCAAAACTCAATTGTAATCAAATAACTGAATAATTCCTCTTAAGCAAACAGAACAATGAAAAAGAAAGCAGAGAAGCAGCTAAAAATACAAATCATGCTAAATAGGCCTGTTGAAGTCAGTAAGTACTTGGCTAAGGGGTGGGAAGTGAGGCAGCCGCCTTAGGCCATGGTCCTTTGGAGGTCTCTGTGGAGGACCTAATGTTTCTCTGTATATATTTTTCTTTATTTATTGAATATACAATCTTTGCTGAATTTAGTATTATGTTGCATTCCACGTTAGCGGTTCAACTGCGCGTTGATGGCTTTAGTTTTTGCTTGCCTCAAACCATCTCTATCCATCATTTATTTCACTTTTTTGCTTGCCTCACAAATCTCATGAGATTTGTGCTTTGACAGCTTGACTTGAAGTCTTTCCCCTCTTCTGCAACCAGCTAGAAAACTGGGTGGAAGGAAAAAGGGGAAAGGGGACAAGTCGCGCTCAACTTTTCCAAATAAAAGTTGAACACTATTGGTCGATTTCTAGGAAATGACCTTGAACGTTGTAAAACAGAAAAAATTTTGAGAGAGAGAGAGAGAGTTTGGACACAGGGAATCAGATCGTATCCATTCATCTCACCATGAGGGGGATTATATAGGAGTACATGATGTATACAAATAGGCAACGTTTAATAGCAACGTCAATTACTCCTATTCACAATCCTATCAATCACTAATCTATAGTGAAAGACATATATGACTCTCCATCTATTTACATGATATTAGCCATAATTATTTACAACACTCCCCCTTGGATATTTCATGTCAATAGTGTTGCCTAGGCTGAGCGCTTCTAATTAAGTTGCCTCGTCAAAAACCTTGCCAAGTAATAAAAACCCTGTGGTAGAAAAACAACCTTGGTCGAAGGAGAAAAATAGCACAACGCGCGTGAATGTGGAGTAGTCATATCACAACAGAGATAGGTGAAGTCTTCTTATCAGCATCATAAGTAGATAGTATGTCTACGAGAAGTATGCATTAGAGTTGCTACACCAAAACCTTGCCCGGTAAACCCAGTGGGAGAAACCCGTGGTCGAAGGGAAAAAAATGAGCAAATGCATATATGTCAAATCAAAGCATCTTCAGGATGTAGTATAAGTGGGGTGACCATGCTAAAGATGTGCCTCGTTAAAACCTTGCCAGGTAACAAAACCCAGTGGGAGAAAATAACCCTGGACGAATGACAAAAAGAGTACACAATGGTCAAGTGGGTATGCTTCAAGATACTCCCCCTGATTTCGACTCCCCCTGAAAATTACATTTATGGTAATTCAGATAGTTTACGTAGACCAATACCTTGGACATGCTTCTGGAATGTAAACTTTGGTAGTGACTTGGTGAAGAGGTCTGCACGATTGTCTTTAGATCGAGTCTGCTTAACTTCAATCTTCTGATGCTTCTTATTGCTGATTGAAGAAGAACTTCGGTGCAATATGTTTGGTGTTGTCTCCTTTGATGAAACTCATCTTTATCTGCTCTATGTAAGCAGCATTATCCTCGTAGATAATGGTTGGTTCATCAGTGGTGGAATGCAGTCCACATGTGCTTCAAACATGCTTTGTAACGGCTCTTAGCCATGTACATTCACATACTGCTTCTTGAAGAGCTAGTATCTCAGCATGATTCAAAGAGGTAGCAACAAGTGTCTATTTCGTAGACCTCCAAGAAATTGCAGCATTCCCAATGGTAAAGACATAACCAGTTTGGGAACGTGCCTTGTGCGGGTCTGATAGATAGTCTATATCAACATATCCAACAAGGCAAGCATCATTCTGAGGATCAAGGGCGTTTGATCCATTCCTTGATGCGTAGGGATATAATAAGCCCATATCCGCCGTACCTCTAGGGTAGCGAAAAATGTCTTTTAAGCCATTCCAGTGGCGGCGTGTTGGCGCAGAGCTATATCTAGCTAACAAGTTCACATCGACTGAGATGTCCTATCTAGGGCATTAACCCAAGTACAATAATGCACCTATTGCACTTAGATATGGGACTTCTGGCACCAATATCTCTTCGTTATCATCTGTAGGACTATACAGTTCTCTCTAGACTTCAGACGACCATGGGTGTGCTTGCTTTTATCCTCATTAAAGCATCTTAACATCTTCTGGATGTAATTTGGTTGATGGACCAAAATTTCATCTGCACTGTGCTCGGGCTCCAGGTCGAGACAATAATATGTTCTCCCAAGGCCTTTCATCTCAAATTCCAACTTCAGGTGCTTTGCGGTTTCCTTGATCTCTTCAGGAGTATCAATCAAATTCATGCCATTGACATAGACCGCCACAATTCCAAACTAGGAACTTGTTTCCTTAATAAACACGCATGGGCATAGTTTATTATTCACATATCCCATCCCGATTAAATATTCACTTAGACGATTATACCACCTCCGTCTAGATTGTTTCAATCCATAAAGTGAACGCCTCAAAACTAATGAAGAGCGTGTTCCGTGGTCTAGAACTATTTGCATCGGGTATATTAAGTCCTTCTGGAACTTTTATGTATATCTCTGTATCGTGATCCCCATAGAGATAGACTGTGACCACATTCATAAGCTGCATATTCAGTTTTTCGGAAACTACCAAACTGATAAGGTAGCAGAACTTTATGACGTCCATTATGGGAGAATACGCTTCCTCGTAATCAATCACAGGGCGTTGAGAAAATTCTTGCGCCACTAGACGAGCCTTGTGTATCACAATCTCGTTTTTCTCATTACGCTTCCTTACAAATACCCATTTAAATCCTACAGGTTTAACATGGGGAGGTGTGGGAACTACATGCCCAAACACCTTTCTTTTTGTCAAGGAATCTAATTCGACCTGGATTGCTTCTTTCCATTTTGGCCAGTCATGTCTTCGTTGATATTGATCAACAAAGCAAGATTTGAGGTCATCGCATATTATAATTTCGGTGGCCACCGCAAATACTAATATATCATCGATGATAATCTCAACCCGATTCCAAATCTCACTAAATTTTCCGAGATTTCTCTATTCTAGGGAGTGGGTTCAAATGTTGGAGCGTCCCCCAACATAGTCTCTTCTAGGACATACCCATAATCTGGATTTATCTAATGAGATGAATCGGTTTAAGATTGCGATGTCAAGAGGATTCGTTTGTGCCAAGTTTACCCTCTTCTAGGGATAAGAATCCTTTGAACCTAATGATCTACCTCACTTCAGGGCAGGGACATATGACTGGTTAGCTGTCATGGTCATACCTCGTCCATCTAGGACGACACATCCTACATGGACGTCTATCCTTGCAGGCACATTTGCAGCAGGTATATATGATCTCGTCACTTTAGCTAGATCAGAGAAAGCGTTTGGCATATTTTGGGCTACACTCTGTAGATCTAGAATTCTCCGCACTTCATTATCACATTGTGTGGTTCGGGGATCAAGATGAGACATAGTGGGGACATTCCACGTCCATTCACGTCGTTCATCAGGAACGGTAACGTTCTTATCTTCCCCTAACGGCGGGAAGACTGTCTCATCAAAGTGACAATCCGCAAATCTAGCGGTAAAGAGGTCGCTTGTCAAGGGCTCGAAAGAGCACATAATGGATGAGATTCATAATCGACATGTATGCCCATCCTTTGTTGAGGACCCAATTTTGTACGTTGTGACGGCACAATTGGCACGAGGACTGCACACCCAAATGCGCGTAAGTGCGAAACAACAGGTTCGTACCCAGTCACCAGCTGTAACGCAGAGTAAGGTTGGTAGCAATGGGCCTCAACGGGACCAACATAGCTGCATGCAAGATTGCATAGCTCCATGCAGAAATTAGAAGCTTGGTGCGCATTGCCAAAATTCTATTTGCGAGACCATCTTGGGTGTGACCATAGGGAACTATATATTCAGCATCAATCCCAAGGGATATGTAATAATCATCGAAAGACTTCGATGTAAACTCTCCGGTATTATCAAGTCTTATAGACTTTATGGGATAATTCGAGTGGTGAACCCTCAATTTCATGATCTGGGTGAGAGTTTAGCAAAAGCAGCGTTTTCTTGTGGACAATAGTGTAACATGTGATCACTTTATCGATACATCAACCAAAACCATTAATATTTAACTGGTCCACATGGTGGTTGGATATGTCCACAAATTTCCCTTGCATTCTGTGCAGAAAAATGGTGGTGTATGTACTAGTCTTTGCATATGATGGTCTAGTATGGCATAGCGTGTCATTATATACAAGACCCTTATTCAGAAGGGGGTGCACCTGCGATGAATTGAGGATATGGTGCATCATACTTTGACCTGGGTGTCCCAAAAGGTCATGCCATAGCAAGTAGTTGCTTGAATTAGTTAGCTTCTAGCTAACAGATTTCAATTTCTCCAATGTACGCTTTTGGCCGCACACTCGGAGGTTATACAAAGATATTCCACTCATTTTTCTCAGTGGTTTCAGCGTGATAACCGTTGGTTCGAATATCCTTAATACTCAATAACGTTCTTCTGGAACGTGGAGATTATAAGGCCTCATTAATGGTAGGTTCAGTACCATTGGACAACATATAGTGTGTTTTGCCATAGCCCTCTATCAGGTTGGATTGCCCTAATACGGTTGTCACAGAGGTATGAATAGACAATAAGTTTGAAAAACATCTCCGATCTGGGAGTATGGTGTGTGTAATAGCACTTTTAACCAGACAACAAACTTCCCCACAGAATATGTCTATTCATTTATTTAATTCAATGGATCACATGTATAAATAAGTTTATTGAATTAAATACATTCGAACATAACCACATTTTCATAATCCAAAATGATTGAAAACATAAATCACCAAAAATAATCCGAAGATGTTTCATTCATTAAGATGAAATAGATATGACACAAGGGACCAATCATACCCATGTCTTTGAGTTCTAATCCTCGGTATGTTCAATAACTGCCTGAAAATCCATGATCTCTAGTGTGGAATCGATAGAAAATTACCCTTCAATAAAGTTGGTATTTCAAGTTCCGCGACCGGTGTAATACTCATCTACTGCTTCGGCTATCGCACAACAGGTGCGGGACCAGCAGTCAATTCCTCCACATCGATAACAAAGATCATGCTGATTCTGGTGGTGACAGGCCGGACCAGTGTTCCTTTCAACTTGGGCTTGCTGAGTTATGGCATCATGGTTCCTACCACGTGGAGCCTAATTACGTGGCCTCTTGGACTTTGGCCAAGTGGCAGATGGTCATATGGGTTAATTTCGTTCTGCCAATCATGTCTTGGTTCAAGCAAGAAATGGTCATCTGATGGTGAAAGTGCTCTTCTAGAGCGACCCAAAGAGTCTGTGTATCCTTTTCATCGGATACTCAACTTGGAGTGTTTTCTCCATATGTTTCATTTGAAAATTATGGCACTCATATTAAAAGCCTTAATGACGACATTGTTAGCATTGATTGTTGATCTCATCTTCTTTGCAGTCAGATGAATTTTCACACCTTGAGTTCACTTTAGATAGTTTCTTCTGGAGACCTCCAAAGCAACAAAGTCAAATATGTTGAGATTTGACATTTCTTACAGGAAAGGAACAAATAATATTAGTGCTTTGGGTAATAACATCCATAAGCAAGTAATGAGAACTTCAGGTTCTATAACATGGTATGAAAAATCGGATTAGACATGTAAAATCTACTGGTTTTATCATGTATGGTGAATTTATGAAGGAAACTTCAAGTTTCTTTAAACGGCATTATCGAAACTACAAGTTTCTTTAAACGACATTATCGAAACTACAAGTTTCTTTAAACGGCATTATCGAAACTACAAGTTCGATATATGTATGAACTACTGGTTCATTTAGAACTTCTAGTTCATTAGGTACTTGCATTTTCTACACATATATTCTAGTGCGAAAATTTAGACAAGTAACTCAATAATATTGAATAAAGCAAATTGAAATAATCTCACAAATCTGGATAAATAAAAGTCACAAATCAATTGAGATATTAATTGCATGCTACTAATTTAACATATTTATTATCACACAATTATGTTAATAAATGCTTCTGGCAATTAATTACACATATTAAATATGGTGAATCTATTTACAGTATCAAATCATTTATCCTTTTATTTGATTCTGATGGACCAAAGGAGTGGGCTTGATAGTGAAGCCTATCGGGCTTAGTCTGCAGGCTCGTGACCTAGGCTTTCATGCGCTAGTCAAAGAGTATGTGAGGCCTGCTGGGCTGCTAGGTCCTACAGAGGGAGAGTGGGCCTGCTGGGCTCAGGCTAGTCTGCCAAGGAATGAAAAGTTATTACTCAACCCTTTCGGTAACTCCAATTGAATACGACCAGGTAAGGAAAGATGAGGTTTAGGTGGAGCGAGACTCGCTTAAGTACACGGCCTCATCTGAACCTTTCCTAGACATCGCATCCAACTAGATGAGCCTAGTTTGAGAAGATTCATAACTTTTGTCATGGAAACATGTAGTGAGCTTCTATTCTGGCCTTGCAACTTGGGCCTGAGCTTCTGGCTCGAATTTGTTGTTATGACTTTGGGCTTGATTTGAGCTTCTGACTCAGCCTCTATTAATATTCACAATTATAACATAACTAAATTCAATATATGTTATTAAATCGTAACATAAATAAATTAATGCAGCGATTATATACCTAAGGAAATGGGATCAAATCCCATTAATGCTTCTGGCATTACGTACAGGTAATAAATTTGGCAAATGCTTCTGGCATAATGTGTATGTAATAATCACGTAATAATTTATCCCATAATGCTTCTAGCATAAAGAATTATAATGGCAAATTCAAATTTGTGTAACCAAAAATTAAGCCCATAATTCTTCTATCATAATTCACGCAATAATTCAGAATTGTCTCAATGTGATAATGAAGTGATTGTGGTAATGAGCATAAATTACAATGGTAATTGCTTTGGATAAAATCAATCAAAATCAAATCACGGGTTGATCAATCACCAATTAATTGGCCTCAAATATGCTTCTGGCAGAATTAATACTAAATAGTGTTAACACATACACTTGCCATAATGACATATTGGACAACATGCTAGGCTGGTACACACTGTGGCTGGGTTCGAATCCCAGAAATAGCTGACTTTATTTTTGCATGATTGATTGATGCTCTCTAGTTGTGAATTGGTGCTACTGGACCAAGTGCTAGAAATAGCTACAGCCAAAGTATCCTAATTTTTTTCTTTTCCAATCAAACAATCCAAAACATGAACATGTATATATATTCCAAATAAAACAATTAGAATTTAGGGTTCATGCATCATGGAGGATTTTTTCATGTTCAATCAATAGGCTCAATAAACATGAATATAAAATTAGATTTTGGAAAACATTACTTGATGAAGAGAGGATGAATCTTCAGTTTATATGTGCAGAACTGAGAAGGTTGTCTTCTCAACCAATCCAAGATCTATTCGCCTCTTTTGGTAGGAAATACCGAATCTCAAAGCTATTCGATCCAAATCTTAGAGCTAGTTGTGAACACGGAGCAGATTCTCTTCTGAACAGCTCCCACTTCGAATGATGTACAGGTCTCAAAATGACTCCAATAGGGCTGAAATTTGGTAGTCAGATAGAAGAGGCAGAGATGAACAACTTTGATGAAGGAAAGATTTTGATTTGAGGTCTTGATCAAGAGGTTTCGGGGCGTGCAAACAGGCTGCAGCAGGGGTTTTTTTTTTCTTTGGCTAGGGCTTGGGTTAGAGCTTCGTGCTGATAACGTGTTGTAAAACAGAAAAAATTTTGAGAGAGAGAGAGAGAGTTTGGACACAGGGAATCAGATCGTATCCATTCATCTCACCATGAGGGGGTTTATATAGGAGTACATGATGTATACAAATAGGCAACGTTTAATAGAAACGTCAATTACTCCTATTCACAATCCTATCAATCACTAATCTATAGTGAAAGACATATATGACTCTCCATCTATTTACATGATATTAGCCATAATTATTTACAACAGAACGGTAGTTTTAAATATTTTAAGACTAAAAGTTGACACAACGAATGTAGTTTTTGCTCTCTGTGGTACCATCTCCAATCACTCTCATCATTCTTTGATATTACATGTTCTGTCTTATATGCCAAGTTGTAACTTCATCTGAGGCCAACTTCATTTCAACACCAACCATGAGAATACCTCTTCGGTGTTATTAACTAAGAGTTAACAACAGATCCGTGTAGTTTCTTATTATAATTCCATTACGGAATCCTTTTTTTTGTTTTTTGTTTTTGTTTTAAGAACACGGAATCATTTCAGTTTGCCATCTCTGAGGAATTCGGAATAAAGCAACTCTATACAGCCTGTTTGGAAAGTGTGTTGATTTACTTTTCGAGTATAGAGTACTCGCTAAGTTGAATCATCACAATACTTGAACAAATTATCACATTCCTTCTAAAATGTATACCTCCTCTAATTTCCGGACACACACTACTTGTACAAGTCACCAAGTTTTATAGATCATCCACAAGCAGAAAATAACCGTAATCAGGATTGATAAAATTTTTGCCCTGGTGAAGCTAACCTTGTATACAGTAAAAACAAGAGAGCATTGACAGCGAACATAACAGAGCAAAATGGTAAAGTGCGTAAAACACCAATATTTATGTCCACAGTAACCCACTTAGAACGAGTTTTCTGCCATGTAATGCAACTCAAATGTTTTACAGTATCAAGGCTCGATAAAGCCTTCACAAAGAGTTTGCCTGAACTGATCAATTGATACAATACTACAATACAATGTTGTAGTCTTTTGCAGTTTTGTCATCTCCAAGCTGCTTGCCAGCATAAATCAGCCTGTGGACATTTCAAAATCATTAGATGCTAATCTGTTGAAAATTGGCCGGTACCATAAAACACGAGAAGCTATTAACAAAGACAAGAATAATAATGCAGCAATAATGCTGATTAATAAGACTTTATTCTAGCAAGTCTTCTTATGCTAGTAAACACAAAATGCAGGTAATATCCCAAAACAGCTGTCAAGTTAATGTGCATATACACTAATTTCATCGTACCCAGGATTTAAATCATACGGAGCACCTAATAGTCCCAAACAGGAACAGAAGCAAAGTCAACCATAACTTGACCAACCTTCAGTGGACAAGATAATCTTGTCCACTGAACAAATCTAAGTTCTATGGAAAACCATAATAGCCTTTCGGATGTAAAGAATGAGTAAATGCTGATACGACTTCCAATAGTGGGGAAAGACAAGCAAACACTAACCAATGCATTACTCACTGCCTCATTTGAAACAAAAGCTCAAAGTATGGAACAGATAAATCATTTTTCTTCTTTTTCAATCCATAAAAATTCCACAGGCCATAAAAAGGAAACCCACTCAAGTTGTTTGAAGAAAGTACAAGTTTAAAGAAATCAAGCATTGGAAGATTAAAGATAGACACGGGTATTGATCCTTCCAAATTGTTGCTACTCAAATCAAGATCTCTTGAAAATTGGCCGGTACCATAATCACGTGAAGCTATTAACTAAGAATAATAATGCAGCAATCATGCTGCTTAATAAGACTTTATTCTAGCAAGTCTTCTTAAGCTATTAAAATCAAAATGCAGGTGATATTCCAAAACAGTTGTCAAGTTAATGTGCATATGCATGGATGATATAAGGCATGAAAATTAACTAAACTAAGAGTTCAATCTAAAAACATTTAATGCATACTGAAGCTAGATAAAAGTACAAAACCAGACATAAGTCAAGTTCAAGTAACTTATTACTTCAGATAGATTTAATATGAGAAGAAAGAGAAACAAGTACCCTTGTTGCACTGGAGGAATTCCCTCTTTCTCCTCAACCATTTCCTTGATTAGGTCAATGACAATGGACTAATAGTACCTAGGTCTGTGTTACAATGTTACAATGGATGCAAAATGGAAAACACCAAGTCACCCCACCATATTAAGGTGGACTCCATTTAATGTCAATGTCTAGCAAACATACCCAAAACCAACATGCATGTACTGCGTTATCACAAAATGATAACATTTTTGCAGTAGGGTTGTGTGTAAATAATCTCTTGAGTTTGTCAGAATTCACTGCAATTGATATTAGATGAGTAAAAGTTACAGAGTGATGGAACAGAATACTATTATGCCACTTGAAATGAATCTAATCTATCCTCCATCTATCCATGCCATCTGAGTTAATGCTTGGATACCATCAGTCAATGACAGCTAGATGGACTACATTCCTTTCGACACTAGAATAGAAAGGTAAAACCAGAAGTTTCTGATTTAAAAGCATGAAGGTACTAGATGCAACTGTCTGTCCGAGAAACTTTGACCAGTGCGATTCCATGACCCTCCCCAAAGGTATTAGATGAAACTGTCTGAGGGGCTCTGATCATTGAGTAGGAACATACATGAGCACTCCCTATTTCAACGTAAGAGATGCACTAGTGTCCTCCAACGATTAAAGGGACTCCTTCAGAAGTGCATGTGCTTCTTCTCTCCTCCTAAACAAGAGAGTCAAACAATGGTCACAAAATATTTTGTGACATTAATCCACAAGGCAGTTTGTTAACAGCACAGTCACAGTCCCAGTCATTTAAAAGATTTTCTAATCACTTTCCAAACAACAGGAAAACATTCAAATCAAAATTGCAACAAACACATTTTCAATCTGTCGGTGGCTCCATATCTTGACAGGAAAAATTTCAAGAAAAAAATTTGTAAAGAAACATGTGACCTGTTGGCACCAACTCAAATGACACCTAGATCAATAAGCAAAGTTCTGAAGTAAGGCAGGTAGAAACAGACTGTGGGGAACAAAACTAAGTCTTTGCAAAGAGGATTTATCACACCACCAGCTACAAGTAAACCTTAAAGCAAACAAGAAACAATTAGGCAGGTTCCAGTTTTCATTTTTTTGGTAATCAAACACCACTAAGACCAGAGAATGATTAAATGCAAAACTTTAGGCAATCTTACTATCATACTCTATCAAAAAGGTCACAGAAGCCATACCCTTCATTTAAAGTCCCAACTGGCAAAACAATTATCTTTTAATTGTTTTAAAAATAAAGTAGAATATTTCAGTGTCAAATGCGCATTAAGCTTGTAAGTAATTGTTGAAAGCATACCTCTTTATATCCTCAACAGCTTGTTTACATCGTTTTATCTGAAGTTCTAGAATGTGAATTAGTGTTGCCCTTGCCTGCATGATAAAGACATAAAAATATAAGGAAAGTAGTCCCATATAACAACCCAACAGCTTATATTATAAGACCCAATATATCTTACCTGATGGGGCCGCAATGAGTTCAGAAGATGATGCAAGTTCTTGAATATAAGAGATATTTCTTCCACCCACCTTGCATATAGTGAAGATCTCTACTCTCTCCACAATAATATCAGCAAGTTTCGCAACTCTCTGTTAAGGGACCTTAGTTCCTTCTTAAAATCTAAAACATAGTACAACTTTGTCAGAATGGAAAAGTACAGCAAAAAAAAAAAGGCGAAAACAATCAAGTACTAACACACATACATGCATACTTGCAATTCCTAACTTCCTATTCGTTCCTTGCAAAGAATTATCTCAAATTCCAACTAAACCAGACAAAACTACTATAGCAATACCTGCAAGTAGTCAAGAAATTCATACATTCCCCAAAAGTTCCTTATTTCTGGTAATCAGAGTTTGGCCATCAATACCTGTTCTGTAAAGACAACAATAGCTAGCATGGATGTATGCATTCCCAAACGCTAGAAAAACTAGGTTAATAAGTTGGAGATGTGGATGACCATTTCCTAAAGGTTGCTACTTCTCTTGCCTTTACATTGAATAGTTCCTGCCAAGTATTTTCTATATATGTCACATATTTGAATACCTCTCAGCCTCGTAACACAAGTGAAGATTCACAACATAGTATCTGTGTCCTAGCTTACCAGAGAAGAGTATTATTAACTTTTTCATTAAAAACACTAATTACCTAATTCCACTGACCCTAAGGAGAAACTGCTATATAGGTGATTGAATCAAGATGTTCAGATCAGTTCCTACATATCAAAGGTAGTTTTTTCACAGGACACCAACACTAAACTAGTGAGAACTACTTGTCCACTGCATGTACACTAAAGCTTTTGTCTTAATAAAGAATCTTTCTTCTCAAACAAAACGATAAAACAAAGTAAAGAAAGAAAGAAAGAAAAAGAGAACGATTAAACTAGCCTGGAGGTAGACGTACCAATATTTGGGCCTTTTGGGTACAGTTGACGCACTCCCAGTTCTTCCAAGCTTGGAAGCATGTCATCCGTCTATATAAAATAAACATGAAACTTTGTTAGAAATAAATTACAAGGAAATAATGGAGATCAAATCAGACATTGATAACATTAACACAATAATCTAGAAGAATAAGCTTATTTTGGTAAAAGATAATCCAAATTTTCAAGCTCTTCCAGAATCTGTAAGAAAATTAAATATAACGTGTTAACCAGAAGGATCACTACCACCCTGCCTCCATATATTGGGACTGAAGATGCAACAGATCTTCCCCATTTCTCAACTACCAGTAAAGGTTGGCAAATAGGTTCTGGGGACATTTTTTTACCTGTTCTGTTCTTTGTTCATTTCGCGCAATCTGAGTTTGTTGCCCTTGAGTCAATCCACCTTGAAAGACATCTTTAGCACGAATAGCATCTAACTCTTCTTCATATGAGCCATCTATAAGCGAAACAGTGAAGACATGAGAAAAATTATAATAATAAGTAAAAAACTCATCAGTGTCTATATAAACAAGTTTTTATCATCAACATTAAAGTTCTTTAAATCTTTGTTTTCCTCATTTAAAACAACAAAAATAAAAAACACAAAAGAACTGGATGCAATTAGAAGAAGACAAGGTGAATTTAACCCAGTGAGGCTGAGAAACATTAACCACATGAGAACAAGTAAAGAAGGGAGATAATTTCCAAAATACAAGAAGACTGAAGTGTAATATCAGGATACTGGATTTAATTATGATGCATTGTTGTTAGGTTCGCGTACTTTTTTCTTTGTTGATGCTGGTATGGTCAACCTAATAATGGATGGCAGTAACTAATTAATTAGAATCAGTAAGGACCAGTTTCAAACATTTATGAGGTCCCTGTTGAATCATGATATTGCAAGTGCATCAACTGTCGTATTCCTTCATTACACGAAGATATACTGTTTTGCTAGAATTATAAAAGGTACACTACACCAGTGCGTGACTTTTCTAAAAATCAATTCAGGAACTGCTTTACTCAAATATCAAGCAATGGTACACTACACAACACTGGTGCGTGACTTTTTTACAAATCAATTCAGGAACTGCTTTTCTCAAATACCAAGCAATATACACATGTTAATAGAAATATATGAACTATACCTAAAGAGTTTATCCAATTGGCAGAAAAGGATCCAATGTACAAGAAAGATAATAACAAAACCAGGATAGTTAAGACCACTTACCTTTTCCATTCTTTTAGTTATTTTATCACGTGTTTTTATCTGCCTTTCTGTAAGCTGTCCTTTGTATGTTTGCCAAGTTACTTCCTCACCATCATCCTCAAGTCCAAAACTGCATGTCAGTAGGATTATTTTCTTTCAATTCATCAAAAGAAAAGAAAGAAAAAGGTCATACTTAAAGAAAAATAGCAGAATATAAAAGGCAGTTTGAGAAGAATTCTATTGAGCAATGCTAAATTGATACATACCTCAGCTTCTTCTATAATGGCATCCTCTCCCATACCCCAAGAGATGCCATCAGCAAGAGAAGCTTCAAGGCTTGCTCGTTGAAGTGATGCCTGCTGATCTAAAATATCTTCACGCATCTTGTACTCTCATAAACTTTCAAGCCTTTTTCCTACATAGATATAACCAAACGATAAGCAATCATCCCTTTGACACATCGGTACAGAAAGCAAGTGAGGCGGGCTAAGATTCCATTCGAAGAAATGGAGTGCCATCATTGACAACCATAATTCAGCTCATTTCTTTAATGTCACTTTCATTACATCTTTTAAAATCAAGAACTTAATGCTCATGTACTGATATCTGTGCGTCTATGCTATGCTTTGAACCTTCATGTAGATACTATTTCCGTGATGGGTGATTAGAAGACTTTGATAAGTGCAAAATCCTGAATTTATCTCACTAACATATTGTTGAAAAAGTAACCACAGTGTCATCACAGATAAGAAAACAGTGGAGGTTCTTGGGAAGCTCATCTCATAAATGCAAATATATCCCGTCCTTCAATATTCGAAGTGCTTAGGTTATTTTTATTGAAAAAAATATTCGCCTCTTATTTGAATATTCTTCACAAATTCAATATACAAAATCAAATGAACAGATGCGTTCTTATTTGAATTTCACTAAGAACACACACAAACTCAAACAATAAATAATAAATTGAAATCTTACTGGTGGCATCAACTCAGACGGTCCTTGGAAAATGTATAGACGAGATGAACTGCACATAGTATTCTTGTTGTCCTATCCAGTACAGTGTTTCTTTCTCTCATATACATATAAACAATAAATATATATATGTATCCAAGTAAGTAGCAGTTTAGGCCCATAAAATATATTTGGCATTTAAATATGTGCAATATGTCTTATTAATCAAAAAGTGTAAAGGATAAAATAGCTATCTGAATCATAAGAGATCACATGTATGAGAACTAGTCCTCTATGAGTTCCTTAACAGTGCATATATCTCATTATATAATGCACTTCACAGGATTAATTTAACAATGGCACTAAATCTGGCCGGACAAGAACCAACATCACTCATCAATTCTTTGTCTAACTAATTCAATTTTCAAATACATAGAATATTGAATGGCCCAGAAATCACATACCCATCAAAAATACCAAACCCAACCTAGGAAATTTGAAGAGAGAGAGAGAGAGAGAATTAGCTTCAGATTTCTAGCCCTCAGCAAACAAGATTTGAGCCTTTTTATGCTCCAATTTGAAGTGCCAAGTTTTCCAAAACAAATACTGCAAACAAAATCGAAAACAAACACTGCAAACAAATACTGCAAACAAAATCAAAAACAAACACTGCAAACAAAATCGAACCAACATGAGAGACAGAAAAGATGCGTACCAGAAATACGGAACCAACGTGAGAGAGCAAGTGCAGAGAGAGGGTTGATTTCTTATGTCGAGAGCAACTGCTGAGTTGTATTTCTTATGTACAACGACGGGCCTTTTGGGCCTACTGCTTTCCAGTGTGTTTGGGCTCTTGAGAGCAAGTTGCAGTGTCACTGCCTCGGATCACAAATACAAAATCTTGGTACAATTTCCATATCACAAAACAGAGCAATTACCTGCTCACACCGCACAATATTTCATAAATATAAATGTTAAAAACGTAAAGTGATTACATTGCGAGAACGATTACAACACCAGACCCAAAAAAAAAAAAAAAAAAACATTACGACAAAAGAAAAAAAAACAATTACATTATAATCATGTGATGAAAATACAGAGGAAAAACACCGGGGGAGTCTCCAACACAATGGAGTTGAACTGCATGCTTGGTCTTCCTAACCATTTAAACGTCTCCAATACCTTTGATTTATGTAAACATGCCTTCTGTGATTACCAAATCTGTGTTCCAGCCGAGGGAATATCTTGAACAGGATGTTAAACATAGCTCTGTAATACCATTTCCTCCATCTCTTGCAAAACAAAAGTGACCCGACGGCAATTCCAAACCCACATGTAAAACCAATTTCAGCACTAATAACATTCCAATCAATCTCATCTCCAGAATTCGGATTACTTGAGCTTCCATTTAATGTCGGAGGTGGCGATACGATTACTGCATCCGATGTCAGAGGAGGCCCCCATAATCCTTTGTTACCCTCGAATGAGGTATTCAGAAATGTCGATAACTGAGTGCTAGTTGGGATCCTTCCCGCCAGTTGATTATATGAGACATTCAAAAATGACAAGAAATTGAGATTTGCAAACTGTGGTGGAATTTGGCCGCTCAGGTGGTTCTGTGAGAGGTCTAAGGACTCTATGTTTCTCATGTTACCAAAGGATGATGGGATTTCGCCTGTGAAAGCATTACTGGACAGATTGAGGACATGTAATGATGCCAATTGGCCGATTTCCTTGGGTATTGTTCCGTTGAACTTGTTAGCAGAGAAGTCAATCGAAGTGAAGCTACTTAAAGGAACAAGATCCGTCTCTAGACCTTTGCTTGTAGTTGTTACTACATCACCATAATTTATAAGAGCCCCACCTCGACGACCAACTCCCCACCCAAACCCAAGGTAATAGGAGTCGTCATTAACCATCATTGCTTGCCATGTTCTCAATGATGTACCTGTTATTTCACCATTGAAACTATTATGAGCCAAATCTATGATTTGAAGGTACGGCCAGGTGCCAATGGTCTTGGGACATCCAATGGGTCCATAAAATTTGTTTGATCGCAATATAAGGACATGCAAGGTGGATATGGTCTTCAACGGGCAGGGAAAGGCATCTGTTACTTGATTGATTCCAAGGTCTAAAACCGCTAAGCTTGAACAATTGGCTAGAGATTTTGGAAATTGACCTTGTATCTGATTTCTGCCCAGAGCTAGAGTATGCAAATCACAACCTTCAAGAAAAGTATCGGGGATAGATCCAGTAAGGTTGTTTCTCCTCAAATCAAGGACTTTAAGCGAAGATGTCTGAGTCAAGCATTGGGGAATGATTCCACTGAAAGAGTTATTAGAGAGATCAAGAACTCGACCACTTGCATTGCATATTGATTTTGGAATTTCCCCATTCAAGTTATTTCCTGAAAGAGAAAGGTAATACGTGGGAGAAATGAAATCACCAATGTCCGTTGGCATACTAGAGCTGAAATTATTTCTTGAGTAATCCAAATAATCACCCCTCACAAACAATGGTATTTGTCCTTGAATCTGGTTTGAGTGAAGATCAAGATTACTGAGATGGTAATTAGTAGAACCGAGTAAAGGAGCTTCTAGACTTACCAACTTGTTACAACATAGATATAGATTATCGAGAGGATGCTTCCAAATCCAATTGGGTATCTGACCTGGAATTTGGTTGTTTGAAAGGTCCAATTCGGTTAAATAAGATTGATTTTTCAGGAAACTTGGGAATGCTTTCAACTTGTTAGAAGTCAAATACAGGGTTTTAATCTGAAGGAGAGAGGGGTGTGATGAGTTGGTACCACTATGATTGAACAACAAGCTATTGTAGGATAGATCAAGAAACGAAAGATTTCTCGACTCCTGAAGGCCATAAAAAGGAAAACCACTCAAGTTGTTTGAATAAAGATTAAAGATATCAAGCTTTGGAAGATTAAGGATAGACACAGGTATGGATCCTTCCAAATTGTTCCTACTCAAATCAAGAGAGAGTAGCGAGGACGAAGAGACATTAGAAAATTCAAGCAATTGACTAGAGAAGTTATTTCCAGAAAGATCTAACCTCTGCAGCAAGGGAATAGAGAAGGGAGACAATGGAATACTCCCGTAGAGTAGATTGTCCGACAAGTCGAGATCCACAAGCTTGATGAGTTTGTCCCATTGAATAGAATTAATCGGACTAGAAAACTTGTTGGATGACAAGTACAAATGCCCCAATTGTGTTAGGTTGGCCAATGACTTTGGAACTGCTCCTGTGAAATTGCATTCTGTAAGATCCAATTCAGACAGCATTTTAAGGTTGCCAATAGAGTCCGGCAAGACTCCTGAGAAATTAGTCCCGGATAGAACTAGGAATTCGAGAGATCCATTCTTTGGAAACTCCGGTAAGGAACCACGAAGCTCTGAATTAAGTGATAGGTCAACAGACTGTAGTGTAGGTACCTGGAATATCTCTTTGGGAAATGCTCCATGGATGTTACTTTCAGAGAGATTCAAGGAAATCAAGCTTGAAAAATTGGCAAAGAATTTTGGAACCGGACCAGAGATATTGTTTCCATGCAATATTAACGTGGATAGAGAATCAAGCCTGGCAAAAGATTCATGAATAGGGCCTGAAAGATCACAATTGGACAAGCTCAACACACTCAGCTTTGGAAGTGAAGATGATATGGTTTGGCTCCAGTGAGATTCCTCAGATAGATTCATACCATCCAGATTCAACTCTGTAAGCTCTGTAAGGTTCTGGATCAAGGTGCCTAAATTCGAATTCTCGAGTCTTTTCCGTTGCGAGTAATACATAGAGAGATCAAGAACCTTCAACCTTGTCAAGCGTGCAATCTCAGTGGGAATTTCCCCACTAAAAAAAGCACGACTTAAATTCAAATACCTCAAATTTGCAAACTTTCCAATTCCAGATGGAATTGAAGATGGAATTGAAGAGAAAAAGAAGAAGGTATAGGCTAAGTTGAGGCTCTGAAGATGTTGAAGTTGGAAAAGACTGCTGAAATTGTCAATGCTGGATGGGACAAACTCCCCGCTGAGGTCAAGTCCAACAACACGCCCATTAGTGCTGCAATTTACACCAAGCCAAGAACAGCAGTCTGTACTCGAATTCCATGTGATAAGCTTGGAGGAGTCGGAAGAATCATTTACAAGTTTCTTGAAATGGAGCAATGATTGTTTCTGGGCTTCAATGCAGTTGCTGTGAACTGCGGGGATAAGGTTAGTAACAGTGGTCGTGAATAAGAAAAGGAAGAAATGGAGGAACAGAGTTGGCATGTTTTAAGCAAAGGTGTCGGCACAAATTTAGTGTGGGAAAGTGATAATTGGGAACTGGTAATGGTGGTGGACTGGTGGTGGCTTTATAACGTCATGGAATTGGAAAATGCGTCCATAGTATCTGTGCCAGGCTTGACTTTCCTTCCTCTCTATCGATGGGCAACTTCCAAGAAAAATGACACGCTGGGAAAGAGGTTTTTTCTCATGATCAATTATTTTGACAGCTGCAATTGTGGCAATTTTTTTTTTCTTTATAGTTTTCTGTGGTGTAATTGAGAATGGGGAGTTAATGCATTCAAAGCAATAATAGACGTCTCAGTCGGGAGAAATTGCCTCAGTCTTGTGTTTTTGTGGCGTGTATTCGGAACACTTGGTTGTGACTCTCAGTCTGGCAGGCAGTCATATATAGCAGGAAATGGAGAAATTGCCTCCATGACTTTGAAGTTTCTTCCTTGGATATTATTACTGCACAGCAAATGGGCAAATTCAGGACTTGGGAATAGGTGTGGGGAAGGCTGGAATGAGTCTAAAAGTGACTGAAGTTTCGGCCCTACAGAATAATACAGAGCTAATTAAGCTGGTCGATGAAAGCTCAAAGGTAATAAGAACGTTCCTTCTTTTCAGTTCTTTAGTATGTTGAGAATTTACTAGATAATAAGAACATTTTATAACTCAGGGGCAACTTACCACAGCACCAACAGTCAGTACTTGAATTCCAAGTTATGAGCTTGCAGGAAGAAGAAGAAGAATCTAATATGAGACTTTTCATGAAATGGAACGATGATTGTTGCTGGGCGAGGTTAGTAACACAAGCAATGATAAGCGTGGTACATGGCTTACTGCATTGTCTCTATTAGGTGTTAGAGTTTAAGTCAAAAAGTCTCAGTAAAACTAGGAATAAGTCATCCCCTTGTAAGTCGAATTTTTATTCACACTTTCTTGATGTGGGATCTTCACTCTTCAACCATTAGCAAAAGGAAGTGATGGAGGTAAAAAATTGTCATTTCTTTTAACAAACTTCTAAACACAAGCACAAATGCAGTGAGGGCTTTAACAAAGTGTTGATGGTTGTGGTGGCTTTTAGAAGGTACTTGAAATGGGGAGAAAAAACAAAATGCCTCCATGAGATAATCTGTGATTGGCTTGAGTTTCAAGTCTTCTCCTATCTATCTGCAATTTCCAGGAAAACTAAAACGCAATGAAAGTAGATGCGTGCTTTGAGGTTCCAACAAGTTTTGCAGTACATTAAGTTCTGATAGGTATCGCATTCAAATTTCTAAGAATCGTAGTTGGATTGACTTTGAAGTCTTCTCCTGTCTATCTGCGATTTTGTAGGCAAGGCCAGGGCTTTGGCAATAATTCAGACATACAGACATACAGACAAGGTGACCGATGACACTTGTGTGGAAGTCTTTCTACACAAACTTGACTTGGAAGTCTTTCCACACAAGCTTGACTCGGAAGTCTTTCCCACACAAGCTTGACTCAGAAATTCATCCAGCTGGAAAACTGGGCGGAAGGAAAAAGGGGACAAGTCGCACTCAACGTGCTCAGTGGTCCTGATAACAAATGTTGATGAATTTCTGGGTTTTGAGAAGGATTAGTTCCAAAGCTGGAAGATTTCTGTGCCTGAAGAAAAAAATGGAAAGCTTGTAATCTAATGTGTTATATAGATGCCAATGCTGTTAAAAATGTCTGCTGCTTCTGTGAGAGAGCATGACCAACTTTTCCAAATAGAAGTTCAGCTCTATTGGTCTATTTCTGAAAATGACCATGAGCAGTCGTTTTAAATTTCTAGTCTTTAATTTGATACAATGAATGTCATGTATGCTCTCCGTGCAGCTGTGCATTCTTAAATATTACATGTTCTGTCATGTGCCAAGTTGTAACTTCATCTGAGGCCAACTTTAGATCGCAACAAACATGAGGATAAAACGTGTCATTAACAAAAAGTTAACAACAGATCTGTGTGATTTCGATTGCCCAGATTACTATACTGTTATAATTCCATTGCAGAATCATTTCAGTCTGCCATCTCTGAGAATGTCAATGCTGAATCACACACTTTCAATTCTAAACAGCCTTATTTCGAGAAATTATCACATTCCTTCTGAAAAGTATACTTCATCTAATTTCCTGACACAAGTATCATACCGAGTACATGCCACCATGTTTCATAGATCATCCACAAGCAGAAAATAGTCAGGAATGATAAAATCTGTTGCCCAAGTGAAGCTAACCTTGTATAAATAAAAGCAAGAGAGCATAGACAGTGAACATCACAGAGCAGAAAGGTAAAAGTGCAATATGTAACACCAATACTTATGTCAAACAAGTTTCTGCCATGTAATGCAACTCAAATGTTTGAGTATCAAGACTTGATAAAGCCCTCACGAAAGAGTTTGCCTGAACCGATCAATAGGTACAATACTAAGATACTATTTATAGACTACCACCACGTAGTGCAAGCACTAGATGAAGGACAGAGCCACCCTCAATGTTATAGTCTTTAGCAGTTTTGTCATCTCCAAGCTGCTTGCCAGCATAAATCAGCCTGCAGAGATTTAAAACTCATTAGTGCTGATCTCTTGAAAATTGGCCAGTATCATAAACACGTGAAGCTATTAACTAAGACAAGAATAATAATGCAGCAATCATGTTGCTTAATAAGACTTCATTCTAGCAAGTCCTCTTCAGCTATTAAAATCAAAATGCAGGTGATATCCCAAAACAGTTGTCAAGTTAATGTGCATATACTCCAATTATATGGTAACCAAGAAACGGAGCACATAATAGTCCCAAACAGGAATTGAAGCAAAGTCAACCATAACTCGACAAACCTTCAGTGGTCAAGATAATCTTGGCCACCGAACAGATCTAGTTCTGCGGAAAACCATGAGAGCCTTTCTGAAGTAAAGAATGAGCCAATGTTGATACAACTTCCGATAGTGGTCAAAAACAACCAAACACTAACCAATGCATTACTCACTGCCACATTTGCAACCAAATCTCTGAAACAGATCAATCATATTTCTTCTTTTTCAATTCATAGAAACTCAATAGGCAGCAAAGCATAAACGATGTTATATTGCCATCATGCCATGGATGATATAAGGCATGAAAATTAACTAAACTAAGAGTTCAATTTAGAAACATTTAATGCATGCTGAAGCTAGATAAAAGTACAAAACCAGACGTAACTCAAGTTCAAGTAACTTATTACTTTAGATAGATTGAATATGAGAAGAAAGAGAAACAAATACCTTTGTTGCACCGGAGGAATTCCCTCTTTCTCCTCAACCCTTTCCTTGATTAGGCCAATGGTGTCAATCGGGTCTATGTCAATCTCAATTTCTTTCCCAGTAAGAGTCTTCACCTTAATCATAGTTCCTCCCCTCAGCCTCAAAACCAGGTGAAGAGTTGACTCCTTTTGGATGTTATAATCTGCAAGAGTTCTACCATCTTCCAATTACTGGCAAAAATCAATCTCTGTTGATCAGGAGGGACGCCTTCCTTATTCTGAATACAAGGGTGTATTACATGGCTGCATATAAAGGAAAATGTAAATTAAGGATGATTTCAAGGAAACAGCAGATATCAGAGGCCAAAAACCATGTTTGATCATAAAATTTCACATTATACATCTACTGCTTTCGTCATGATAAGTAGTTCTTTGATAACACTAAGGTTTTTTTTTTGCCATCATGTATATCAATCAGTTCACTGTTCCAAGTAGCTACTACACAGACCTGATCATTGATCAAATACTTGTACAGCAACCAAATTGCTGAACAATGCGAGACACTATGTGCACTAATTGGACAGCACAAACAGAAAACTAATGACATAGGGGTTTAACCATACAATTAGAAATGAAAAATCAACGGCAACTCTTTAAGCCATGGGAAAGGGAAAATCATTGATTGACAATCTAGTCTATATCCCTTTCTCTCAAAAGGCCCAATTTCTGGCAAAAAACAAATCAGCGATTTTCTTTAACAATAACAATAAACCTGAAAAATCAAATAGACAGGCCTACAGCTCAATTCAGAAACCCTAAACGTAGCTATCAAATTCTTCCAAGACCAACTTCTCTTCACAACACCCAAAGATCCTTCAGTCCCAGAGAAAAACACACCCAAAAAAAAACAAAGGCTGAGATAACTACAAACCCATCTGATAAGAAAACCTGACAAACATGATTATATACACAAATTACAATCCCAACTTCAACAAGAAAACCACACCCTAATTGTGTTGTAGGAAATCATTTCGATAAATTATATATTTGGTTGATATGAAACAAAGAGAGAAATCAATGAAAAAGTTCAAAATTAGAGAGAGACAAGAGACTACCTGGGTCTTGGCTTTGACATTATCGATAGTATCGCTGATCTCAACCTCGAGAGTGATGGCCTTCCCAGTTAGGGTTTTCACGAAAATTGCATGTTTCTTGTCTTGGTGTTTGTTCTCTCGGAGAAACAGAGCAAGAAGCGACAGATGATATCTGACTTCGGTATAAAAGGAACATTCTCTACTTATTTATTTTGCATCTTCTTTTTAAATATGAAAAAAATAAAAAGAAAATTCAGTCATAAAATGTGATTGGGAGTACAGAGACTGTGGCCCGCGTATCAGATTCCGGAATTTTATTGAATGGTTCTGTTTACGAGTTTCAGATCTTTTCTTTATTTCTTTTCTTATTGTTTTCTCTTGTTTCTTGTTAGAAAAATAGATATTTTTTCATGGCTTAATTGCCAATTTTCTCCCCTAGCTTTTGCCATGATGTCAATTTGCTACTTTAGAATTTATTTCTACTAGTTGCTACCTTTTTTATTTTGGTGTTTTTTCTTTTCTTTTTGAGATAGGTTCTATTTTCCCAACCCCAACTCTTTGCTACCAATTTTCTCTCCCTCTCCTTTTTATCAGCCCCGAAGAAAAATACAAAAAATATATATATACATATATTTTTATTTTTTAAAATCATATTAAAATACATTTATGTTTCACAAACAACATACAGAGCTTGTGCGAAGAGTCTACTGCAAGAGAAACAAAAATTACTTTTAACATACTCTAGCTATCCTAAGATTTGCCACTGAGAAAACTTAGCAAACAAATAAGCAATACCCTCTCTAACGTATCATCTAGTTTCAGCACATGTACAAACTAAAGAATTTGAGGTATAACATATGACTCAATGACACCACAAGAACAGCAAATACTTACATTGGAAGATAAAATATGAAGATAATGATTAAAGAATTACACCAGGACTAAACAGAGAAAAGAAAAGCCCACCATAAGTCAATGCACTAAAGTTGCATGAAAAAAGATGAACTGTTTCTAAGCTATCATTAATCAAGATATAGCTTCCTAGATATTTCCTTTCCTACTACAGAGCTACTTCAAAAAATAGCCACCAAAATAGAGAAATTTCATCAGTGGCAAACAGCATCTTATAAAACCGCCTTTCTCAAACTAGCAAAGCAATGGTGACTTACCTTGAATCAATGGCCAGCATTCTTGCAAGCTGATTCCTCGAGTTTCCAGGATTAGAAAGTTGAACTTGTGTCACAGGAAAAAACCTACACAAACATTTTGAAGTGTGATAAGAATAAGCAGCAGAGAAGAAAGAAAATGAGATTCATCGGTAAGCATAATCGGGACACTGCAAATGCTAATATTTTAAGCTTTGGTTTCTACTGTTACAGCTCATGAAGAAGTAACTAATTCAAAAATTGAACAAAGCAAAGAAAATGCATATACACCTGTGCATTTCGTTGCAAAAAGAGAGAACCGAGAGCTTCCCAGAATCCGAAACAACGACCAAAAGATCCTTGCCCGGCATCTACAACAACAAGAGCACAAAATTTATCTTTCTCAATGTAATAGTGAATTCTCGAAACAAAAGGCTGAAACTCGTTGAATTGAGCTAGACACCTGGCGGTTTCGGGTTCGGAATCCGTCATTCCAAGGTAGGACGGCAATGTCTTTAATGGTGCCAAACACAGGCTGCTCACACACAGACTGTACGATCCCATCTTCACCGATTATCACCAACTCTATTGATTTCTCCTGAAATGTCAAGAATCACATATCGGATCATCTCTGTTTCTAATTCCAACAAAATCAGAACTAAAACGAGAACGGAGAGAAAGAGAGAGAGAGGGGGGAAGACCTTGCCGAAAACGATGTCGCGGGAGTTGGGGAAGCGGATGTGACCGTTGAGGACGTGGAGAACGACAGTGCCACGGAGGAGGCACTTGGAGAGGTAGTGAGAGGTGCTGGAGGTGGAGGACGAGGATGATCTGGAGTTGGCGGAGGAACACTCCTCCTCGGAGACCGCCATTGACGATGGCTTTCTAGGGTTTTCTGTATGATACGTTGCTCAGAGAGAGAGAGAGAGAGTGGTTTAAATTTGTGAGAAACTTAGTTTAACTTTGTAATTGAGAGGAGGAGGAGGAGGAGCATGGTTGGTTCGACGGGGCTAAGTAAGACGTCCCGAAGTGTCGAGAGAGAGAAACGCAACGCTCACCTTTTTCCAGAATCCACATTACTACATTCGGAAATTTAAGTTTTAAGAGTAACAGGGTTTGTTTCTCTAAATGAAAAAACTATATCTAACAAATTTGGCCAACCATCAAACAACAATCAGAGTGGCGCAGCGGAAGCGTGGTGGGCCCATAACCCACAGGTCCCAGGATCGAAACCTGGCTCTGATATGAGAAGCTTCCAACCACTTAATTTTTTATCACTTATTTTTTTATTTTTCCTGTAAATCTTACACGAATAATAATAGAAAATGTTATCTGTTTTGGTTATTGAATTATGAAAAAGTTATGGTAGAGCTTTTAAAAAGGACTTTTTTTTCTTTTTCCTTTTTTGAAGGCAATGGAAGACTAATCCTGTCACGCCCCTGATTTTACACACATGAAAATCGATATATATAATCCCATAATTATACATGCGTGAATGTTCAGTCATCAATACAAATACCTGGAACATCTTTCCTTATAACGAGTAAATACTGATGCCCTGAAACCATCCGAGTTAATATACACTCGCTCCATAGAGTTATATATTACACAAATTTACGAATTAAATTGTCATCACAAAATAAAGCGTAAATGCTCCTCAGAGCTTACTACATAGCGGAAGTCATTAACAATGGCAAAGCCAACAAAATTTGCTTCCTAACCGTTCAGCTGCCTGTAGCTACCTCAGCTTCAGCCACGATTTTCCTAACCTGCAGGATTAACCCCTACACCAAAAGAATGGTGCACCGGGTTTCCACACAACAAA
This sequence comes from Rosa chinensis, assembly GCF_002994745.2. NCBI lineage: Eukaryota > Viridiplantae > Streptophyta > Magnoliopsida > Rosales > Rosaceae > Rosa > Rosa chinensis. The sequence goes on along the minus strand of NC_037090.1, from coordinate 24,152,897 downwards.
ACCCTGTAAGCTTATGAAAGCTCGTATGAGTAACTCATGAACATCAATCAACAACTCACATCAATCTACTTAAGGAAACATGCAGCCATGATTCCTTCTAACATTCCATATCCTTTCCAAAGAAAGGACAACATGAGTCACCGCTATGACCATGCTCTATTTGCTAACTTAACCATCAAGTAGCAATTCAAGTCTCATCTAGACAATTAAAGAAGAATGCCATCAAAACTCTCCTTTAAGCTGCATACCTATGAGTCTCAAGCAACCTCGACCGTTACTCCCATTAGCTATCATGGCAGATACACTAGAAACTCTATTGAAATTGTAATCACTCGTCCTACCAAGGACGTAATTACCTATTTCCTGCCTTGATCACCATCCGCAATCTGTCACCATCTGTGACATATGATTTCAGACTCCATCTGGTCATGAAATCAACATCAAGGTAGCCATCTGCAACCTGTCACCATCTGTGACGTATGATCTTTAGACCCCATCTGGTCTCAGCTCAACCATTGATCATCATCTGTCACCATCTGTGACTCATGATCTTCAGACCCCATCTGGTCATGAAATCAAACATCAAGGTCACCGTCTGCAACCTGTTACTATCTATGATCTATCACCATCTGTGACGTAAGATCTTCTTAGACCCTATCTGGTCTTAAGGTTAACGTTAAGTAAGTCACATCTGACTTAAAAACGTTACAACATCTAGTTTTGGTTTTCCTAATCCCTGCTCACCATCTGTGATCCTTGATACTAAAACCAATACATCTAAAATGAGTCACGCTTGACTCAAAATGTAACATCAAGCTCAATACTTTCCAAACAATAGAAAACATCTTTTTCTATAATATCGTTTCCTGAAAAGTCGCATTTAACAATAATATGAACACCATCATGCATATTATTATTCATCACAATCATTCACAAGGATATATACATTTCATCTAAATATATATATGTAGTCATTCGCTCAGGAATGCCTACTAATACCAACTATAATTTGCAGTTAATTAATTAACGCCAAAACAATAATGGTACTTCTGTTCATAAAGATCCTTGTGAGATTTACTCACCTCGAAACTCCTGCTGCGTCTTCAACAAAACTCAAAGCCGCCAATTCACAAATAATCGTCCACTGTACTTCGTAAAGTACCTATTCACATACGTTTCCAATTTAGTGACGATTTACATTTGATTTAAGTTCGAAACCCTCTGTTTTGAACTAAAACCCTCAAAGTGGCGCCAATCGAGGCAAAACCACATCCGAGACCTCCCAATGTCTCCGGAATACGCCCACGATCGATGTGACCAAACCACAAGTCGATCGGACGCTCGAATCCCCACGGATCGAATAAATCGATCGGTATGAAACTGTAAAAATCATAACAATTTCATACGAACTCCAAAATTTGCATATTATATATCGAAACGCTCGTATCAACGACTAGAACATATATAATACCACAAACAGTCCCTTACATGGCCGGAACACTGCCGGAACGCCGCCACAGGCCGTGGCGCACCACCGCCGGCCAAAACTCAATATTTCACAAAACTCCCAACATCAAAAAGCTTCATCTAAGCATGCTTGTGAACTTTCATAACTGGATCGAAGTCAGAAAACAAGCTTAAGGGATCGAAAACTACCTCACAAGCCGTGAACAGTAATCCAATCCGAGTTTATCCGATTTCCACGTAAATCGATCGAAACAACCACCATAGATCGATCAGGAAGCCTATTCTGAACTCAACAAAGGAATCGTTGAAGCCATGAAGTCGCCGGAGTTGTGTTTTCCGGCCGGGTCCGAAAACGCTAACTGTACAGCCCTGCAGCGCCGTACACGGTGGATCTCGTCTCTAGAGAACACCACAGGGACGACCGGGAGGAGGAGGCGAACCTGTCTGGAAAGTTTCGTCGCCGGAGATGGCCGGAGCTCGCCGGAAAAGTAGGGTCGGAATGCCGGGTTCGGGTCGGGTCAGTCGAAAATCTTCGACTCTGAGGGCGCGGACGAGAGAGAAGAGAGAGAGGGAATGGCTTCCGGAAAAGGAAATGAGGAAAATGAAAATATTTTCTGATTTTTCCTTTATATACTAAAACGGAAACTTTTTCCAATAGCCATAACTTCCTCATACGAACTCCGATTTACGCGTTCCGCATGTCCACGAACTCGTATCGACGCGCTCTACGACTTTCGTGAAGGAAGTTTTCCGAGAATCCCAACATATAAAAAGTCAAACTTCACACGACCCCCTAAACTGTGAAATTCAAATATTTATACGTACGAAAATCATTCCACTCCACATACAACCTACGAATAAAGCATAATAACAAATATTCCTACAACTGGTCCATTATTAAATACCAAATTTAAATAACAGAAAACCAGGTCATCACAAATCCATTGATGAAAATCATGACGACCTCACTCAGTCAAGCATAAAGGGTACAACCACCCCTCATATTACAATGCAAGCTCGGTAGAGAACTAAAAACCGAAAGGAAATCCAAAAAAACTAAAGTTCAAAACAATGAAACTACCAACAAAAAGTGATAAAATAAAATGTGAAACCCTATGTCTAGGGCTGTCAATTCTGACACAACTCGAAACTCGCAAGAAATAAAGCGGGTTGAACGCCTAAGACCCTCCTGGTGTACGTCGCCACAACCAAGCAGGACCCATCACATCCAAGAAGACGTAGAGAATCATCTCCTAATCGGACCGAGAAACAGGTTCCAAAGCTTCCGGCCCCTCATGCACACCACTAGGCCCATCCTCAGTTGAAACTGAAGCCATGGAATCAGAGCCTCCACAAATAAACACCACCGCGCGAGCCTTTAACTTTGTTTCTTTGACCACGAGGCCTGCCTTTCTTCTTATAGACCTTACAAGCCGACATCACCTTCACCTCGACCAGACCTTCGAAAGAAAATTCCAAACCAAGGTTTTCCGGCTACAAGTTGGCCGGGATAAGAGCCAAACTACGTTTAGCTCTTTTAATATCCTCAGGGTCCTCCTCCTCCCATGGACGACGCACCCCCACCACTGGAGCATGAGTAGAGGTTCCCTTAGTTCCGGGTGATGCCACTAGCTCTGGAAGAGAACCAATCTGCACCTTTTCTTCTTCAGCAAATTGGGAAGCCTGAAGGGAGAAAGCAGTAAAGAAGAAATAGATGGCTGGGCATCAATCCCGGTGCCTGCTGAGACCCCGCCTCCACTACGGTGTTTGTCTCTGACACATCCTCCCTAGGGCATTGATACCTTCCATGATTCAGCAGAGCGCACAACTTGCAGCGCCCCAGAAGCCTCTCATACCTGAATCGCAGCATTAGGACGTCGACAGGAGAAACCCTAACCCTGCGATCCAGACACACCGAATCATTGATGGATAGAACCAGCCTGCTCTAGCTTCTCCCTGGCAAAGCGCTATACCATCCACTTCCAAAACTTCTCCAATCATCCCACCCACCAACCGAACAGTAGGTTCCATCAATATGCTCGATAGGATACCCTGCAGCACAACCCAGATCCAAACAAAGTCCAAACTCACCACCGAGATCTCCGAGAAGCCATCATAATCATTCAAGAGAATCATGGCATGTTGAAAACCCCATGGACCTCCCTTCTTTACCCGTCCAACATCCTGTTCATGAGTGGACATAAACAAAAACTGATCACCCCGTGGTTGGACCTCCACGGTCCCCGTCAGTCTCCACATCGATCTCACCGCACTCCAGAATGAATCCAACACCACCGCCCTACATGTGTTAAGCCTCCCCACCAAATAAAAGTTGCAAGCCAAAAACTCCTTCCCCAGAACCCTGAGATTCCCCAAATCCACCAGTTCTTCACCTTCATTGAGCGACAATTTGGTCACAAGCGTGGAAATCATGGAAGCGATAGCAGCAGCCATGAAATAGGACGCCGCACAACTCAAGAAACTTAAAACCCTAACCCTAGCAGAGCGAGAGAGAGGGGGGGAAGGGGAGTAAAAGTCGCGGTATGGCCTTATATATTTCTTTTATTTAACAAGGGCTTTTAAATCCTCTCCGAAACCCTAGAGAGAGAAAAAGTGAGCATTATCGTCCCTGTCCGGCGGCGAGCCCTGCGCCGTCGTTGGACGGGCTTTGTCGACTATGTGTGAGTCTGGTGTGTTCGAGGTGGCTATTTGGAAGAGGAAGGCCGAGTTGGGTGTTGGATTTTGGTTCTGGACTTGCGGTACTTGTTGACCGCATGGATCGGTGGGGGTTGTTGGCTTAGATCAATGGGGATTGGATTGATACGGAGTGGATTGGACCGAGTTGGATCGGCGTGATATCGGAGATTGACTTACACCTCTATAATTCAAATGTTATTTAAAACGACTAAATTTGGACTTAAAGCTCCACCCTACGCGCTACCATTATGATGGATTAGTATTACCTAGGTCTGTGTTACAATGTTGTATTCATTGTACAATGGACAAGACCAAGTCACCATGCTAGCACAAGGTGGACTCCATTTGATGTCAATGTTCTATCAAACATACCAAAAACCAACATATACTGCCTTCTCAAAAAATGCATGATAGCATTCTGGCAGTAGGTTGTGTGTATATAATCTCTTGAGTTTGTCAGAATTCACTGCAATTGATACTAGATGGGTAAAAGATACAGAGCAATAGAACAGAGTACGATTATGCCACTTGAAATGAATCTAATCTATCCTCCATCTATCCAAGCCAATTGAATTAGTGCTTGGAAACCATCATTCAGTAACAGCAGATTGGACTACTTTCCTTTCGACACTAGCATAGAAAGGTAATTAAATCCAGAAGTTTCTGATATAAAAGCACAAAGGTACTAGATGCAACTGTCTATCCGAAAAACTCTGACCAGTGAGATTCCATGACCCTCCTTAAAGGTATTAGATGAAACTGTCTAACAGGTTTTGATCATTGAGTAAGAACATACATGAGCACTCCCTATTTCAACATAAGAGATACACCGGTGTCCTCAAACGATTCAAGGGACTCCTTTAGAAGTGCCTGTGCTTTTTCTCTCCTCCTAAACAAGAAAGTCAAACAAGAAGGAACAAAAATAAGTCTTTGCAAAAAGGTTTATCACACCACCAGCTAAAAGTAAACAATAAAGCAAACAAGAAACAAATAGGCAGGTTCCAGTTTTCATTTTTATGGTAATCAAACACCACAAAGACCAGAGAATGATTAAACATATCTTTGCAAAACTTTAAGCAATCTTACTATCTTACTCTATTAAAAAGGTCACAAAAGCTATACAGTTATCTTTTAATTGTTTTAAAAATAAAGTAGAATATTTCAGCATCAAATGCGCATTAAGCTTCTTAATAATTGTTGAGAACATACCTCTTTATATCCTCAACAACTTGTTTACGTCGTTTTATCTGAAGTTCTAAAATGTGAATTAGTGTTACCCTAGCCTGCATGATAAAGACATAAAACTATAAGGAAAGTAGTTCGTTATAACAACCCAACAACTTATATTATAAGACCCAGTATATCTTACCTGATGGGGGCGCAATGAGTTCAGAAGATGATGCAAGTTCTTGAATATAAGAAATATTTCTTCCACTCTCCTTTGCATATTGTGATGGTCTCTCCACGAGAATATCAGCAAGTTCCAAAATGTACAGCTGCAATTCTCTGTTCGGATCCTAAAATCTAAAACATAGTACAACTTTTGTCAAAATGGAAAAGTGAGGGACAACAAAAAAGTAAAATAAATAATAATAATAATGGCAAAAACAATCAAGTACTAACATACATACATACATACATATAAAACTAGAATAAACACCAACATACAAACTTACAGATAGAGGTCCTAACTTTCTATTCGTTGCTTGCAGAGAATTATCTAAAATAATAATTCTAACTAAACCAAACAAAACTACTATAGCAATACCCACAAGTAGTCAAGAAATTCATGCATTCCCTAGGAGTTCTTTTTTTTGGTAATCATAGTTTGGCCATCAATACTTGATCTATCAAGACAACAATAGCTAGTATGCATGTGTGCATCCCCAAAGGCTAGAAAAAATAGGTTAATAAGTTGGAGATGTAGATGAACATTTCCTAAAGGTTGCTACTTCTCTTGCCTTTACATTCAATAGTTCCTACCAAGAATTTTCTATATATGTAACATATTTAAATATCTCTCAGCCTCGTAACACAAGTGAAGATTACCAGAGAAGAGTCTTATTTTTTTTTATTAAAAATACTAATTACCTAATTCCACTGACATATATAGGTGATTGAATCAAGATTTTTAGATCAATTCCTACGTATCAAAGGTAGTTTTTCCACAGGACACAAACACTAAACTAGTGTGAACTACTTGTCCACTGCATGTACACTAAAGCTTTTGTCTTAATAAAGATCCTTTCTTCTCAAACAAAACAATGAAACAAAGTAAAGACATTTTCAAAAAAAAAAAAAAAACAAAGTAAAGAAATAAAGAGAACGATTAAACTAGCCTGAAGGTAGACGTACCAATATTTGGGCCTTTTGGGTACAGTTAACTCACTCTTTGTTCCTCCAAGCTTGGAAGCACGTCATCCGTCTATATAAAATAAACATGAAATTTTGTTAAAAATAAATTACAAGGAAATAATGGAGCTCAACTCAAACATTGATAACATTAACACAATAATCTTTGTCGGAAAAAAAAAAAAAAAACACAATAATCTTTGTCGGAAAAGAAAAAAAACACAATAATCTATAAGAATAAGCTTATTTTGTTAAAGGATAATGGATAATCCAAAACTCAGTAGTCAAAAGTCAAAACTTGCAACTTCAAATGCATTAATATTGCATTCCTGGCTTAAGGAACTAAATGACGCATTACATTCTCCAGAAAATAACTAAACAATATAATTAGTTATGACAATACTTTTGGTATCCAAAGATTAAGCAAAAAAGCAACTTTCAGATATTATGACTGAGTTAAGGCCTATTGCACTATGTAATGTGGTCTACCGAATTTGCTCTAAAGTGTTGGCCAATAGTGTTAGAATCAACATGGACTTGTCACACATTAACATATAGTAAATTGATAATTAGCTTAATGTCAAAACTAGTTCAACATGGACACAAACTATAAATCAATACTTGTAGCTTAATGAAGCATTGTATCAATTCATTAAGGATAGTAATCCATTGCTTAGTCTGCAAAAAAGACTACAAGATGTGATACATTAAGAATCTAACTAGGAAACCTAATCCGATAAGGAATGCTTTAATGGGAAGCTCCTTGAGGGTTAAGTCACCTATATATATATATGGATGAATTGATCTCTGTTACCACCGACGTTATTTGCATAAGTTCTGTCCATTGAGAAGCAAGTTGGTAAGTAACAGAAGGCCATATTCAGTGATCAGAGTTTGCAGCTGCATAAGATGGAATCCATGCCTGTTATTACTGAAGGTAAGTTTTAGTTCTTTTGTGATTGTTGTTAAGTTGATGTGCATATGTTGTGAGCATGTATATGGTTTTTACAATTGGTATCAGAGCATAGGCTCACAAATATCAAAATCGTTTTAGGGTTTTGCAAAAAAAAAAAAAAAAAAAGGAGGGTTTTTGCTTTACGGGTCAAGTAACTGATCAGGTAACTGACCAAGTAACTGGTCAGGTACCTGACCAAGTAAGTAACTGACCAGGTAACTGACCAAGTAACTGGTTAGGTACCTGATCAAGGTAAGTTACTTAAGTAGATTGCTGCATCTGGTTAATTATCAAATTCACGCTTCCGCTGTGATTTTTAGCAGCAAATTAGGGAAAAAGCAAAAACAGGTTTTTCTGAGAAGTTGTTTTCGATTCATAGCATGATAATTGAGTTTTTGATTGTGCTCAAGAACACTAGTTGCATTCCCGGCGTGCGTTAGGTTAGAGTAGATGGTGACCGGATGAAATTTACAATTTCTTGATTGTTCTGTGGTTTCTTGGAATCGAAACAATTGTCTGTGCTTCAATGTGTATGTTTTGATATGCATGTTGAATTGATTGCTTGTATGGCATTGTATCTGTGATTGTGTAAAACTATATGAAGAACAAAACTCTCCCAGAAATTGTTTACACGTTGTTAAAGTTGACAGATACAAGATCTTAATTTTCTTACAAGGATGAATCTGGATAGAATGTAAAGTAAAAGAGCTCATATGTTTTGTGGTTTTCTGTTGGCATAAGTGATTATGATGCACAAAGCATCCTTCATTGATGTTGGCAGAAAACACTGATCAGATACCTGTAACTGGTCAAGTAACTGACCAAGTAACTATACCTGATCGAGTAACAAAACTGAAATTGTGTTTTGTGTTTTAAAACTATGCTTCAGTTTTATCTTCCAAAGAAGTGGTCAAGTATGGTTTTAGAATACAAAACAGCAGTATGCATGCTTGATGAAAATAAATATGGATACTTAGAAATTTTTCTTCTGTCTAAAGATGTGGATAAATTTCTTTGGATAACTTGTTTTCATTGAACATGGTATATTGATAAAGAACTCCAGGATGTTATGCTTCTGCTCAAAAGTGTTGCTTAACATTGTTTTTGTTATGGACTGACATGAATGCAAGTATGGATTGTTTAGGTTTTCTGTATGTTTTTGTTTTGGTTGCTTAAAGCTTAATAAAACACAGAAAACTTAAAGTTATTTTCTTTACAAATTGAGAACTCACATGAATTTTGTTTTGCTCCTTAGGTAACTCTTACATAAACTTGAACACTGTCTTGATGCTAACTGGAACCAACTATAGAGCTTGGCTAGATTCTGTAGAGAACTATATGGGAATGCATGAAAACATAGACTATTGCTTTACTGAGGATAAGTCTGAAGAGTTGAATGAAAAGAGCACCAAGAAACTGACCTTTACAAGAAGTGGCATAGATCCAATAGAATGGCTAAGAACCTCATTCGTACCTCCATGTCTAAACTGTCAGGGGAAGTATAGAGGAGCCTGAGCTAGCATCAGATTTTTTGGAACTCATAGGTGCTAAGTTTAAAGAAAGTGAAAAAAGCAGAAGGAGCTAGGCTAACCAAGGAGTTTCATGATTTGAAGTACATGGGTCCAGGGGGAGTTAGAGAGCATATATATTATGAAGATGATCAATATAAATGGCAGACTCAGGGAACTCTTGATGGGGGTTAGGGATGAGCAAGTAGTGCATTATGCACTACATTCCTTGCCTAACAGTTTTAGTCATCTTATGACCAGTTACAACTCTCAAAAGGGAAACTGGACTCTAGATGAACTTATATCCATATGTGTGGATGAGGAATCTAGGATCAAGGAAGAAAAGGAACTTGCTACAACCATTAACCTCATTGAGAAGCCTAAAAGGAAAAAGCCCCAAAATAAGCTCAAGCCTACCAAAGCCATAACTAAGAATTCAACAGCTGCAGTGGCCAAGGAAAACAGGCCATTCAGGTTCAAGTGCTACTTTTACAAAAGAGTAGGACACATGAAAAAAGACTGCACTGGCTATAAGAACTGGTTATCCAAAAAGGGTAAGATTTTTTCTAATACAGTTTTTTCATTAGAAATTAATCTTATAAATGTTGAACCACAGTCTTGGTGGATAGATTCAGGCTCATCTATTCATATTACTAATTCCTTGCAGGGATTCATAAGGAGGAGAATCTCAAAAAGTGATGAAGTGAACCTGTGTGTGGGCAATGGCATAAGAGTGGCAGTCAAAGCTATTGAAACCTTAAAGCTCGATTTAGGATTAGGAAAATTGTTAGTTCTGGACAATGTTTTTTATGTACCTTCCATGAGAAGGAATTTGGTTTCAGTTTCTCTTTTAGTAAAATCTGGTTGTAGACTTGTTATGGATAGTAATGGAATTCTTATTTCTAAAAATTCTATTCAAATTGGTTCTGGTGTTATCTCGAATGATTATTTACAGTTAAATTGTTCAATGGCTCAACAAGAAATTTTACTTGTTGAAAATAACACAAACAGTACTAGCACTTTAACAGGTGTTAAAAGAACCAAACTAAATGAAAAGTCTGCATTTTTATGGCATAGAAGACTCGGCCATGTTTCAAAAGAGAGACTGAAAATTTTGGTGAAAAATAACATCCTAAATGAACTTGATTTTTCTGATCTAACAGACTGTGTGGAATGCTTTAAGGGAAAAATAACTAATACTAGAAAGAAGACTGCATATAGAAGCCAAAATTTATTAGAACTCATACACACTAATATATGTGGACCATTTAGGCATCAAACTATCTATGGGAATGTGTATTTTATCACATTCATTGATGACTTTTCTAGATACAGTTATATTTAACTACTTTCAGAAAAGACACAAGCATTGAAAGCCTTTCAAATCTTTAAGTCTGAGGTAGAAAATCAACTAGAAAATAAAATCAAAACAGTGAGATCAAATAGAGGTGGTGAGTTCTATGGCAAGTACACTGAATCCGGCCAACAAAATGGTCCATTTGCCTTGTTTTTGCAAGACAATGGAATTAAAACTCAATATACAACACCCTATAACCCACAACAGAATGGTGTTGCAGAAAGAAAGAATAGGACTTTTTGAACATGGTTAGATGTATGATGTGTACAACTGGTTTGCCTAAATTTCTGTGGGGTGAGGCTTTAAAAACTGCAAATTATATTTGCAACAGGACACCTAGCAAAGCTATAGAAAAGACTGCTTTTGAGCTTTGGTGTGGCAGGAAACCCAGTCTTCATCACTGCCATGTTTGGGGATTTCATGCAGAAGCTAGGATTTATAATCCAAGCTTGAATAAACTTGACCCCAAAACTGTTAGTTGCTATTTTATAGGTTATCCAGATAAATCTAAAGGCTATAAATTATATTCTGCTCATCATTCACCTAGAATTTTTGAAACACATCAAGTAAAGTTTCTAAGTGAAAGAGTTCACAAGACAAACCTTGAGGATTTAACCTCAGATTTTGAGGAAATTGTGTCAGATGAGAATATAAGTGTAGCATTACCTTTAGAACAAGATGTAACTGATCAAGTCACTGGTCAAGTAACTGACCAAGTAACTGATCAAGTAGCTGTATCTGGTCAAGTAACTGGTCAAGTAACTGACCAAGTACCTGTAACTGGTCAAGTAACTGACCAAGTACCTGTAACGGGTCAAGTAACTGACCAAGTACCTGTAACTGGTCAAGTAACTGATCAATTACCTGTAACTGGTCAAGTAACTAACCAAGTAACTGATCAAGTACCTGTAGCTCAACCTAATCCTGAACATCCTCAGCCTAGAAGATCACAGAGAGCAAGAAAACCAACTTATGGGGGGGAAGAGAGTGACTACATTGTGTGTAAGTTAAGAAAATCAATTTATGGACTAAAAACAAGCTTCTAGACAGTGGTACAAGAAATTTGATTATGTGATTTTTACTTTTGGATTTACAGAAAACCTTGTTGATGAGTGTGTTTATTTGAAGACAGTTGGGAACAATTTTATTTTCCTAGTTCTCTATGTGGATGATATTCTTTTGGCCAGTAGTAACCTAAAACTGCTCAAAGACACTAAGAATTTTCTGTCAAAGAATTTTGACATGAAAGATTTAGGAGAAGCATCATATGTACTAGGTATTGAGATTAAAAGAGATAGGGCACATAGACTACTTGGTTTGTCTCAACAGAATTATGTTATCAAAATTTTAAAGAGATTTGGTATGGAGAAGTGTGCAGCTGGAGAAGTTCCCATGTCCAAAGGAGATAAGTTAACCAAGAAGCAAAGTTCCAATAGTGATGTTGAAAAGGAAAATATGGAGTCAAAGCCTTATGCCAGACTTGTAGGAAGTCTCATGTATGCACAAGTCTGCACTAGGCCAGACTTGTCTTTTGCAGTAGGGATTTTGTCAAGATTCCAATCTAATCCAGGCCATGAGCATTGGGTAACTGGGAAGAAAGTGTTGAGATACCTGCAGAGAACTAAAAGCCACATGGTAGTTTATAGGCAAGTGGAAGATCTGAAACTCATTGGATTCTCAGACTCGGATTTTGCAGGGAATTATCCAGACTCCAAGAAGTTGACTTGTGGATATGTGTTCATGCTTGCAGGAGGTGCTATTGCTTGGAAAACCATGAAACAAACACTTGTTTCAACTTCTACTATGCAAGCTGAATTTATTGCAATATATGAAACTGTGTGTGAAGGACTTTGGATTATGAATTTTCTCATGCAGACCAAAGTATTGAGTCACATTGTGGCAGACACACTTGTGATTTATTGTGACAATGAGGCTGCAGTTTTCTTTAGCAAGAACAGTAAAAGATCAAATAATTCTAAACACATTGATTTAAAGTATTACAGTGTTAGAGAAAGAGTAAAGCATGGTGAAATAGTTGTTTTGAGTATTGACACAAATTCACAGCTAGCAGATCCTTTCACCAAGGCATTGTCAGTGGCTGCATTCCAGAAGCATACAGTAAGCATTGGAATTTTAGCTAATTTAGATGCTTAGGTTCAGTAGAGAGTTAGTCCAGTTGGAGCAATTTAAATTTCTAAGGTTTTTGAGTTCTTGTATTTTTAGTTGTGATCTTTTAGTTTTGTTTATCACAACTTGTTTGTAATGACAGATTTTATTATTAGTAAATTTTGAGGTATTTTCAGATTTTAGTTATTGCTGCAGCTTTTATTAAATGTTCTGAAAATTGTCAATTTTGTACTTAAAGTTATACTTGCTATCAAGTGGCTTAAATCATGTTTAGCATGATGTTAAGGTTCAAGCAATAATTTTAAGCCATCAGTGTTCAGTAAATTTGCTTGAGTTTCTGGTTTTAGAAACATAAAGTAGGACCTAATATATGTTTACTTGTTGATACACATTAACATATATTGTATCACTTCTGGTTGAACATATGTGGATTGCAGAAGCTTGTGTTAGTGGTTTTGAAACTCTGCATTTTTGTTAAAATGTATACTGTTTCTTGCTCTACATAAGTACTGTGATCTGACCATGTTGGAATGGATTTTTGGTTTGATTTTGTTGTCTGGCGCGCACTACAGTAAGTTGAGTAGTATCTGACGTTTTCTGGTGCAAATTATCAAGCTTAATATGTGTCAGTCCAAGGGGGAGATTGTTAGAATCAACATGGACTTGTCACACATTAACATATAGTAAATTGATAATTAGCTTAATGTCAAAACTAGTTCAACATGGACACAAACTATAAATCAATACTAGTAGCTTAATGAAGCAGTGTATCAATTCATTAAGGATAGTAATCCATTGCTTAGTCTACAAGAAAGGCTACAAGATGTGATACATTAAGAATCTAACTAGGAAACCTAATCCGATAAGGAATGCTTTAATGGGAAGCTCCTTGAGGGTTAAGTCACCTATATATATATATGGATGAATTGGTCCCTGTTACCACCGACATTATTTGCATAAGTTCTGTCCATTGAGAAGCAAGTTGGTAAGTAACAGAAGGTCATATTCAGTGATCAGAGTTTGCAGCTGCATAAGATGGAATCCATGCCTGTTATTACTGAAGGTAAGTTTTAGTTCTTTTGTGATTGTTGTTAAGTTGATGTGCATATGTTGTGAGCATGTATATGGTTTTTACAAATAGATTGAAGAAGATTTTGGGAGAGGTTATATCTCCACTACAGAGTGCATTTGTACTAGGCCGATTGATCTCTGACAATACTTTAGTGGCAATTGAGGTGGCTCATTTTCTGCATAAGAAGAGAAGCCGGGAGGAGTATTTCTCTCTAAAACTTGACATTAGTAAAGGGTATGACAGGCTGGAGTGAAATTTTTTGAGACGGATCCTTTTAAAGTTAGGGTTTGCAGAAGAGTGGGTGGATCTAGTGATGGCTAGTATCCAAACAGTCAGCTATTCCTTCTTAGTGAATGGAGAAGTCTGGGGTTATGTTCGACCATCTAGGGATATTAGACAAGGTGATCCATTGTCACCTTATCTGTTTATCTTGTGTGCTGAAGGGTTGTCTTCTCTGATTGAGTTCTTTGCACAGCAGCAATGGATTCAAGGTATCAAGGTTACTCCTACTGCACCGATTTTGCATCATTTATTGTTCGCAGATGATAGTTTTTTTGTTTGGCTCTGCAACTGAAGAGGATGTCAACAATTCAGAAATATTTTATATGCATACGAGATAGCTTCTGGGTAGAGAGTAAATCTACAGAAAAGTAATGTCGCTTTTAGTAAGAATGTTAGTATGGATAGGCAATTGTATCTAGCAGATATCCTTGGGGTGCAAAGGGTGGATAAACATGAGAAGTATCTTGGCTTGCCTACCCATGTTGGAAGATCAAAGATAGCTGCATTTGCTTACTTGAAAGAGAAACTTACAAAGAAAGTCGTCAGCTGGAAAGCCAAATTATTAAGCGGTGCATGTAAAGAAATTCTAATTAAAGTTGTTGCTCAATCTGTTCCAATGTATGTGATGAACTGCTATATGCACCCCTTGGGTCTCTGTGATGATATGCATCAGGTATGTGCCGGTTTCTGGTGGGGGGATTCAGAGGACAAAAACTGGAGATCTTGGGAACGGTTATGTGTTCCTAAGAAGGAGGGTGGTATGGGCTAGCTTTAAGAACTTGCATTGGTTTAATAAGGCTATGTTGGCTAAACAAAGTTGGTGGTTGCTACAAAATCCAAATTCATTGATAGCTAGATTGTATAAAGCTATTTATTTTCCTAATGGTGAGTATCTCACAGCTGGTTAAGGGATACACCCTCATTTTCATGGTGGAGCATTGTGGAAGCTAGGCAGTTATTAGTACAGGGCCTCAGATGGCAGGTTGGGAATGGTGAGTGTATTGAGATATGGAATCATAATTGGATTCCAGATGTGTACCCCAGAGGGCAGTCTTCACCTCCTCCATATGATGCACCTCGTTTTGTTGAGGAGCTTATGGACCCAATTACTTGGAGTTGGGATGTAAATCTACTTGCCAGTTACTTTACCCAAACTGATATTGATTTGATATTGAGCATTCCATTGACAAGGCATGCACAGAGTGATAGACAAATTTGGCATTTTCACAAGAAGGGTTTCTTTACTACAAATAGTGCATACATTGTTGCTCGTGATTTGGCTTTGGTTTAATTTTAGGCCCCACCACCTGTTGATTCTTATAAGGTAGTGTGGAAGGCAATATGGGATGCTAAAGTACCTAGCAAGGTAGCTTTACATGCATGGAAGACAGCGGTTAATATTCTCCCTACACGGGTGGGATTGAGTACTAAAGGCTATAATGGAGAGATGGGGTGTTTATTGTGTCCTCATACTTTGGAAAACAGTTTGCATGTTTTCGTTGATTTTCCATATGCACAAGAAGTTTGGCATAGAGCTAGTATATAGCTGCCTACTGGGCCGGGCGACAATTTTATAGATTGATTTTTGGGTGCAATCAATAGTTTGACAAAGGAGCATATAGCTAGGTGTTTGATGCTCTTGTGGGGGATTTGGAAAAACAGAAACAACCAATTATGGGAACATAAGAGACATCATGCATCTGAGGGTGTGTTGCTCATTATGGGTTGGTATGAGGAATTCAAAAAAGTAAATGTGCAGCCAATGGAGATTAGGAGACAATCGGTGAAATGGACAAAACCACAAGAGAATTGGGTGAAGGTTAATTGTGATGGTGCATTCCAGCCGGTAACAAGAAAGGGGGGTGTTGGAGTTGTGATCCGAGATGCTAATGGTGATTTTCAAGTTGGTGCTGCTAGACCTCTCCCTTTAGTAATGTCACATTTCCATGTGGAATTGATGGCATTAAAGGAATGGATCAATTTGGCAGTGGCATTACAGCATGAGCAGGTATTGTTTGAATCTGATTGCTCTTTATTGGTTTAAGCTTTGCATTCAATTGAACCGGATTTATCTACAATGAGTATGTTGCTTGATGAGATCAGACTAGTGCTGCAAAATCATGGTGGTTGTAGAATTAATTATGTACCAAGGGAAGCAAATACAGTAGCTCATGGATTTGCTTCTCATGCTTTAAGAAATAGTGATAGTCAAACTTGGTTTGTCATAGCTCCCGAATTTATAAGGGATGCCATTCAAAATGATTGTAATAGTTAATTGATTCAATGAAATTTATTTTCAAAAAAGAAGAAGCAACTTTCAGATATCAAATTTACAATCTGTATATTAATGTGGAGAAAAAGGTAAAGAATAGGAAAAGCTTACAGTGTAAGTAGCACCATAGCAAATGTATGTCCCTTCAATTGGTGGTAGCGGCTCAGGAGCAGATTTGGGATCTTGCAAGTAATCTTTTTATAGCTTATAATATGGTGATGGAGGTTGGTAGGTTGTTGTAGCCATTTCAAGCACCTTGTTCCCAAACCTAACATCAAACAAAAGGAATAAAACATTAAATTAAACTTGAATGGACGGAAACAAAAATTTTACAGATAAAAGTTACTGATTTCAAACTAGAAATTTTACCTAAAACTCACAAAATCCTAAAAGTGAGAAAGTCGTCAATTTTTTTTTTTGGTTACGACGAGGCCCAAAGGACCTAGGCAGAAAGAAAACTAAATTTTTTTGGCTAAAGGTTCTAGCTCTATCAGCCCCAGCAATGTCATCAAGCAAAGCCTGGATAACATGCACAGGAGGCTGGTTCATAAAGCGAGTTCCTCAAGAGCAATTTAAGCTTTCTTTGGCTAGGATGTCAGTAACTATAGTTCTCTCCTTGTGTATGTGCTGGAGAGTACAACAATCAAAGAGCTGCATCATGGACTTGAAATTAGATAGAAGAGTCCCAAGGGGATGAGTGTCATACGAATTCAGGTGCATGAGGTGGACCACAATTACAAAGTCACTTTCAACTTTAAGATTTTTGATATGGAGTTCAATAGCAAGTTTTAGGCCAGTAAAGAGTCTCCAAGCCTCAGCCTGAATAACTTCACCAGTCCCAACCTGATGAATGAAACCATTAATCCATTCTTCAGAGCCATTGCAAATAACTCCACCGGCCCCAATAACACCTACGAGAAAGTAGTCATTGTTTAAGCTAACTAATAACCAGGAGTACATGAAACTATAAAGCCACATTTGGTTACTGATAAAGCAAAAATCATAGAAAAAATATATTATTTTTAGTATAGCAAATTGCTCCTTGCACAAAATCAAATTACTCGTGTTAATTCTTTAAGAACACATAGAAAAGGAAACAGACAACTGAATGTTGACAAATCAGTAGTTTTGATTGCTCAGGACTGTATGAATGATTTTCAATTTTACGCTGTTTGTTCAAGTAGCTGCACTAGGAGCAACATTAATAGTGGCACTAAATCTGGCCGGACAAGAATTAGTTCTTGATCTAACTAATTCAATTTTCAAGTACATTAAAAATTGAATGGCCTAGAAATCACATATCCATCAAAAATACCAAATTAACCCAGCCTAGGAAATTTGATGAAAGAGAAGCTTCAGATTTCTTAGCCCTCAGCAAACAAGATTTAAACCTTTTTATGCTCCAATTTGAAGTGCCAAGTTTCCAAAACAAATACAGAACCAACTCAAAAACAAACACTGAAAACAAAATGGAACTAACACTACTAGAAATTTCCCCATTAGCACCCCTTTTTTAGCCAAAAAATCATCAGTGCCAAAAATGAATAGTATTACACTGATATAGAAGATTGGTGAGTTTGTTTTTCCTCTCACTGATCATCAGTGTCTAATATATATAGTATATCAAGCAATTAATTGTTTAATCCCAATGTTACTGTTAATGGTGTGAAAAAGGAATAGTATTCTTACTATGAAGCACTGTTTATCTGATTCAAAACTGACAGGATGAAAAAGTAGGACTTTAGGTTTTTTTGACACTATTGCATAGCTAGCCACCGATTCTAATTGTGAATGTAATATAATATAGTTTGTATATGAACGTTTCTAAATGGGTTTTCTAGAAGCTTTGACATGAGTTCTAATGAATTTGGCAACGTACATGTACATGGGAAAGAGGGAAGCAATCAATTAATCACTTACAATATTTCTTAAAAATAATTACAATTGCATTTTTGGTAAAAAAAAATAGGGAGCTTCTATTCATACCTCCAAATTTGGCATTTGGACCTCCCTATTTAATAGTTTACTTTTACAAATAACCAATTTGCTATCTACATCTCTCTAATTTTCCTATAATGCCCATCGTCCATAAAATACCTTTTTTTTTTTTTTAGATTCTATTCATACTTTCAAAAATCAGTAGTTGGATCTTATTCAGTTTTTGAAGATTTGGAATTGCAGCAATTTTTTTTTTTTGGAAGTTCATCCTCCATATACAAGTAACAGAGGTGCTAACACTTTTTCAATGAATTGTCGACTCTTGGTTAGTGTAGGCAACAATACCATGTTTGCTCATCATCTCGTATAAATATGTTTTCCAAGTATTATTTTCATTGCATTTAGGTGTCATTGTCCCTAAAGTGATTCTCTCCTACTTATTTCCATAGCAGCTTGAAATGAATATGCATGGTCTTTTTGTTTTAGATATGTATGAGATAGTGGAGGAAATTACAATAATCAACCATGAGTTTAGTGCATTCTCCATATATTTATATCAGATGGTCGAATTTTTCATCATATCTATAGAATAGTTCCACATAAAATTGCTCTGCACTGATGATGTGCAGGAATATCTTATGGACAACTACCCATTGCTGCATTTGTCATATAAACGTGCTGGAGTACTGTTTTTTGTCGCCGCTTGTTTACATGTTTGATTGCATTCAGAATGAGTAGGGCTTTATCAACTGAGGTGTCTTTGTATTTCCCATTTTCTCTCAATTTTTTTTTTAATTTTTTTTTATAGCGCAGTGATAAATATTGTAAATTGTCAGCTATGTGAGCAAGGAAGTCTATCACTTTACAAAGACAAAATCAAATTTAGAAAATTTTGACTTCAACGTTAAATAACATTTGGCGATATATATTTTAGGGTTTACATTGGAGGAGAAAATTTTTCCCAAGTTAAAGACTATAATTTGTTCGTAGAGATAAGAAGAGATTTTTTTTTTCCCTTATTTGTGTCTTTATTGGTAATTTGACATGAGTTGACAAAGTCAACTATTATTTGGAAAAAGTGAGAGGTCTAAATACCAATTTTAGAGATATGAATAGAAGCTCCCAAAAAATAACATGAGAGACAGAAAAGATGCATACCCAATTTTAGTTGTTGGTCTCACAAATATGGAAATGAGAGAGCAACGGTAGACTGTAGAGAGAGGGTTGATTTCTTATGTACAACGACGGGCCTTTTGGGCCTACGGCGTTCCATTATTTTTGGGCTCTTGAGCAAGTTGCAGTTTCAGTAGAAGTTGGCATCGCCTCTGATCAGAAATAGAAAATCTTGGCAGTTGGCACTGCTTGTACAGGACCGTAGGATATTTGAAAACAATCACCATATCACAAAACAGAGCAATTACCTACTTGCACTACACAATATTTCATAAATGTTAAAAACGTAAAGTCATTACATTGCAAGAACGATTACAACATAGATTACGACACCAGACAAAAAAAACATTATGACAAAAGAAAAAAAAAACAATTGTTTAAGTATATTGGTATTGAGAGAGATTGATGAGAGAAGTGTATTTCATTATAGAGAATAGGAGCCCTATATATAGGGATTACAAAGTGCATAATCTAATGTTACAAGGAATACCAATCCGTGTAGGATTGGGAAATCTAGAACCTTCTCTCCTATTCCTATTCCTAGTTTGATAAGGCACACTAAACTTGATTTTCCTTCAACACTCCCCCTTGTGCCGCTCAAACTTGGTGGTGACGCTTCATCCGTTGCCTCGTTAAAAACCTTGCCAGGTAACAAAAACCCTGTGGGACAAAAATAATCCTGGTCGAAGGACAAAAAGAGCACAACACGTCCTTCACTCTTCGAGATTGAACATGTAGACATCATAACTCCCCCTGATGTCGATATCTCCCCCTGATTGCTATAATCGTGGGAGTTCGGATAGCTTTCTTAATCCGATGCTCTTCACATGTTTCTCGAAGGTGGATTTAGGTAACGACTTAGTGAATAAGTCCGCTACATTATCCTCTGATCGGATTTGATTCACTTCAATCTTTAGAAGTGATTGTTGTTGCTGATTATAAAAGAACTTAGGCGATATATGCTTGGTGTTGTCGCCCTTGATGAAACCTAACTTCATTTGTTCAATACAAGCTGCATTATCCTCATAAATGCATGTAGGTTCATCTGTGGTAGACTTCAAACCACAACTTCCTTGAATGTGTCGAATTACAGACCTTAGCCATACACATTCACGAACAGCTTCATGTAGAGCAATAATCTCTGCATGATTTGAGGAAGTAGCAACAAGGGTCTGTTTCGTAGACCTCCAAGATATCGCAGTGCTTCCCATGGTAAAGACATAACCTGTTTGGGAGCGACCTTTGTGAGGGTCAGAGAGGTACCCTGCATCAGCAAAACCCATCAAGACATCATTGTCGTTTTGATGGAGGGAGATAGGAGGACGCCGGCCACCATGAGCGGCGGCGGCGCCGGCGCCGGCAACATGGCCGGCGGCTATTCCATGGACGGGGGCGTTTTGCCTTTTGGGGTCCGATCCCAATTTTCCGTCATTCCTTTTCTCTCTGTAGGGATAGAATAGGCCCATATCGATCGTACCTCTTAGGTATCGAAAGATGGTCTTTACACCAATCCAATGGCGGCGTGTTGGCGCAGAGCTATGTCGAGCTAACAAGTTCACTGCGAATGAGATATCCGGTCTTGTGCATTGAGCTAAGTACAATAATGCGCCTATTGCACTTAAATAGGGCACTTCGGCCTCTAATGCTTCTTCGTCCTCATCCTTTGGACGAAACGGATCTTTTCCGGGCTCAAGACTACGGCCGATCATGGGAGTACTCGCAGGCTTTGCTTTATCTTCATTAAAGCGCCTTAGAATTTTCTGAGTATATGCAGACTGATGGATCAAAATCCCATCACTACGGTGCTCGAGTTCTAAACCGAGACAAAACCGTGTTTTCCCAAGATCTTTCATCTCAAATTCGGATTTCAAGTAATTAGCAGTTTCCTTTAACTCATCTAGAGTTCCAATTAGGTTCATGTCATCGACATAAACTGCTACGATTGCAAATCCGGAACTTGTTCTTTTAATGAACACGCATGGGCATATTTTATTGTTAATATATCCCTTCCCAATCAAGTAGTCACTTAGACGGTTATACCACATCCGTCCAGATTGTTTTAATCCATATAGTGAGCGTTTTAATCTTATTGAAAACGCGCTCCGTGGTTTAGAGCCACTTGATTTGGGTAATTGAAGTCCATCTGGAACCTTCATATATATCTCTGAATCTAGATCCCCATAGAGATATGCTGTAACCACATCCATAAGCTGCATGTCAAGTTTTTCGGAAACTACCAAACTGACAAGGTAGCGGAACGTTATAACGTCCATTACGGGAGAATATGTCTCCTCGTAGTCGATTCCAGGGCGTTGTGAGAAACCTTGCGCCACAAGGCGGGCTTTATATCTTACCACCTCATTTTTCTCATTACGCTTTCTAACAAAGACCCATTTATGGCCAACAGGCTTTACACTTGGGGGTGTCTGCGTTACAGGCCCAAATACCTGTCTCTTTGTTAGTGAATCCAATTCAACCTGGATCGCATCTTTCCATTTAGGCCAATCTGCTCTTCGTTGACATTCTTCAACAGAGCGAGGTTCGATATCATCATATTCTATAATCCCTTTCGCAATATGATATGCAAATGCATCATCAATTGCCATAGAATTTCTATCCATCATCTCATGTACACTAGTGTAATTTATGGAGATCTCTCTATTCTCTGGAGTTGGTTCTGACATTGGAGCGTCCCCCAATGATGTCTCTTGGACATAACCATAATCCGGAATATTCTCATGAGATGGATTATTTATATCGATGATTAATGGATTATTCTGTGCCAAACTCGCTTTCTTTCTTGGGCGAGAATCCATCGAACCTATGGGCCTCCCGCGCTTCCTGGCAGGAGCCGTGGGCCTAGCCATAACGTCACCATCATTGAGAGATGGGACGTTGGCGCCATGCTCATGCACTCTTGAGTTGGCGTCATGTCCTCTACTTTTAGGGACATCAATCCTTGCAGGCACGTTTGCAGCAGGTATGTGTGATCTCGTCACTTTAGCGATATCAGAAAACGCATCAGGCATCGATTCTGCTACGTTCTGAAGATCGAGAATTCTCCGCACTTCAATTTCGGACTGTGCGGTTCGGGGATCAAGATGAGACAGAGTGGGGACAGACCACGACAATTCCGGTCGTTCCTGTTGAACATTGGTGTTCTTATCTCCCCCTAACGATGGGAAGACTGTCTCATCGAAGTGACAATCCGCAAATCTTGCGGTAAAGAGATCGCCTGTCAAGGGTTCTATGTAGCGGATGATCGTTGGAGAATCATAACCAACGTAAACGCCTAATCGTCGTTGAGGACCCATTTTGGTGCGCTGTGGAGGCGCAATTGGCACATAAACTGCACACCCAAATATGCGTAAGTGTGAGACATTAGGCTCATACCCAGTCACCATCTGGGACGCAGAAAAGGGTTGAGTGGCAGTGGGCCTCAGACGAATAAGCACAGCTGCATGCAATATTGCATAGCCCCAAGCAGAAATAGGGAGATTGGTGCGCATTACCAATGCCCTAGCGACCATTTGTAGTCGTTTAATGGCGGCTTCTGCGAGACCATTTTGGGTGTGAACATGAGGAACAGGATGTTCAACATCAATCCCAATGGACATGCAATAATCATCAAAAGTCTTTGATGTAAACTCTCCAGCATTGTCTAATCTTATAGACTTAATAGGATGATCAGGGTGGTGAGCCCTTAACTTAATTATTTGTGCTAGGAGTTTAGCAAATGCAGCGTTCCTTGTGGACAATAACATGACATGTGACCAGCGTGTCGATGCATCAACCAATACCATAAAATATCGAAATGGTCCGCATGATGGTTGAATAGGTCCACAAATATCACCTTGGATTCTTTGCAAGAATGGTATATTTTCTTTGGTGTCCTTTGCATAGGATGGTCTCGATCCTAACTTTGCTAAAGAGCAGGCTTTGCAGAACGAATAATGGGCTTTAGAAATAACCAATGAGGATTTTGGTTGAGCCATGAAGTCACAAGTGACTTTAGAAGTAAAAGTTGGAGACAAAAGAGCCTTGGTGGCGTCAATGCCACCCTGAGGCCGCAGGGGGAAGGCGGCGCCGGCCAAGGATGGCCGGATTTGGGGGTGAACGGCGCCATGAGGCGCAGGGGCTCCTTCGGTGTCCAAAAACCGAGTTTTACTTCTTTTCGTTCTGAAAAAGGGATGTCCGTGTGAAGTCTTTAATATACGGATCATCATGTCACGACCTGGGTGTCCCAAACGGTCGTGCCAAAGCCTATATGTGTCGGAATCCCATAAATCATCTCTCATGACATGGTTGGATTCAATGACTCGAATAGTGGTTGCATACAACCCACTAGAGCGACACATAAGTTTCTCTAAGACTCGTTTATGTCCGTAGTCATTAGAGGTGATGCAAAGGAACTCTTGTCCATTCTCACAATGTGTTTCCACATGAAAACCATTGGCTCTTATATCTTTGAAGCTCAGTAGGGTTCTTCCTGCCCTAGGAGCATAAAGAGCTTCGGTGACATTCAAAGTAGTGCCATTAGGCAACATAAATTGAGCTGGTCCTCGACCATGAATCAATTGAGATGGTCCAGCCATCGTAGTCACAGAAGATCGAGTAGGCGCCATCCATAGGAATAGCTGCCTGTTTCGAAGGATGGTATGTGTAGTGGCACTATCCACGAGGCATTCGAGCTCTCCGGGAAACATACTGAAAAATAATAAAGTTCGAATTTAGAATATGTCCAAGACATTTGAATAAAATAAGTCGATACTTTATTAATGATAGCCAATGATTACATCAAAGTTTCTTGACCAGAATCTAATCCAATATAAAAATCAAACCGTAGACAAATCGTAGTCACTCAATCCTTTCGGTAATTTCAATTTAGTTGTGACCAGGTAAGGTAAGGCGAGATTTTGGTGGAGCGTTGCTCACTTTTAAAACCGTTCTCTCAGATCAAACCTTGCCTAGACATCACAAGTACTCTTGAGTACGCCTAGAGGGAAAGAGTTTAATACAATAAGTCATTTTATTGATTTAAGGCATAATAGCCATTACATAATTCTTGGAAAAGTAAAGGACTATACTAATCAAAATCTGCAGCATCCTTGTGCAATTCTTTGTCAGATTTGAAGTCCGCTATGGTGAGATTGACGTCGGCATCATCACCATCTTCTTCTATATTTTCGGCAAAATTGGCTTCATGCTCTCTGAAGTCTCTAAATGCCTTGTAATGCGCAGCCAATTGTTTGCTTGCGTTGCATTGTTTGAACCAGTGCTCACTAGATCCACATCGATGACACATGTCATTGTGATTTCCTCCCTTTAATTGAGGTGCATTGTTTGCACTTGGGTGGCGTCCCCCATAGGAGTTGGCGCCATTCCCACGGCCCTGGGTGGTTCCTCCATGTCCTGGAGCCCCACGGCCTCCTCTCCCACGTTGCCATGTATTGCCACGTGATCGTCCTTCATTCTGACGAGTACCTTCCTTTGTAGGGCGGTTATATGGACCAGAACGTCCGTTGTGTCCCTTATTCTTAGGGTTCCGCTCCTTGCGCCCTCCTTTGGGTGCATTATTATAATTCGCCTCATGAACGCTCTTAGTTCCGATAGGCCTTGAATTATAATTCTTCACGAGGATATTATCATGTTTTTCAGCTACAGACATAATAGTAATGAGCTGATGAAATCTCGTGATCCGTCTAGTATCGAATTCTGTTCGATATTGCTTTGAGAGCAAAATTGCTGAGACGGGGAAGGTGGAGAGAGTTTTCTCAATTAGTTCTTGCTCTGTGACGGGTTGTCCACAGAACCCCAACATGGTTTTGAGGCGTAGAACTTCTGAATTATATTCAGCTACAGACTTGAAGTCGGCGAATCGTAGATTGCCCCATTGAACTTTCAAGTCAGGGAGGAGGGTATCCTTGATATTACCAAATCGCTCTTCTAGCGCGACCCATAATTCTCTAGCATCCTTGATTGCCATGTACTCCAGTCGGAGTGATTTATCCATGTGGCGCCTCATCAAGATGAGGGCGGTGGCATTGTTCGTAGCCGTACGCTCAAATATGAGAGTAGGATTAGGAGCTTGAATTAAGGGTAGGATCCCTTTTGAAGTGAGGTGGTGCTCAACATCCGTGGCCCAACTATGATATTCCGAGCCAGTTGAGGTAAGTGCAGGAAAGTCAAGTTTCGACATCCTGAAATAAGAAGAAGAAATATATTAGTTTCGGAGTTTAAAACTTCCACGACAACTAAATATTAAGATTTCCGAGCTATGCTACCAAGAAATCGATTTCCAAGAAAATTGGATTAGACCGAAACAATGATGTTTATAAGGTCATAAATCGATGCTTGCGGACGCTCTTAGTCCGAAGTCTTACGAACGCTCTTAGTTCGTTAATTGCGTGAATCCCCACGATTCCGCTTTTTAATGATCGAACCCACGTTATAAGAAAGGTGGGATGAAGAAGAAGGGAGGTTTTTAAGTCCCCGAGAAAAGAAGAAATTTCAATTTAGGAACTTTAAAACTTACGCTTTTGGATACTTACTTTTTGGTTTTGGATCACGCGCGTGTCGATGCAGGCGTGATGGAGCGAAGCAATCCGAGTAGAAGCGTGCAGCGAATGCGGGGCAGCAGGGGCTGCGGTGGTAGTAGTGGTGCAGGAGTAGCGGAGGCAAACTGCAGGGGCAGCAGTAGTGGTGTAGGGCTGCAGGTGCACGGGTGCGTAGGCGGGGCAGCAGCGTGCGCAGGTGTGCGCGGGGAAGCAGGGACGCTGCAGGGGCAGCGTAGGGTGGACGCACGGGCGCGGGGCTGCAAGGCAGCGAATTGAGCGCGGGGGCGCGCTGGCAGGTATGCAGGCCGAAAGGGCTGCAGGAGCAGCGGGCTAGCAAGGGGCTAGGTGCAAGGATGCTTCGGTGGCAGCAGTATGCGCAGGGGCGCACGCGGGGCAGGCTGCAGCGATGCTAGCACGGGCTAGGGGCTGCGGCAGTTTTGGCGATATGAAATTCTTTTCGGGTTTTTGGCTTTTTGGCTATTGTGGTTTAGGGCTCGTGCTGATAACGTGTTTAAGTATATTGGTATTGAGAGAGATTGATGAGAGAAGTGTATTTCATTATAGAGAATAGGAGCCCTATATATAGGGATTACAAAGTGCATAATCTAATGTTACAAGGAATACCAATCCGTGTAGGATTGGGAAATCTAGAACCTTCTCTCCTATTCCTATTCCTAGTTTGATAAGGCACACTAAACTTGATTTTCCTTCAACAACAATTACATTGTAATCATGTGATGAAAATACAGAGAAAAAACGCCAGGGGAGTCTCTGGCAAAATGGAGTTGAGCTGCATGCTTGGTCTTCCTACCCATTTCAACGTCTCCAATACCTTTGATTTATGTAAGCATGCCTTCTGTGATTACCAAATCTGTGTTCCAGCTGAGGGAATGTCTTGAACAGGATGTTAAACATAGCTCTGTAATACCAATTCCTCCATCTCTTGCAAAACAAAAGCGATCCGATGGCAATCCCAAATCCACATGTAAATCCAATTTCAACACTGATGATATCCCAATCAATCTCATCTCCAGAATTTGGATTACTTGAGCTTCCATTAAACGTTGGAGGTGGCAATACGATTGTTGTGTCCCATGTCAGAGGAGGCCCCCATAATCCTTTGTTACCCTCGAAGGAGGTATTTGGAAATGTTGAAAACTGAGTACTGGTTGGGATCCTTCCCGTCAGTTGATTATATGAGACATTCAAGTGCGAAAGGAAAGTGAGAGTTGAAAGCTGCGGTGGAATTTGGCCGCTCAGGTGGTTCTGTGAGAGGTCTAAGGACTCTATGCTACTCATGTTACCAAAGGATGATGGGATTTCGCCTGTGAAAGCATTACCAGATAAGTTGAGAGCATACAGTGCTTTCAGCTCTCCAATTTCCTTGGGTATTGAACCGCTAAAATTGTTGGAAGAGAAATCAATCAAGGTGAAGATAGTTAGAATCTTTATCAGATCCAACTGCAAACCTTTGATGATGGTTGTTATTGTATCTCTGTAATAAACATCCATCCCAATAGTCTCTGTTGTGTACAGGGGAGTGTACGAAAATACCAGATTACCATCATCTTCATTAGCCTTCATTTTCCGCCATGTTGCGAAAGACGTTGCCGGTATTTCACCATTCAAATGGTTGTGTGCTAAATCTATGATTTGCAGCACAGGCCACGTGCTGTTGGTCTTGGGACATCCTAGGCTACCATAAAGATTGTTGGATCTTAAAACAAGGACACGCAAGGTGGATATGGTCATCAACAGGCACGGAAAAGTATCTGTTATCTGATTGTTTCTGAGATTTAAAACCCCTAAACTTGAGCAGTTGACAAGAGATTTCGGAAACTGGCCTTGTATATTATTTCTGCTGAGATCAAGAGTTTGTAGCTTACAATGCTCAAGAAAATTATCAGGAATAGAGCCAGTGAGGTTGTTTGTCCTTAAATCAAGGACTGAAAGCGGAAGTTGAGTCAAGCATTGCGGAATTATACCACTCAAAGAATTATAGGACAGATCTAGAACCATACCAGTTGTATTGCAAATTGATCTTGGAATGGTTCCATGCAAGTTATTTCTTGACAGAGAGAGGAAATTAGTTTGAGAGATAAAACTGCCAATGTCAGCTGGTAGACTAGAGCTAAAATTATTTCTTGAGTAATCCAGAAAATGGGCAAATGGTAGGAACAATGGGATTTGTCCCTGAAGCTGGTTTGAATGAAGATCAAGTGACGTCACAACAGTAGAAGAATTAGCCTTAGGTAATGGAGCTTCAAGAGTTTCCAAGGAGTTACAAGAAAGATTCAGTTCTTGAAGAGAATTGAGCCTCCAAATCCAATTGGGTATCTGGCCTTGAATTTGGTTATTTGAAAGGTCCAAGTAATTTAATGTGGACTGATTTCTCAAGAAGTCTGGGAATGTTCTCAACTTGTTAGAAGCTAAACCCAAGCGGCCAATCTGAAGGAAGGCATATGAGGAGTGGATACCCTGAATCTTGTTGAAATTAAGGTCAAGAGAAAACAAAGTAAAAGTAGAATTAGGAAGAAGAGGTTCTAGATTTACAATGGAATTATAAGAGAGATTTAGGAGTCCAAGAGAATTGAGCCCCCAAATCCAATTAGGTATCTGGCCTTGAATCTGGTTTCCCGAAAGGTCTAATTTCGAAAGTGTGGATTGATTTTTTAAGAAATCTGGGAGTCCTACCAACTTGTTAGAAGCCAATAGCAAGTTCTCAATCTGAAGGAAGGGGGAACTGGTACCATTATAATCAAACAACAAGCTATTGTGGGAAAGATCAAGAAATGAAAGAGTTCTAGGCTGCTGAGGGCCACTGAAAGGGAAGCCACTGAAGTTGTTTGAAGCAAGATCAAGATACATAAGCCCTTTAAGATTAAAAATAGATGTTGGTATTTCTCCTTCCAAATTGTTGTTTCCCAAAAGAAGGTTCCGAAGTAACTGTGAAGATGTATTGAAAAATTCAGGGACTTGACCAGAGAAATGATTATTAGAAAGTGCTAATGCAACCAGCAAGGGAGGAGAAACAATAGATGATGGAATACTCCCATGGAGTAGATTGTTGCTGAAGTCAAGGCTTCTCAGATTAACAAGGGCTTCCCAGTGAACAGGACTGATAGGACTATTGAACCTGTTCCATGACACATCCAGGTCAACCAATTGGGTAAGGTTCTCAATTGACATGGGGAGGGATCCAGTGAAATTGCAATGTGAAAGAGATATGGTTGAAAGTTTTGTCCTATTCTTTGGAAACTCTGGAAAGGAACCACCAAGTTCCGGATTACTAGAAATATCAATGGTTTGTAGGGAAGGAATAAGAAAGACCTCTTTGGGAAATATTCCCAGCAAGTTACAACCAAAGAGACTCAACGAAGTCAAGTTTGAAAAATTGGCAAAGGATCTTGGAACCGGAGCATAGAACGAGTTATTTCCCAAGTCAATCTCATACAGAGATTGGAGCTTTGCAAGGGAGTCACATATAGGGCCTGAAAGACCACAAAAAGACAAGCTCAACACCCTCAGATTTGGCAGTGAAGATGATATGGCTTCGCACCAGTCACTCCCCTGTCCTGATATCTCTACTGAATCAAGATATAACTCTGTAAGCTCTGTGAGGTTCTGAATTAGCATGCTTAAATTTGGGTTTTCAAGTTTTAACGAAACCCCATCATAGCTATTTCTAGAGAGATCAAGACTTACCAACCTTGCCAAGCGTGAAATCTCAATGGGAATTTGCCCGGAATAGAAACCATGGGCTAAATTTAGATACCTCAGATTTGTAAGCTCTCCGATTGCAGATGGAATTTGAGAGCCATTGAAGACGTTATTGGCCAAATTGAGGCTCTCAAGATGTTGAAGTTGGAAGAGACTGCTGGAATTGTCAATTCTGCATGAAACAAACTCGCTGCTGAGGTCAAGTCCGACAACATACCCATTAGTGCTGCAAGTTACACCGAGCCAAGAGCAGCAATCAGTACTTGAATTCCATGTGATAAGCCTGGGGGAAGGAGGATCAATTACGTATACAAGACTTTTCTTGAAATGGAGTAGTGATAGTTGCTGTTCTACAATACAATTGCTGTGAACTGCAGGGATGAGGTTGGTAATACAGGTAATACTTAAAAAAAGGAAGAAATGGAGGAACAAAGTTGTCATTCTTTGAGCAACTTAATTTTTAGACACATATATGCATGCACAGATAGATGCAACAAGGAGGGAAATTGGTAAGATTGGGGGTAATGGTTGTGGTGGCTTTAAAGGTGGAATTGAAAACAGCATGCCTCCCTGAGAACTATGCGTGGCTTGACCTTCAAGTCAAGTCTTCTCATATGCATCTGTAAGAGATGGATATTAAATATAATCCCTACATACTTCTGGAATGGAAGAAGCCAATAATTCAGCAAAATGGAGTTTTGGTATTTGCAGAAAGAACTAGGAAATTGGTTGGTTGTTTCTTTAATAGTACTTGAGAATCAACGAGTCAATGCATCTAAAATGGAACTGGTGAGATTTGTAGTCGGCTTGAATAAAGTATAATAAGAGTTTACTGAAAAGGCATGCAAATTGAGGTTCTATTGTCACCGGAATTGGTAGTGGTTTAAAGCCTGCATAAGATTTGATGTTGCCTTGGATTTAAAATATTTGCCATACTTTTCAAACAAGATTTAAGCAAACAAGCAGACAAACGAAAAAAAAAAACATAATAATAAGCAAAACAAACCAGCAGATCAAATTCCAAATTAAGCCAAAAACAAGTAGACCAAACAAAAGAAAGAAACAAGAACGTAACCTGTTCAATTCAA
Organism: Rosa chinensis; assembly: GCF_002994745.2. Classification (NCBI taxonomy): domain Eukaryota; kingdom Viridiplantae; phylum Streptophyta; class Magnoliopsida; order Rosales; family Rosaceae; genus Rosa; species Rosa chinensis. The sequence continues at coordinate 24,122,332 of NC_037090.1, read as the reverse complement.
TTTAATCAGAAAAATTATGCGATCAGCGATCTTGTATTTTAGTTTGAATATTGTGTGTGAACTCATCGTCTACAATTAACAACTGAATAAATAATAAATGGTGAACTAATCAAAATTTCATGATACGAACAAGACCAATATTATAAGAGATGCAAAAGGACTCTTTCTTTACCCGTATGATGATTTCATTGCGGTTGGGAAGCTTTGACCGAGTAGAGTAGTATTGAAAGCAACAGCATCAAGTAGTTTCTCCCTTACAAACACCACTACAGATTCCGACTTGACACAGATCGCAATAGACGTTGAAGCTTTCTTTTTTGGTTTTTTTAGACGTTGAAGCTTTGAAGTAGAGGTTGCCTGGCTGAATTTGTTTTTTAAATTAATGAAGAGGATTAGGGGATATTAGTCTCTTGGTAGTGGTATTGGCGAGAGACGCCTACTCTTTCCTAAAGGGAAAGGACCACTACGGGAAAGGACCACTACATCTGGAAACCCACCGCCCGTCCAAAGTTTTTAATATTTTATTAAAAATAAAGGGTAATGAAATTCACATTCTCTATTCTACAATCCAAACTTCTTCTTTCTCTTTTTAATTGAAATTCTCATAAAAGAACAAACTAAGTTACTAAAGACAAACTAAGTTCCAAGAAAAATGCTGGGAAAGAGGTTTTTCTCATGATCAATTATTTTGATTGCCGCAATTGTAGCAATTTTTGTTTTCTTCATAGTTTTTTTGTGGTGTATTTGAGAATGAATGAGTCAATGCATTCAAAGCAATAATAGATGTCTCAGTCGGGAGAAATTGCCTCAGTCTGGTGTATTTGTGGCGTATTCGGAAGACTTGTGTGATTGTCTCAATCTGGCCGGCAGTTATGTATAGCTGGAAATGGAGAAATTGCCTCCATGACTTTGAAGTTTCTTCCTTGGAAATTATTATTGCACAGAAAATGGGCAATTCAGGACGGGGGAATAGGTGGGAATGTGGGGAAGGCTAGAATGAGTCCTGATAATAAGTGTCCATGAATTTCGGGGTTTCGAGAAGGATTAGTTCCAAAGCTGGAAGATTTCTGTGCCTGAAGGAAAAAAAAATGCAAAGCTTATAATTTTATGTTATACAGAGATGCAAGTGCTGCTAAAAATGTTTGCTGCTTGTGTGAGAGAGCATGACCAAGTTCAGCTCTACTGTTCTATTTCTGAAAATGACCATGAGCAGTCGTTTAAAATTTTTTGCCTCTAATTTGATACAATGAATGTTATATTTGCTCTCTGTGCTACCATCTACAATCACTCTCACCGTTCTTATAGCTTTAGACGGCAACAAACATGAGGACAAATCTTCAGCGTGTTATTAACCAAAAGTTAACAACAGATCTGTGTGATTTCAATCACCCACATTACCATACTGTTTTAATTCTCATTTCAGTTTACCATCGCTGACAATGGAAATTATGAATCACACGCTTTCAACTCTAAGCAACCTGTTTGGAAACATTGTAGATTGGCTTTTCAATTATGATAACAGTGCCCATTCTTAGATAGATAATCACTAGGTAGAATTATCACATTACTTTGAGAAATTATCACATTCCTTCTGAACGGTAATACTTCATCTAATTTCCAGACACATGAGTAGCATATGGAGTACATGTCACCGAGTTTTACAGATCATCCACAAGCAAAAAACAATTGTAATCAGGATTGATAAAATTTTCTTGTAAAAAGTAAAAGCAACAGGACATTACCTTGAACATAACAGAGCAGAAAGGTAAAGTGCAACATGTAACACCAATACTTATGTCCACAGTAACCCACTAGTCATGCAACTCAAATGTTCTGGAGAATTGTGTGTGTGTTGGTGGGGTGGTAAGGCTCTGAACTCTCATTTGGGAGGTCAGGAGTTCGAGCCCCATCATGGGTGGGAAGGGGTGGGGATTAAAAAAAAAAAAAAAAGTTCTGGAGAATCAAGACTCGGTAAAGCCTTCACAAAAGAGTTCGCCTGAATCAATCATAGATACAATACTACGATACAATTTATAGACTACCACCACGTAGTGCAAGCACTAGATGAAAGACAGAGCCACCCTCAATGTACTCTTTAGCAGTTTTGTCATCTCCAAGCTGCTTGCCAGCATAAATCAGCCTGCAGAGATTTAAAACTCATTAGTGCTGATCTCTTGAAAATTGGCCAGTACCGTAAACACGTGAAGCTATCAACTAAGACAAGAATAATAAAGCAGCAATCATGCTGCTTATTAAGATTTTATCCTAGCAGGTCTTCTTAAGTAATTAATATCAAATGCAAGTGAGATCCCAAAACAGTTGTCAAGTTATTGTGCATATACATCAATTATATGGTAACCAAGATATGGAGCACCTAATAGTCCCAAACAGGAAGTGAAACAAAGTCAACCACAACTCGACCAACCTTCAGTGTTCAAGATAATCTTGGCCACTGAACAGATCTAGTTCTGCGGAAAACCACAAGAGCCTTTCTGAAGTAAAGAATGAGGCAATGTTGATACAACTTCCTATAGTGGTGAAAAACAACCAAACACTAACCAATGCATTGCTCACTGCCACATTTGCAACCAAATCTCTGGAACAGATCAATGACATTTCTTCTTTTTCAATTCATAGAAACTCAATAGGCAGCAAAGCATAAACAATGTTATATTTCCATGGATGATATAAGGCATGAAAAATAACTAAACTAAGAGATCAGTTTAAAAAACGTTTAATGCATACTGAAGCTAGATAAAAGTAAAAAAAACCAGACATAACTCAAATTCAAGTAACTTGTTACTTTACATAGATTGAATATGAGAAGAAAGAGAAACAAGTACCTTTGTTGCACCGGAGGAATTCCCTCTTTCTCCTCAACCTTTTCCTTCATTCGGTCAATGGTGTCAGTCGGTTCAATATCAATCTCAATTTCTTTCCCGGTAAGAGCATTCACCTTAATCATAGTTCCTCCCCTCAGCCGCAAAACCAGGTGAAGAGTTGACTCCTTTTGGATGTTATAATCTGCAAGAGTTCTGCCTTCTTCCAATTGCTTACCGGCAAAAATCAATCTCTGCTGATCAGGAGGGATGCCTTCCTTATCCTGAAAACAAGGGTATATTACATGGCTGCATATAAAGGAAAATGTAAATTAAGGATAATTTTAAGGAAACAGCAGATATCAGAGAGGCCAAAAACCATGTTTGATCATAAAATTTCACATCATACATCTACTGTTTTCGTCATGATACTTAGTTCTTTGATAACACTAAGCTTTTTTGCCATCATGTATATCAATCAGTTCACTGTTCTGAGTTGCTACTACACAAACCTGATCATTAATCAAATACTTGTACAGCAACCGAATTGCTGAACAATGTGAAACACTATGTGCACCAATTGGACAGCACACACAGAAAACTAATGACATAAAGGTTTAACCATACAATAAGAAATGAAAAATCAACGATAACTCTTTAAGCTATGGGAAAGGGAAAATCATTGATTGACAATCTAGTCTATATCCCTTCAATCTGCAAAAGGCCCAATTTCTGCAAATAAATCAGAGATTTCCTTTAACAATAACAATAAACCTGAACAATCAAATACACAGGCCAGTAGCTAAATTCAGAAACCATAAACCTAGCTATCAAATTCTTACAAGACCAACTTCTCTTCACAACACCCAGAAATCATTCAGTCCCGGAGAAAAACACACCCTCGGAAAAAATAATAATAAAATAAAAACAAAGACTGAGATAACTACAAACCCATCTAATAAAAAAAAACTGAAAACGACATCTTATAAAACGGCCTTTCTCAAACTTACAAAGCAATGGTGACTTACCTTGAATCAATGGCTAGCATTCTTGCAAGCTGGTTCCTTGGTTTCCAGGATTAGAAAGTTGAACTTGTGTCACAGGAAAAAACCTACACAAACATTTATAAGTGTGATAAGAAAAAGAAGCAGAGACGCAAGAAAATGAGATTAATCGGTAAGCATGTGGTTAGGTCCATTTGCATATAATCGGGACACTGCAAATGCTAATATTTTAAGTTCATGAAGAAGTAACTATACAAAAATTGAACAAAGCAAGAAAATGCATATATACCTGTGCATTTCGTTGCAGAAAGAGAGAACTAGTTATCAATTTCTCCTGAAATGTCAAGAATCACATATCGGATCATCACTGTTTCTAATTCCACTAAAATCAGAACTAAAACGAGAACGGGGAGAGAGAAGGGGGTGAACCTTGCCAAAAACAATGTCGTGGGAGTTGGGGAAGCGGATGTGACCGTTTAGGACCTGAAGAATGGTGGTGCCACGGAGGAGGCACTTGGAGAGGTAGTGAGAGCGGCTGGAGGTGGGAGGACGAGGATGATCTGGAGTTGGCGGAGGAGCACTCTTCCTCGGAGACCGCCATTGACGATGACTGTCTAAGGGGCTTTGATCATTGAGTAAGAACATACATACATATAAAACTAGAAGAAACACCAACGTACAAACTTGTAGTTCCTAACTTCCCATTCGTTTCTTGCAGAGAATTATCTCAAATAATAATTCTAACTAAACCAGACAAAACTACTATAGCAATCCCCGCAAGTAGTGAAGAAATTCATACATTCTCCAGAAGTTCCTTATTTCTGGTAATCATAGTTTGGCCATCAATACCTGATCTATCAACACGACAACAGCTAGTATGGATGCGTGCATTCCCAAAGGCTAGAAAAAATAGGTTAATAAGTTGGAGATGTGGATGAACATTTCCTAAAGGTTGCTACTTCTCTTGCCTTTACATTCATTAGTTCCTGCCAAGAATTTTCTATATATGTAACATATTTGAATACCTCTCAGCCTCGTAACACAAGTGAAGATTCCCAACGTAGTATCTGTGTCCTATCTTACCAGAGAAGAGTCTTATTAACATTTTTATTAAAAATACTAATTACCTAATTCCACTGACCCTAAGGAGAAACTGCTATATAGGTGATTGAATCAAGATATTCAAATCAATTCCTACGTATCAAAGGTAGGTTTTCACAGGACACAAACACTAAACTAGTGTGAACTACTTGTCCACTGCATGTACACTAAGCTTTTGTCTTAATAAAGATTCTTTCTTCTTAAACAAAACAATAACAAAAAGCAAATAAAGAAAGAAAGAAAGAAAGAAAGAAGAGAACGGTTGAACTAGCCCGGAGGTAGACATACCAATATTTGGGCCTTTTGGGTACAGTTGACGCACTCCCTGTTCTTCCAAGCTTGGAAGCACGTCATCCGTCTATATAAAATAAACATGAAACTTTGTTAGGAATAAATTGTAAGGAAATAATGGAGATCAAATCATACATTGATAACGTTAATACACTAATCTAGAATAATAAGCTTATTTTGTTTAAGGATAATCCAAAACTCAATAGTCAAAAATCAAAACCTTGCATCCCTGGATTAATGAACTAAATGACGCATTACATTTTCCAGACGATAATTAAACAATATAATTAATTATGACAATACTTATGATATCCAAAGATTAAACAACAAAGCAACTTTCAGATATCAAATTTACAGTCTGTATATAAATGTGGAGTAGAAGGTTAAGAATAGGAAAAGCTTACGGTGTAATTAGCACCATAGCAGACGTATGTCCCTTCAATTGGAGGCGACGGCTCAGGAGCAGATTTGGGATCTTGCAAGTAATCTTTGTATAGCTTATAATACGGTGGTGGAGGTGGGTAGGTCGCTGTAGCCATTTCAAACACCTTGTTGCCAAACCTAACATCAACCAAAAGGAATAAAACATTAAGTTAAACTTCAATGGACGGAGACGAAAATTGTACATGACAAAAGTTACCGACATCGAACAAGAAATTTCACCTAAAACTCACAAAACCCTAAAACTAATAACCAGGAGTCCATGAAACTGTAAATCCACATTTGGTTACTGAGAAAGCAAAAATAATAAAACAAATAGATTATTTTTAGAACAGCAAATTGCTCCTCCCGCACAATCAAATTACTTGTGTTTGTTCTTTCAAAACTCTGTAGTTTTGATTTCTCAGGACCTGAATAAACCATCACACTGTATCAATAATTTTCAAAATTACGCTGTTTGTTCAAGTAGCATATCTATCTTGACAAGCAAAACCACCGCTTTGACCCCAAAAAAAATAAAAAAAATGAAAGCCACCAAATTGCCACATTGGAGCTTGTTCTTCTCTATTCTCATTCTCGGTATTAGCAGCTGCACTAGGAGCGGCATTAACAGTGGCACTAAATCTGGCCGGACAAGAACCAACATCACTCATCAATTCTTGATCTAACTAATTCAATTTTCACATGCCCAATCAGAAATACCAAACCCAACCTAGGAAATTTGAAGTAAGAGAGAGATAGGCAATTAGCTTCAGATTTCTTAGCCCTCATAATTCCGCAATCACAAGAAATTGAGGCAATTTGAACTTTGAAGGGCCAAGTTTTCGAAACAAAAGCCAGGAAACAAATTGCAGAAACCAACTCAAAAACAAAATTGAAACAAACATGAGAGAAAGAAAAGATGCATACCTAGTTTAGTACATGGTTGTACCTGTTTTGTACAACGACGGGCCTTTTGGGCCTCCTGCTTTCGGGCGGTTTTGGGCTCTTGAGCAAGTTGCAGTTTCACTAGAAGTTCGCATTGCCTCTGATCAGAAATAGAAAATCTTGGCACAAAGTCACTAACCTTGTAACAGATAGTAGGATATTTGAAAACAGTTACCATATCACAAAACAGAGCAATTACGTGCTCACACTACACAATATTTCGTAAAATGTTAAAAACGTAAAGTGATTACATGGCAAGAACGATTACAACATAGAGTACGACACCAGACCAAAAAAAAAAACCTTACGACAAAAGAAAAAAAACAATTACATTATTTATGATGAAAATACAGAGAAAAAACACCAGGAGAGTCTCCGGCATAATGGAGTTGAGCTGCATGCTTGGTCTGCCTAACCATTTAAACGTCTCCAATACTTTTGATTTATGTAAACATGCCTTCTGTGATTACCAAATCTGTGTTCCAGCTGAGGGAATATCTTGAACAGGATGTTAAACATAGCTCTGTAATACCATTTCCTCCATCTCTTGCAAAACAAAAGTGACCCGACGGCAATTCCAAACCCACATGTAAATCCAATTTCAGCACTGATAATATTCCAATCAATCTCATCTCCAGAATTCGGATTACTTGAGCTTCCATTAAACTTTGGTGGTGGCAATACGATTGCTGTATCCCCTGTCAGAGGAGGCCCCCATAATCCTTTGTTACCCTCGAAGGAGGTATTTGGAAATGTTGAAAATTGAGTGCCGGTTGGGATCCTTCCCGTCAGTTGATTATATGAGACATCCAAGGACGAAAGGAAGGTGAGAGTTGCAAGCTGCGGTGGAATTTGGCCGCTCAGGTGGTTCTGTGAGAGGTCTAAGGACTGCAATTTCCGCATCTTACCAAATGATGATGGGATGTTTCCGGTGAAAGCATTACCGGATAAATTGAGGAAATATAGTGATTTCAACTCTCCAATTTCCTCAGGTATTGATCCGTTGAATTTGTTGGAGGAGTAGTCAATCAAGGTGAATGTAGTTAGAATCTTAACAAAATCCAACTCCAAACCTTTGATGATAGTCGTAATTGCATCTCTATAATAATAAACAAAACCTCTTTGAAAAAAACTATTCAAAAGACAAGATTTATCAGCCATATAAAATAGATTATTCTTGCACGGCTGATCAGAAAATCCAAGGTTAGTTGGAGAATCATCCTCATTAGACACCATAGCCTGCCATGTCAGAGACAATCTTCCTGGCATATCACCGCTGAAATTGTTGTGAGCTAAATTTATTATTTGAAGCACAGGCCATGTGCCATTGGTCTTAGGACATCCAATGCTTCCATAAAATTTGTTGGACAGCAAAACAAGGACACGCAAGGTAGATAAGCTCATTAAAAAGCATGGAAAAGTATCTGTTATCTGATTGTTTCCGAGATTTAAAACCCCTAAACTTGAGCAGTTGACAAGAGATTTCGGAAACTGGCCTTGTATTTGATTGTTACTGAGGTCTAGAGTTTGTAGCTCACAACCGCTGAGAAAATTATCTGGAATTGTGCCACTCAGGTTGTTTCTCTTCAAATCAATGACCGAAAGCTGAGGTGATTGAGTCAAGCATTGGGGAATGTTTCCACTCAAGGAATTATTGGACAGATCAAGAACCCGACCACTTGCGTTGCATATTGATTTTGGAATGGCCCCGTGGAAGTTATTGCTTGAAAGAGAAAGGTAAGACCGAGTAAAAATGAAGTCACCAATGTTAGTCGGTATACTAGAGCTGAAATTATTTCTTGAATAATCTAGATACCTACTGCTGAAGAACAAGGGGAAATGTCCCTGAAGCTGGTTTGAATGAAGATCAACCACTGACAGATCATGAACATAGGTAGAATTAAGTAGAGGAGCTTCTAAACTTTCCAAGGAGTTACAAGAAAGATTTAATTTTTGAAGAGAATCCAAAATCCAAATCCAATTGGGTATCTGTCCTTGAATCTGGTTGTCTGAGAGGTCCAAGTTGGTTAAATGGGATTGATTTCTCAAGAAGTCTGGGAATCTTGTCAACTTGTTAGAAGCTAATCCCAAGTAATTAAGCTGAAGGAAGGAATATGAGGAATGGATACCTTGAAGTTTGTTGGAATGAAGCTCCAGAGAAGATAAAGCAGAAGTGGAATTAGGAAGAGGAGCTTCTAGAGTCACCAAGGAGTTGTTAGAAAGATCAAGGGAATTAAGAGATTTGAGACTCAAAATCCAATTAGGTATCTCGCCTTGAAGCTTGTTGGACTGAAGGTCCAGAGAAGATAAAGCAGAAGTGGAATTAGGAAGAGGAGCTTCTATCACCGAGAACCGATTGTGGGATAGACTTACTGTTTCCAGTTTGGGAAGAGAAACAACAGATGAAGGAATAGTCCCATAGAGTTGATTGTTGCTCAAATCGAGGCGTTCCAGATTAACAAGGGTTTCCCAGTGAATAGAACTAATGGGACTATTAAATCTGTTCCCGGAAATGTCCAGGTCAGCCAATAGTGTGAGGTTTTCAATCGACTTGGGAACTGATCCTGTGAAATTGCACTCTGAAAGATATACACTTGACAACATCTTAAGATTTCCAATAGAGTTGGGCAGGTCACCTGAAAAACTTGTCCCATCTACAATTAAGGATCGAAGAGACCCATTGTTTGGAAATTCTGGAAAGGAACCATGAAGAACACCATTACCAGAAAGGCCAATGGTTTGTAGGGAAGGTATCTGAAAGATCTCTTGGGGAAATGTTCCGAGCAAGTAGGAATAACTAAGACTCAGGTAAGTCAAGTTTGGAAAATTGGCAAAGAATCTTGGAACCGGAGCATAGAAGGAGTTATATGACAAGTCAATCTCATACAGAGATTGAAGCTTTGCAAGGGACTCACAAATAGGGCCTGAAAGACCACAATAAGACAAGCTCAACACCCTCAGATTTGGCAGTGAAGATGATATGGCTTCGCACCAGTCACTCCCCTGTCCTGATATCTTTACAGATTCAAGATTTAACTTTGTAAGCTCTGTAAGGTTCTGGATTAAAGTGCCTAAATTCGGGTTCTCAAGTTTTAACGCTGTACGGTCTCTAAGGTACTGGATTGCAGTGCCAAACTTCGATTTCTCAAGGTCTAACACCTTCCACGGGAAATGATGCTTAGAGAGATCAAGAACTACCAACCTTTTCAAGCGTGCAACCTCAATGGGAATTTGCCCAGAAAAATAAGCACCACTTAAATTCAAATACCTCAAATTTGCAAGCTTTCCGATTGCAGATGGAATTGAAGAGTCATTGAAGTTGTTATCGGCCAAATTGAGGCTCTGAAGATGTTGAAGTTGGAAGAGATTGCTTGAATTGTCAATGCTGCAGAAGATAGACTCGCTGCTGAGATCAAGTCCGACAACACGCCCATTGGTGCTGCAAGTTACACCGTGCCAAGAACAGCAGTCGGTGCTCGAATTCCATGTGATAAGCTTGGAGGATTCGGAAGAATTAAATTGAAGACTTTGTTTGAAATGGAGCAATGATTGTTGCTGGGCTTCAATGCAGTTGCTGTGAACTGCGGGGATGAGGTTAGAAACAGTGGTTGTGAATAAGAAAAGGAAGAAATGGAGGAACAGAGTGGGCATGTTTTAAGCAGGCACAAATGTGGTGTGGGAAAGTGATAATTGGGAACTGGTAATGGTTGTGGACTGGTGGTGGCTTTTAATAGGTCATGGAATTGGAAAATGCGTCCATAATATATGTGCCAGGCTTGACTTCGAAGTCCTTCATCTCTATCGATGGGCAACTTCCAAGAAAAACGAGACGCTGGGAAAGAGGTTTTTCTCATGATCAATTATTTTGATAGCTGCAATTGTAACGATTTATTTTCTTTATAGTTTTTGTGGTGTATTTGAGAATGAATGATTCAATGCATTCAAAGCAATAATAGACCTTTCAGTCTGGAGAAATTGCCTTAATCTGGTGTATTTTTGGCGTATTCGGAAGACTTGGTTGTGATTGTCTTAGTAATACAGAGCTAATTAAGCTGGTGGATGAAAGCTCAAAGGTAATAAGAACGTTCCTTCTTTTCAGTTATTTAGTATGTTGAGAATTTACTAGATAATAAGAACATTTGATAACTCAGGGGCAACTTACCCATAAAGAACAGCAACAGTACTGACTGCTCGAATTCCAAGTTATGAGCTTGCATAATGAAGAAGAATCTAATATGAGACTTTTCTTGAAATGGAACAGTGATTGTTGCTGGGCTTCAATACACTTGCTGTGAACTGCAGGGACGAGTTAGTAACACAAGCAATGATTACTGCAAAACAACAAGAAGTGTGCTACGTGGCTTACTACCGCACCGATATTGTCTCTATTAGGTGTTGGATTCAGTACAACTAGGAATACGTCATCCACTTTGTAAGTTATATTTTTATTTTATCGTTTTCTTGATGTGGGATCTTCACTCTTCAACCATTAGCAAAAGGAAGAGATGGAGGTAAAAAATTGTCATTTCTTTTAACAAATTTTTAGACACAAGCACAAATGCAGTGAGGGCTTTAACTAAGTGTTGATGGTTGTGGTGGCTTTTAGAAGGTACTTGGAATTGGGGGACAAAAAAAAAAAAATGCCTCCATGAGATAATCTGGGATTGGCTTGACTTTCAAGTCTTCTCCTATCTCTCTGTAATTACCAGGAAAAATAAGACGCAATGATAGTAGATGCGTGCTTTGAGGTTCCATCAAGTGTTTCAGTACATTGAGTTCTGATTGGTATCGCATTCAAATTTCTGAGATTTGTAGTTGGATTGACTTTGAAGTCTTCTGGCTTTGGCAATACTTCAGACACACTGACCCTACTCTTCTGGGTTATGAGATTGACAAGGTGAACGATGACACTTGTGTGGAAGTCTTTCCACCCAAGCTTGACTTGGATGTCTTCCCATCTTTCTGCAACCAGCTGGAAATTAAATTGGGTGGAAGGACCAACTTTAATGTGTTATACAGAGATGCAAATGCTGTTAAAAATGTCTGCTGATTGTGTGAGAGAGCATGACCAACTTTTCCAAATAAACGTTCAGCTCTATTAGTCTATTTCTGAAAATGACCACGAGCAGTCTGATTTAAATTTCTAATTTCTAATTTGATACAATGAATGTTATATTTGCTCCCTGTGCTACCATCTACAATCATTCTCACCATTCTTAAATAACAGTTCTGTCTTGTTCTTAAATAACAGTTCTGTCTTGTGCCAAGTTGTAACGATCTAAGCCAACTTTAGATCGTTATTAACCAGAAGTCAACAGATCTGTGTGACTTCAATCGCCCAGATTACTATACTGTTATAATTCCATTGTGGAATCATTTCAGTTTACCATCTCTGAGAATGTGAATTCTGAATCACACGCTTTCAACTCTAATCAGCCAGTTTGGAAAGAGTGTAGATTGACTTTTCAAGTATGATAACAGTTCCCTTCTTAGATAGATACAATAGGTAGAATTATCACATTACTTCGAGAAATTATCACATTCCTTCTGAAAGGTATACTTCAGTTAATTTCCAGACACACAAGTAGCATATGGAGTACATGTCACCCAGTTTTATAGAATATCCACAAGCAGAAAACAATTGTAATCAAGATTGATAAAATTTGTTGCCCAAGTGAAGCTAAGCTTGTATAAAGTAAAAGCACCAGAGCATTACAGTGAACATAACAGAGCAGAAAGGTAGAGTGCAATATGTAACGCTGATACTTATGTCCAAAGTAACCCACTTGTCATGCAACTCAGATGTTTTGGAGTATCAAGACTCGATAAAGCCTTCACAAAAGAGTTTGCCTGAACATTAATAGATACAATACTATGATACAATCTATAGGCTACCACCACGTAGTGCAAGCACTAAATGAAGGACAGAGCCACCCTCAATGTTGTAGTCTAGCAGTTTTGTCATCTCCAAGCAGCTTGCCAGCATGAATCAGCCTGCAGAGATTTAAAACTCATTAGATGCTGATCTCTTGAAAATTGGCCAGTACTATAAACACGTGAAGCTATTAAATTATTAATAAGACAATAATAACAATGCAGCAATCATGCTGCTTAATAAGACTTTATTCTAGCAAGTCTTCTTAGGCTATTAAAATCAAAATGCAGGTGATATCCCAAACAGTTGTCAAGTTGATGAGCATACTAGCCTTCCTACACACACTTACGTGCGTGCGGAAGTGCATTGCTCACGTGTGCGATTAACTTTTGTTTTAATTATCATGATTATTTATATTGTCCATCTTTTTTATGTGGTTAAAGGCACAACAGTCAGAATTACTCAACCACTTACAACAGTCAGAATTCGCAACTATTTCTCAAATAAGGAGCTGCTTCTTGCCTTGCTTCTCATTACATTTTTCATTTTCCTCTTACTCCTACCTCCCCAAATCAAAGCTTTACTCAGTGGAACCTCTTTCCCCAATCTTTCAGACTTATTAGCATTGACAAAAGTACCTTCATCAGCAATTGAATGGCTGCTGTTAGCACATTCCAGTTTCGCACATAAAGAGCCACTGCTAGTACATTTTTGTCTCTTTACATTGTGCTCCAGAGCTGGTACCTGCGAATAATCAATCAAGAAATTTAAACAGCTTGACCCAATTTGCAAAAGTGCAGCAAAATTTAATTGGGGCAAAATTCAAGAAACTCAAAGTAGTTTCTTTAAGCAATTGTATTTCCATGAGTTCAATCATAGTAACGGAAAGTATTTTCTTTGTATTTTCAGCAGTTGCCTATTTCCATGTAGTCTTAACAAAAAATATATAAAATTATATTTCTTGACAGTATTAGAGTAACCAATCAGATTAGATTTCTAGACAACTTCTCTTCTATCTTAGCAGGTATATATGATAAGAATCTTTGACTCTATTGATTCAGACCTATATGATTCAAAGTGTTTAATATTTTTCCTCTATATAGTGTTCTAGGAGAATGACATTATGCTAAAGTTTTTAATGGTTCTGTTATCCAAAGACTCATGTCATTCATTCATCAAAATTCTGTAATGGATATGAAAACGCTTTCCTCTATATATAAGAGATAGTTAAATGTACCACTTATTTCAAATACAAATTCTCAAAACTTAGATCATGCAACAGCCATATGGTTTCACAACAGTGAACAAAATATACAATCGATGCAAAATCCAACAGAACATCTGATATAAATCTGGAAACAGCAAATCATATCTTTTTTTTCCCCCTCCACTGCCTACAAAAAGAACTACTCATTCAGGTCAAAACATTGTAGTTGCATATCCAGAGATCAATCAAAAGGGAAGTTCTGTGTGACTCAACAAAAAAGGACGCATGGTTTCAAATCTCTACATTTGAAAGCATAAACATGAAGAAACACGTGAGGACTCATGGTTTCAGATCCCAACCTGGTAAAAATGGAGCATGGTTGAAGTCTAAACCTTTCAAATCTAACAAACATGAAAAACAAAAACATAATTAGTAAGCTAGCTTTCTGATTATATATATATATATATATATATATATATATATATATTGTTCACCTTACCCCAGTTATCACACTTCTTGAGTAATTAACAAGTCATGAATCAACATATATACAACAAATGGACAGCCTACAACCCCAACAAACAATAAGTGATTAACGGTTCAAATTCCATGGATCACTTTAGTCGTAGTTAACTTCCACAGCACTTGGAAAAAACTATTAGAAAGA